>NC_060119.1:1105223324-1105854093 GCF_021461395.2 Schistocerca americana | reverse complement strand
ACACGCATACGACCATCATTGGCACCAAGGCAGAAGCGACTCTCATCGCTGAAGACGACACGTCTCCATTCGTCCCTCCATTCACGCCTGTCGCGACACCACTGGAGGCGGGCTGCACGATGTTGGGGCGTGAGCGGAAGACGGCCTAACGGTGTGCGGGACCGTAGCCCAGCTTCATGGAGACGGTTGCGAATGGTCCTCGCCGATACCCCAGGAGCAACAGTGTCCCTAATTTGCTGGGAAGTGGCGGTGCGGTCCCCTACGGCACTGCGTAGGATCCTACGGTCTTGGCGTGCATCCGTGCGTCGCTGCGGTCCGGTCCCAGGTCGACGGGCATGTGCACCTTCCGCCGACCACTGGCGACAACATCGATGTACTGTGGAGACCTCACGCCCCACGTGTTGAGCAATTCGGCGGTACGTCCACCCGGCCTCCCGCATGCCCACTATACGCCCTCGCTCAAAGTCTGTCAACTGCACATACGGTTCACGTCCACGTTGTCGCGGCATGCTACCAGTGTTAAAGACTGCGATGGAGCCCCGTATGCCACGGCAAACTGGCTGACACTGACGGCGGCGGTGCACAAATGCTGCACAGCTAGCGCCATTCGACGGCCAACACCGCGGTTCCTGGTGTGTCCGCTGTGCCGTGCATGTGATCATTGCTTGTACAGCCCTCTCGCAGTGTCCGGAGCAAGTATGGTGGGTCTGACACACCGGTGTCAATGTGTTCTTTTTTCCATTTCCAGGAGTGTATATTTTATCACTTTCTCCTTTTTTGACTGTGTCAGTTATAATTAAAAATATTTCTTAACTTATATAACCATGAAAATTGGATTTTTTACTAATTGTCAATAGAAGTTGAGTACTTACTTTTTTAAGCCTCTTGTTATCCATTACTTTCATGTGACTGTAAAATGTAATCCTTCACTTTCTCATTGTAGCTCTTATAATCTCAGTTATTTTCTTGCATGTCCTTGTTGCATCTCACTTTCATACTTTGAACCCAAAATCATTCAAATTATTATGGTTTCCTTCTTCTGCAAATAATTTAACTGTTTGGCTGTGTTTATGGTCTTGCATTCTGAGCAATAAAGGCACCTGGTTTTAATCACCACATTTTAATGCCTCAATTTCATAATGATAGGTAAGGACTTTTTAAAATTGTGTGTGATTACTGTTAAGTAAAATGCCACTTCCATTTTTCTGGCTATGATTTTGTTTGCTGCTTTGCCCAGAGCATTTGGCTGGATTATTTCTCCCAAGTACTTAAATTCAGAAATTCCATTTATTTTCCAAATTTTGATTTCATATATTTTGGTGCATCTTTAAAATTGGTCATGGATATGGTTTCTTTCAAACGAAATTTATAATCCAATTTTTCTGCTACCTCTTGGAAAAAGTTTGTTTATTTTGATGCATGTTCACTGCTAAGATTGCTAAATGACCAGGAAGAGCTGAGCAGTCAATTTCAAGGTTATCTCTCTTTCTTCCAACTTTTACTTTATTTATTTCCTTTTCTATTATTTTTCTCCATTCCCATACTCATAACAATTTAGACAGTCCATCCCCCTGCCTCACAAATTGGCATTAATGTGATGACCAAATCTGTGGGCACAGTTGCTACATGCGTGTATTGAAAAACATTCTTTTTTTTTTTTCTTTTTCTGTAGCTACTGCAACAAGCACTTTTGGAGAATAAGCAGCTGCATGAAAAAATTGCAGAGAATATTAACAGAGTTATGAGGATACCCAGTGATGGTCCTTCAGAATCTCAGCTTCCAGTAGCACCTCCCCCGGAAAGTCTGCCAGTACCATGTGATGGCATGATGAATGAACTGGATCAAGCTATCAAGACCATTGTACATCAAACTGAACAGGACCCTCTGTTTGAAAGTTTTCTTGAAGAAATACTAGGTGAGTCCTGCCAGTGTGTTCAATTTATTGCAAATTTCCAAATAGTTTGTGTTGTCAGCCATATACACTACTGGCCATTAAAATTGCTACACCATGAAGATGATATGCTACAGACGCGAAATTTAACCAACAGGAAGAAGATGCTGTGATATGCAAATGATTAGCTTTTCAGAGAATTCGCACGAGGTTGGTGCCGGTGGCTACACCTACAGCGTGCTGACATGAGGAAAGTTTCCAACCAATTTCTCATACACAAACAGCAGTTGACTGGCGTTGCCTGGTGAAACGTTGTTGTGATGCCACGTGTAAGGAGGAGAAATGCGTACTATCACGTTTCCGACTTTGATAAAGGTCGGATTGTAGCCTATCGCAATTGCAGTTTATCGTATTGTGACATTGCTGCTCGCGTTGGTCGAGATTCAATGACTGTTAGCGGAATATGGAATCGGTGGGTTCAGGAGGATAATACGGAACACTGTGCTGGATCCCAACGGCCTCGTATCACTAGCAGTCGAGATGACACGCATCTTATCCGCATGGCTGTAACGGATAGTGCAGTCACGTCTCGATCCTTGAGTCAACAGATGGGGACGTATGCAAGACAACAACCATCTGCACGAACAGTTCGCCAACGTTTGCAGCAGCATGGACTATCAGCTCGAAGACCATGGCTGCGGTTACCCTTGACGCTGCATTACAGACAGAAGCGCTTGTGATGGTGTACTCAACGACGAACCTGGGTGCACGAATGGCAAAACGTCATTTTTTCGGATGAATCCAGGTTCTGTTTACAGCATCATGATGGTCGCATCCATGTTTGGCAACATCGCAGTGAACGCACATTGGAAGCGTGTAATTCGTCATCGCCATATTGGCGTATCACCCGGCGTGATGGTATGGTGTGCCATTGGTTACACGTCTCGGTCACCTCTTGTTCACTTTGTCGGCACTTTGAATAGTGAATGTTACATTTCAGATGTGTTGCGACCCGTGGCTCTACCCTTCATTCAATCCCTGCGAAACCCTACGTTTCAGCAGGATAATGCATGACCGCATGTTGCTGGTCCTATACGGGCCTTTCTGGATACAGAAAAAGTTTGACTGCTGCCCTGGCCATCACATTCTCCAGATTTCTCACTAGTTGAAAACGTCTGGTCAAAGGTGGCCGAGCAAATGGCTCGTCACAAAACGCCAGTCACTACTCTTGATGAACTGTGGTATAGTGTTGAAGCTGCATTGGCCTGTACACGCTATCCAAGCTCTGTTTGACTCGATGCCCAGGCATATCAGGGCCTTTATTACGGCCAGAGGTGGTGGTTCTGGGCACTGATTTCTCAGGATCTATGCACCGAAATTGCGTGAAAATGTAATCACATGTCAGTTCTTGTATAATATATTTGTCCAATTAATACCCGTTTATCATCTGCGTTTCTTCTTGGTGTAGTGATTTTAATGGCCAGTAGTGTAATTCGGTCTGAAAAAAAAAAAAACTGTAAAATGGCAAGAATTTAATTATTTTATTGTGCTCTAACAAACAAAGTATGTACCTTTATTGCTTCTTGTCTCTGTGACATGAGAAACCATGAACTTTGGCATAAGTAGTTAGTTGCGTGTTCTATAGATTGTATTTGTAAAGAGACATTATACATGGCACATTCCATTTGTACTTCAGCTATGTGAATTCACTAAGAATTATTTATGTGTGACTAAATTGTGGTCATTTTGTTGTGTTACTTCCTTTAATAACGGTTTTTTGGCATAGTGGTTATCGAAGCAAGACAGTTTTAATTTGGATTTAAGACCAATTTCAAAGGGCAGTGTTTCTATATAATGACAGTGTGTTTATTTTATATTCTATAAGTGCATGTATTAATATTGTTTGTGTGTGTGTGTGTGTGTGTGTGTGTGTGTGTGTGTGTGAGAGAGAGAGAGAGAGAGAGAGAGAGAGAGAGAGAGAGATATTATTACTGTGTTTCTCCAAAAAGGACCTGCACTTCATATAAATAACGGTTGGCACGTGTCTGAAACATGAAAGTTCAGTGGAGGGACTGATATCTATACTGAAACATGGTAAAAATTACAGATTATCCATCAATACTCTTTCAGAAACCTCGGATTACTCATTTAATAAAGAAATAAAATAATTTGAGAACTTGTTTTGAATCATCCCTCTATTGTGCTTTTAGTTTTGATTTGTAAAGTGCTCTGATTATTTGAAATACAGTTGATGTGTCAAATAATTTCTTGAGAATTTAGATTTATTTTATTTTTTGTACGAATTTATCTTATAAATATGTACAGTTTGTATAAATAATTTAATTGGGAAAAAAAACAACTTCTTACCAAGCAGTGGCAGAACACACACCTAAAAGGAGGTTACAATTAGGCAAGCTTTTGGAGCCAGTAGCTCTTTCTTCAAGCAGAGGGATGCAGGAAAAGGACTGGAAAGATATTGGAAAAGAGGTAGGTTTCGAAAAAGTCACCCAGAACTACAGGTCAGGGAAGACTTACTAGATGGAAAGAAATGGACAGATTGATTGTTGGGGACTGCGCCGGACGAGATTTCAACCTGAGAGCTTAAATGTGGTAGACAGGGTAAATCACAGGGCAGAAATTACTGCTTAAACATTGTGCAAGAGTTAATAAGAGTGAAAAACTAGGTGCATTTGCACATAACAGAGAGATGGGAGGGTGCGATGAAAAATAGACAAGATAAGAAAATGAAAGATCTAGAAAACTAAAATGGAGTAAAAAAAAGGAGTAGTTACTGTGATGAAACGCTGAGACGAAAGAAATTAATGTACAATAAGGCTAGGTCCCACCTGCGAAGTTCTGAGAAGCTGGTGTATGGAGGAAGAATCCAGATGGCGTGTGTGTGTGAAACAGGCACCGAGGTCACAACAGTCATGTTTTAGAGCATGCTCTGCAACGGGATATTGTGTGTTGCCAGTATACACCATCTGCCTATGGCCATTCATCCTAATTGATAATTTGGTGGTAGTCATGCCGATGTAAAATGCCGAACAGTTTTTAGATAATGAGATTTTCACTCTGCAGCGGAGTGTGCGGCAATATGAAACTTCCTGGCAGATTAAAACTGTGTGCTGGACTGAGACTCGAATTCAGGACCTTTGCCTTTTGCGGGCAAGTGCTCTACTGACTGAGTTACCCACGCACGACTCATGACCCATCCTCACAGCTTTAATTCTGCCAGTACCTCGATTTTACATAACAGCTGGTATATAATGTGTCATTTTACAGGCGGTTCTCCCTTTGATAGTGTGTGTTTTGCCAGTTACAGCTCTGGAATAGGAGATGGGAGAAGGGTGCGTAGTGCAAGTCTTGCGGTGGGGACAGAAACAGGGATAGGAGCCATAGGGTAGCAAGACGGATGCAGAAGGACCATAAGGTCTGACAAGAATATGTGGAGATTAGGAAGACGGCGCAAAGTTTTTCTAGGTGTGGTGGGCAAAATCTCAGAATGGGCCTTATTTCAGGGCATTATTTTAAGAAGTCATGGCCTTGTCGAAGTATCTGATTAATACATTTCAGGCCAGGATAATAATGAGTGACCAGTGGTGTGCTCCGAAGTTGTTTTTTGGGGGGATCATCAGTACCAGGATTGGATGTGGTGGCCCAGGAAATCTGCTTTTGAACTAGGCTGATGGGGCAATTATGACTATTGAAGGCTGAGGTGAGAATTGTGGTGTATTGCCGTAAAGAGTCTGCATCTGAAGAAATATGTTTACCTCGAATGTCAACTCTGTATGGCTGGGAACGTTTGACATGGAAAGGAACGCAACTGTCGAACTGTAAGTACTGTTGTTTATTAGTAGGTTTAAACATATAACATGACTTTAAACATATAACACGTCAGCCACAGTTGCAAATACTTTACGTAGGTTTCAGCCAAAATAATTTGGTCTTCTCCAGAAGCTATTGACACCAAACTATTGTGTGCCAAAGTTTGGCCATGTCAAGTATAAAACTATAGCACTGTAGTACCCAGTCATAAATCAACTGCGCGGACGAGGTCTATAGGCCGCGAGAGCTGTGCCGGAACTAATCGCAGCAAGCAGCTATGTACCGAGCACCGCTGATGGTCATGCGCATGCGTGCGTGGGAATATAGATGCTTAACAGTAGCTACCTTTATGTTAAGGGATTGGACTAATATAAGCATTAAAACTGTTTATGGCGTAATATGTAGCCGAACTTACTTCTGAGGAGAAAGAGAACCCTATAAATGGCTTTGGAGCCCGTAAGAAAGACTTGCTATTCTGGCAAAATTATTGCTCAGTTTTGAATATGTTAGTATTTGACTAAAGAAAGTGGAGTCAGGTGTCAGCGACTGCAAAGGCAACGTAACATCAGGGCCAGTGAAGCAAAGGTTGAAAACTTTCGAAAAAGTTCTCATTTCTCAATTGTAGCTGGTCATTAAGTAGGTTTTCTTTATCATGCAACAGGTGTTTCAAGATTTGCAACTTCTCAGTGATGTCAATCCTAGTGCCTTTAACCTCACAATTTAATAGCTCTGTGTTATTTGGTGGATTGGGAGCATGGACCAATCGAACAACATGATCGGCAAAAGTCGAGCCACACATGCCATCACCACTTTTCGTGGGTATATGTTCTTTATATCTAGCTGAGAGGTCTCTCCCTGTCTGGCCGATGTAATAACTCGGGCAATCACTAAAAGTGATTTTGTACAACCCAGAACAAGATAATTTGTCATTAGTATTCTTTAACGAGTGGACCAAGTTCTTTTTGAGGCTGTTATTCATAGAATATGCAATCTTAAAGCCGTGGCTCTTTAAGAGTCGTCCTATTTTATAAGGTGCTTTGCCTATGAAGGGCATAGAAATGAAGCTAGTAGAGTTATCCTCTGGTGCGACACCTAGTGTAGATGAGGTTGCAGTTTTTTTATCTGTTTTCTTGTTAAAGAACTATCTCTCAATTTCTGGTTTATGTCCATTATTATAGGCAATAACTTCTAGGGTTTGTAACTCATTCTCCATTACGTCTGCTGAAAGAGGAATGCTGAGCGCTCGATTTATGCAAGAATGGAAGAAGGCCATTTTGTGGGCTTGGGGGTGTGTAGAGTTGGCTGGGATGATATTATCGGAAAATGTATTCTTCCGAAAAATCTTAAACATAATACGGTTGTCCTCTATTGCCAAATTTAGGTCTAAATAGTTCAAAGATCTATTGGGAGATTCATTTTCCACCGTAAAGTTTATTTTCTTGTGGAGTTTATTGAAAGTTGTGAAAATTTGGTCTATATCATCTTGAGAGCCATTAATTATGAAGAGTAAGTTGTCTACATATACTTGCTGTAATGTAAACACTGTCTGGCCTTTTACATCAGCATGACTAGCACCAAATTATTAATTAGTATGGATGGGCATAGGCAGAGTGTGTGTACTGGCAACACACAATATCATGTTGCAGAGCATGCTCTACAACATGACAATCATGGCCTTGGTGCTTGTTTCACCACACACACCATCCGGATTCTTCCGCCATACACCAGTTTCTCAAAACTCCGCAGGTGGGAACTAGTGCTACAACATGTCCTTGGTTCTCGCCACCCACCTGGCCTTAATTTACATTAATTTCTTTCATGTCAGCATTTCTTCCCAGTAACTCTTTGATTTCTTTACTCCATTTTAGTTTTCTGGATCTTTAATTTTCTTACCTTGTCTGTTTTTCTTCCCCCCCCTCTTCCACCTATGTTACGTACAACGCACTTAGCGTTTCACTCTTATTAACTCATGCACAATGTTTAAGCAGTAATCTCTGTCCTGCGTTTTACCCTGTCTACCACCTTTAAGCTCTAAGGTTTTCAAATCTCGTCCGGTGCAGTCCATAACCATCAAACTTTCCATCTCATTCCATCCATTAAGTTTTCCCTGACTTGCAGTTCTGGGTGACTTTTTTGAAACCTACCCTTTTTCCAAAACCTTTCCAGTCCTTTTCAAAAACCTTTCCAGTCCTTTTCCTTCATCCCTCTTCCTTCCCCTTCAACCCTTCTGCCTGAATAAGGAGACTGTGGCTCCAAAAGCTTGCCTAATTCTAAGTTTATTTTATGTGTGTGTTCTGCCGCTGCTTGGTGAATTGATTTTTTATCTATCCAGTTACATTATTTTTTCAAAAATTGATTAATTTCGTTGTTATATGCAGTTGTTATGGCAGTATTCTGTTGACCAAGTCTGGAATGTAATGTCAGCATGCAAGGCAGCAAGAAAATTGTTGAAGGTTTTGTGGACACATTGAAAAAGGATATTTTAAAGATAATATACCAGATAGTCTTCTACTTAAATAATTGTGTGTGGTACAATTATATTGTCTTATGAATATTACTGTGTAATATCGACCAATCATTTTGAGTAAAATTTGTTAAACCTGTGGAGCTTGGTTTTGAAATAAACATTGATACATTAAAAACAAATGAAGCAAAACAGAAAAATACATTAAAAACAAATGAAGCAAAACAGAAAAAGTTCTATGAATGTAGTTGAATGTGCTTTTTCTATCACTTCTGATGGAAAAAAAGCATGAATTATTCTGTGAAGACAGCTAAGGAGTGACTTGATGTGCTCACAGTATGTGCAGTCAGTTATCAATGAAGAGATTATCACTGAGACATTTTTGATGGTTTTATTTGATAGATTATAAGGATTAATAGATTCTAGGTCATTCCTCTTGCTACTGCAAGCAAAAGAGATGGCTCTGAGATGTTACTGTGAGTCACTAATGTGAAACTTACTCTATTGGGGTGGCCTAATACAAACTGGCACAGTGATGAGAGATAGAGAGAGAGAGAGAGAGAGAGAGAGAGAGAGAGAGAGAGAGAGAGAGAAGTTTATGCCCTCCATGATCAATTTTAAATGTTTAGCTGTAAGACACCAGGTTGACAGTGAAAACAATGTGGGATATATTCTGTCTTTTGTGGCTGTAATAAGTCTTTTTTAGATCACAAGAAAGCCCATGTGGTTCATAATGCTTCTGGTTTTAATAAAAAATACAAAACCAGGAGAAAACAAAATTTTTTTCCTAATTATATTTGTAACTATTAAACTAACATAAAGTTACTATTTCTTTTACGAATTATATAATACTTATAAATAAGTTGTGAAAGCAGCAATAAAATATAAATGCTGAGGGAAGATAACTTGATGACAGTGTCAGAACAGGGTCATTAATTTGGAACCGTGTAATATTTTCCAAATAACCACAGGACAGAAAGGCACCATTTTGGAGCTACAGCTATAAAATGACAGCAGTCAATGACATGTGCATGGAAGTGTGTGCATTTCAACCAATTTCCCCCGTTAATGCTTACAATGGTAAAGAGTACAGTAATTAAATAAACTAAGCAAACTTTAAAATCTATCCATGGCTCACTACATTATAATTAAATTTTTTGTGAGGTTTGCTGGATAAAGCTTGAAAATTAAATCAGGTACACTAAAAGTGGTTCTGTTATTTATAATGAAATCTAAAGGCCATTTGTTTTAATTTGCTATTTACATAGGGCATGGCTGAACTTTCACTTCCACAAGTACAGTATGTCAGTTAGGGCGAATTAAGATTACTGTGAAAAAGAAAGTAGAAATTAAATATTAAATTCTCTCTCCCTCTCTTTTCACATTATTTACAGTAAACGCTTGAAATTCCTGCCTCTAGTATTTCTACAATGCAACAGGTGCAGTGAAAAATAACCACACCCCCAGGAAGCTCACTCCTCTTCGTTGAGTACGTTCTTGGCTACCAGGGGTCCCAGCCTTTGCAGCACTACCTCGCCTTTCTGTGCTGCAAACTTACACTTTGACTATCTCTTACCTCCTCTGTCTTTCCGTCGGATGGTCCTTTTGGTGCAGGCACTGCCTGTACTTAGTTCACGACTTTGGTCTTGTTTTCTAGTTTCACCCCCAGTGCTATCTTCAACTTCCACTAATGCTTACGTGGCCCCCATTATTGGATTTGACATGCCATCTTTTCCAAATTTTACAGCAGTGCGTGTCATGGTGGAAGGTCATTCACTGTGGTGTATGCTCCACCTCTGTGCACTTTCATGCTGGCATCCTTCCTCCTTGTTGTCGTACGCCCAAAACCCAGCACGGTAGCCATCCTCTTGTGAAAGGTCATCAAGTACTTGCATGGTGGTAACCCCAGACCACGCAGGGATCACATTGTTGGTGCTTGCGCTGCATAGTTCCCGTATGTGCCATGGAGTAAGTGCCCATCATGACTGGGACACAGGGACTCCTGGCAACAGCTTTCTGGCCAGGTAGCTGATGCTGTGACTGGGTGGCGCCCGTGGGAAGAGCCCTGTTCGTAGTGTGTGGCACCATGGCAGATAGTTCACACTTGAAGCAACTTAAAACTTTCTCCTGCTGGTGGTTGCATGGCCCCACCAGTATCTTCACTTGAAAGGCCTTGTATGATTCCGCTTGTGGTTGCATGGCCCCACCAGTATCTTCACTTGGAAAGGCCTTGTATGATTCCACTAAGTACTACCCCAATGCATTCCATTCCCTGGTCACACCATGAGAGGAACGCAGGACTATACGACAAGGAGCAAAATCCTTCCCCCAATACCTGGTCTGTACCAGGATTGACAGGGACACCTTTTTGGCCACAAAGACTTTATCTTTTGTTGCAACACATTGAGGACAAATATGGACAAGTTGCAGCCATCTCTAGGATGAAGAGCGGTTCCCTCCTGATTCAAATGTCATCTCCTACCCAGTCGCAGGTACTGCTTTCTTATGAATTTTGATTGTCTAGCTCGACATCAGTCTCAATATGGTCCAGGGCATCATCTTCCATCATGATCTTCTGGAATCTGATGATGAGCTGCAGGCCAATTTAGAACGACAGGGTGTGTACTTCATCCGGTGCGTCCATAGGAGACCAAGGGAAAACAGAGTTGCTACTAGGTCCTTCATCTTGGCCTTTGGGAAGGTCAAGGTGATGGTCTACCAGTATGATGTGAAGCCCTATATTCCTCCTCCTTTAAGATGCTTCAGGTGTATGAAGTTCAGACATGTCATCCTGTTGCAATGCCACCTCTGTCTGCAGGGATTGTGTACATCCTCTCCACACAAACGTTACTTGTGCCCCTCCCCCCATCTGTGTAAACTACGGAGAGCTTCACTCTCCCTTCTCACCAGATTGCTCCATTTTTAAGCATGGAAAGCAAGGCCAGGAGTATAAGACACTGGACAAACTCACATATCAAGAGGTCAGTAAAAAGTGTGTGTGTTAATCCCATACACATGACATAATCTTTCACTACAGCTGCATCATCATCGCTTTCTCTGTCAATGGTGCTTTCCTCTGTTGCGCCTCTTACAGGGAGCCCCCCAGCCAGGTGGTAGCCCTTCTGGTGCTTCGTGCTTCCACCAAAACCGCTTTGGGAGAATTGGCTCCACACCTGCTAGAGACTCTGGTCCCCATCCCCCAGCCAGAGGTGCCTCAACCTCCTTCGGCTTCCCTAGCTGGGAAGAGATCCCTCAGGACTTTTCCTTCCATGGTTCTTGCTGGTCCACAGCCAAACGTCGGCCTGTGGCTGAAGGAACCACAGGCTGCTGGCCTGTGGACTTCTCCTTCTTCCTCTATCCCTGAAACCAATTCATGGAAACCTCCTCAGTCCTCATCTTTTAAGGAGGAGGAGGACAAGAAGGATAAAAAGGTGTCCTCTAAGGTGAAGGTAACTCCGGGGCCCCCCACACCACTGGACTCTGCATGTACTATTCCTGTGTCCTAGTTGGAGATCCCAGTTGACTCCTGAGACATTAGATCTCCCCAGGCAGTGTGCCGCAGAACCTATGTCAGTGGATCCCTGACGTCTCAGTTGGTAACAGCACATGACCCTGGGCCATAAGCTGCCACCTGCCTGAGGAAAATTAAGGAGACCACAACCCAATGGCAGTATTCCCTGCATGATTCTTGCAAGGAATCCACCATCTTCTGTAGACTCCACATTGGCCACACTTGGTGGACCCATGACCACATTCTCAGATGTGAGGATCCTTCTCACTGGCAATTTGAAGCCCACCTGATAGTGGCCCACTTAGTCATAGACTGCCTTAATGTGGCTGCTTTGAGGTGGCATCTTAATCTTCCTGGCACTCTACCTCTGGTGCTAGCAGATGACACCAACTTGACTGATATGATGTCACATTTTTCGCTTGAAGGTGGCTTCTATTTATCCCAGTACAGTAGGGCTTTTTGGCCTCATTGACCACGTGAGGGGTTGGCGGGGCACTCCTGGCCCCCTCCCCAAAATGACCAGTGGTAGCTCATGCTGGTTGACCAAACCTGGCCTCTAGACTTTCCACCTTTGTATACTCATATCTTTTCTTTTTCATTTCTTGGTTTTAATGCTCTGTCTTGACTGATCTTCGAACGATTTGTCTGTGCTCTCTTTTTTCTTGGCTTTTATCATGCTTTTTATTGTGTTTGTTACACTCAGGCTTTCCAGAGTTTGTCATTCGCCTCCTTCCTTTGACAACTACTCCTAGTTTACCACTTAATGGATAAAGGAAATGATGACCTTGCAGTTTAGTCCCTTTCACCAAACCAACCAACTGACCAAAAACAACAACAGCAAGAACTACAAGGTAACATAGCATTGTCGAATGAAACAGGTCTGTTGGACATATGCAAACACGTTTGCTTCCTGGACAAACTTCACTGTGCGTGGTGTTAATTGGCTGTCTTTTATGGCTCCACCTCGACAATAGTGCATTTTCAACATATGGTTGCTTGGAAAATTTCATTTGATTTGACTTCCCACGCCACTACCTTGCATACAAAATTTCCAACATTCCAAACATTGGACAAGTTGAATGAATCTCTTATGTAAGGCCCCTAACTTATGAGTCTTTTCCCCATATCTGACTGTAATAAAATGATTTTCTTCCAGACATCTTGGATTGGTCTCATTCACAACAGTAAGAATATGGTGTGTTTCTTCCCCATAAAATGAAGCGATTGAGAAATAGCATCTGTGTTGCAGTGAGGAATCAGGAATTCTACAATAAGGTTCCACTATAATATCGTTTGAGTATTTCATTCGAGCATGTGTACAACTCAAAACTTATTCAACAGCTATGTTAATTTTTGTTGGTAACTTTTTACATCACAAGATTTTCATTAAGTTCTATATCTTTTAAAATTTGTGGAAGATGTCCAGAATCATCCACAAATGCTTTTATTTTATCATCATAAAGGTTTTGAGGCCACTGTTCTTACCTTCATGTAGCTATTTTGTTTCTTATGTAGCGACAGTATACATGGTGTGTTGTCTTGTCTTGTACTGTGTCAGAAATAGTTACATTTTTTAATTTAAAGTTTGAAGATTTTTGAACAATTTAAATAAATTGAAAAACTGTTGTGTATGCTATGTATGTGATGTTAAACCATGTCTCATTAACTTGTTCAGTTTTCTGATAATTAACATCATGTCATATGTGTACCATGGACTTTAGTTTTTTAATCAATCTAAGCCATCCAGTCAGAAGTGGGACCATCTGTTTTGATACTTCTCCCACAGCACAGCAGCAGATAATGTGGTACTGAAGACATGCACTGTATGTATGTATATCAAGTATATGATGAGTGAGCGGATTAAGGACAAAATGACTCACTGTAGTTTAATAACAAAATTTGGCAAATGCTGAGGAAGTAGAGATTGTTGCATTCTCAGTAGAAGATCTTGCTGAGAACGTGAAAAAATACTGGTACTATGTAAAATGCTAAGTGGGTTGAAGGCATCTATCTGGTTACTTATCGAACAGTCATATATGGCAGTAGAAGACAGAAAAAGAGCTAAAGAAATACATTTAGGGGGATCGTACAAACATATCACCGTTTGACTTGCCACACAGACTCCCTTATGGAGGAAATAATAATAGGTATCCTTCAAGTAGAGAAGCAACTGAAATAATTGAAACATATAAGTTTCCAGGTGCAGATAGAATCCCAATTCAGTTTTAGGGGGTATTCTACGGCATTGACCTCTTAATCATCTTACATTTATTGTGAATCTCTCACTCGGTGCAAACTCACAAGATAACTGGAAATAAAGTGCAAGTGACTCCTGTGTATAAGAAGGTAAAAGAACTGACCTGCAAAATTACAGACCAAAATGCTTAACATTGGTTTGCTGCATAATTTGGAGCATATTCTGAGTTTGAATATAATAAATTTCGTTGAGACAGAAAACCTTCTGTCCACAAAATAACATCGCTCATGTGAAACTCAGCTTGCCTTTTACTTGTATAATGCCCTGTGAATCATGTATGAAGGGCAGCAGTCCATATTCCTAGATTTTTGGAAAGCATTGACACAGTGCCCCATTACAGATAGTTAACGTAAGTTCGAGCATACAGAGTACAATCCCAGATATGTGCATGGCTCAAATTCTTCTTAAGTAAAAGAATCCAGTACACTGTCCTCAACAGCAAGTGTTCATCAGAGGCAAGGGTATCATCAGGAGTGCTCCAGGGAATTGTGATATGTTCGCTTTTTTTCTTTGTGTTCATAAGTGATCTGGCTGACAGAATGAGCAGCAATCTGTGGCTGTTTGCTGATGACACTGGTGTATGGGAAGGTGGCAGTTGTTATAAGATTGTATACCCGGGCCGGTGAAACTTGTCACTTGACAGCTTGCGTGTAGTTGGTTATACTGCGATTGTGAGGTTGCAATTGCTGCCACAGCATATGCCCACAACTCCGAAGTACGTTTTGTAGATGTAAGCTACAATCAATGTTTATACGTAGGTGAAACAGAGTAGGTACGTTTTTCTAACAATGGAGAGAACGACGACGGAGACTAAGCATTTGATAGTATACGAAGCTTGTAAATAAAAACACCCATAGTTTATGACGGTATCTATGAACAGTCGTTCTGAATTGTTACTGTAATAGCTGAATGTAAAACTTCGTATAATAATGTAAACCTAAACATACCAAAGAACACACTATCCACACTCATAGAAAGAAATGAAGCAAAACACGCTCAGCCTACCCGATTGCAGAGAGAAAGAATTAATTCTGCATAGATTTACACTCACCAATTTACGATGTAAATGGCGCAATTCCATCCAGTTCTCCTTCACTATCATCAGAACCGGCGCCAAAGCTGTTGTCTTCGTGTCATCATCATCATCATCATCATTGTCATCATCATGAGAAATCATTAATTGTTCATTTTCATTTACAATGTCATCTATAGCCTGTACTTCTCTTATGAGTTTAGCAACATCGTCTACTTTTTTTCCTCCATGACTTAGCATCTACAGCAGTAAGACCTTCATGTACCAATCTTTCCACTTCTGTTATAGTAAAAGTCTTGTTGTTACTTCTAATGTACACCTTGACTTCACTTGAAGCCGGCAACATGGCATCGATGCAGGAACCGGCTTTTGTTCGGTGCTGTTATTGTTCAGAAGACGCAGCGCCTCGTGTTCCTCACTTGTTTGTCAGTTATATTGCCAGCTTCATGGTGCTTGGGGAGTGACCTTGAAGTGTAAGGTTTCAGTGGCCCGGGTTTAGAAGGATACAAGATGATTTAGAAAAATTTCTGCATGGTGTGATAAATGGCAGCTAGCTCTAAATGCAGAGCAGTGTAAGTTAATGCAGGTGAGTAGGAAAAAAATCCCGTATAGTTTGAATACAGCATTAATAGTGTGCTGCTTAACACAGCCACAATGATTAAATGTCTGGGTGTAATGTTGCAAAGCAATATGAAATGGAATATGCATATTAGGATGGTTGTAGGCAAAGCGAATGGCTGACCATTCGTGAGTGGTTGGTGTCCCCACCAGGTTAGATAAAATTTGGAGGTGGGCTGCTAGATTTGTTACTGGTAAGTTTGATCAACACATGAGTACTATGGAGATGCATTGTGAACTCTAATGGCAATTCCTGGAGGAAAGACAATTTTCTTTTTGTGAAACGTTATTGGAAAAATTTAGAGATCTGGCATTTGAAGCTGACTGTAGAATGGTTCTAGTGCCGCAAATCTACATTTCGTCAGAAGACCACAAAGATAAGATGAGAGAGATTAAGGCTTGTACAGAGGCATACAGGCAGTTTTTTTCTCTTGCTCTGTCTGTGAATGGAACAGGAAAGGAAATGACTAGTAGTGGTACTAAGTACCTGTTGCCATACTGTGGCTTGTGGAATATGTATGTAGATGTATACATTTGTGCATGAGCATAGTTGGGAATCAATTATCGTAATATAACATTTCAAAAGCATTTGTGGCTCTTTGCAGTCTTCTCCAGTAATCTCTAATTGAGTAACAGCCATGGAGTTTACTGAGATCTTGTAATTTAAAAGTGATCATTATTGTATCATCCGTAGTCCTGAAATTGTTTTGTGCAATGCTTAATTAAACTCTATAAATTTTTATACAATTATAACACAGTATGTTTGAAATGGCAATGTGAAGCCCATGTTTTCAATCATACAGATGCTTTTTATGCTGATGCTATTGCGAAAAGTTTCAAGAACCAACTGTAAGTATTGTGTCTAGGAATATACAAAAAATTCCTACATGTCACTTCAATTGGAATTGTAAAGACAAGATTAGACTTTCTTCGCACAGTTTGTCTTTGAAAAATTTGTTGTTACATAATATTATTATAGACTGCACTTCATATTATTCTCAGTTAATTTGAACCCCACACTCCCTCTTTGTAACTGCATTAATGTTATGGTAATAAGTACTCTGATACTTATTTCACATTAATATGACTGTATAGGATATTTCTATAGTAACATCTTCAAAAATCGTTCAAGACTCAAACTTAAGAGACTTTGAAACACTGGGTGATCAACCAAATGGGGAATATTGTAAAATATTCAGGAAAGGCATAACCTTTGCAAAACAGAGCCTAAATTTTAAGATGTCTTATAAAACATTAAAGACAGTCCTAAGGTCATAATATGTTCTTATTATAAAAATGCTTGTGATTCCATAAGGAAGGCATACACTTGTGGTATAGTAGAGTAATTGAAAGTGGACTAGAACACAAGAGATTTGACCAAACAAACAGTGACAAACCTCATTAAACCTTAAATTCCTAGACTAAGTATCTAGATATTTTGTTATTAAAACTGGAGTGAGACAAGGCGGCGGACTATCTTCCACATTGTACATTCTTCTACTGGAAGAGCAAATCACAACTTGAGAAAATAAATTGAAAGGCATAACATTGGGCAGATTCATTTGTATTGCTTGACCATGACAGTTTTCCTTCACCCCTAATGTTTCTGACTATGTCTCACCATATTCATTGGACTTCAGTTTATTTGTCTGCCAAACAAAAATTTTTGTACTTGTGGTCATTGTATTCAGAAAGTGCAAACAAAATATATGCCTTAATTGCACATGCTACTCCCACTCTTCTGCCACACAACTGTCAATGCAGAACTATTTGGTATTTGCAAATGGTATGGATTTTTCTAAAGTACTCTGCTTTGTATGGAACAAAATTTTTTTAATGCCTAAAATTAAATGATGGGGTTTGGGTTATTTTGTTCTTTTTAAAGGGTATTTAACTATTGCTACTGTTTCTTCTTAATTTGTACTGTCAAGTTTTCTATATTAATTATGTTTTCATTTATTGCTGGTGTGTTGTAATTGATTACGAAAAATGTGCCTGTGTTTTAGCTGAAATGAGATGGGCTTCCTAGGTGTTGAGAGTGTGAGAGGTGCTTGTAACTTACAGAATGAATCTTTCACGTTGCAGCTAAATGTGCACTCTTTTGAAACTTTGTGGCAAATGAAAACTGTACGCAACTATCCCAGCACCTGCCAGGAAATTTCAAAATGGGGTACATTATACTGCAGTGTGATTAATCCTGGAAACAATCCCCCAGACTGTTGCTAACCCATTTCTCTGGAATATCCTTTGTTGTGGGACTGTGAGATCCAAAAAATATGCAAGAGAATTTTTGTGAATTTTCAAAACAGATCACACTCAGCTGTAAGGTGTAATATTAATTCAGGAGGAAATAATTCACAAACTGTTTCTAAGCCACTTATCCATTGTACCCTTTCTTCTGCAAGTACTAGTTCAGCAAGGTGTGCAGGAAATCTTCTAAGGAGTGTGTGAAGTGGATGAGACTGGACAATTGAAATTCTTTAGAAGTGCCCACCCAGTCACAGTGTGGAAGACTCATTATGGAGTTAAGATACACGTTAACAGGAAGAAATAGCTGATTCGATGCCAAACTACAAATACAAAAATCTGGAATTTAATCTCGTCAGACCAAGGATATTATCTGTATTCTGTTGCATCATTCACCTTTGGGGATGATTTCTTAATGTGAAAAATGTTGACATGCTCCGTGGGTCGGAGCATGTGTTAAACAGCAGATCCTTCAGTAAGTGGCTGGGTAAATCAGTTCAAAGGTCAAGGAAAGACAAGGGTGTACTACCTGCTAAAGGACTGTCCCTATTAAATCACTGAGGTGTTTGAACTTAGCTTCAGGAGACAATCCCCTAGGCTGCGTGACTAAACAATTTCTACACAGTATCACTACTTCCAGGACTGCTAGCCCTGCGAGGTATGCAGGAGGTCATCTGTAAAGTTTGGAAGGCAGAAGAGAGGCACTAGTGGAAATAAATCTGTAACTACAGATCGTTAGTCATGCCTGGATAGCTTAGTTGGTAGAGCATGTGTCCATGAAATTCGAGGGTTCTGGGTTTGAGTGTGGGACTGGCAGATAGTCTTAATGTCAGATTAACACACACACTCTGCTGCTCAGTGAAAATTCATTCTGCTATAAGCTGCTTGTGCAGATGAACATGAATTGGCCTAGGTCACTACCTTGGAAAAAAAAAGAAAAACAAGAGACTGCTACTTCTTCAGCTGTTATTAAAAATGGAAGTCACACTATTGGAAGTATTTTTTTTCTATTAGGCCCTATTGAGGAGGAAGTCAGCTCAAGTCCAGCAGCTGGTGACTGCGAGAGCGACACAGAGGAGACTGGTAGCGGCAGCCCCCACCCCCGTGAGACGGCAGCAGAAGAGGAGAGCCTGAACACGCCACGGACTTCCCACTCCGTGGATGAGGAGTCGACCCCAGCCCCAGGAGAGGTGCCGCTAAAGCAGAGGCTTCGCAGTGCGCGGAACCGCATCTCAGATGGCTCATTGCCCACTCCGTCTACCCCCTCTGCACATGGAAATCTTAGCTTGAGATTGGCTGCTGAGAGTCCTGAAAATGGTAAGTAGGAAAGACCATCTTCTGTTTATCAGAGCAACGTTGCCACACAAACATGGACAGTGCTGCAATACTATTGAACAAGGAGCTGCAGTATGTAAAGTGACTGGATTTACTTTCAGGAGAAGGATTTAAATCGCAATCCAGACATCCAGTTTTAGGTTTCCTGAAGTGTCTCTGAATTACATATGGCTAACAACTTATTCATTCCTATGAAAAATTCCTCAGCTGATTTTGTGCTCTATCTTACTCCAATCCAAGTTTGTAGTTTGTCACTAGTTTCTCATGATCAAAGGGTTAGTTAGCTACAAGTTCCTTAGATCATTTGAGTGATTCTTCTTTCGAAATGATGTGAAATGAGTCAGTTTACAGTATATGTCTACATGCTTAGTGTTAACATTAATGAACACATTATTTTGTTTATCCTACTCACGCAGCTACACTTGAAAACACAGTATCACATTTGTGTCAGAGAAACAAAAAACTAATTGTAGAATGACACTTCTTACATCATTACAGAGATTTCATTTCAAAGGTTTATTAGGCTTTTCAGACATCTGAAGGACTGGCATAAGGTACTGCAAGTGTTTGTTCACATTTTTCCTCCAGTGTGATGACAGTGCCAGAAGGGAAATTGTTTTGCTTATTACAGTGATGAAATATGAGTTTGTTGTTCAAGTAAGACACGGATTTAGTCTCCACCCCATCAAAGGGAGAGCTTGTCACAAACTAACTCATCCCATGTGCTCTGACTAGTGAGACATTTAGGAGAACAAGGTTATTAAATGTTTTAGACAGGAGTAAAAGCAGCAGTGTCTGATAAGAACCAAGATGAGCACTTAATGTTTGCATACAAGTTGAGGAACCGTACCATATTATAGCATTTTATCTCTGTCTATTCCCATTTTTATGGCAATTCAGAGTCCGGAAGTTTTGTTGTTTTAAATATGTTTCTTTTTATTAGGTTGCTTTATTGTCTGTCTGTATGGTACAAATTTTGCAGTTGATTTTTTTTAAACTAACTTTCTGAGAACTGGATGACAATGGAATAATAGAATCATCTTCCTCAGATTGGAAGCTCCTCGTGACACTTTTCCGCACGTGCAACTTAAGTTTTGGGTTGTTTTGAAATCTGTTTTATGCAAAACGTAAGACAGATTTCAAGAAAACCCAAATGCAACAATAACTCACTTTCTTTTCTTCTCATGTATGGCAGAAGGTGCTTTGTGTTTGTGTACCACTGCCATTTCTCCCTTTTTTACTGTTACAGTTGCGAATGGTTCACGGGAAAAACAATCTATGGTAAGCCACCATGAGAGCTCAGATCTCTTAGGAGGAAGCTGTATATTGGTTGGATTCAGGTGGAGAGAAATTGCAATAAACCTCAAATTTACCCGATGTCTCTGTTATAATCTCAGCAAAATGTTTGAAATTGATTGAAAAATTCACACATGCAAGACCAAAAGGCAGAAAATAATTATTTGGATAAAAATCCGTTTTTAATGTACCATGTTTTTAAATTGGACTGGAAAGTTGAAAATAATTTCTCCTACCTTCAGATAGTTTCATAAACCCGTACTGGTAGTCTTGAAAATCCGCGATTATGAATTTTTGATAACTATGAAAATATTTGTAAGATTCATAACGGAAAATGTGGGGCGCATGCAGTACATTATTGATATGTGAATAGTTCACCTTGTTACTATTATCTGTTGCAAGCACTCCACATTTTATGTTATAAATTTTACAAGTATTTTCATTGTTAAAAGTACACAATCACACATTTTCAGGACTATATGTATGGGGTTCAGAATCTGTATGAGTCTAGGAGAAATTATTTTAATCTTCTAGTCTGAGTAAAAAATGTGGTATATTAAAAATTGATTTTGATTTAAATGATTACTAACATTGTGATGGTACAAAGTTACACTTGCTGTTATTTTGAAAATAAATACATTCTTTTTGTCACCTAAACATTGTGAAATTTAGATATTGTATACTGTATGGTATAAGGATTGTAAAACAAAATACCTTATCCCATTATGTAAAACCAAAGTATGCGATTTTTTTCTGCAATTCTTATATTATAAAGACAACTTCTAATTGTACATGGTTTGAATGATAAATAAAAAATAGTAACTCATTTTTAAAATATTAGCAAACATGTTATCACAACATTAAAAATGACCAAACTTCCAAAATTTGAAGTGCCATAAAATGAAAATGGCGGGAGATAAAATGTCAAAATTTGTCATGGTTACTTACTTGCATAGGAAGAACAAATAAACCAAGTTTCATCCAAATACGAGATAGTAGGTAAGAAAGTGTTTTCTTCCTGTGTGAGTTGACATGTAATGACCAAGTTGTCATTTCTGAAATTATTGAGAGTGTAGGATACTACTTGTGGCAAATTGTAGCGTGTGGTATGATTGATCTCCCTCAGGAGACACCGCCTTAATGAAACACTGTCGGTGTGGGCGAGGGGGTTTGTGTGATCCAATGAAGTGGAGGGCTATATCGGCAGTAGTGTAACTACCAGCAGGGCCTCCCAAGCCGGACAGGTCTCCATAGAGGATCCAGACAAAGTGTGTCTCACAACGTCTCGTGTAGTGTCCTGTCCTGTCTTGTCCTGTCCTGTCCTATTCTATTCTATCCCATCCCATCCCATCCCATCCCATCCTATACACTCACTCCCTTTCCTCTTTCCCCCTGTGAGTGTGTTGCAGTGGACATAGTCCCCTAATGTGCACAGCGTAAGATCCTTGGAAACCAGGACATCATTGATGCACATAGGCCTTACTGCGAAGGGATGGATAGCATTCTGTAGTCGTGGTGAAGACAAGCTATCTAATGGGTAAGTCCCTGAAATAAAACCTTGGCAGGTGTCCAGGCCATGAGATGGCAGCCCCACCAGGACCAGGACACTCGGGGGCTGTGGGCTGATAACCCGTACCACCAAGAAACACATATCACAGAAACTTAAAGGAAAAACAAACGGATGGAACTTAAGGATAAGACCTGTGGCCTGAAAAGGAAAACCTGCATTGGTTTTTGGAATGTAAGGACGTCGAGAGAGGCAGGGAGGCTGAGACAGGTTGAAAAAGAGATGGAGAACTATTGACTAGATATATTGGGACTGAGTGAAATAAGGTGACCAGAATCTGGGGAATTCCAAAAACACTGGAATGGAATCCCCAGGGAACAAGGAAGAGAGGAAGACCTAAGAGCACATGGAAGAGGACAGTGGAAGGAGAAGCAGAGTGAGTTGGCAAGACCTGGGCAGAATTGAGGCAAATGGCCAAAGACAGAGACGGATGGTGAGCTCTCCTGGATGCCCTATGTCCCCATAGGGGCCAAAGGAATTAAGTGAAGTGAAGGTATGATCTACTGCCTTTTGATAAGCTTTGGAATAAAAAAACACTAAATTTACTTAGGGGAGGACAGCAGTTCAAATCACCATTCTCCTAGTGTTCCATTCCATTTAGGCAAATGACTTTCCCCACTCCCTATTAATGACAAGGAAAGATTATTTTGATAAAATAGTAATGTAGGGTTAGGTAGGGAATAAGTCGTGAAACATATATACTGTGCGAGTTGTTTTATTTCATGTTTGTGCAGAGTTGGAGAGATGTGCAAATTGAGTAATCAGCAAGGCGCAAGGGCGATTAAATGCCTTCACATGCTGTGGGCAGGACCTTTTATGTTTTGATGTTGCAGCTTGGCAGTGCCTTGACTGTCAAGCAGCAGACACCCTCTTGAAGAATGTAAACAGCAATGAACAAATTAGCACACTGGACTCGCATTCGGAGGATGATGGTTCGCACCCGCGTCCTACCATCCTGATTTAGGTTTTCCGTTATTTCCCTAAATCACTTAAGGCAAATGCCAGAACAGGCATGGCCGATTTCCTCCTCTGTCCTTCCCCAATCTGAGCTCATGTTCTGTCTCTAAAGACCACGTTGCCAACGAGATGTTAAACACTAATCTCCCCCTCCTCCCTCCAGCAACTAACAAAGGAAGCTCTAAAATGAAATATTCCTTCCTTCTTGTCGAGCCTTCAAGGTGGATGTTATATTTAATTTTTATTGTACCTGCTCCAAGTTACAAAGTAATTGTTATCTGTACACTGAAACAAAACCATATAGTCAATGATGAAATGTTGACATCATTTCGTAATTAGAGTAGATAATGTTTTTCTTCCACCAATGACAGCTTCAAAGGAGAAGAGTTCAAGTCTTTCCAGGGTTAAGCGCAGTTCTACGGAGATACTGCTTTGCAGGACTTCCGCATAAAGAAGATAATTAATGGTGACTGAGTTACCTTAAATTTAATTTACACACAATATGTCGGGTGGCAGATTTCAAGGTGAATTTCAAGGTGGTTTTGGGAAGGGCATATCATGCTCTGAACAAATGTTTAATCTGAAGACAATAATTCGCCACAGATTACTTAATTATTTGAGAGCCTTTAAGTGACTTTTAAAGTGCGATAGTCATGATTCAGCTGTGGGCGAGTGATCTAAAGAATAGATTGGCAATTTGTTAACTCAGGTTCAGTTCCTGTACGTACCAAATTATTTTTTCCATTTTGTTTTACTCCTCCCAGTGTTAAACTATGATATAAAATTTAAATATATTTGGACTATTCAATTTATGTTCATAAAATTAGTATATTGAATTCAGTTACGATAAGTACAATTATAAGTCAAAAGGCTACAGGCCACAATGTAGTACATTGTAATAATTTTGCAAGAGCCACCACTGCCTGTTACAATCCAACTTGCAGTACCTCTCAGTAATGTTCACCTACACAGGCAAAACTCGTCAGCTTCACAAATCAAGATTATAGGATTCCAGTCTTTCAAAGAATTTAGAGATTTTTACATGAAATAATATCAACAATCAAAATTCAATGCATTTATAAATCTGGAATACAAACCACCAAGCAGACAGCAGAAAACACTTCCATAAAATCAATCATGGAAAAAAATGCATTCAGATTGTCTTACTGTTACTTTAATAGCACTTTTATTCAACTTATAGTATTATGTACTGTCATTAATTGTTACATTCAGCAACTGTCTGAAAAATTATTGCTGAATAGTTTGGATTACTTTGTAATCAAACAAAACTGAATGTTTCATTAATTGGCAGGTTAGATATTCATGAACAACACTTGGTTATATTACAGTAGTAAAGGTATGGGATCGTAGTCTAGGTAACAATGATTGAAGTTAACTGAAAGATCAAGGTCTTAAAATTTTACATGAATAACTTTCTTACAATGATTGAAGTTAACTGCAAGTTTAAGGTCTTGGTACATGAACAGCTTTCGTATCCACTTTTCTCAGTGATATTCACTTAGTGTACCTTATGAAAATTCTAAGCTAAACTGTTGTGAACAGCTGTGAGCAGCATACAGGTTGTTATTGATGTTGAGAGGATGGTCTGTGACAACATTTGTTCCAGTCATTATCAGACAACTTTGGTTTATAGCAGATAAATTAGGTGCAGGCTTTTGAGCTTAATTCATCTGCCCACTTACATTGCCCCCATTGTGTCCCATAAAATATGACTTGGCCTCACATTGATCAACTTCTTATCTTGCTCAAGCTACACACATCTACTTTATATTGTGGCTAGTACTGGAGTTCTGAGCATTCACTCTGACATAACTAAGCAATACCGAGATGCGTTGCTACCATCACAGTATACTGTCTGATAAAAATAAAAATACGTAACTTTCCCTAATATTTCTTAACTGTCGTGACCCAATGTAATAATAATTTACACAAAATTACAAAGATTGTTAAATATTGTGTTACAAAATATTTAACAAATATCGAAAACATGTTTTATTCACAGATAATATTTTGATGTTATAGAGAAATAAAATAGCTTGGTACAAGGTTATTTGCTGCTTAAGAAAACGCTGGAAAAAAAGTGATGTTGCATGTGCCCATTTCACTGATCTACCCTGAAAAGGACATACGCAGTGAAATGACCAAAAAAATGTGTAGTGCTCTCCATGTGCCTAATTATACTCATATGTCTCTGTTTGTGTAAATTATTTTTAATAAAAGTAAAAAGTTAAGTATAGCTTAGATACTGTATAGTAACAACATTATGAAACATTGGAAATGTTCTTCAGCCTATATAAGTGTAACATACTGTAATAAGAACATATAGTCTGCCAATTCTGGGGTGACAACAGTAGAAATCACGTGCTTTTGAGGTGAAGAACTTGTTTAGCCATGTTCAGAGTGCATTTTCATCCTGAAGGGAAGTTCCATGATGGTTGTTCAATAGAGAGCGGAAAAATTTGAAAATATGAGGGTGCAAGATTAGGTGAAATAAGGACAAGGAATGACTTCCCAACCCAGTTCCTGCATTGTGTTTTTTGTCAGTCTAGCAGAATGCCGGCTGGCATTGTCATGAAGTAGCATTACTTGTCACAGTCTTGCTGGTCGTTGTTCTTGGATTATGACATCTCCATTGTTGACAATATATGTCAACAATGATGATTACACCTTGGGGAAGCAATTCATGGTGCACTGCACCATCACTGTTCCACCAGATGTATAACATTATCTTTTGTGGATGCATGCAGATCTTTGTTTGCGCTCAACCATTCCTTTCTTTCCCTTTGTTAGCATAAAGACACTATTTACCGTCACCAGTAACAACACAATTTAGGAATGGTCGAAATTGTTCATAAGCCAGTTGCTGGAGAGCAAGCTTAGATGCATGTATGGCCATCTGATGGTTTTTGTGATTTTGGCTTAGAGCATGCGGTACCCGTACACCCAATTTTTGAGCATTCTGCATTGCATGCAAATGTCACACGATGGTTGAATGATCGTAGTTCATCAGATTTGCCAGTTCTCAAGTACACTTATGTGTTGTATCATTGTGAATAAATGCATTTAAAACTATCTTCATTAAACCCCGAAGTTCTTTCTGAACCTTGGGAGTCACTAATGTCAAAGCAATCCTCCTTAAAACGGGAGAAAGATTTTCTTGCCATGCTCTATCCAATGGCATTATCCTGATACATGGCACAAATGTTTCTGGCTGTCTCCACTGCTGTCACCACGCTATTGAACTCAAACAGCAGAATATGTCAGAAATGTTCAGATTTCTCCATTTGGCACTCAATTTTATAGTGTCCACAGCCCCATTCACTATCTCCAAATGATGAAATGTTAATATGTAAACTCAAATAACAACAGTGAACTACAAATAAAAAATGGTAATTAATAAACTTACCCATAGTGGCTAGAATACCAAAATGCAAAACAAAAACACTACAAAGTTATGCACCAACCTAATAACTTCTGACTACAGTGTGACAGTCAAAGTTACTTTGAAATTATTTATGCAGTAGTTAAACTGCAAGGCGAATATACTTGTTTCAACTCACAAAAAACATATTTGTAATCACAGAAATGGATTCAAAATAAATGATTATTATTTTTGTGGGGGAAAAAAATGTGCACTCAGTAAACGTCTGCATAGTAACACTTTTGTGTGTACACGAGCCAGTCACATCTCAGTCCAGTCATTGCATTGTTGCCACTTCCACTTTGGCATGTCTCTAATTATTGTTTGTTCATGCGGATCCATTGCTCGAATGTCTTTCCACATTTGACGCATTCGAATCCCTTATACTTACACCTCCTTTTCTTCCAACGACACCATCTTGTTTTTAAAATTAATGCTGTGGTTTATTCTACACTGTCCATATTTTCTGCAAAACAGATGCGTATAACTTGTACAACCAGTCTAATTGCACCGAAAACCATTTCACGCACAAATTCTGTTAGTAATTTCCTATAGTTAAAAGACTAGTTAAAACATTTCTTGTATTGTATTGTACAGTGAAAATGTTTTCATAAATTTATTTTATCTTTGTTTGGGTTTGTAGATGGATTAGATCATTGCTCCTCTTTGAAGAATAACTTCTACTCAATTAGAAGAAAAAGAAAAAAAAAAAAAAATGCAGTTGACTATGTAGCTCAAAATAACTCATTAATCATCAACAAAAATAAAGAATTTTTTAAAATATAATGTAATTCGACAGATACAAAATCTAGTTGCCAAGCGGTGGCAGGAGAACACATGTGTAAAGGTATTTTAATTCACAAGCTTCGGAGCTAGTGGCTCATCCTTCTGGCAGAAGGGTTGAAGACGGGTGAAGAAAAAGAACTGGTGAGGTTTAGGAAATGGGGAGAGTTTGGAAAAGATGCCCAAAACCCGGGGTCAGGGTAGGCTTATCGGATGGCATGTGAAGGAAAGCATCATCACATTTATATATATTATCCTAACATGTATCATTAATCTAATCAGTTCTTCGTTGATGTAGTTTTAAGTCCGCAATAGCACATATGCCAAATTATCTGCCAGAAGTTGGATACACAAGACGGTAAGCATATGGGGCATGCTGATAATTCTGAAAGGTGCATGATATCTTGTTAACTTCACCTAATTTCTCACGGGTTTATGTAAGGACAAGATTGTGGTAATATGTTCATACCTGTTCGTCCTTCCACACATTTTCCCGCATTTGTTTTTTCTTTATTGCAATGCAGGACTATGCTGCAGTCCTGGCCAGTAATATTTTTGCTGATCTGAAACCAGTAGGCCCACACATTAGGGAATTAATTATACCTTCAAATTCCTCAACATACCTGCCCCACATCCTGTGATTATGGTGGAAATATGTGTGACAAAATCTTCCTAGCTCACAAATTTTCCCTCAACAGGGTTCACGGCTGTATGGTAAGCTGAGGTGTGAATCACAATAGTCCCTTTATTAAACATTCCTTCAGCCCACATTTTCGACTTAAATTGTACCCCATTATCAGTAAGAATAACTTTTGGTTTCCCAATATGCACCAAAGAATCATTGGTCAGTTTGCTAAAGGGTATAGAGTACGGTTTTATAAACTTCGAATGTGTCTCAACTGCATGAAGTGGACCTGAGGTGTAGGGACACTTCAGTGCAGGGTTGTGGTGGCAGGTCATGGCGAGGGAGGCTGTTGGCAGCTTGGACAATCAGCATCAAAAGCCAAGAAATTTCATTGCTACTCACTCAACTACACTCGTAGTGTCTTGGAGGAGGCAGTGGCCACTTCCCCTCTAAGCATGTGGTGAGGACTTATGCAGCGGCATGCATCCCAGTTAGCATGACACGGGCATTTGCAAATGGAGCCAGTGGTATGGAAGACTGCTGACTTTCCGAAAGAGGTGCCAGCCACAGGTGGTGGATGTTCACTTACAAGTAACAGTATGTGACACCTAGGCACCCACTCCACCACAGAATCATGCTGACTGTATTACTCTGGTGTTGTTAAGCTGCCCTCCAGCGCAGGTATCAGGTCACTGTGGAAGTAGGCCAGGAGGCAGCCTGTTGGAGGAGAAGCATCAAGTCCATGGATGATGGTGTGTTGTTGGAGGCCCAAAGCCATGGTATTGCATACCGTCTTGTATTGCTTGGTCACCTGGCAAAGCCCTCTCATCCCCATGGGCACTGCGGGACTGCCCATCCTTCTTCTAAAATTAATGTTATTTACACTGCCTTGCAGCCCAAAAATATGCGGCTCAGTGGTGTGAAAATGGCTTTGCTCGTCCTGCAAGAGCTCCGTTTTACCGTTGTGTTGCAATATTGTGGTGCTTGGCCTAGTGTGCTTTGTGATCTATAAACAGCTCCGTTGCTGCAGCCAGCATGCTGACACTTTAGTGCCTGCTGGCTATCTTTTAACTGCTGTGGCTGAACTGCTAGTTTCTGCAGTAACACCCAGAAAATAGTGGCAGTGCTGCATTACCTCCATCTTCTGGAAGATCTGGTTACAGCCCTAGACTGTTTTGCAACATAACTTAGCATGCTTGGATTGCAGTGTGCAATATTTACAATTTTGTCTTCTAAAGTACTAGGGGGTTTGAAGCACAAGATTCAGGTGCTGTTAGTTTACTTTACAGGTGTAGCATTCTACCCCATGTGTAAATAAGGTTCATTATCATCCTAAGTCTTCTGTTACAACTAGTAGACTAAATTTTCTGCTCTCACTTGCAACAGGCAGGCAGATCCTAATAACGTTTTTCAACACAACTTACTACTGCTACCATTACCTTGGACTCTCCCTACATGTTGCTTGATCTTAACCATGGGCCGCTTGCCCTGTGCACTAGTGCTTTGCAATGTTTTGAATACTAGGGATACATTCCTTAACACTGCTCATTTTAAATATCCGTGCACACAACAATGTTGACTCTCTTCATTTCCATTTCTTGTCAGTCATACAGGATTGGGGATCCAGTCCACTGGGATCTGCACTACTAGGGAAGGAGTAAGGGAGGAAGGTGTCACTTGGATGGGTGGCTCTCTGCATCAGATAGATGAAGGCTGCACAAAACAGAGTGAGAGCTACTAAGGTACTGGATATTCTGATGTCCAAGGTCATGACCATACAACATTGTTTCTCCCTATATTGCATCACATTATGTAGCATCTGCTCTGCTGAAATGTACTGTTCTTGGGTCTCTATGAGCTGGTGTAAGGAGAGGATTAGGTCTTGCCCAAGGTATTACTAGGAAAGGTCAAGTTTTGTGCTGAGAACACTCCCATCAGTTTCTCTGGTCAGTATAGCTGTGGCTGTGTTATGTTCAATGTGGTGACTCCTGTATCAGTGGCTGACAGCTGGAATGTTGGTCCCATTGTGTCACAAGCTGTTCCATTAATCAATAATCAACTAGGGTACAGTTCCAGTCTCTTCCCTCCTGAGAACCTACCCTGCGCGTAGCAATTCGCCGCCACCACTGAGATGTTGTACACAGAATAGTTAGAGTGCTTCAGTATTAGTAAGATATCTTATAATCTGACCTGTCCAAATTTCACATTCAGATTTCATGCATTTTTTCGGTGCTTGCGTGAAAGGTTGTGTAATATCTGCAGACCCCTTCACAAATTTCCTATAATTATTGGACAATTCTAAAAACTATTATAGCTCATTGCTCATTTTAGCAACTGGAAAATCTTCAGCTGTTTGTACCAACCCCGGGTCTGTCCTTACTCCATCTTTTCTAAATGTACCCTAAGTACTGTACTTCCTACTAGGCAAAAGACACTTCTCTGTACTTAATGTAAGATGTGTGCCTCATAATCTTTTAAAAACTGCTCTTATCTGCAGTATAGGCTCACTCATATCGCTCCCTCATATTTCTTGAGGACACAATTATATCATCAAGGTACACCAAACATTGACAAGGTTTCAGTCTTTCCATTACCCTGTCAAGCAGTCAGTGAAATGTTGCTCGTACGTTCTCCAGTCCAAATTATGTCCCTGGTATTGATAACGACCACAGGGGACTGAATGTGATGTCTTCCTCCAGTCCGTTGGAACCGTTTATAACTGATAGTATGTGCTCCTTAAATTGTGCTAGAGAAGTACCAGCAATGCCCCGAGTTATCGATGGTCTCCTTGATATTGGGAATGGGGTATCCGTCGGTTACCATCTTACTATTAAGGTGTCAGTAGTCACAGCAGAATCTATATTTCCCAGAACTGTCTGCTGACTTTTCGGGCGTGACCACAGCAGCTGCCCCCACATGGATTAGTGTTCTCCTCTATTATTTCATCAGCTAGCTGGGGTTAATGAAATCCTCCATAATTGGTGTTAAATGCTGAGGTACACAATACAGTTTCTGATGTACTGGTACTGGCAGCATCACCGGCACCTCGTGTCCTATTGGAATTTGGTGCTGTGTTATGGATGATACCAGTAATGGACTCCAAGGATAAAATAAATTGTAAAACTCTACTATACCCTGTTTCACCTAGCATGGCGCATCTGCGCATAGAGACGGAGCGGAAAAAAAGTGTGAGGAAATGAGAACTGCGCATGCGCGGTAGCAGAGAGCAAGCAAATAAACTCCAGTTGCCGAACTGCATTGCTGCGGACAACAGTGAGGCTCATTTGCCTATTTACATTGTATTATATGTTCAAATCTATGAGGGGAACAATTGGTATTAAAACCAATTTTGATCAGTCGCCATGAGAGAAATATTAATTCATGCCCTGACGATGTTGCGTCCACTGCTCCCCGGATTTACTCTGCATGACGTCGGGAAGTGAGAACAGCTGGCACAGCTTTATGAAAACGCGAAGTACAATTTTTCTCAAAATGACAATTGTATAATGACAAAGTAATTGAAACTGCTTGCAATAATTACCATTTATTGCAATTTGAACTGCATTATAAGTAAAAATTTAATATACAACAAAATTAACTTCAGGCACAAACTGAAATCATTATATTTGCTTGACAACTGCTTCTGCTCAATAGAATTTTTAAAAATGTGTAAGGTGTGTGTGTGTGTGTGTGTGTGTGTGTGTGTGTGTGTGTGTGTGTGTGTGTGTGTGTTTGACTATAGTTAAGTGTAATCGCTGCATGCAAAAAAGAATTAGTGGTAGAAAAGATTATTGTAAAAATGCTCGGTAAGTTGTCATATTTTTCGTTGTTAATGGACATTATGAGTGTAAAATAACATGTTCGATATTACAGTGAGAGACCGCATTTGTAATCCATTGAACAAGCAAACAATTAACTGCCATATACAAATAACTCCAGGGAATCTGACCAATAACATCAGAAACTACCAATATCTCAGCAAGTAACAGTTACTGTCATTTTTGGGTCTTATCCAGTTTGTGCCTGGAAAATGACAAGGGTTTGCAACGTGGTGGGAGAAGCTTAACTTCTCCTTGGGCAATATGTTGAACATTATAGTCTACATAATTAAAAGGATACAAAGTCCTAATCAAAAAGGCTAGGAAGTTCTCATTATTATGTATGGAATTGATACGTTGACAGCACATTTTTTAAAATCATGAGTCTTTAAAACTAAGAAATATTATTACTTTGTTCCAAAATCTGCATCATAATACCATCATCACTTCTAATTGAGTCTGTTCCAGAACAATGTGATTGTAAATTTATGATGATAATTCAAGGCTTGTGTTCATCATCACTTCCCTGCCAATTCTTCTTTCTGAAGCTTTTCAGCATGCCACACAGACTGTGCCCACGCTACATGTGGGATGTTGTCTGTTACCTCATTGTGCATTGGCTCATGCTCAAGTGATTCACTGTATGTTATCTTGAATGTTTTGTTTTTTTCTTCCACTCAGCCTTAAAGTACTTTGCCCAAATTCATTCCATAAGGCTACAATGACAATGACACATGGGTAAATGCAAAACTGTCTGATCCCATTCACGTGCAAGGAAGTCAAGTTTGTACGTTCTGTCACGTGACTTGTATAAATTAACGAGCTGCAGGAGATGGGCAAGAGTCTGTTTTATACGGTGCTTAATATTTTTATTTTTAAGCCGGGGAAAAATATCTGCTTTTCTTGTGTTTGTACTTGATGTTTCTTCTATAACAGTTGAATTATAACTGGCAATGACTGACTTCGAAGCAAGGTATGACAAGAATTATGAATCACTTCATGGAACTAACAGCGTTCATTGCCGAATGGTAATCACTGCTGTTTTTCTTACACGTAAATACAAGTTTATTCTCAGAAAGAAAACCAGAAGAAGAGTCAGCATGCAGAATAATTATCTGAGAACCTATCCCTATGAGAACTTTAAAACTGCCAGCACCATCACTCATTTTCCAGCAGATCTTCTTGGAATGATTCTAATTGACCCTTGTTTTCTCAAGGTAATACACTTTTGAACTACCTCCTTCTCTTGTATTGTCAGTCTTTATATGGGATGTAGATCGTGCTGCACCTAAGTCACTTCTGTGAACTAAAAACTCTCTTCATAACATATCTGGAACCAACATCTTTTAAAATTATTTACCTTGATGAAGCGCTTACCATCGAAGCTCGCATAACTGTAACACGTTTTTGTTATGTCGGGCATTCATCATTAACACGGAGCACTTTTAAAACATTGTTTTCAAAACCATCCATTCGTGTTACAGGTTCCTTGTGATTTCAATGCTTTCCAGGTGACACGAAACCAACTGTTTCTATGGTTGCTACATATCTGGCACTTTCGTTTGCATTTTCTTGTGTTTTCCAGTGTCAAGAGTAGGAGACCCGCTTTTAAATTCATGTTTGAAGAAGTTACAAATGCGGTAAATAATCCCCCTCGTCTGTTTGTGAAGCACTTCACATTTATTGCTGTCACCTGACTTTTCTTTTAACCACGTTTACAAGATATACATTCACAGCTATACTACTGCAAGGGGGGGGGGGGGGGGGGAGGGAAAAAGTTGATAGGGAATGAATAATTTGGTTGTCACGAAGTACGGCAACAGTGCAGCATGTAGGAATGAGATTCTCGCTCTCTAGCTGTAACTCTCTGCTAGCCGCTCAGACAGAGAATGAATATTATTGGCTGCTAGTGGAGGGGATGCGCAGAATGGCTGAAAATTTGGCTGCCTTCTCACATGATGCAAACTTTAACTATCCACACTGTCTTATCCTTCCAGATGCTCTGCCTTCGTACATAGTTCAGTTTTAATGGTGGCCTGCAACTGATCGTGATCCACATCCAAAATGCTCCAGTCCTCCCCCTCCAGGACGTCCAAATTTGCATTGGCACCTAACGGTCTCTCTAGTAGTTTTCTACCATTTTACTGTTCTCTCTCTCTCTCTCTCTCTCTCTCTCTCTCTCTCTCTCTCTATCCTGTACTTGTACAATGCTACTTCTTATAGAATAATGTGATGTATCCAGTACATTGTTATTGTCTAGTGGCTGTATTATATACAACATATTGACAGGTAGCTCAGGTTCTACACTCACCAAAAGTGACTTCCCAGTGCACAATATCGTGCGAATCAAGCTTTAATGTTTTTGTACACAGTTTAATTGATTCATCCACACTGCCTCTCACAGTTCGTATTATACTATTTTCTGCCTCTGTGTATTGATGGTAGGCAATGAAAACCTCTTAACTCCATCTGTCTGTGCAACCCCCATAATTCCCATAACCACTATCAAAGAGAGAGTTCAAAGTGCAAGGATTTTTGTAGTCTGTTCAATAACTAGGCTTCTACTATATATTGACACGTGTAGCAATGTTATCTGTATCACTTTATATTATTTTTTAAGAAACCGTTTTAGCTTTTCCTGTAAAATTTAACAAATGAAGTTACGAGGTTTTCATTGCCTACCATTGGTATGTATCTGTTGCATCACTGCTCAGTGGACTTAGGATTCCCTTTTGCTTTTAAGTCTTGCCCACTTTCCCCTTGCGTTTTCTCACCATTACTCCAGTTGAAGTGTCCACTCGCATCATTCTTACCCCGTTGAGGCTGCTTACATTACCTGTGAACATGGCCTGATCACCCACATCTACAGTAACACTTCACAGTAGTGGAAAGCACCCCTCACTTGTCATTCAGCTCTGTTGCTATATCCGTTCCATCAAACTCTGTAGCCAACGTGACAACAATGCACAGATCTTTTGGGGTACCCATGCAAAACTGTCTAGACATATTAGGAAACGCACCTGTTGTGACTCACCGATCTTTCAAAGTGCTGCCGCTCAGTTATGCGCGTCCTCTACATGCGGCGCTGTCTGCCAGCCATGCAGCAGCAGTGCCACCTAAGCGGCCAGCCAGCCAGAGGCCGCTAGATTTGGACTCAGTTATGATTTGACTGTTAAAGTGTACACACGTCTTACTCTGTTTACTTGATCTGTGACTTTCATGTATTGCATCTTCCTTGAAATGTATTTGTTCAACTTGAAGTTATTGCAATTGGTGACGAGGGAGTGATTTTTCTTTTCCATCGTTGACCCACATGTTTCCATGGCTACTTTAGAGCAACTATTGCAAGGTCTTATAGAACAGCAAATGCTTCTCACAAATGCGATTCGTGATTATGTCGCGGCATCAAATGCGGGGCGTCTCTCGTCGTTGTCTCTACCTACTTTTCCTCCTTACGACGAGACGGCGGAAGACAGGTCTGATTACGAAAAACATCTTCGACAGCACTTCATGGCATTTCATGTTGCGGGCGAACAAACATGTAAGGCTCTGTTCCTTTCATGGATTTCACTTCAATTGTATCGGTTGTTGTCGCAATTGGCTCGTTTGAAAGATCCTGCGTCTTTGTCCTTTGCTGAAATGTGCTCACTTCTGTCTGTCTATTTTCAAAAGCAAACGCATGTGGTAGCCTCTCGTGTTGCCTTTTATCGTTGTCAAAAAGAACCAAATCAATCCTATCGCGCTTGGGCTGCTGAACTTCACGGCCTCAGTAGAAAGTGTCAATTTGTTACTGAAGTTCACAAAGAATCCTACGCCGATTCCATGGCATGGGATGCTATTATTCGATCGGCGCCCGACAAAGAAGTTAGCCAACGTGCCCTTCAGTTGGCAAATCCGACTCTAGATGAAGTCCTATCCATCGCTCAGTCTTTTGAAATTTCTTGCGCCGTTGGAGCGCAAATAGAGGCATGGGTCGACGTTGGAGAAATACTACATCTGTGCGATGTTGACGAAGCATGTAGCGTGTCCCCGCTGGCCGACATTGCCGCAGTATGCTCCCAAGCGCAGCCTTGGCCTAACCGTAAACAAACCTCTAAAAAACTGCAGCAAAACCCATGGCAACTTCCTTCATGTCCGCGGTGTTTTACGAAACATTCATGGGAAGATTGTCCACAACGTTGGGCCGTGTGTCACAAATGCAAAAAAAAGGGTCATGTGTCATCCGTTTGCAAATCCGACTGCATACATGATGTTCATGCACATGATGCTGATTCTGAATCTGTGTTGTCTGTCAATTGTACTTCTTCCCTTTCAGGGAAGTTATTCCTCACTGTCCAAAAAGTTGGTCGAGATGTTCGCATGGAGGTGGATACTGGTTCTGCTGCCACTATCATCAATTCTCAGACGTATCTTCAGTTGGGTTCTCCAATCCTGTCACCTGTCACTAGGCAATTATGGACTTAAAATAAACAGAAGATTTCTCTCTTGGGACAATTTGATGCTGAGGTATCTTACAAATCTGTCGTTCGCACTGTTCCCATATTTGTGGTCGACCATAGTAATGCAGAGAATCTTTTTGGTTTCGATGCCTTTCACGTTTTTGGGTTCTCCATAGATGACTCTTTCAATATCGTCTCTGATGCTATTCCTTATGCTCAATAGGATTCCTTGTCAACAACATTTTCGTCCCTTTTTTCTCCTGGGTTAGGCAGTGCAAACGACTTTGAAGCTCATATCACGCTCAAACCCACTGCTCGGCCTAAGTTTTTTCGGGCTCGGCCCATTCCTGTGGCCTTTTGTGATCAGGTCAAACAGGAGCTGGATCGTCTCACTGCTTCAGGGGTCTTGTTTCCTGTCACTTCCAGTGAGTGGTCCTCTTCTGTCATTGTTGTTGCTAAGCCAAATGGTGATATTCGTCTCTGTGGCGATTTCAAAGCCACTGTAAATGCTCAATGCCTTATCGACACTTACCCTATGCCTTGACCTGACGAATTGTTCACTAAACTTGCTGGAGGCCAGTATTTTTCTAAACTTGACGCTGCTTCCCGGCAGTTTCTGGTCCTTAACATGCCTTTCGATCTCTATCAATACCAACAATTGCCATTCGGGGTTGCCAGCGCCCCTGCTCTATTTCAGCGATTCTTGGAACAATTATTGCTCACTGTCCCTGGGTGTACAAATTACCAGGACGACATTGTTGTCACTGGCTCCACCACTGACGAACATCTTCAAAATCTCCGCACACTTTTTCATGTCTTACAGACTGCCGATCTTAAGTGTAATCTTCAGAAATCAAAATTTTGTCAGGCATCTGTCACGTACTTGGGGTTTCAACTCTCTCAGGATGGTATTCGTGTTCTTCAGCAAACCGTCGCTGCGATCAATGCCCTTCCTCGCCCTACATCTGTTAAGGAACTGGAGGCCTTCTTGGGGAAAATAGCATACTATCACAAGTTTTTACCGTCTGCTGCTTCGGTGGCTCAGCCGTTGCATCGCCTGTTGCATAAAAATGTGCCTGTTCACTGGTTCGCGTCATGCGATGCGGCTTTCCAGAAATCGAAGACTATGCTGAAACAGGCCCCGTGCCTGGCTACTTATCTACCTGGCCAATATCTTGTTCCTGCCACGGACGCCTCTCAGTCCTTGCGCACTGATTTTCTGACGGTTCTGAACAACCCATTGCTTATGCCTCCAAAACGCTCATGGATGCCCAACAACAGTATTCTCAAATTGAAAAAGAAGCTTTGGCCATTATTTAAGCTATTCATAAGTTTGATGTTTTTCTCTATGGATCCAAATTTCATATAGTTACGGATCACAAACCACTTGTTTCCTTGTTTCATTCATCAACGTCACTTCCCGACAAGGCTGCACACCGCCTCCAGCGTTGGGCTCTTTACTTGTCTCGTTTAAATTATTGAGATTCATTTCCGGCCGATGGCTCAACATGCGAATGCTGATGCACTGTCTTGCCTTCCCATGGGTCCTGATCTGGCATTTGATAGGGCCGAACCTTTGTGTTTCCACCTGGATGTTGCTGAACGGCGGGTTGTGGATGGGTTCCCCATCACCGGGACCGGCTGGCGGCTGCTACGGGTTCTGACCCTACCCTCTCCCGCGTTTTACGCTGTATTCAGAAGGGTTGGCCAGATCGTCCGCCCGCTAAAGACTTCTGATCTCTTGCGGAACTACTACGCTTTGCGTTACCACCTCACGGCTAGGGATGGTGTTATCCTCCTTTCCAACAAAAATGCTTCGCCACGTGTTGTGGTACCTGTGTCTTTGCGTGCTTCGGTCTTGCGCCTCCTTCACCAAGGGAACTGGGGTGTCTCTCGCACAAAATCTCTGGCTCGCTGTCATGTGCACTGGCCCGGTATTGACTCTGAAATCGCACACATGGTCGCTGCCTGCGGCCTTTGTGCGTCACAGGCCGCTGCCTCAAAGTCATCTTTGTCACCGTGGCCTTCGCCTGAGAAGCTCGGCCGCTGCCTCAAAGTCATCTTTGTCACCGTGGCCTTCGCCTGAGAAGCTCTGGGAGCGTATTCATGCTGACTTCGCGGGACCTTTTTTAGGTACTTATTGGCTTCTCGTTATTGACGCCTTCTCTAACTTTCCTTTCATTGTCCGTTGCACGTCGCCTACCACTGTGACAACCATCAATGCTCTAGCTCGCATTTTCTCTTTGGAAGGCCTTCCCTCTACTCTTGTTACTGATAATGGTCTGCAATTTGCCTCTTCCGATTTTGCGGATTTTTGTGCCTGTCACGACGTCACGCGTGTCATGGCACCGCCGTTCCATCCACAGTCCAACGGTGAGGCTGAACGACTGGTCCACACATTTAAGGCTCAGATGAGGAAACTCCAGACTACTTCTACTGACGATGCGCTTCTCCAGTTTCTAGCTTCTTACCGCTTCACCCCCATGGGCGACCACAGCCCGGCTGAGCTCTTACATGGCCGACAGCCCTGCACGCTACTTCATCTTCTGCGGCCTTCCACCTCACGGCCGCAGGTGCCTTCGCTTGGCTGGTTCACCGCTGACGACCTTTTATGGGTACGGGGATGTGGCAGGCGGCCAAAATGGAGTCCTTGCTGCATCTTATGACACCGTGGGCGACGCCTGTATGAAATCCAGATGAACACGGGTGTTGCAGTGCGTCATTCGGACCAGTTTCGGCCTCTTGTGCCGGCAACTCCTGTTCCAGATGCTGCTACACCACCTTCGACTCTACCTGACGCTCGGGATACTGGAATCTCTCATTACTCACAACGGGCATCATATCGGTGCCAGCACAAGAACTGACGCCACCAGGAGACGTGCCCATGCAGGAACCAGATGACCATCATCTGTCGGAGCAACTCTACTCGCCTCCTTCTCCTACGGATGCGGACACATTGCCCATGTCTCCTGTTATAACAACCGGACTTGCCACAACGGGCAGATTGGTGCACGGGGCCCCAGCAGATTCGACCCCCACGTCTCCTGTCCTTCAAACGGTGGAAAAGTGTTGTGACTCGCCGATCTTTCAAAGTGCCGCCGCGCAGTTACGCGCGTCCTCTACGTGTGGCGCTGTCTGCCAGCCATGCAGCAGCAGCGCCACCTAAGCGACAAGCCAGCCAGCAGCTGCTAGACTTGGACTCAGTTATGATTTGACTGTTAAAGTGTACACACGTCTTACCCTGTTTACTTGATCTGTGACTTTAATGTATTGCGTCTTCCTTGAAATATATTTGTTCAACTTGAAGTTATTACAGCACCCTTCACTAAGATGTCAAGTGCCCTATGTTTTTGGCTCCCAACCATCCATAATATTGTTACTTGCAACAGTTGATCATCTGACCAACCTCTCACCTTTGCCAATAATTCCAGGCCATCCCAAAAAGAAATTACATCTTCAACTGCCAGACCAAACAAAGCAGTAATTAGGCTGGTGGCAGCTATATCTGCCTGATCAGACTGTCCAACTAATGCTGACAGCTCATCCAGAATTGCAATTCGCCCTAGTAACTCTGTTTTCGGGGTGCACTCAGCCTCGTGATGCCAATTGAGGAGCTACTCGACTGAATTGCAGCGTCTCCGGTCAAAGAAAACCATCATAACGACCGGGAGAGCGATGTGTTGACCACATGCCCCTCCTATCCACACCCTCAGCTGAGGATGATAGGGCGGTGGGATGGTCCCGATGGGCCACTTGTGGCCTGAAGACGGAGTGCTAGTAACTCTGTGTTGTACACTCTTAACTGTGCCACTTCATTAAGTAAAAACTGCTTTGCGCTCTGCTGGAAAAGACCCTGTGTCCCATGCTTGTCATTGAGGAATGTTTATCCCCTATTTTCATAAGGTTCAACACAGTATAAATTTACACTAATGCGCACACTTACTGTTACCACACCACAATTTGTACTTTATGCCTCATCGCCAGCCATCTAAATTCAGTTCATTGCCTAGCAGCATGGTCACAATGGCAGCACTTAAAGCATTCTACTGATACTAACTCTGCGCAAGGTGCTTGTTGCCACTTTTTGTAAGTTTCAGTATCTGTATGGTTTAAACGAACACAGAATTTCATTGCAGCTACTGCTCATTTAGCTGTATCTCCGTTGTTTGGTATGTGAAATGCAAAGAAAGTCTACAAAATAGAGCATTACTACCAATCTATTGATATGAGGGTGTTGCCACCTGTGACATTATACATAAAATCATGCTCTTTTCAAATATTCATCGTACAGGTAGGAATCTGTCGTGGAAACTGCAGAACAAAATCAGTCTCAGGCTTTGTTGATCAGCCCTCATACTACCAATATACCACTTACAGTTCTCAGGATGTTTCTTCCACGATTCTTAATGATATCTGATTCTGAGTGTTATTTGCACAAATAATGTAATTCTCAGAACCAATTTCTGCAAAAAGTCTTTCACTGTTACTCTCGTGTTGGCATTGTAGGATTTTGATGCCTTCACAATTTACTCTAAGATAAATATAAAAATACCCTTTTTTTTAACATTTACCTAGTGAAATGAAATGACACACTGTGATGATAATTTTGATAATATTATAGAGGTGCTTACATGTCGTGTCACAAAATACTATTGAGCACAGAAAATGTATTATGTTATACTCACAAGTAAAATTTCAAAGTTACAGAAAAACTAATTATTTTTCTTTTATGATTATATCATCCATAAGAAATATATTGAGGAAAAACACAACACTCATCAGTGTTATAGTTTTAAAAATTGAGGATGTATGAATGAGCCTACCAACTTCCAGGTTGAAGAGATAAAGAAGCGCATCAGTTCTGTCACGTCTGGCAATGTGAAAAATGCCACGTTGCACCGTAGTTCAAGGTCCACATTAAGCTGTAGTTCCCCCTTTACTTGGCTGGGCAAGTCAGTTGAAAGGTCACATGAAGACAAGAACATACCACATCAAAAGGACCATGCCTAGTAAGCTTTCCAATAGTCACATCAGCTGTCAGGTTGAGGACAGTTTTACTTTACATATATATAGCAGGCATTCACATTCAGAACAGAATTTCTGTTGTTAAAACGTGTAACAGATTGCATTTGCTTGCCAGTTATGAAAATTTCACACATTTGTGTAGGCTTAAATTGAAGCAGTGTTTTGTTGTTCTCTGTGTGGCGTGTCTACTATTGTTATTTTTCCAATTTTTAATGCAAGATTTTGTTTTCTTTCTTTCCAGAAGCCCCATCACCAGCAACAAAGGAACAGAGGAAGAAAGAGAGCCTGCTGGAAGAACAAAATGCTGCAGCTATCCAAAGCATAATAACAGCAAACATTGAGAAAACTGTCGATGACAGATCCAAGACTGATCTTGAGAAGGAAACTAATATTAACGCGGACACACAACAACTTACTGGCACCCATTCTACAGAGATCAGAGACGCTAAAAGTGCCGAATCTCAGCAAGTTGTCAATTCTCACTCAGCGAATGGAGAAGCAGAAAGTAGTGTCAGAGATGCAAGTGTAAATCCTGGGCAGGATTATGTGACAGAAATATCTGTGCCAGATAACAGTATTGCCTCAGAGACTGCTGCAAACAGTAATTCACAACAACATGTGAATTACTCAGGAAGTAAAGATACTATTTCTGGAGGTATCCCCAGTGAATGTCAAGGACCCCCTGGTGGAGTTGTGAGGACAGTCACAAGCCACTGCAATGAGGGCAGTGCTGCAGTCGACAGCGGTGCCATGTTTGGCTCGGCAGCATCAGTCACTGTACCAGTTTCAATACAGCCATCGTGCATTTGGGAGGTAAGAACGGTTTAAATTGTGTAGTTATTATTTAATTTGTTTTTGTGTGATGGACTTTGTGTAAAGCATCCTAAATGCTGTCATACAATATGCTGTGGCTAAGTCGTGAAACTGTTTTTCTGTTTCAAAAAATGATGACCTAATTGAGATTTTAAAAGGGAAAAAAGATAAAAGAAAAGTTTTTAGATATGAACAACTACTTTTGAATATGCATGTGCTTGTTCCTTCACACAGGGTTGCCAGTGACCAATCGGTTGTTTTTCACATGAACGTTATTCACTTGGTTGTTAATGAATAATTAAAAACTTCAAAGTTACATGTGATTTTTAATGTGTGTTAAGATCTGATGGTGATGAAATGAAATAATTTTATGGCATTATTGGCCAGAAGACCCTATCTGGGGTCGGTCGACCACCTGGTGCAGTTCTTTCTACTCTATGTCACTTTGGCAATTTGTGCATCTATGGTGGTGATATGAAATTATTAGAACAACACAAACACTGATTTCCTGAATGTAGAAAATGTCCAATCCAGCCAGCGATTTCACCTGTGACTATGAAACCACAATCTAGAGGCAGTGGTGCTAACCGCTAGGATCATGAGCTGTGACATAAAGAAAATGTGATACAGGTATTGTCATTTTTCGTGAACACAGTTTTCTAGCCTGTGCAGAAAATTCACATACATAGTCAATTATGGCCAGTTTTCCCTTGATTGGTTCATTCATTTCAGCTCAGATGCGGAGTTTGCGAGTATAGGCATGTTTCGTGTGTGTGTGTGTGTGTGTGTGTGTGTGTGTGTGTGTGTGTGTGATGGAAGGAATTTTGGCAGATTTCGGAATGCAGTGAACTATATGCATTTGCATTCATGCAGTGTTTGGGATTGCATGATCATGTTGGAAATAAACATTTTGAATTTCTAGTGGAAGGTATCTCACTTTTGGGTTAAATGTAATGTTGAGCAAGACAATGACAGATTCAGTGGTAACTGTCACAGAAGCAATGTTGTTGTCTCCTAAAAAATTTGGGCCATTGATGCTGAAAATGACAGTTGCACGCCACATCACAACATGCTCCAAATGAGGAGAATTTACACAAATTTTATAGAGGATTCTCATTGCCTCAGTAGGGTAACACTCAGTTTATTTATTTCCCGCCCAAATGGAAAAACAGCCTTGTTACTTGTAATTGTATTTTCATTTTATTCAAGCAGCACTTGCATTAGGATCACAAAATCCTCTTGTTGCCTATAACCTTCTACATTAAACTGTTTAGCAACACATATCTTATGTGGCTAAAATTTTAAATTCTTGCTCAAAATTGTGCACTGTGATTCACGACTTAACCTTAATTCTCATGTTTAATCTTATGTACATTCCCTCTAGCTCCAAATCAGCACTTGCCTTTACCTCTCAATGCTTTACAGAATTCTGAAAGTCCTACTAGGACTGCATAAGTTTTTGTTTGCAGTACTTCATGTTATTCGGACTGGGCGACTTTTTGTTTGCAATACTATGTGTTATTCGGACTGAGTGACTTTTAGTTTGCAATTCTTCCTGTTGTTTGTGGACAGTTACTCCACCTGAGAAGCATATTTTAGTTGGGAATGAACTCTCAATGCCCAGGCTTGATATGAACTTGAGGAACCTGCTGAGTTTCCATCACCAACTCACAGTTTGGCACATATGCATCATACATAAACATGCATAGCTGTACTGTCCACTGATCCATTTCCACTCAAATGGCTGTATATATAGAGCCCAATGATCATTCACTTTCCCATCCTACCTACCTGACATATATTTCAAAAAGTTCAGTTCCTGTTTACTCACATTATATTACTGCAAGAAAAGAAATCATGTGAGGAAGACCCAGAGGTAACTAGAATTCCTTCGCTGCAGATCTATGGGTGGGTGGGGTGTAGGGATAGCTCCTGGTAGACATCACTACTGCAATCTGCTTTGAACCTATTGACTGTCATCTGTGTTGAAGTGTTGTGCAGTTTGGAGTGATTATCTTAACTAACTGTTTCGTATGTGACGTGATTTTTATTTCACAGCGTCTATTTCTTGAAAGTGCATTACTTTCGGGGAGAAAGGGAGGGGGGGGGGGGGGGCGCAGATGACGACAATATACTGAGTAATTTTTCGGATCTTATTTACTGATTTCAATGCAAAGTAGAATTTTGTCAACTCCCTCACAATCTTATGCTTAAAGTTAATAATATCCACAATGTCAAAGCATCTACTTTGAAACATGATGTACGATTGTTGTTGAATTCTGTTGATATTACTTTCCATTGACAACAGTTTGAGGATTTATCATATACTTTAGGTTGTTATACAATGACACAGCATGGAGGCATATGATAGTAAGGATCGAAATGCAGTGGTAGCAAGAGCTTTTAATGTGCAGAATATATAGTATGGAAACTGTGACATGGAAAATCTTCTGTAATGACTGTAACTAAGTTTATAAAGCAGTGTGTGTTTCTAGTATGAGTTTTCTCAATGTAAATGAAGTTTGCAATGAAAATTTCTAGGGTTATCTGCACTAACTGTGTTACAAAGTGTTGCCATTGAACATTACTTCTAGAACAACAAAGAAATTATTAGTTTCATATATATTGTTTTCACTTGTAGCTGAATTTGCAATAATCACTAACTAATAATTGACATGGCAACTCAAAAAATTTCATTTGCGACCATAACAAATACTAAAGTCCAAACTCTCTGTCATGTGACCAAACCAAATAGCTTCAGTCTACCTCAGTGTATGCGGAAGGCCGCTATTACCATCTAGACAAACCATGAAGTATGTAGGGACCTTCGTTTCACCTGGAAAAAAAATAGTGCCTGGTCCATCTTGCACAGTTTGTGAGATAGCCCAGACCACCCATTGCATCATGCAAGAATGTACTTTAACAAAGTATTCAGGCAGTTAATAATTCTGCAAACAGAAACATTTAAATTGTGTATGCACATACATGTACAAGTGTTTACTTATTACATTGTTTGAAATCTACATTTTATTATGTACATGTACAGGTCATTTTTCAGGTATTCTAAAATAAGCTACGTTAAAGTGTGTTGTGTATTTGACCAAGTTGAAGGGTTTCAAGTTGTTTATGTTTGACTGCGTTTGATGTTTTTTTTAAGTCACTTCAGGCATAAGGTTCCTTAAACATGCTGTGGCAGATTTCTTCCTCTACTTTAGCTAACATGACTCCCCCAAAGATTGTTAAAGTGTATGACTTAACATACCTTGTGTTTTTAAGTTTGTTATGTGAATGATATGGCGTATGTGCCCTCATGGAAGCCTTTATTTATCTGACTTTATCAACACAGGTATTACACAAGAACTGTAAAGGACTCAGGAATAATTCTATAATACTTTATAAAGTAGTACTTTCTAAGTTGGTTTTCCCAAGGCAAAAGCTATCCTTCTTTAAGTGTCTGTTAGTTCAGATTATACATTGTTTGTGTTACTATCACCCAAGCCAAATGAATCAGAGACAGTTGCTACTAATCTAATATGTTTATGCGAAATGTTACTTGATTGTCCAATGTGATGCAGATTCTGCACACCCCGCTCAGTGTCAAACAAATTACCTTCATCACTGCCACAATCCTGGAATGAAGATAGTCTTCTGTCTGACATGAAGCCAAGGACAGCAAGTTCATAAGAAGTAATTCCTCTTTATTTAGACATAATTTACGCCAGTACCTGCTTGACATGCCTTTTATTTGTAGAAAAGAATTGTTTTGCAGAAATTAAAAAAATTATAAGAAGCTCTCATGTGCACAGAATTTAACAGAAAAGTCTTAAATGTAAATTACTGTTAGTTATGTTCTTTTTTGTGTTTATGAAGCTGCTACAACATCACACATACTGATAAAAAAATGCAACACTGTAATGTAATTGGATGGATTAAAAAAAAATCTACTCAGCAAGCAGCAGCAGAACTCACACATAAAAGGAGGTTATAATTAGGCAAGCTTTTGGAGCCAGTGGCTCCTTCTTCAGGCAGGAGGGTTGAAGGGGGAGGGAAGAGGGGTGAAGAAAGAGGACTGGAGAGGTCTAGGAAAAGGGTTAGATTTTGGAAAAGTCACCCAGAACCACAGGTGAGGGGTGATTTACCGTGCGGGATGTGAAGGAAAGACTGATTGTTGGGGAAAGAACTGGATGAGATTTGAAATCTGAGAGCTTAAAGGTGGAAGACAGGGTAATATACAAGACAGAGAATACTGCTAAAACATTATGTACTAGTTAATAAGAGTGAGAAGCATTGTATATAATGGATGTGAGAACTAAATTGGAGTGAAGAAAGGAGTAGTTACTGTGAAGAAATACTGAGATGGAAAAAATTAATGTAAATTAAGGCCAGGTGGGTGGCGAGAACCAAGGACATGTTACAGCACTAGTTCCCACCTGTGGAGTTCTGAGAAACTGGTATGTGAGCGAAGAATCCAGATGGCATGTGGGGTGAAACAGGCACCGAGGTCACGATCGTCATGTTATAGAGCATGCTCTGCAACTGGGAACTGTGTGTTGCCAGTATACAGCCTTTGCCAATGCCCATTCATCCTGACTGATAATTTGGCTGTAGTTATGCCAATGTAAAAGACTGAACAGTGTTTACATAACAGCTGATATGACGTGTCATTTCATGGTTGGCTCTTCTTATTCTAGCATATGTTTTCCCAGTTACAGGGCTGGTGTAGGTGATGGTAGGAGGGTACATAGGGCAAGTCTTGCAACAGGGACAGTCATAGGGGTAGGAACCATAGGGTAGGGAGATAGGTGCGGAAGGAGCATAGGGTCTGACAAGAACGTTGCAGAGATTGGGAGGGCAACGAAAAGTATTCTGGGTGTGGTGGGCAAAATCTCGACAAGGATAATACTGAGTGACCAGTGGTGAGCTCTGACATTGTTTTTTGGAGGGATCAGAGGTATCAGGATTGGATGTGATAGTCCAGGAAACAGTTTTTGAACTAAGCTGGTGGGGTGACTACGTTCAGTGAAGGCTGAGGTGAGAATTGTGGTGTATTGCTGCAAAGAGTCTGCATCTGAACAAATATGTTTACCTCAAATGCCAAGGCTGTATGGGAGGGAACGTTTGACATGGAAAGGAACGCAACTGTCGAACTGTAAGTAATGTTGTTTGTTAGTAGGTTTAATGTGTACAGAAGATAGTAGCTGGCCCTCGGTGAGGTTGAGATCAACATCAAGAAAAGTGGTACGGGATTCGGAATAGGACCATGTGAAATTGAATTGTGAGAAAGTATTCAGAGATTCCAGGAATTTTAACAGAACAAGCTCATCAGGGCTGAAGACTTATGGATTCCATGAAAGCCCCTTAAAAGTGACCCATGAAAAGGTTGGCATAGGAAGGAGCCATCCTGGTTGCCATGGCTGTTACCCTGATCTGTTTGTATATCTGCACCTGACAGGTGAAGTAGTTATTGGCAAGTATAAAGTTGGTTAAGGTAAATAGCAAGGGTGTCACGGGTTTGGAATCAGGTGGGTGCTGACTGAGGAAATGTTCAGCTACAGACAGATGTGGGGGATGTTGGTGTAGAGGAGGTGGCATCAGTGGTGGTGGGCAAGGTGTGTGCCAGGAGTGGGATGGGCACAGATTTCAGACAATCTAGGAATTGGCTGGTGTCTTTGATACAGGACATGTGGTTTGAAACCAGCAGCTGCAGGACAGTCAGGGTGACTGGGTGTGTGGATCTTAGGAAGAGGTTAAAATGTGGCGGTGGGTGATTGGAGTGGGGTGAGAAGTTCTATTTATTGAGGTGTTAGTCTTTGTGAGAGACCTGAGGTTTTAAGGAGGGAATGCAGGTCATTTTGAATCACAGGGGTGGGATCTTGATGGCAGATGCTGTATGTAGAGGTGTCAGACAGCTGGCGTAGACCTTCACTAACGTTCTCTTTTCGGTCAAGTACCACAGTGGTAGATCCTTTGTCTACTGGGAGGATAATGATGGAGTCAGCAGCTTTTAGGGAAGGTAGAGTCTGGAGTTCTGCAGAGGACAGGTTAGGATCCTGTGTTGTAGTGACCTGAGGAAGAGTTGTGAAGCAATGTTGGATGTGAGGAATTCTTGGAAGGTTTGTAAGGGATGATTTTGAGGTAGTGGTGGTGGATCAAGTAGTGATCGTGGTTGGAACTTTCAAGGTGGGGTTCACTGTCAGGTTTTGCTGTTGGATAGGTTTTGGGATTGTGTTGCAAAGTGATATTTCCAGTTGACATTACATGCGAATGGAAGTAGGTCCTTCACCAAAGCAGCTCTACATCTACAGCTACATAATACTTTGCAAATCACATTCAAGTGCCTGGCAGAGGGTTCACAAACGACCTTCACAATTCTCTATTATTCCAATCTTGTATAGTGCGCAGAAAGAATGAACACCTATATCTTTCTGTACGAGCTCTGATTTCCCTTATTTTATTGTGGTGATCATTCCTCCCTATGTAGGTCGGTGTCAACAAAATATTTTCGCATTCGGAGGAGAAAGTTGGTGATTGGAATTTCGTGAGAAGATTCCATGGCAACCAAAAACGCCTTTCTTTTAATGATTGCCAGTCCAAATCCTGTATCATTTCAGTGACACTCTCTCCCATATTTCGCGATAATACAAAACATGCTGCCTTTCTTTGAACTTTTTTGATGTGCTCTGTCAGTCCTATCTGGTAAGGATCCCACACCGTGCAGCAGTATTCTAAAAGAGGACGGACATGCATAGTGTAGGCAGCCTCCTTAGCTGGATCAAATGCAGGCTTAGGGCTGAAACTGTAGACCCTTGGATAATACAGGAGGGGAGAGTGCTTTGGACGAGAGGTTGAGGACTCTGTAGTGTTCTGATTGGTTCATTTGATTATGAGTTATTCTTGGTGTGTGAGGCAGTGGTGAAGGATGTGAAATGTTGAGGATATTGGCCAAGCCCTGTTTGTAGGAGTGCGGTCATGGTTGATGGTGTGGCTGTTTGGGGAGTTGCAGAGGGACAGGATGGGAAACACCACTGTTCAGGTAGTTCAGGAGGAGGTGGGATAGCTTCTTAAGGTGAAGTCTGGCATGTTGTTGCAGTTTGAAATTGGCTTGGCAAATCATACCAACCAAGGAAACAAAAGGGGCAGATAACTGCAGGAATTTGTAGGAGAGAAGTCAGATGGAGAGGAAATTGGCTGATGAGGCATATAGGTCACAGATTAGCTGGATAAGAGCAAGAGATTGCTGTATTTGATACTGTAAAAGGAGCATGGCGTACAGTAGGGTTACATCCAGAGACAGGTACTTTCAAGGGACAAGTAGGTTTCAAAAAACAGGATGTGAGACCTTAGTTTTGATAGTACAAAAGCAGGTTTTCGAAAAGAATGGATTTAATATGTGATGGGATTCATCACAGCAAGAGAGGACAGTTTTGAGTGTTGGAAATTGTTGGAGTGACAGAAAAGATAAGCAGATAGTGGATAAAAGATAGAAAAATGGAAGAAAAGCAAGGAAAAAATTTGGAACATTCTTCAGTTCTTGGTCCTCCGGTACATTTATGTTTTTGTCTGCAGACACTAACATATATGATTTCGGGGGTGGGGGTGGTCGATGGGGGGGGGGGGGGGGGGGGAGACAATTGGAAAAGAAAAAGGGGGAAAAAAAACTTGATTGGCAAATTTGCGAAAGAGAGAGAATTTTAAAAACTGGGTAAACAGACAGAGAAAGCCATAAGAGAAAATGTAAACTACTTAACTTGGCTATTAAAGTAATGTAAGGGATGGCAGTAAAAGTCGATAATAGCAGTTTGGCGAAAAACAAACAATCCGTAGCAATTCTCACCCCACCCAAACCACGCACCCTCACCTTTTACGTTCTTCCTGAGATCCACAAATCCAATCATCCTGGCTGTCCTGTAGTTGCTGGCTTCAAAGTACCCACCGGACGTATAACTGCCTTAGTTGATCAGCACTTGCAACCCTTAGTAGAAAGACTTCCCTCCTATATCAAAGATACCAAGCAATTCATAGATTGTCTGAAATACGTGCCTGTCCCACTTCCACCACACACCTTGCTTGTCACCATTGATACCAACTCCCTCTAAACCAACATCCTCAAGTACATAGTCTGTCTGCTGCTGAACATTTCTTCAGACAGTGCCCACCTGATTCCAAACCACTGACATCCTTCCTACTTACCTTAATCAACGTTATACTTACCAACAACTACTTCATCTTTGAAACAGATCAGGGGAATGGCAATGGGAACCAGGATGGCTCCTTCCTATGCCAACCTTTTCATGGTTCACTTGTAAGGGGCTTTCCTGGAATCCGGAAGTCTCAGCCATGGTGAGGATGAACATTAAAATTCCTAGAATCTCTGAATGCCTTCTCAAGTCAAATTTCACATGGTCCTATTTTGCATCCAGTGCCACTTTCCTTGATGTTGATCTCGTTCTCACCAAAGGCCAGCTACACTATTCTGTCCACATTAATCGTACCAATAAACAACAATACTTAGAGTTTCAATATTATGAAAAGGGAAGTTGCCATTCACCATATAGCAGAGTTACTGAGTCACAGATAGGCACAAAAAAAAAAAAAAAAAAAGACTGTCACAAATAAAGCTTTTGGCAAATAAGGCCTTGATCAAAAATAGATCACACACACACACACACACACACACACACACACTCACTCACTCAAATACAACTCACACACACATGCTTTGTTTGTGTGTGTGTGTGTGTGTGTGTGTGTGTGTGTGTGTGTGTGTGTGTGTTTGACAAAGGCCTTAGGGGTGAAAACTTTATTTGTGACAGTCCTTTCGTTGTGCCTATCGGCGAATCAGCGTCTCCGCTATATGGTGAGTGGCAACTTTTGTTATCATAATATTGTTACATTCCATCCTGGATTTTCTGTTTTTGGTGAAGGCCTTACAAGCTGAAAGCTTTATTTGTGACAGTCTTTTTGTTGTGCCTATCTGCGACTCAGCATCTGTGCTATATTGTGAGTGGCAATTTTATTTTTCATAATATTGTTACATTCCATCATTGATTTTCCATTGTTTGAGTACTTACTGTTTGACAATTACATTCCTTTCCATATCAAACGTTCCTTCTGATAAACCTTGGCAGTCAAGGTAAACATATTTGTTCAGATGCAGACTCTTTACAGCAATATGCCTCAATTCTCACCTCAGCCTTCACTGGTCATAATTACCCCACCAGCCTAATTCAAAAGCAGACTTCGCGGGCCATCACATCCAGTCCTGGTACTTCTGATCTCTCCAAAAAACAACTTCGGAGCACACCACTGGTCTCTCAGTATGATCCTGGTCTGGAATGTATTAATTAGCTACTTCGATAAGGCCATGATTTCCTAAAATAATGCCCTGAAATGAGATCCATTCTGTCTGAGATTTTGCCCACCACATTTAGAATAGATTTTTGTCGCCCTCCGAATCTCTGCAATATTCTTGTCAGACCCTATGCCCGTTCTGCATCCATCTCTGTGCCCCATGCCTCCTATCCTTGTAACTGTCCCTGCTGCAAGGCTTACCCTGTACATCCTCCTACCATCACCTATACCAGCTCTGTAACTGGAAAAACATACAATATCATAGGGTGAGCCATCTGTGAAATGGCACATGTCGTAAACCAGTTGTTATGTGAAAACTGTTTGGCCTCTTACATCGGCATGACTACCACCAAATTATCAGTTAGGATGAGTGGGCATAGGCAGAGGGTGTACGCTGACAACACAGAATATCCTGTTGGAGAGAATGCTCTACAACATGACAATCGTGACATCTGTGCCTGTTTTACCTCACGTGCCATCTGGATTCTTCCCCCCAGACACCAGTTTCTCAGAACTAGTGCTACAACATGTCCTTGGCTCTCACCAACCACCAGGCCTTAATTTACTTTAATTTCTTCCATCTCAGCATTTCGTCACAGAAACTACTCCTTTTTTCACAGTGTTTTAGTTTTCTACATCTTTCGTTTTCTCACATCCGTTACATACAATGCACATAGCTTCTCACTCTTATTAGCTCATTCATAAAGTTTTAGCAGTAATCTTTGTCTTGTATATTACCCTGTCTTCCGCCTTTAAGTTGTCAGGTTTTCAAATCTCATCCAGTCCATTCCCTAGCAATGTCTTTCCTTCTCATCCCGTCCGGTAAGTCTTCACTGACCTGTGATTCTGGGTGACTTTTCGAAAATCTACCCCTTTTCCTTGGCCTCTCCAGTCCTCTTCCTTCACCCCTCTTCCTTCCCCTTCAACCCTTCTGCCTGAAGAAGGAGCCACTGGCTCTATAAGCTTGCATAATTACAACATTCTTTTATGTGTGTGTTCCTTCATCACTTAGTGAGTAGATGTTTTATCTATCCGATTACATTATATTGTGAAAAATTGATTGTGTGCTACTGGCACCCTGTTACCATTGTTGTGTTATCATTATTTTTATCTTCTGCGTTGATATTTACGTTCTGTACATTACTTGATCCACATCCAAGGGATTCGCATGCATATACCGATCTGTAGAACAAATATACCATTTAAGTACTTTAGGATTAAAGGAGAACACTTACCAAAAAGCAGAAGCATTGAGTCGTTGATAGGGACATCCGGGAGGAAGAAACCTTGCTAGCTTTCAGATTTTATCCTTTGATTAGGTAGAGTAAAATAAAATACACACACACACTCAGACACACGCTTGCGCACCTATGTGGTGCCAGCTAGACTGTCAGTGCCAATGCTCTTTTGTGGCAGGTTGACTGGTTGTGATGGGTGCGGGGAACCCTCTACCCAATGCTTTCCCTTTCTATTGTCGTGTTATCGCCCTCCCAGTTTGTGTCCTCATGTTGCCTTCAGCGTGTGCCACTTCCCATAGGCCCCTACAGTTGTGCCAGGCCATATACCTGCCAACTTTCCCTCCCCATGTTCCTAACCAGAAAACCACCCACCCCCCTCCGAGCCACAAGCCATGCACCCTGAGTTCCTCTCTCTGCCTAGCAACTCTCCTCTTCCTCTACTCACCCCATCCGACACTATTCCGACCGCAACCAGTCCACCTGTTGTAAAAGAGCATCGGCACTGTCAGTCTAAGTGGCACCATGTATGGGTGTTTCTTCTTTTGTGTGTGCCTGTCGACATTTCAGCGCTTCTGCTTTTTGGTGAGTGATCTCCTTTAATCCCAAAGTATTTACATTCTACAGAACAGATATGCCATAAATAAATAAAACAAACATGTGAGTTGTATTCCAGTATAATTTTTTTTGGTAAAGAATCTTTTTTAGACAAATATAGATAAAAATACAAATCTGTTTGTTTTGTATATTTTATTTATGTATTTTTACACTTCATCATTGTGAATGGTTATTTTAGGGTTTGCCAGTCATATTGACTGCAACTCCAGACAGTCAAGGGCAAAAGGGTGGGGTGCCCATTGTGCAGCCAGTCCACGTGCCGGTGACAGTGGAGAGAGGCAGGATGGTGTTGGCTGTGGAGAGGCCAGCTACTGCAACTGTTTCTCCTGCACCACTGGCTGTGAGTCTAGCCGATCAGCATCCTACTGTTGCCACATCCTCTATAATTCTTTATAGTGGTGATCGCAGCTTTCAGCCATTTGCCAGCACTAGTCAATGTAAGTTTAAAGTTTTCATAAATGTAAGGTGATTGGATTGAAGAAAAGTATTCTCTCTGAAGTTTACTTCAACAAATTCATGTTGCTAGTATTCACAGTGACAGTCGTAGGTTGGATCAAATATAAACAAATCTTTTGTAGTAATATTTTTTGTTATTTGGATGTATTATTTTGTTATTTTTCTGCATAATCACGTATTTTATTGGTGCACTTTTGCCCCTGACTGTCAAATTTTTAATTCCATTTTTAAAGAAAAATCTTAAAGAGTTGCTCTGAGCAGCTGAAATGTGTGAAGTCATACACTGGGCTTCCAGGCTGGGGGTTGGAGGGCAGTCCAATGCCTATCAAGTCAGTCTTGGTTGGATCTTCTGATTGCTGTGCATGTTTTGAGGTGTAAGCAGCTCAGACTTGGTGAATTTTACTTGTTGTCACTCCACAATGTGGAAGGAATGTTGTATCCTTATCGTGTTGTGTTGCTTGACTACGCTTGCATTTTCTGGAGAGTACAGACTAGATTTCATGTGCTCGATAGCCATGTTGTCTGAACACAGAGGTTACACAGTTTATTTCAGTGCTGAGATGGTTCTCGCCCCATGTGCTTCTACCACTGTGTATCAAAGTGTTCAGCACAGCTCTCTTTTAGGCAAGATGATGGAAACTTGACTGTTGAGATAATGGTCTATGTTGATAGGTTTACAGCACACCAAGTAGCCAAGCCAACCATCCGATTTCTGTTCAACTAGAAGAATAGTAGCTAGTTTTCCATCTTCATTTCCACTGCAAACTTTATTTGGGAATATACGCTGTTCATGTTGTCAGTGAATTTTTGTAATGTTTCCTTTCCTTTAGGTTAAATCATAACAATAAAAACAAGGCTGGCAAAGAAGATCACTGTTTGAAGACAATAATAGATATTGTGTAAAGCTCAGATATTCCATAGACGTACTACAAGTGCACCAAGTTCCATTGTGCAAGGATTTGTGATTATATTCCTTATGTCATTGCTTTCACTGAGCTATGGGAATAAACTTTCATGAATTTTAGCAACGTTAAAAATCCTGATCACAAGAAACCTTATTATGATGCATTACTGAATGGCAGAGTGCACCTCTCCCTCAGTGCAGGCGTTATTAAAAGTATGAACAAAGCATCAAAAGGCCACCTCCACCTTCCAGATACCCATCCTCAAATGATCGCAGAAGTTCAAATATGCCACTCACTCAATGGGAGTGCAATTTCAGAAGCTTTGTTTACATTTGATCTGCTTTCATGTTTATAAACTTGAACTTAAGAAACCACTGCACTTATTTTATTTCTTTATCTGTAGACATACGTGCACAAGAAAGGACAAAATACACGATGAGACATTTCACATAACTATTTTATTAGCTTTACTGCCAAATAATGTGCTTTCAGAAGTTCAGTTTGGTGATTCCATTTTAATGCATAATGTGTTAACAACTGACATACTCATCTTTGTGAGATGCTGGGTTATGAGATGCTGAGACCGATGGCATTAAGTGTGAATTAAGTGTGATTCCTGCCTGAGATCCAACCAAACTCAGAGGTATTGTTGGTGTCGCAATGCTGTTTATACTTTATTTCAATTTTCAGCACACACTTCGTCCTCTGATATCCATTTGTTTTTCAGTACCTGCTTTACCTCACAGTGAAATGTACACGCCATCAGTGTTTTTGGCTTGGACAATTGAGAAGATCCAAAAGACCACATTTAACTGAGTGTCAGATAACATGCATCACTTAAACTGAACCTCATTCCGTGTTTATTAAGATTTTCGGCATCCTTATTATGATGTGCCCCTTAATTATGGCCTGCCAGTAGCTTAAAGGTCTCGCTGCAGTGCTGATATCCATGGCTGTTTCAGCTGAATATGTCACTGGTGTTCTTTCCACCTCTCCTTGACTGTTCTGACAGTCTCCCCTTTGTAAGGCAAGCTGCAGTACCACGTGTTGTAGTGTTAATGCATTTTTGCAGGCCTAGATTATCTTTAATAGTATGAAGTACCACTTCAGTCTTTGTTGGTGGCTGTGAAATTAATCAGGTGTTCTCATTAGACTCTGTGATCTTTTTGTAGATTGAGCCACTATAAGTCAGGCTGTAACCTTTGCCTTTGCCTTTGCCTTTGCCTTTGCCGTCCATGTTTCACTATTGTTCTAGCACAGCAATATGGAAGGGTTGGAGAAGGAACTACCATGAATGTGGTGAGAGGAGTGGTGAGTGGGCATCAAATTTCATCGTGATGCAAACCATGGGAATCTGCACTGTGTATTTTAGCATTTTATGAACATCTATCATGTTTAAACTGCAGTGTGTTTGAATACATTTGTACTCGGAATCAAATTGACTTCAGAATTGGACAAATACTCAACACCAGCATATATTTCAGCAGGAAATGCTAAAAGGCTAGATTGGAGCCAATGGCATTGTTACATATTTTGTGCAGCAGTGTTTTTTACACACACCGTGAGGTATGATGAGAATGATAGGGGGTTTGTCAGGTTCTGGTTGTACACAGCCAATGAGAGAGGAGTGGGCAGATGATATGGTCAGAAGCAAGAGACACTGTAAAGTTATGTCAACACGAGGCCTCTTTCCTCAAGTGCAGCCATTGGGACACGAGAATAAAAAGGCCTGCACAAAAATTTGTGGATAGGGCACATGTATGCATGGACAGTCTTGTGTCCATACATTGCCTCATTGCACAAGCAGTCTCGTATGAATTCCATTCTTTGCTTCAGAGCTTGTGCTGCATTCATTTTGATGAAATTGCGACATATAAAAGTGATTGGAAAAAAAAAAAAAAAAAAAAAAAAAAAACCACTAAATAACACAAGAATGAGACGTACGAAGTGACAACATTGTTCTGTTTTCAGCAGGTCACAGCAAGATTTTAGATTTTCTTTTTGGGAAACTGTAGCTATAAAACTGGCTATAATATTTTATTAGCTAGTAACCAGTGATTTCCATACCAGTTTAAAATATTTATTTTGCATTTCAAAACAGAGCGGTTACGTGATTATTCCTAAAATAGAGAAATACTTAAGGGAGGTTCTTAGTCATTGTTGTTGTTGTTGTTGTGGTCTTCAGTCCTGAGACTGGTTTGATGCAGCTCTCCATGCTACTCTATTCTGTGCAAGCTTCTTCATCTCCCAGTACCTACTGCAACCTACATCCTTCTGAATCTGCTTAATGGATACATCTCTTGGTATCCCCCTACGATTTTTACCCTCCACGCTGCCCTCCAATACTAAATTGGTGATCCCTTGATGTCTCAGAACATGTCCTACCAACCGATCCCTTCTTCTGGTCAAGTTGTGCCACAAACTTCTCCCCAATCCTATTCAATACTTCCTCATTTAGTTATGTGATCTACCCATCTAATCTTCAGCATTCTTCTGTAGCACCACATTTCGAAAGCTTCTATTGTCTTCTTGTCCAGACTATTTACCGTCCATGTTTCACTTCCATACATGGCTACACTCCATACAAATACTTTCAGAAATGACTTCCTGACACTTAAATCTATACTCGATGTTAACAAATTTCTCTTCTTCAGAAACGCTTTCCTTGCCATTGCCAGTCTACATTTGATATCCTCTCTACTTCGACCATCATCAGTAATTTTGCTCCCCAAATAGCAAAACTTACTACTTTAAGTGTCTCATTTCCTAATCTAATACCCTCAACATCACCAGACTTAATTCGACTACATTCCATTATCCTAGTTTTGCTTTTGTTGATGTTCATCTTATATCCTCCCTTCAAGACACCATCCATTCCGTTCAACTGGTCTTCCTAGTCCTTTGCTGTCTCTGACAGAATTACAATGTCATCGGCGAACCTCAACATTTTTATTTCTTCTCCATGGATTTTAATACCTACTCCGAATTTTTCTTTTGTTTCCGTTACTGCTTGCTCAATATACAGATTGAATAACATCGGGGAGAGGCTACAACCCTGTCTTACTCCCTTCCCAACCACTGCTTCCCGTTCTTGTCCCTCGACTCTTATAACTGCCATCTGGTTTCTGTACAAATTGTAAATAGCCTTTCGCTCCCTGTATTTTACCCCTGCCACCTTTAGAATTTGAAAGAGAGTATTCCAGTCAACATTGTCAAAAGCTTTCTCTAAGTCTACAAATGCTAGAAACGTAGGTTTGCCTTTTCTTAATCTTTCTTCTAAGATAAGTCGTAAGGTCAGTATTGCCTCACGTGTTCCAGTATTTCTACGGAATCCAAACTGATCTTCCCCAAGGTCGGCTTCTACTAGTTTTTCCATTCGTCTGTAAAGAATTCGAGTTAGTATTTTGCAGCTGTGACTTATTAAACTGATTGTTCAGTAATTTTCACATCTGTCAACACCTGCTTTCTTTGGGATTGGAATTATTATATTCTTCTTGAAGTCTGAGGGTATTTCGCCTGTTTCATACGTCTTGCTCACCAGATGGTAGAGTTTTGTCAGGACTGGCTTTCCCAAGGCCGTCAGTAGTTCCAATGGAATGTTGTCTACTTCGGGGGCCTTGTTTCGACTCAGGTCTTTCAGTGCTCTGTCAAACTCTTCACGCAGTATCGTATCTCCCATTTCATCTTCATCTACATCCTCTTCCATTTCCATAATATTGTCCTCAAGTGCATCGCCCTTGTATAGACCCTCTATATACTCCTTCCACCTTTCTGCTTTCCCTTCTTTTCTTAGAACTGGGTTTCCATCTGAGCTCTTGATGTTCATACAAGTGGTTCTCTTATCTCCAAAGGTCTCTTTAATTTTCCTGTAGGCAGTATCTATCTTACGCCTAGTGAGATAAGCCTCTACATCTTTACATTTGTCCTCTAGCCATCGCTGCTTAGCCATTTTGCACTTCCTGTCGATCTCATTTTTGAGACGTTTGTACTCCTTTTTGCCTGTTTCATTTACTGCATTTTTATATTTTCTCCTTCCATCAATTAAATTCAATATTTCTTCTGTTACCCAAGGATTTCTACTAGCCCTCGTCTTTTTACCTACTTGATCCTGTGCTGCCTTCACTACTTCATCCCTCAAAGCTACCCATTCTTCTTCTACTGTATTTCTTTCCCCCATTCCTGCCAATTGTTCCCTTATGCTCTCCCTGAAACTCTGTACAACCTCTGGTTCTTTCAGTTTATCCAGGTCCCATCTCCTTAAATTCCCACCTTTTTGCAGTTTCTTCAGTTTTAATCTACAGGTCATAACCAATAGATTGTGGTAAGAGTCCACATCTGCCCCTGGAAATGTCTTACAATTTAAAACCTGGTTCCTAAATCTCTGTCTTACCATTATATAATCTATCTGACACCATTTAGTATCTCCAGGGTTCTTCCACGTATACAACCTTCTATCATGATTCTTAAACCAAGTGTTAGCTATGATTAAGTTGTGCTCTGTGCAAAATTCTACCAGGTGGCTTCCTCTTTCATTTCTTACCCCCAATCCATATTCACCTACTACGTTTCCTTCTCTCCCTTTTCCTACACTCGAATTCCAGTTACCCATGACTATTAAATTTTCGTCTCCCTTCACTATCTGAATAATTTCTTTTATTTCATCATACATTTCTTCAATTTCTTCGTCATCTGCAGAGCTAGTTGGCACATAAACTTGTACTACTGTAGTAGGCATTGGCTTCGTGTCTATCTTGGCCACAATAATGCATTCACTATGCATTTTGCAGTAGCTTACCCACATTCCTATTTTCCTATTCATTATTAAACCTACTCCTGCATTACCCCTATTTGACTTTGTGTTTATAACCCTGTAGTCACCTGACCAGAAGTCTTGTTCCTCCTGCCACCGAACTTCACTAATTCCCACTATATCTAACTTTAACCTATCCATTTCCCTTTTTAAATTTTCTAACCTACCTGCCCGATTAAGGGATCTTACATTCCACACTCCGATCCGTAGAACGCCAGTTTTCTTTCTCCTGATAACGACATCCTCTTTAGTAGTCCCCGCCCGGAGATCCGAATGGGGGACTATTTTACCTCCGGAATATTTTACCCAAGAGGACGCCATCATCATTTAATCATACAGTAAAAGCTGCATGCCCTCGGGAAAAATTACGGCCGTAGTTTCCCCTTGCTTTCAGCCGTTCACAGTACCAGCACAGCAAGGCCGTTTTGGTTATTGTTACAAGGCCAGATCAGTCAATCATCCAGACTGTTGCCCTTGCAACTACTGAAAAGGCTGCTGCCCCTCTTCAGGAACCACGCGTTTGTCTGGCCTCTCAACAGATACCCCTCCGTTGTGGTTGTACCTACGGTACAGCTATCTGTATCGCTGAGGCACGCAAGCCTCCCCACCAACGGCAAGGTCCATGGTTCGTGGGGGGTCTTAGTCATTATGTGAAGGTTAATTAACATCCAAATGTGTTAATTGTATTTTAACTAATAAGAAAGTGATATTGACAATTTCCGTCATAAAAGATTACAGACTAAATCAAACAATGAAATGTAACAACATTATGAAAAGGATACTTCGTAGATAGGTACAACAAAAAGACTGTCACAAAATAAGCTTTCAGCCAACAAGGCCTGTGTCAAAAATTCAAAAATAGACATCAACCACACACACACGTAAATGCAACTGACACACACAACCACAGTCTCTGAAGCCAGACTACGTATGAGCAGCAGCAGCAGTGCATGATGGGAGAAGCAACGGAGGGGGGGGGGGGGGAGGGGAGATGTAACGAGGAGGCTGGGCAGGAAGTGGGAGGGATAGCAGGGTAGGGGAGGAGTACAGTGAAGTGCTGCTAGTGGGAGCATGCAGGGATGAGGTGGAGAGAGGGTAGTGCAGCTAGGTGCAGTCGAGAGGTTAGAGAGAGGGCAGGGAAAAGGGATCGGGAGGGGGGGGGAGGGGGGGATAGCAGAAAAGGAGAGAAGTAAAAAGACTGAGTGCGTTGGTGGAATAGAGGGCTGTGTAGTGCTGGAATGAGAACAGGGAAGCGCTGGTGGGTGAGGAAAATGACTAAGGTTGAGATCAGGAAGGTTATGGAAACGTTGGATATATTGCAGGGAGGGTCCCCACATGCGCAGTTGGTGTGAAGGATCCATATGGCACAGGCTGTGAAGCAGTCATTGAAATGAAGAATGTGGGGTGCTCAGCAATAGGGTGCTCCAGTTGTTTCTTGGCCACAGTTTGTCGGTGCCCATTCATGTGGAAAGACAGCTTGTTGGTTGTCATGCCCACATACAATGCGGCACAGTGGTTGCAGCTTAGCTTGTAGATCACATAACAAGATTCACAGGTAGCCCTGCCTTTAATGGGATAGGTGATGTTTGTGACCGGACTGGAGCTGGTGGTCTTGGGAGTATGCATGGGACAGGTCTTCGATCTATGTCTATTACAGGGATTTGAGCCATGAGGAGAGGGGTTGGGAGCAGTGGTTGTGTAGGGATGGACAAGTGTATTGTGTATGTTCGGTGGACGGCGGAATACAACTGTGGGAGGGGTGGGAAGGATAGTGGGCAGGGCATTTCTCATTTCAGGGCATGACGAGAGGTAGTCAAAACCCTGGCAGAGAATGTAATTCAGTTGCTCCAGTCCTTGGAGGTATTGAGTTACGAGAGAATGGTCCTTTGTGGCCAGACGGTGAGACTTTGGGAGGTGGTGGGTGTCTGGAAAGATAAGGCACGGGAGATTTATTTTTGTACATGGTTGGGAGGATAATTACTGTCTGTAAAGCCCTCAGTGAGACCCTCAGTATATTTCGTGAAGGACCACTCGTCATTACAGATGCGATGGCCACGGATGCCCAGGCTATATGGTATGGAATGGGTGGCAGCTGTCGAAGTGGAGGTATTGCTGGTAGTTAGTGGGTTTGATACGGGCAGAGATACTGATGTAACCATCTTTGAGGTGGATGTCAACATCTAGGAAAGTGGCTTGTTGCATTGAGTAGGACCAGGTGAAGCGAATGGGGGAGAAGCTGTTGAGGTTCTGGAGGAATGTGGATGGGGTATCCTCACCCTCGATCCACATGGAAAGTATGTCATCAATGAATCTGAACCACGTGAGTGGTTTAGGATTCAGGGGTTTAGGAAGGATTCCTCTAGATGGCCCTTGAATAGGTTGGCATAGAATGGCCTCATGCGGGTGCCCGTAGCTGTATCCCGGATTTGTTGTAGGTAGTGTCTTCTAAGGAGAAGTAATTGTGGGTGAGAATATAGTTGGTCATGGTGACTAGGAAGGAGGTTGTTAGTTTGGAATACTTCGGGCGTTGGGATAGGTAGTGTTCAATTGTGGTATGGCCATGGGCATTAGGGATGTTAGTGTAAAGGGAGGTGGCATCAGTAGTGACGAGCAGGGCTCCATGTGGTAAAGGATCAGGAACTGTTGAGTATAATCTTACCTGCAGACAAAGGCTTCACCACTGTTGTTTTGAACCAAAAGATTTACGTGGCAGAAGGACCTTGCCGCCGGCCAGGGTGGCCGAGCGGTTCTAGGCACTTCAGCCTGGAACTGCGCAATGGCTACGGTCGCAAGTTTGAATCCTTCCTCGGGCATGGATGTGTGTGATGTCCTTAGATTAGTTAGGGTTAAGTAGTTCTAAGTTGTAAGGGACTGTGACCTCAGCTGTTAAGTCCCATAGTGCTCAGAGCCATTTGAACCTTACCTTGCCACAGTGACCCCATTCCAGAAATCCAGCAGGATCTCCAGTCTCTCCTCAAATCCTTAGGCCCTTTCCAGAAACTCTCCTGGAGTCCATCTCTCTCCTCACCCATACCACTCCCTGCAATCCTACCTTTTACATGCTTCCTGAAGTCCATAAACCCAATCACCCAGGAAACACCATTGTGGCCAGTTACTGGGTCTCCACTGAAAATCTCTGCTCTTGTAGACCAACACTTCAGCCCATTACCTGGAACCTACCCTCCTACATAAAATATGAGCTGTGAGGTAATGGATTGGGTGCAGTGGGAGTAGACAAGGGTATTGCATAGATTGGGTGGCAAGCAGAGTACCACCGTGGCAGCATTGCGAAGGATAGTGGGGAGGATATTTCTGATTTCAGAGCATGTGATAGATAGAGAATGTGAATTGGTTGTTACAGTTGTAGATGGTACTGACTCATGAGGCGAGTACTCCTTTGTGACCAGACAGTGGTTATGTGAGGCATGGTAGGTGACTTGACCCAAGGCACATATGACCTATTTCTAGACAACTTTGAGAGAGAGCATTGTAAAGGTCTCAGTGGGGTCCTTGACATATTTAGAGAGGGACTGCTCGTCATTACAGATGTGGTGAACGGGGGTGGCTAGGCTATAATGAAAGGATTTCTTGTTGTTGAATGGGTGACAGCTGTTTAAGTGGACTGTTGTTGGCAGTTGGTAAGTTTGATGTGGATGATGCTTACTTGAGGTATAGGTTGATATGAAGGGAGGTAGATTATCATGATGTCATCAATGATCTGAAATGGGGAGGGGGGGGGGGGTGTTGGGAGTTTGGGTGGTTAGGAAGGATTTCTCCATATAACCCATGAAGAGGTCAGCATAGGATTTTGTCATGCAGGTGCTCATTGCTAAACCAAGGATTTGTTTGTAGGTGATCCCGTCAACAGAGAAATAGTTGTGAGTGGTGGCATAGTTGGTCACGATGACCAAGAAGAAGGTAGTAGCTTTCGAGTCAGTCGTGCTGGGAGAGGTAGTGTTCAGTAGTGGCAAGGCCACGGGCATTGTGAATGTTAGTGTACAGGGAGATGGCATCAGCAGTAATAAGCAGGTAGGCCTGGTGGCAAAGGAACAGGAACTCTGGGGAGTCAGGGGATGAAATGATTATTGCCTTTTACGTAGGAGGGAAGGTTACAGGTAATACATATGGTCGAGTTTATGTACTGTAGGAAGCTCTTGAAGGTAGGAGTACAGGGAGCAGTGAAGATGAGGAGAAAGATACGCACAGAGGAGAGGTTCTTGGATAGACCTAAGGATTTGAGGAAGGACTGGAGATCTTCCTGGATTTCAGGAATGGAGTCACTATGGCAGGGCTTGTTGGTGGACTTACCTGACAACTGGGGATTGTCTCTGCCAAATAATCCCTGCAGTTCATAACCACAGTGGTCGAGTCTTTTCAGCAGATAAGATTATGAGGTTGGGATCACTTTTTAGATGGTGGAATGTGTGGTGTTGTTTTTTTATATAAAAATGTATGTTGTATCGGCAGTACTTGGAATTTTGCCTCCTAAAGGTAGGTACTGACCAGCCATTCTCTCATTGTTATCTATGCTCTTACTCTCTGTGTCTGCCTCCCCCCCCCCACCCCCCCCTCTCCCAGCGACCCTCTGTAGCCCCCTCTCCTTCAGCCCCTTTTTCACACGAAGATAGATCTTTTAAGAGCACTTGTGCACCAATTATCATTCTTTTGTAAGTGTGTTTGGACCGAGAAAATAATTTCTTAGCATTCTCTCTCTCTCTCTCTCTCACATTCTACGTTCTGCTCTCTCTCTCCCTCTCTCCCCCCGCCTCCCCTCCCTCTCTCCCCCTCTCTCCCTCCCTCCCTCCCTCCCTCCATCCATCCCTCCCTCCCTCTCTCCCTCTCCCTCTCTCCCTCTCCCTCTCTCCCTCTCCCTCCCTCTCTCCCACTCTCTCCCACTCTCTCTCTCTCTCTCTCTCTCTCTCTCTCTCTCTCTCTCTCTCTCCCCCCCCCACACTCTCCCTCTCTCCCCCCCCCCCCCCCCCCCGCCCTGTGTGTGTGTGTGTGTGTGTGTGTGTGTGTGTGTGTGTGTGTGTGTACCCTGAAGTGACATAGAAAAGAAAAAGTAGTTGTATACACCAGCTACAGTTGTTATATTCTCTAATATTTGTTATGCATCTTGCTTGACAGATCAGTCTCCAAATTTTACAACAATTGATGCAAGTCAGCCACTTTCAATTGCACCTAAGGGTTCTAAAATAGCGGTAAGAGAAACTCAAGGTAAGTGATGGTCATTAATTAGCTATTTATAAAAAGCTTAGTGCTTGTATTGATACATTTATTAAGTATACAGTGTGTTGGACATATCTTGCCTAACCAGAGACAGAGGAAATACTGCTGTGAAAATGTAAGAAGAACACTCACTATCTGAAAGTGATTTCATCCTGCAATGCTGTCTAGATAGTTTATTTCAAGGAATGCTGTATAAATAATTGCATTTGAATCCTCGTTGGTACCAAATGTTCTTTGAACTCACTATTGGGAATTAACCTTCTATCAATTCAAATGATCGCACAGTCGTCTTGGCCAGAACTTTCGTTTGTCTATATCTTTCCTCTCTGCTCCAAGGACTTGATGACTTTTTTTTTGCTGGTAATGTTTAGAAAGTGGACGATGACAGAGTTGAGTAAAAATAGTTTTTAGCTAATCACAGACTGTACAGTTTATTACTGAAATCATTACTAATTTAAAACTGTTTTAATTACTTCTTGAGGGTATTTTTGGTCTGTTGTTGCAACTACAAATATGAGTGATTTTTTTCACCAGACGCGTTTCGCTTTATTGTAGTAAACAATCGTCAGTGGTTTGTAATTAAGTCATTTACATTTTGATTTGCTTTTTAGATCGAAAAACTGTCTGTTAAGGATAGGTTGATTTATACTTAGGTGATTTTTCGGCTGATTTCTTGCTTACATCGGGAAATGGCACATCAATGTTTCTCTGTTTTTAACACTGATAGTTTTTGTCTAGTTTTTAGATGTTCTGCAGCACAATGCACTTCTCACACCACTCTTTTATGCGCACCACTGTATTCTGTTTCTTTTTGTACTTCAAGTATGTGGTGTTGTATGTGTGATGTAGTGTTGCCAACATAAGCTTTCTGCTACTTCGTCTTTGACCTACAACATTTTTTAAAATTAGATTGTTGTATGTGTGTAATTCTATTTAATTATGTTTCTGTGTATTTATATGTGCTGTGCAAGAGTAGAGAAGCAGTAGCGCTGTAGAAATTTTTTTTTTTTTTTTTTTTTTTTTTTTTTTTTTTTTTAGGGGGAAGGGGAAACTATGATGAGTGGACATAAGTATGTAGCAGTGTGATGTAGTGTGAGGAGCGAGAAGTGAAATGAAACTGTGACTGGGGTGGGGTGGGGGTGAAGGATGGGAAAAGGCTCTTTTCTTTTGTGTGTAATTTCACCAGTTATTCTGTATAGAGTCTGGTTTCCAATATTTATCTGGTCATTGAGCAGCTGTTTATTTTGTATTAATGCTTTTTGTGTGTGGGAATTTGCTTGGAAAGGGAAGAGGTGTCTGTCTTTACTGATTGTTATGATATTCATATCGTTTTCAATATTGCTTGGTCTATGGTGTTTTCTTCTTTTAGATGATCAGCAAATGTTGAATGATTTGTACCATATTTGAATGCTCTGATGTGTTCTTTATATCTTGTGGCAAATGTCCTGCCAGACATTCCAGTGTACATCTTCTCACAATCTCTGCAGCTGAGCTGATAGATGCCACTTTGTTGGTATGTGTCTGGTTTTAATTTTAGTTTTGGGATGTGCTTTTGTATGGAATTGTTCATTTTGTAAGCAATGTTTATGCCTTGTTTTTTGAATATATTTCCTATTGTATGAGTGAATTTGTTGTGGTGGGTTACTGTATGCCACTTTTTTGTTTTAGTGATTTGTTGCGATGCTTTACCACAATACAGTGAAACGCGTCTGGTGAAAAAATCAAATATTTTTGTTTTTGCAACAACATACCAAAAATACCCTCAAGAATTATGAAGCAACTAAGGACACTATAGCCACACAAATGAAGAATTTAACGTTTTAATTACTCTCAATTCCAGCTATAATCCACATGCCACCTTGCTTGTTTCAAACTGAGACCTTACGATCATCGGAATGCGATAGGAATGATTGTATCCAAAAACATGTAAGTGCGGCAACCAGGTGCTGCCGATGCACATCTACAAATTTTATGCAACACAACTTCAGACTGTCATGCTGTGTACTTGTGCCAAGCGATGACAATCACTACTTCAGAATATTGTCAATGGTCAAATGCTGATCTCAGCTGAACCAGCGACATAATATGTAATTGGCAATGAAACATATTGATGTGTTTATGACCAAATGCTGTGAAGATTAACCAATATATCAATGTGGGAGGATATAGGGTCCTCACACGTTCCTGGAGCTAAAAAAATAAATTATGCATGGAGATTTATGGTGACATGAAATTTTATTGTAAAATTAATCAGTAAAAAGGACCCCAGTAGATAGGAAAGAAAGAACGCTTAAATACTGTGTAATGGTAGAGTAAAAGGCACAAGAATATTTACACTTAATAGCTGTCATCTCATGGAAACACAACTTTACTTTAAAGTTTTTATGACATTAAGGAAACAATCTCTCAGACGATATTCAAGAAAGTGTTTGGGATGGGGATGGGGGGAAGGCAGCACGTGCCCATGATAAAGAGCCGTGATAATTAATGTAAGTATCACTATTAATTAACATGCAAATTTTAGTTCAAAATCAATAACTATTTCTTCATTAAAACATATGCATAGTTTGACTTTTAAGAAAGGAAATTAACAAAATAATTAAATGTATATTCACTTTTCAGCCATTCACTAATTGCAATTAAATTTTTTTGTAAATGAAAATATTCAGTTCATCCTACTGTACCTTGTTCATCTTTCATTAAGCAAGCTTCATTATCCTTAATGGAATGTATATTGAAGGGAATATATACATAGGACATATATATTCCCAAGTTAAATACATAAATGCAGACAGTTAGGCAATTCTAAAATGAAAAAGAAAAGTAGAAGGGAGCAGAGCTAGGTTTGTGGCACATGGTGTATGTATCTAACTACATAAGTACCACTGAGTTTGGAATGTCCAGATATAAACACGCTTTATGTTGCACTATTTTATCTTAATCACTCATTGCACTCACGGGTACCCTTCTTTGTAAATAACCTGACTGGCACTGTAAATTTATCACAATAAGTGAAGACTTGTGTTGTCACTCCACTCCATATGGCCTTGTTGACAACCAGACCGCTCCCATGCTGTCTGCAATGGTGAGGCAAGCATGCAGCTGAACCACACAATGTAGGCTGGGAATGCTGCTCTGTGGAAGGTATGCGAAATGCTGATATTATGTTAAGTGGTGTAGTACTGCTCCCACGAGTCAGTTGTCTGCAGTAGATGATGTCATGATGTAGTGTCACATGCCGAACCCTTGTGATCACAGAGAGAAAACAGATGGCAGTATCACACCAAAAGCAAAACTTGCACTATCCCATCATAAAACACATGAATGATAATCACACATAAAAAAAATAATTTGAAACAGTGCAATGACATAACTTTAAACACACTCCTTTAGGAAACACTACTGAATTTCTGCACAAGTCACAGTTTTGAAAGTCACCACGAATTAGTGTCACTCAAAAGTGAAAGTGTAATTTCCTCCTCCTCCCTTTCCACTCTGTCTCATTTTTGAGTAAACCACCTTTGTCAGTGTTTCAGAAAGTTCCTTAAACAAAGCAACACCAGATTACTTCCTGTATAATTTTAAAACTGATGCAGAGCTGCATCTCAAAACCTCTTGATATTTATGTGAAATATAAATGTGAACAAACATGACATCATAGGCTTTAACAAGAAGGGTAGGCCAGAGAGAGATCGGTAGGGGGCACAAAAGCAGGAGAGAAGACATCAAAAGTGGTCAATTCTTATGCACTAACAAAAGTTGTAGGTTGTTTGCTACTAAGATCTTGGCCACAGTGTTCTGTGACTGCAAAGGCAATGGCAAACATGTTTCCTGCTGGAACACAACCGTTAATGATGCCTGCTGTCATAATCTCCTTTGCCGAGCTTGAGCTGCCTACTGCCCAAAAAGGCACAGCATCCATGTCAGAAGTCTGTTACTCATCTACAGTTGCGCCAGACCTTACACCACAACAATAATCCAACAAACATTGGAAGATATTCATTGGACTGATCTCGATCATCCAGCCTATAACGTAGACTTGTCATGCTGGGGCCACTCATTGAAGATTTTTGACAATGCAGAATTACTACAGCTCTTGCAAGATAGCTCAAGGATAAACTAGATGCCAGTTGGAGTGCCATATTTATTACTGTAAATAATTCTGTTGTGTGTACTGGGGCTATTACAGTTTCTGAACGTGAAATAATTTGAATGAAATTGAAGCATCAAAAGTGGTTCAAAATGGTAATTGGGTGCTTTTATGAGGTTTGTCCGGAAAATATGTATAAAAGTTGAATATTAACTTTATTTTACAATTATTCAGGTATTACAATATGGTCTCTTTCAAAGTACTCGCCCTGAGATGCGATACACTTCTGCCAACGCCGTTTCCACTGTAGATAACATTGCTCAAAGTCTTCAGTTGTGATGTTCTTCAGTTGCCGTGTCGTTTCCGCATTGATGGCTTCCACATCTCCCAAGTGCCGCCCCCGAAGCACCATTTTGGATTTCGGGAACATGAAGAAGTCAAACGGGGCTAAATCGGGTGAATAAGGTGGGCGGTCTGTCACGGTGATTGAGCTTCGGGTCAAAAACTCTCACACAACGAGCGACGTGTGAGCGGGTGCATTGTCGTGATGAAGGATCCACCTGCCCCCTTTTGCCAACTCTGATCGAACTCGGGCCACATGAGCTCTGAGCCATGTCAGAACTTCAACGTAAAAATTTCCGTTCGCTCTCTGGCCGGGAGGGACAAATTCCTTGTGAACAATGCCCCTAGAATCAAAGAAAACAATCAACATTGTCTTCACATTGGACCTTGATTTTCGCGACTTTTTTGTTCTCGGTTCTCCTGCTAGTTTCCATTCCTTGCTTTGAGATTTGAGCTCCACATCGAATTCGTAAAACCAGGACTCGTCTCCAGTGATGACTCGGTTGAGAAAGTCCCCTCATTCCTCTGCTTCCAACCAGTCCTCACAGCACTCAACGCTATTTGCTTTCTGTTCTGGCATCAAGAGCTTCGGTACGATTTTCATACACAATTTCTTCATTTCAAGTTTTTGTGTCAGGATTTTGTGAACGATTGTTTTGGGGATTGACAGCTCGTCAGCAATCATTCTGACTGTCAATCTACGGTCTTTAAGAACACAAGCCTGAATTCGTTCAACATTTGCATCGGAGCTCGATGTCGACGGGCGTCTTGGGCGAGGGCCATCATTCACTTCTTCTTGGCCATCCCGAAACCTTTTTAACCACTTGTTCACGGTTGGTTCCTTCAGAGAATTGTCTCCGTAAACCTGTTTCAAACACTCAAAAATCTCACGGCCATTCTTGCCTAGCTATGCAAGAAACTTGATGTTGATGCGCTGTTCCTCAATCAGAGAGAGCTCCATGCCGACGGCAGGTGAAAAAGAGTAACTGTCAGCAAGCTGCCGCACACTCCCACCTTCACGCAGAGTGCTCTGACTCGAACTGAGCGTTGATGGGATTGATTACAGCAGTAGTCCCACCTGGCGGTGACTGCAACTTGTAACATAAAGACATTATTCAACTTTTATACGTATTTTCCGGACAAACCTCGTATAGAGGATCTGGGAGAGGAGTTATGATGGCAAAGCACTTTAGAGCCAATTTGGACAGTATCACAAGTAAGTTTCCTGACCCTGCTGTTGTAATAGGAGGAGACCTCACATTGCCAACTATAGAATGGGAGAGCCACATAATTAAATTGTTCCAAGAGGAAGGGATTCATGTGAGATCATTCTGAAAGTCTAGTCTACAAATGACTTCATAAAGATAGATAGAAAGAGACGTGAGGGCAATGTCTGCGACCACCTATAAGTAACAGACCCTAACTTTTCTAATCAGTTAATATCGAGGAGGGAACCACTGGTCATAAGGCTGTAATAGGACCACTGACTACGGATTCTACAAGGAATGTTAAAAAAGTAAGGATATACTTTTATTAGCAAGATTAACCAGAGATAAACTGCAGAATATGTAAGTAGTCATCATGAAATACTCAGCTCTAAGAATGAAGACGTGGAGCCAAATAGTAAAACTCAAAAGCATTCCTCAGTAGGCCTTAGATTAGCATGTGCTGGTCAAGGTTGTGGGGTATGGAAAAGACCAACTGTGGTTCAGTATTGCCGTGATAACATAGAAAGCCTCTACAATTTAAGTGAAGTCAAAACCTAACAAGCAAACAGAAGCTGATGAAGCCAAAAGAGCAGAACGAGAGCAATGCAATAAGAATTTGATGAATTAGAAAGTGAAATTTTGCAAAAGAATTTGACTCAAATTCCCAATAAGTTTTTTTTTCCTTACATTAAATCAGTAAGCAAATTGAATTCACACATTCAGTCACTCAGTGATCATATTGGAACCAAAACAGAAGATGGCAGAGATAAGACCGAAATACTGAATTTGGCTTTCCAAAATTGTTTTACTGTGGAAGGTTGTTATACAATTCTGCACTTCAGTCATCACATGAATACCAAAATTCCAGGTACTGGGACAGAAAATCAACTAAAACTGCTTAACACCAGAGAGCAACTGGACCAGATAATACACCAGTGAGGTTCAACAGAGTTCAAGTGAAATATCTTGCTCCTCCTCTAACAGTAGTTCATTGTTGGTCCGGACCACTGCAGGATACCTAATGATTGGAAAAGAAGAGCTGGTCATTTCCGTTTTCTAGAAGGATCACTGTACGCAAGCACATAATAATGGGCCTGTATCAGTGATGTCGTCTGCTGTAGACTTCTGGAACCGTCTGCTGTAGAATTCTGGAACAAGATTTGTGCTCATATGTTATGACATACTTAATTCAGCATGGAGTTTGCTAACAGAGCTCTTTCAAAATTCAACCCACTGTGTTCTTTTCACAAGATTTTAGAGTGCCATAGACAAAGGTGCCCAGATTGGAGCTGTGCTCCCTGACTTCTGGAAGGCATTCAGTACAGTTCTGCACCATTTTTTGACAAACGAAATACAAACTTACCGAGTATCTGATCACATTTGTGATTGGATTCAAGACTTCCATGCAGGCAGAATTAAACACACTGTTCTTAATGGAATAAAATTGACAGATGTGAAGGGAATGTCATAGGGCTGTTACTATTTACAATTTATGTTAACGATTTAGTAGATAATATTGGAGGCCCTGCAGGGCTATTTGCAGACATTGCTTTTATCTGTAGGAAGGTTACAATTCTAGAAGACTGTCCTGAAAGGCAGGAATAGCAGTCGAAGATTGACATTTGTTACAGGGACTGACAGTTGATGCTGACTATGAATAAATTTAATGTATTGCACATAAATAAACTAAGATATTCACTATTGTTGGATTATGCTAGTGGCAACAAATGGCTGGAGACAGTAACTATATTAAACACAGAGGACTAACCACATGGAGCAAACTGAAGTGGAATGACAATATAATTCAGATAGTAGGAAAAACAAATACTGTGCTGAGATTCAATGGGAGAATCTGAAGGAAGTGTAATTCATTCATGTTCAACTGATTGTCAAAATTGATTGTACTGCCAGAAGGACTCTCTGCTGAACACTGTATGGTGGCTTGCAGAGTATGGCTGTAGATGTAGTAGAGATTTTTTTTTTATTTTTTATTTTTTTTATTTTTTTCTCGAAAAGGCGTTCATTAGCCTACCAAGTAGGGTTAACAGAAGAGATATAGAAGATCCAACGAAAAATTGCATGTCTTGTCATTGGATCATTCACTAGGTACAAGAGCACTGTGGAGGAGATGCTTAACAAAACCAAGTTGCAGATGCTACTACAGAAGTGGTGTGCATCACAAATAGGTTTACTCTGGTAATTTCAAGAGCTTATGTTCCAAGAACAGTCAGGAAAGATATTACTTCTTTCCACTTACCTCTTCTGACATGATCACGGCAAGAAAGCAGAGAAATTAGAGCGCATTTGGAGCTTTACCAGAAAATCATGCTTATCATGTACCATGGACGAAACAGAAAAGGGGTGAAAAAATAGTACTGCCAGAAGGACTCTCTGCTAAACACAGTGTGGTGGCTTGCGGAGTATAGCTGTAGATGTAATAGAGATGCATATTTTTTTGAAAGGCATTAAAAATCTATTGGTTTATGGAAGAAGATTAAATTTTAATTAATTTTCAGTAATCAAAATTTAGTTACCAAACTTGTCTCTATTTGATCTTGCCTCATATAAGAAGCCTGAGAAGTGCCAGGTGCTTTAATTAGTGGATCAGTGCAATGACTGTTGTCCTGTCATTGTAACCTGTAAAACCAGTATTACAGCCATCTCCAAAGTCCCGAGTTGGGGATGAAAATCAGTCCAAAACCATCAGCTCATGTGACATTGGTCAAATCGTGTGACATTGGTCCTGTCTGATGGATCAGACAATGACCACACTATCCACGGTACAGGTGTCGATGTCTTCATGAGGGAACCAGCAAGTTCCTCAAGTAAACCCCTCTGTGCTAAAAATTCAAAACAATGTAGGAAAAACAGAAAAAAAAACCTCACCACTAATACAGTTCCTATCTTACAGTGAACATCAATAGTTCCAGAACTTTTGTGAAGGATCTAAGACTTAGCTGAAGGAAGAGCAATGCGTATGTGTCCCCAGGAGACACATTTTTAAACAGTTGATGCCCCTGCGTTACAGGTTGCTTCCTCCACAAGAAGGTTTTTATAAGCCGTCTGTACAAACCCACGCCTCTCCCTTCACCAACATCCTAAAACAGTCACAATATTGGTCCATGTTCATCGTAGGTTCACAATGTGTTTAGACGAAGTAGTTCTCAGTGAAGTCATTACTCAGTGCTCCCACCCCTTCCTCCTCTGTGGAGATTTGAATATACACAGCATTCTTAAATAGAATAAATTGTCTTTTTGCTGAGGTAACAGTTGGATCTGGCACATAGGCCATGAGAGGTAGTACTGAAGTACTGCCAGTGAATGAAAAGTGAAGAAAAAATATTTGAATTAACAATAAAACAGTTCATGTATCCTCTAGACTGGTGGCAGCTTCCACAACAGCATCCAGGTGGGCCGATCATGTTACCAAATTGATCCACCATGTTGCTGAAGCATCCATTCCACAGCCTCCAGGTTAGCTAAAAAGGCAGCCTGCCCCTTGGTGGAGCGACAAATGCTACTCTGTGATCAGGCCAGGCAGGCTTGTGTTGGTTCAAGTGCTGGCCAACTGCAGGGAACCTCGCAGCCTTTTGGGTTGGAAGAGTGAAATGTTGTCTAATTATGAGAGAGAGGATGAAAAAGTTGTGGCAACAGTTACTGAGCAACACCAAAAGTGCAGTCATATGGGAGACCATCGGGAGGATTTCTAGGAGAAGCAGGAGATGTCTGATGGCTGCTGGAATGAGGATCAGAAGTTCCTATAACAATCTGCAGTGGTGGAATGCTTTGCCAGGGTTACCACCATTGCAAGTCAGTATCCTGTTTCCATACACTACACAGTGGCTGCTGAGAGGAGCAGTTGGGACTTTAGTTCCGCCAATGATAAAGCCTACAACTGCCCCTTTTTCATGTGAGAACTGGATTCTACATTATCTGTGCCTCGTGATGCATCACTTGGTCACGATCATGTCCATTGTAGTATGCTGTGATAATTCCAAAGCCCCACAAATGGGGCTTCTGAGTATGTCTTCCCATCTGTTTTCACCCCTTCCTTTCGCCATGATATTTTAAATAAGGAATCAGTGACATCTCCTCTGGCTGCCTTTGATGAGAAAACAGTGTCACTCGAGGTACTGTTTTAAGTGTGATTGTGCTTGCTATAGCTATTAATAGTATAATGTCAACAGTTAAGTCCTGTCCAGTGGTCTTTGTTCGTGGACGTCTTCTCCGTCTTTTCTTCCACCTCCTGTCTTGCAACAACAGCTTGTCAGTTGAAACTGACTGTTAGGTACAAAATCTGAGCTTATGGAATATCAGATTAAATTTGCAACTGGATTGAGGAATTTCTAGCAAACATATCACAGCATGTTGCCCATAGTGGAGCAGGTATAAAAGTAATTTCTGGTGTTCCCCAGGGGACGTTATGGGACTGATACTTTCCACAGTGTATATAAATGAACCAGTAGATAATGTTGGAAGTTCCATGAGGCTTTTCGTAGATGATGCTATTGTATACGGAAAAGTCACAACGCAAGAAAATGTAGCTAAATGCAGAAAACCCTGCAGAGATTTGACACTTGGTGCAGGGAGTGGCAACTGATCCTCATCATCAACAGATGTAACGTGTTGCGAATACATGGACAGAAAGACTCTTCATTGTATGATTACAAGATTGCAGGACAATCACTAGAAGCAGTTACTTCCATAAAATTCTAGGAGTATGTGTACAGAGTGATTTGAATTGGAACAACCATATAAAATTACCGGGGGTAAGGCAGATGCCAGACTGAGATTCTAAGAAGAATCTTCAGGAAATGTAGTCCATCAACAAAGGAAGTAGCACCCAAAATATTTTTTTGGCCATTACTTGAATATTGCTCGTCATTATAGGATCGATATCTGATAGGTCTGATAGGGAAAATAGAGAAGATACAAAGAAGAGCAGCATGGTTCGTTACAGGTTCATGTAGTAGGTGTAAAAGCATCATGGAGACAGTCATGTCCAGTGGCAGATGCTGTTAGAGAGGCTTTCTGCATCGCAGTATGGTCTACTGTTAAAGTTCTGAGAGTGTATGTTCCAAGAAGAGTCAACCAATATATTGCTTCCTCCTATGTATATCTTGTGAAAATACCTTCAAGACAAAATTAGAGAGATTCGAGCCCACAGGGCAGGAATTATTCTTTCCTTGAATCATAATGCGACTAGAACAGAGAAGGGGTAAGTGACACTGGTTCACAATGTACCCCGTGCCACACACTGTAAGGTGGCTTGCGGAGTATCTGTATCTACATCTGTGTCTACATAGATACTGTGCTGTCCACCGTATGGTGCATGGCGGTAGGTACCTTGTATAATTACTGGTCATTTCCTTTCCTGTTCCACTTGCAGATAGAGCGAGGGAAAACTACTGTCAATATACCTCCTTAAGAGTCCTAATTTCTTATATTTTACCTTCATGATTCTTACACGCAATATGTATTGGGGTTAGTAGATTTGTTCTACAGTCAGCTTCGGATGCTGGTTCTCTAAATTTTCTTAATAGCGTTCCTCAAAAAGGATGTTGCCTCCCCTCAAGGGATTCCCATTTGAGTTCCTGAAGCACATCTGTAACACTTGTGTTTTGTTCTTCAGTTGTAACACATCTAGCAGTCCGCCTCCGAATTGCTTCAATATCTTCGTTTAATCCAACCTGGTATGAATCCTAAACACTTCAGCAGTACTCAAGAATGGGGCACACTAGTGTCCTATATGCAGTCTCCTTTACAGATGAAACACACTTAACACACTTCCCTAGAATTTCCCACTAAACCGAAGTTGACCATTTCGCCTTCCCTACCACAATCTTCACATGTTTGTTTCATTCCATATTGCGTTGCACTGTGACTGTGTCAACATTTTTCTATATTGAGAGCTAGCTACCATTCACATAACAACTAGAAATTTCATCTAAGTCATCTTGTATCCTTCTACAGTCACTCAATGATGACACCTTACCGCACGTGACAGCAACATCAGCAGACAACTAGAGATTGCTTCCTATCCTGTATGCCAAATCATTTACGTATATGGAGAATTATAGTGGTGCTATCCCACATCCCTTGTGTTTAATTGCTATTCTTGTTCTGCTTCCTTTGTATATTACATAAGCAGCTGTCAGCCTTGTACAGTGATAACAACTCAATAGTCAGCTACCTTGTTCACTGGAATTCCAAACTTAATATTGCTGGGGGGAGAGGGGGGGGGGGCGAGGGGGGGGGGGAGAAGAAGAAGGAAGAAAGAAGGCAGACCTAACAACTCTATACAACAAACAACACCATGTTGTTGTTGTTGTTGTTGTTGTTGTGGTCTTCAGTCCTGAGACTAGTTTGATGCAGCTCTCCATGCTACTCTATCCTGTGCAAACTTCTTCATCTCCCAGTACTTACTGCAACCTACATCCTTCTGAATCTGCTTAGTGTATTCATCTCTTGGTCTCCCTCTACGATTTTTACCCTCCACGCTGCCCTCCAATGCTAAATTTGTGATCCCTTGATGCCTCAAAACATGTCCTACCAACCGATCCCTTCTTCTAGTCAAGTTGTGCCACAAACTTCTCTTCTCCCCAATCCTATTCAGTACCTCCTCATTAGTTATGTGATCTACCCACCTAAGCTTCAACATTCTTCTGTAGCACCACATTTCAAAAGCTTCTATTCTCTTCTTGTCCAAACTATTTATCGTCCATGTTTCACTTCCATACATGGCTACACTCCATACAAATACTTTCAGAAACGACTTCCTGACACTTAAATCTATATTCGATGTTAACAAATTTCTCTTCTTCAGAAACGCTTTCCTTGCCATTGCCAGTCTACATTTGATATCCTCTCTACTTCGACCATGATCAGTTATTTTGCTCCTCAAATAGCAAAACTCCTTTACTACTTTAAGTGTCTCATTTCCTAATCTAATTCCCACAGCATCACCCGACTTAATTCGACTACATTCCATTATCCTCCTTTTGCTTTTGTTGATGTTCATCTTATATCCTCCTTTCAAGACACTGTCCACTCCGTTCAACTGCTCTTCCAAGTCCTTTGCCGTCTCTGACAGAATTACAATGTCATCGGCGAACCTCAAAGTTTTTATTTCTTCTCGCTGGATTTTAATACCTACTCCAAATTTTTCTTTTGTTTCCTTTACTGCTTGCTCAATATACAGATTGAACAACATCGGGGAGAGGCTACAACCCTGTCTCACTCCCTTCCCAACCACTGCTTCCCTTTCATACCCCTCGACTCTTATAACTGCCATCTGGTTTCTGTACAAATTGTAAATATCCTTTCGCTCCCTGTAATTTACCCCTGCCACCTTTAAAATTTGAAAGAGAGTTTTCCAGCCAACATTGTCAAAAGCTTTCTCTAAGTCTACAAATGCTAGAAACGGAAGTTTGCCTTTCCTTAATCTTTCTTCTAAGATAAGTCGTAGGGTCAGTATTGCCTCACGTGTTCCAACATTTCTACGGAATCCAAGCTGATCTTCCCCGAGGTCGGCTTCTACAAGTTTTTCCATTCGTCTATAAAGAATTCGTGTTAGTATTTTGCAGCTGTGACTTATTAAGCTGATAGTTCGGTAATTTTCACATTTGTCAACACCTGCTTTCTTTGGGATTGGAATGATTATATTCTTCTTGAAGTCTGACGGTATTTTTCCTGTCTCATACATCTTGCTCACCTGATGGTAGTGTTTTGTCAGGACTGGCTCTCCCAAGGCCGTCAATAGTTCTAATGGAATATTGTCTACTCCTGGGGCCTTGTTTCGACTCAGGTCTTTCAGTGCTCTGTCAAACTCTTCACGCAGTATCGTATCTCCCATTTCATCTTCATCCACATCCTCTTCCATTTCCATAATATTGTCCTCAAGTACATCGCCCTTGTATAGACCCTCTATATACTCCTTCCACCTTTCTGCTTTCCCTTCTTTGCTTAGAACTGGGTTTCCATCTGAGCTCTCGATATTCATACAAGTGGCTCTCTTTTCTCCAAGGTCTCTTTAATTTTCCTGTAGGCAGTATCTATCTTACCCCTAGTGAGATAAGCCTCTACATCCTTACATTTGTCCTCTAGCCATGCCTGCTTAGCCATTTTGCACTTCCTGTCGATCTCATTTTTTAGATGTTTGTATTCCTTTTTGCCTGCTTCATTTACTGCATTTTTATATTTTATCCTTTCATCAATTAAATTCAATATTTCTTCTGTTACCCAAGGATTTCTACTAGCCCTCGTCTTTTTACCTGCTTGATCCTGTGCTGCCTTCACTACTTCATCCCTCAGAGCTACCCATTCTTCTTCTACTGTATTTCTTTGCCCCATTCCTGTCAATTGTTCCCTTATGCTCTCCCTGAAATTCTGTACAACCTCTGGTTTAGTCAGTTTATCCAGGTCCCATCTCCTTAAATTCCCACCTTTTTGCAGTTTCTTCAGTTTTAATCTACAGTTCGTAACCAATAGATTGTGGTAAGAGTCCACATCTGCCCCTGGAAATGTCTTACAATTTAAACCTGGTTCCTAGATCTCTGTCTTACCATTATATAATCTATCTGATACCTTTTAGTGTCTCCAGGATTCTTCCATGTATACAACCTTCTTTTATGATTCTTGAACCCAGTGTTAGCTATGATTAAGTTATGCTCTATGCAAAATTCTACCAGACGGCTTCCTCTTTCATTTCTTACCCCCAATCCATATTCACCTACTATATTTCCTTCTCTCCCTTTTCCTACACTCGAATTCCAGTCCCCCATGACTATTAAATTTTCGTCTCCCTTCACTACCTGAATAATTTCTTTCATCTCATCACACATTTCTTCAATTTCTTCGTCATCTGCAGAGCTAGTTGGCATATAAACTTGTACTACTGTAGTAGGCATGGGCTTTGTGTCTGTCTTGGCCACAATAATACATTCACTATGCTGTTTGTAGTAGCTTACCCACATTCCTATTTTTTTTTTATTCATTATTAAACCTGCTCCTGCATTACCCCTATTTGATTTTGTATTTATAACCCTATATTCACCTGTCCAAAAGTCTTGTTCCTCCTGCCACCGAACTTCACTAATTCCCACTATATCTAACTTTAACCTATTCATTTCCCTTTTTAAATTTTCGAACCTACCTGCCCGATCTAGGGATCTGACATTCCACGCTCCGATCCGTAGAACGCCAGTTTTCTTTCTCCTGATAACGACGTCCTCTTGAGTAGTCCCCGCCGGGAGATTCAAATGGGGGACTATTTTACCTCCGGAATATTTTACCCAAGAGGACGCCATCATCATTTAACCATACAGTAAAGCTGCATGCCCTCGGGAAAAATTACGGCTGTAGTTTCCCCTTGCTTTCAGCCGTTCACAGTACCGGCACAGCAAGGCCGTTTTGGTTAGTGTTACAAGGCCAGATCAGTCAGTCTTCCAGACTGTTGCCCCTGCAACTACTGAAAAGGCTTCTGCCCCTCTTCAGGAACCATACGTTTGTCTGGCCTCTCAACAGATACCCCTCCGTTGTAGTTGCACCTACGGTACGTCTATCTGTATCGTTGAGGCAAGGTCCATGGTTCATGGGGGGAACGACGCCATGCAACATAAAAATCGTCTCTTGCAGTAGTGACATGCACTAGCTGGGCTGAAACATTGTTTCCTTTTATCTGTACTGCCACTGCTATGGACAGACGTTTCCATACATCGAAACACGTTTCTAAATGGTGTCAACATCAAATAGCCAGAAACATGTTTCAAGCTCAGGGCCCCTAAATTCTGACACCTTTCACTGCACTTTACAGTTTTTGGCTTAATTCATTGTGTTCATCAATTTTTGCTTTTTTTTTTCTGTGTGAGCACAAAGCAAAGGTCTCTCAAAAACGCATGTTTGAGATATGATGGGGTCATATTGTGTCAGAAAATAGCTCAATTAACTTGTACTCAGATACCAATTCCAATTTTTGACTAATTTTTACTTGCTGTTACACATTTGTGATTTTTTAAGAACTGATAAAATTCATTACTACAAATTATTGTGTAAACAGTGTATTGTACATTTAATTTCCTCCACTTACACAACATATTGATGAGGATTGCGATTTTTAATCATATATGCCAATTATATATGTTTTTGCTTGTATTTTTGGAGTTGTAACGTTCTCAATTCTGCATTTTCCTCAGTTTTAATAGGGGTTTCACCGTATCTGCTGTGCACGTTTGTGCTGAAATGCTAATCATTTACATACCCAAATACGCAATATACTTCATGTCTGGGTGTCTTTTGTTGCTTTCCAACTTAATAATGTTGCAATGTTTATGGTTATCTTTGTACTTGTGTTTGACATTTCAGATAAATTTTCATAAAAAAAAATGTATACTTGCTAAGCATGTAGGTAATTGTGTTACAGGGGTGTTATGACATTATTCATAGTTTATTTATGTGATTGCTCTTATGCAACATTAAATGGATGAGAATATGAAAAATGCAGGATAGAATATTCAGAAAATATTATGTAACATGTAGTATGGAAAAATTGCATTCCGAATGACTAGTCGTATTGTGTCCTGTTAGATTGTTGTGCACTTAAAAAGGTGGCAGTGTTTGAAAAATTTGCGCACTTCGATAAAGATAGCGGTCACTTGTTAACATAGTATGTGTTATGTTTAACTTCTGTCACTGAGAATGGACACTACAATGATTAAATAGCCACACCATGCCTACACTAGAACAAAATCAACACTAGCTGTTCTACGTGTACCTATAGTCAGAAGCAACAGTATGAAGCTATTGGTTAGAGTGTTACATAGTACACTGACCCTTGTTGGTGCGCAGTACCCCCCTGCCCTCCTTCTTATGTGCACTTCTTTTAGTTGTGTGTAAATCTAATAAAGGCATGCTATTGATGGGTGTACTGCAGATAGCATCAGACGATCACTGTTGTTTAGTGTATGTGGAATATTTCGCTTGTGTGATTGAAGGATGTGAATGTATCAAATTTGCTTCATGTTATTTGTGCCAAACAACTAGTCCTGTCAAGATGAAAACATTTGTTTCAGGGGTAAGCTCTCTTAATAATTAGTGATTAAATAATACTAAAGCCACAAAAGCATGAACTGAAGAATGTGAAGTTCTGTAACAACTCAACTCTTAGTGATGCATGATGGACATTGCCATAAAATGCATTTTTGCCTTTATTAACATTCAGGAGCATCATACAAATATATTGTATCTCGTATTATATCTTGTTGTTGTATTTAATCCATATATTAATAACAAATTTTGAAACAATTATAGGTACTGGAGAGAATATTGTCCTCAGGAACCTAATAAAAACAGATGTGGTGAATAAACAAGAAGTTGCAGAAGCTGTAGATCCTGCAGTCACTGGAAACAAAAAAAATACAAAGAAAAAATCATCTTCTTCCAAAAAGAAAGCTAAAAAGAAGTCCGGGTCAAAAAAGATTGTGTCAGCCCATGAAAAGAAAAAAACAGCTGTGGCAGCAGAGAGCTCAAAGAAAATTTCCACGACCTTGAAAAAAGGCGATGAAACCACACAAAAAAATGAAAATAATTTAGCTTCAGAAAGTTCTATAATAGTAATGGAAGGTGCACAAGGAATCTCTTTAAGCATACCTGATATATCATACCATGATTCACACGAGTTTGGTGCTACCAAAGAAGTTCCACTCGCATTAGATTCTAGAATTCAAGTTGCAAGTAGCATTAATTCTTCTGTAAAATCAACAGAAAGTTGTTCGGATATAGTTTTTCAACATAAAAGTCAGGAGGTGGTAAAAGACAAAGATCTGTCACAAGTACATAATGATACAAAAGTCAGTACACATTTAGATGCTAATAATTCACTTCGGAAACCTGTAAGCGATGCTGGTATTAATAGTGTCATGTGTTCAAATGAGAGGCCAGTGGATCCAGATGCAAGTGGTAGTATAAAACAAAAATCTGATACTGGTGACACTGCTCGTAAGCCACGCCAGACACCACATGTTGTAGGACCGGATATAAATAAGAACACTACAGAAAAGTCGGGTTCTGATTGTAAGCCTCGGCAGACGCCCCTTGTCCGTAGAACATCCACAGTGGCTGGTGGCCGACTCAGTCTCAGCACGCCAAGGAGACGTACAAGTCATATTCGTGCACTGGATTTTGGCACACCACCAAAATCAGTTACAGATTCTTTATTGAAGAGGCGTTCAAATTCTGCTCCAAAGGACACGGCACATGATGCTAATACTTCCTGCAGCCCTGACAGCAGCAGTGACTGCAGGATCCAACAGGCAAAAAATGTTCGTTCTAGTCTTTTCAAATCGCCGGACCTTCTGACCACCAGACAGCACTCTGATATGTTGACACCAACTCTGACAGTCCCCATTGCCACGAGGACTCCAACCCCAAAGCTTTCTGGTGACTGGGAGAGGGTTACTGGAGCAGGTCTCATATTTGGTAATACTTCACCTCTCCTAGTGAGTCCAACAAGAGAGGAAAATAATGATCTCATCAGTGCAGGTCAGAGTATTAGTGCTGCTGCAAGAGAGGACCATAATTCTGATGACCGACCTTCATCTCCTTTGGAAGTTGTATTGGAATCAGATGATAATCAGAAAAATGATTCAGACAAATGTGAAACACCTGCGAGTAATCAGGAAGGAGCACTTGCTGTATGGAGAAAAAGTATCTTAAACTACAGTAAGTCTAAAGAGACCAAGAGGAGAGCTTGGGATGCAGATCTCCGTGCCATTGTGGCACAGGATTATGAAGTAAGTGTTAAGAAATCAGATGTGAAAAAGAAAACAGTGAAGAGGAACAAAAAGAAGGTGGATAAGGAGACTGAGGAAGAAGCGAGGTTGGTGGAGTCGAGGTTGGAGAGTCTGGTGGAAGAAATTGGAAACAAACAGACTGAAAGTGGACTTCCACCTGAAGAAGACATTAGTGTCTCTGTGATCGATGTGGAGGAAGGTGCAGTGGGGAAAAAAACTCTGGACAGTACAAATGAAAGTACAGAGAATGTCCCAGTGACCGGTGGAAACCTGGAACCAAAACAAAATTCAGATAAATCTGCAGTTTTATTAGCTGATGCAAGTACTGTTCCTGCAAAAACTTCTGATAATCTTGAAGAGAAGTTTGCTACAAATAGTGAGAAAACTGTAGAATTGGAACCAGAGGAAACCTGTTCCGCTAGTGAACAGGGAGGAAATTCCAAATTTGTACATCCTAAAGAAACCTCAACAAAGCAGAGTTCTAGAAACCGGAAAAGAAAAGTGTCAGGAGTTGTTGATGGGACTCCTAGGAAAAGACAGAAAATTAAACATTGTACGACAGGTAAAGAAAAGAAATCGAAAGGAAAAAATACAAAGGGAGGAAATGGTGATAATGCTTCCAGCTTGGCTAATGATTCTGACAGAGGTTTAGGAGCTTCCTCTTCTTTGGAGAGAAATGAGTTAAACTCTGAAATGGATGATAGTGAGACGGACCACACTAAAACAGAAGCAAACACAAAAGTAAGCGTATCAGCTGCCCCAGTTACTGATACGACTTCCATTGCCAGGAGTAGCGAAAGTAAAGATTCACGCTGCATAACTATACAAAGTGTGTGTAAGGAGGTAAATGTTATGGAGGCATTTATCTCCACCGCTGCCCTGGAAACTCCACAGAAAGTAAGCCCAACGAATAGCATTGTTGGCACAGGGTTTCAGGTTCCAATTACACCCCGTATCATGAGTCCAAGTACATTATTAGATACTCCAATTTCAAACTTCCTCCGTGAGCAACCTTCAATCGACTTGTCTATGATCCCAACTCCAAACTTCCCTCCTACACCTAATATTGCTGTGACGCCACACTCAGCTGAGCTAAACAGTCCAACATCATATGCGAGCAGACCCACTGACTACTCCTCATGCTCCTCGTATTATAAACCATCACATTCACCATCTAGAACATTGGAGCAAGTGTTGATTGATGAATGTAACAGGATAGAATCAGCTGATAGTCCTGACCGACTGGAAATTAAACGATCGTCAGCTGTGTGTCGTAAAGAGATAGTCGAATCTCAGGAAGTTTGTATCTCTATAACAGAAGAAGATGGTTCAGTGATTCAGGCAGAACAGCAAATAACATTAGTTACTTACAGCAGTGATCCCAGCCGAGATATGCTGACAGTGGGAGGAGATACACAGACCACCAACAAAGCAGACGTTAGTGCTGAAGCAGTCGTACACAGTACAGATACAGAAGAAAGTGACAAGAAGCAAACAAATGATAAGATAAATGACTCACAAATACTAGAGGAGGGTTCTGAAAGTGCCACGAATCATCATCATACAGCGCCTGTCACATCAGAAAATTCTGTGACGGGAAGTAAACAAAGTATTGCAGCTAGCTCTTCCACAGACAAGGAATGCCAAAACGAAACTATCAACATAGTGGAGAGAGGAAAAGAAGAAGAAGAAGAAAGACGAAATGATGCTGAAAAACTACAGTCTGAGAACAAAAATTCTCGTAGAAAGGAAAGTGCATGTAACAATACTGTGAAGACTGCAAAAATTTTGGAAATTCCTGTTGGTCAGCAGGACACCCCAACTCATGGTGCCACCATAAAAGGAAGCAGTAAGAAGCATAATATTACTAGAAGTGTTGTAGAGCCAGATATACGTACAAAACGCAGAATTTCTCATTCTGCATTTGATCTTACAGTCAGTTCTGAACTTGAAAAGAAAAAGAACCGTATGATGGCAAAACTGAAAGGAGGGACCTCTGATACTGTAAAAGGCACCAAGATAAAAGAAGTGATGAAGAAAGACAAACGTAGAAAAAAGACTAACCAGACCGTCATTGAGAAAGAAAAGAATGAAAAAGTTTTGTGTGAGGCTGTTACTACTAAGGAAACTGCCACTTTGGAAATGAGTGTTGTTCAAAACGTTGGCTGTGAGGAGCCGCTGCTGACAGAAAAAGACTCAGTTGTGATTGAAAATGTTAGTACAGTAATCAGGAGCTCTGAAGAATCACCTGCTTCTAAGTCTGTGTCAGCTACTGATCGTGGAACTGAAAGTTTGACTGCTACTGTAACACCTCAGAAGGGTATTTTACTCAGGAGACAAGGAATATCTGTCGATATTATTGCTGAAAGATTGTGGATGGAAGCACAGAACCCACAGGTGAACAGAATGGCACATAGTAAGGAATCAGAGACTAAAAGTTTCAGTGAGTCTCATTTAAGTGCTCACGCCCAGGGTCCTCCGAATGGTGATGACAATGATGACGATGTAATAGAATGCACAGTACGTCAACCACCACATGGTGTTGCACAGTTGTCTCAGGAAATTGATACTGCTGAGGTTACAATAGGCTCACAAAATGAAAAATGTAAAAGTCACAAAGACTGTACTGTTCCAAATAAACGTTCTGTGATGGAAGATGAAAATGAGTTGGTTAATAGTGATGAGAAAAAGGACTGTGAAGTGTCACATAAAGGTCTTGGTGGTTCTGCACGAACAAGTAGTAAGAAAAATGGAAATAGTAATGAAACGTCAATGAAACCAGAGGCTTACAATATGACAGGTGTTGAAGAAGTAGGGAAAGAGATAGCTACATATTCCATACAAAATGAAGTCCACAGTTTACAAGAGGTGGAAGAAGACAACAGGAGTGCCACTAACAAAAAACCTGAAGACGTGGCACACAAAACTTCTGGAAAGGAAGTAAATGCCAAGGACCACATGAGCCAAAGAAAAAAGCATGAAAATACCAGGAAGTCACTGAATAAGGAAGGTGCAGAATGCAACAGAGAAAAAGATGCTGTGTCTGTAAAGAAATCAAAGAAATTGGCTAAGGAAAATACTAAAGACCACTTGACCAAATCTGTTGTTGATAACAAGTGTAACGAGCTCAGTAATATTTCTGGCAATATGATTGTTGCAGAGAAATGTAATGTACAGGATACTCCAAAAGACTTTTCAAGTGTTCACCAGCATTGTGTTGTGGGGAGAAATGAAAGAAATGACCAAGGCAGCCAGCCTTTGGATGTAAAGAGAGACCATAACAAAGAACAAGATTCTTCTAAAGCAAAGAAATCAACAAAGGCAAGGAGTGAAAGCAGTAAGGTGTGTTTGGCCAAATCCATTGTTGGTAACACAGTTAGTGAACATGACAAAATTGTTGGGGACCCTGTTATTGTAGAGAAAGTGAAAGTACAGGATACTTTAGAAAAAAATTCAGATACCCGTCATCACAATGTTCCTGAAAGTGAAGAAAAAAGAAGTGAAGTCATCCAGCCATTGAATATGGAAGGAGAACTTGTCTGTGCAGACATTACCACAGTCAAGACGTGTACAGAATTGAGGAAAGAAAGTATTGAGGAGTCATTTACCAGATCCACTGTTGATAGCATTTACCACGACAGAGCTGTCGAGCAAAGTGAAATGCAGAATACTTCAAAAAACATTCCAGATGCCCAACATCTTAATGTGGACAGTTCTGAAAATGATGTAAAAGACAATGAAGACCATCAACCTTCGTTTGTGTCTAATAACTCTGCAGATAGCAGTAATATGTATGTAATTATCAAATACGAAGGGAACGGCCCCCGTATGCAGCAGAAGGAATCTGAAGATTTATCTGATACCACTTTTACACTTATGGATGAAGCGGGCTCTCATACACTTAGTGTTACTGGATTTTTTGATTTACTCAGTATCTCTCCAGAAAAAGTGAGTCCCAGGGTTTTGAACAGATCAACCAATGAGCCTGATTTAACATCCAAATCGGCAACAGTGCCTTTAGTTCATGAGGAAGAAAGAAGTGTGTCTCATACAAAGGCAGGAGGTTCTGTATCGGTCCAGGGGTCTTTACACTTAAAGCATTCTTCTAAGAAGGAACACCACAGTGGACATTCTGGTAGTAAGACAAGCAGTGAGCGTAGAAGAGAAGGACAAGTAAAGCATACAAATTCTAGTTACAAGCATCGAATAGGTGATAAATCATTAAAGGCATCAGAAAGTAGAGCTTCTAATAAAACTAAAAGGCTGTTTCAGTCACCTGATAAAATAATGAGTAAATACAGACATGGAGTCAAAGGATCACCGAGAAGTAGCACATTTCAACGTGATCGTAGTGTGACACCTTCCAGGGCTCCACCTAGAAGACCTTCAACTGATGGTACGAAACCTAGAAGGTTACCATTGAAATCTCCTCGACCACCTTCCAAATTGAGCTCGTCAGTAACAGTAGAGAGTGTAACTAAAAGAGGAACTCCTGTTTCGAGGCAGAAAGATATGCGCCATAAATCTAGTCATAAAAGAGAAAGTGTGTCTCAGAATCCATCAAACAAGTGCTCTTCTTCTGGCACACAAGTGGAGGGAGAAACTGTGAAACACAAAAAGGAAAAGTGTGATTTAGGTCATGTGCGTAACAGCAGTGACTCGATGGCTGTCAGAGATCGCAGGGACAGTCTGCAGGGTGCAGCATGCTCACTTTTGAAGAAGGTGCGCGAAGATGCCTCTGTAACAGGTAAACTCTAGTTTCATGTACTTTTATTCACTGCCACCCACATTCATAATAGTGACAAAAGTATTTATATTATTCTTTTTCAGATTCTGGAGATGATTTGATGACATATGCTCTGATAGGCAGTGTACGGGAAGAAGACTCGAATAGCAGTACTCAGCAGCAGTCTAATGAAGCAGCTTCAAGGTACAGTAACCTTAATGTGACATCTTTATTTCAGTGGAGGCAAGCCGTATTTGAATTTGTCAATTCTGTAACAATACTTTGTATTATGAATGGGTTGTAATTATAGAAAATTTGTGTCTGCCGGGGTATGAACCCAGATCTTTTCTTTTCCCGAGTAGTTGCCTTAACGATTATAATATCTAAGCACACTTCCAGCCCTGACTCAAATTTTAATTATCACTGATGATTTCCAAACATTACAATTATAGGTGCTGCATTTTGTGGAAATAGCTCCACCAGGGGAACAGATTTGGTGAAAGACATAATTGTACCCTGGTGCAAGGGATGTAATGGGCTAAATTATATGGATGAAATGAACGGGTTGATTGGAATGTAATCAGTTATTATGCAGTGGCTTGAAATTACGTGTCAAGACCAATCAGTAATCCGGAACCTGCAGTATAAACAAAATGAAAATTTGAGTTGTTCCTGCAAGTATGCTCAGATAGCCTAATGATTAAAGCAACTGTGCACAGAAAACAAGAGACACGAGTTTCAGTCCCAACCTGAAACAAATTGTCCTTTGTCACAACACATTCAGTATATTGTTGGTTCAGCATTTCCAACTGGTTTTCACTATCATTACATGTCGTATTGTCATCTTTCAGTTTATCATCATTGGTCCATTCAGTGCCTCTAACTCAGTTTAAATACTCTCTGTATATTTTTGTTTCTCAGGTATTTGTGGGGGGGGGGGGGGGGGGGGATGCATTAGTAATATACGATGAAAGTGCTGTGGTACACCATGATTTATGTGACCATTGGCTGGTTTCACGAACATTGTGTTTCTTCTGCATCTATATGTTTAATTATATAGTTGTACATCAGTATGATTTTGCTTTGCAAACAAGTTCTTTTTGGAAATATTTGTTAGGTTGCATACAGATAGTTCTCGGATTTTGATGACATTACTTTAGTATTTTGTATATTCTTGTTGTTATATTAGACACCAGAGATGATCCTCCTACTATAGTTGAGTCAGTGTAAGTTCATTGCTGACAGTTGCAGCAGGCTGGGTGCGGCAGCTTCACGGACCTACCTCACCCAATAACTTAAAGCAATTTTTTAAACATTTCTATGGTAATGCTTCATTGTTGTCGTAGCTCCGTAAACGGCCTGCAGCCGTTAGTGCTTCACAGTTGAAAGCTGGCAACAGCACTGCAAGCCATCGGGGATCTTCTTATGCTGTCTTGACTGTAGGCACTATTGAGAATTCTAAGAGTCTTTAATCTATTCAGTAATATATATTTCATTGGATTCTTTGATATTTTCCTTTACTTTCTTGTACATGTACTTCATAACTCTAATAAATTAGTTATTATTTTCATTGATAAATCGTTCACTTCAGTAGGCCAACAAATCAATATATTCTTTGTCCTTGCCACATTTTGTAGCTTTAAAAATATTCTAACATCACTTTCGAGTATTATTTTTAACCCAGATAGTCCTGAATTATTTGTTTTTCAAAATTGATTTATATCTTATCTACATTCATTCACAAGGTTGTAAGGAAGAAAGGAAAAACAATTTTGAGTATTTATTTTTATTTGGTATTTCCAAAAATGGGCGTCCTTCCAGAAGGACGTCAGGACAATAAGGGAACATGTTTTTAAAGTATATGACATTGCACAATTAACTTGTTTTGGCTTCTATATTTTCAAATAGACATAAATAAATTTGAATTATGGGCTACAACAGGTAAAAAATGAAAAATACAAAGAAAATAACCTATACCCATATTTTATGCACTAGTATGATAAGACAAAAAGCAACAAACATGAAGTGCTTCGTTACATTTTATGCACATAGTAGTAGTTTATTGTGGCAACTTCGACATTTCAGCTGCTTCTTCTTTTTTGTTATCTCGTCCGTTGGTAATGCAGCAACATAATGTTCTCTTCCATCAAATCTAGAATCTAGTTTTGCCCTCTTACTAGGACGTCCTCTGCTGGTAGTGACTCTTTTGTAACTTTCAAGAATTGCAGTGACAATTCGATGATGAAATGTCAGATGATCTATGGGTTCTTCGTTGTGCTTGTAAAGATCCCAGGCATTTTTCTCTCCAATGTCTATAAAATGTGCAATAATCGGGAAATACCACTTTTTCCCTCTTATAGAACATCTATATAGGGATACATTTTGGTCAGCTCAATCTATGCTTCCCATATGAGTAGTGTAGGATTGTAATAAGTTAGGTTGAAGCACGCTAATCCTTTTCTTTTGTTCCCTGGAAAATCTTGCTACAGAGTGTAGTGGTTGCACTCTGTCAAAGTTGATGGCTACAGTAACAATATTGTTGTTATTCCAACGTACAATGGAAATACCGGATGCTAAGTCAGAACCAATTTCATATGATCCTCTATTTTCTTTTATCATTTTATCGACGGATGATAGAGTACAATTCTTAACTCTGTTTCCTCTTATTGTTCCTGTTGCTTCCACGCCCCTCTCTTTTAGGTCGTGTAGCGCAGCAGCATTGAGCTGACTTGCTGGTAATTTATCTACACTTGGATTTTCTTCAGCACTCGAATTTTCATTTGTTACCTCATCAGTTGAATCTAGAGGAGGTGTAATGTTACATTCACACCAGTATTAGGTATTACCTCATCTTTTGATTCTAACATGTCCAAAAGTTCCATAAGTGTACATCGTATTCTGTGAATACAAAATGACAACATATTACCCTGACGTCCTTCTGGAAGGACGGTTGAAAACATTATTGAATTACAACTCACGAAAACTTTCTATCGTAATATGAACCCCTAAATAATATAGGTTAACTTTTTAAGATGTTATATGACAAGTTTCAGAATTATTGACGCAGTATGAAAGAAAATATACATACCCATCGATGACAAGGTCAGTCAGTTCGTTCATGGTAAAATCGGCCCTATTTTCAAGACACAGTTTCTCACTCACTATGACCGACAGCGTCAAATTGACTGTCGCAGCACGCAACTGACACTGCCTACTTCATATAACAATGTGTCACAGTCCGTTGCAACAATGCGTTACTCGCAAAAACAAATAATTTCAACTGTGAGTTACGTCGTCCTTCCAGAAGGACGTCAGGGTTATCTGGGTTAAACTTCAACAACTAAAATCACTTTGCAAAGTAATCTGGTTAAAATTACATAATTATTATTTTATTTGTCTCTACTGAAAGTCATTTATCAACAACATCTAAACTATTACACTTCAATTAGAATGTATATAGACCTCCTACAGTTAGATCATGTGTCAGATAACCTTTCAATGTGAGATGCAACATACAGAGCAAACATTTTCACAGTTAAATGCAAAGAGTTTCCTATATATTTTTTTAGTGTGAAAAGGGAAAGGGGCACAGGGGTATCTTCTCATGATTGCTGGCTGTCAGCTAACATTGTCTTTTTGACCAGTGCAACAACTGTCCACTCACAGCGAAGTACACACAGCTATGTTGCTCTGATCCCCAGTCTTTCAACACAAAACATAAAAAATACACAATTTGTAATTATTTCCAAAATCATAATGTGTGAAAACTCAGTAATGAATTTTTATAGAAATATATATACTTTGTCACTCAGGTGGCAAAGGCAACAGTGCGCTCAGAAATTCTGTTACGTTACATATCTTCTCACTGAGCTGAGCTACATAAGGTTTCAGATTCGATAACATAACACATATGAATTACTATATGCTGTGCTAGGTTAAGTGAAGTGATTCTTTCCAGGAATCAGTACTACACAACTGAGCTCATTATGCTCTGCCATGAAACATATAATGTGGCTAAAACAGTAACAATCTATTCATGCTAACACACTTCTGTTATTGATATTTTTTAGACTAGTTTGTTAATAAACAGTTACATATCATGTGCCAAGTCCCTTTCTCTATAGCAAGCTGCATTCAGTTTTTACCTATATTGATAGTTTGGTAATAATATTAATATGTCACAGTTACCACAAATGATGCTATGCCTTTTTAAGGGAGGGTGGGCTGGAGTACCATGTACATTATAATTCTCCAGTGTGTGTGTGTGTGTGTGTGTGTGTGTGTGTGTGTGTGTATCTATATATAGTTGGTATCCAGATAGCTTTGCATTATGATGATGTAAAATAACCTTAGAATATTGCATGTAGTTCAAGCCCCTGCCTGCCCCATTGCTGTAGTAGCAAGCAGATGTGATCCTCTTAAGAGGTGCTGTCAAGAATTATAAGATTGTTTAATCCATTTAGTAATTCATTTTTTGTTGTATTTATGCTGCTATGTTGTATTAGATTTCTCCCGTTACTTTCTTATGCATATACTTTGTAAATCTAATAAATCACTTACAATACGAGAGAAGGAAAGTTGCTACTCACCATATAGCGGAGATGCTCAGTCGCAATAGGCACAATAAAAAGATTCACACAATCATAACTTTCAGCCATTAAGGCCTTTGTCAGCAGTAGACACACACACACACACACACACACACACACACACACACACGATGGGATATCCCATCAAAGGCAGGGCTACCTGTGAAACCAGTCATGTGATTTACAAGCTAAGCTGCAACCACTGTTCTGCATTCTATGTAGGCATGACAACCAACAAGCTGTCTGTCCACACGAACGGCCACCGACAAACTGTGGCCAAAAAACAAGTGGACCACCCTGTAGCTGAACACACTGCCAAACATGATACCCCTCATTTCAGTGACTGCTTCACAGCCTGTGCCATATGGATCCTTCCCACCACCACCAACTTTTCTGAATTGCACGGGTGGGAACTTTCCCTGCAATACATCCTATGTTCCTGTAACCCTCCTGTCCTCACCCTTCGTTAGTCACTGTCCTTACCCATCCAGCCCCCTCCCTGTTACCATTCCAGCACTACACAGCCTTCATTTCACCACCAGACCCAGTCTTTTGATTTATTTTTATTTATCTCCTTTCTGCTACTTACCCCCTCCCCCCTTCGCACCTTCTCTCCTGCCTTCCGTCTAAACTGCAACACTTCACTGTCCGCCATTCCCACCGTACTATCCCTCCCCCTCCTTGCCCCAGCCTCCTCCTTACCCCCACCCAGTCACCACTTCCATCATGCACTGGTGTTGCTGCTCACTATGTAGTTTCTGAGTCTGAGAATGCAGACGTATGTACAAGTTGCGCTTGCGTGAGTGTGCGTGTGTGTATGTGTGTCTACTGCTGACAAAGGCCTTAATGGCCGAAAGCTGTGATTGTGTGAATCTTTTTATTGTGCCTATCATGACTCAGCATCTCCGCTAAATGGTGAGTAGCAACTTTCCTTCTTTCGTATTGTTACATTCCATCCTGAATTTTCCATTGTTTAATAAATCAGTTACTATTTTTGTTAATAGGTCTTTCACTCCAGTAATGCAACTGAATTTTCAATATATTGTCACGGGCTTGTGATACAAGCTGTGATACTGAGGCAAGAATATTTTAGTACACGAATGGCTGAATACTTAATGGTCAGTGAGGCAACTCAGTTTCCAATAGATGTATATGTTAGAAGGCCTCACCTGTGGTGAGTGAAATGAGATTTCGGGACGACAGTATATTTGTTTAATTAACTTCTTTATTCCGGCACTCGGCCATAGTACATCAGGAACAGTTTACTCCCTCTCATGCAAAACAATAGATATTCGGCATTGTTAACAGCGCAAAGAGCGGGACTGAGCGTGGCGTGACTCGAATGGCACTGTCAGCAAAGTCTCCAGCTGCAGCCGTGATGACAGCATAGCAACGCAGCTGCAATTTCACTGGGGCAGCTGTTACCTCCCCCCAGCAAACAGGCAGCTCTCTGTTCCAACAGCAGCTCTTTCATGACTCAGGTCAGGCTGCCCTGTCCTGTGGTCAAACAGTGGATCCTGTACTGCATTCCAGAATGTTACTTTGGGTGTCACAGACTCGAAGTGGAGGGTGTGATATACTGAGACTAGAATATTTTAATACATGAATGCCTGAGTACTTGTACACTGTAAACTATGTTCGTTTGGGGCTTAAGACACAAATTCAAAACATTCCCTGGTGGCAAGTGAGGAAAGGCTTCCATCCTTCTACTAGTTTATTACAGCGTTGGCTATTGCTACAACTCTTGTTCGCAGTACATAACACTCTTGCGTGCCTGCGGCTGACTGTGTTGCAACTCACTTCTGCACTGGTGTACTTTTTGACCGAATACTGTCAATATGGTACAATTTCCTTTGCCAATGCTGTATTTTGTAGACTGAAAACTATTTTAACTTCACTCTTGAGTATTATTTTTATGACTTCAGCAGCTAAAGTAACTTTGCAAAATAATCGGATTAAAATCACAACATTATTATTTTTTTCTCTCTCCACTGAAAATCATTTATTGTCATCATCTTATAAGATAGTTAAAATGAAAATTGGTGCAGGCACGCAGTGATTATCCACTCACAGTGAAGTGTTTGCACAGCTATGTTGCTCTGTTCACAGCTCATTCAACATTATAAGTAAAAAATACACATTATATAAATTATTTCCAAAAATCATAATATGTAAAAGCTCTTCAATGTGATTTTAAAAGAAACATATACCGTTACATTGCGTAGGCAGCAAAGACAACAGTCCGTAGACTCTTCGACACCGTCACAATGCCCACCCCCCAAGGGCTATTACTCTCTTCTATTACACCATCAGCCAGTTGCTGATTGACAAACTCCCAAATCAATTTCAGGGACAGTGGTATTCTGTATAGCCTGCAATAAAGCAGTGCATCATTCCCTATTGATATCCTTTGTTGCATTACGGATGTTGCAGGCAATGCTCCTTTCTGGAAGAACAAGTCTTGAAATTCTAATAACAGTTCCTCCATCTGTGTCGTCTTGATCCCCTTTAAATGCCTCACCTTCTCATGAAACACAGTTCTAGATAACATGGTCAGTTCCATCACCTCTCACCCACTAAATCTCTTTAGGCCAGCGACATGTGTGCCCCACTGTCCAACAAAAACTTATACTCTATACCACCTATTACACCTACTATAGCACATTCCACCTTTTCATTCATTTTCACTGCATTTACTTTTACTGGAAATGCCTTTTGATAGGTGTGGGGTTCCCTCATAAGTTTAATGGGTGCTTATTAACACTCAAACCAGCCCTACCATTACTTCTATACCCCTGCTACCTATCCATTCCACCTCTTTTACTGTTCCTGTTAAGCCACTGGTAATTCATACCAAACCTATTGCTCTGTGGCTGGCATCATTGCCTCTGCACAGGCCCCCTATGTCTACAATTAACAAATTTTACATTTGATGCAAACACATTTCTCTGATCCCTTACACCTGATGAAACATCAGTTTCTTCATATTCCAATCTAATCTAACTGCTGCATGACGTACCAGTGCACATCCTCATAGATATCTCAGGTGCTAAACCATTAAGGAGAGCATCAAGTACCCGTTGCTCAGCTTCCTGCAACACCTTGTTCACTTCATCATTATCTGATAACTCATGTACACACACATTATGTTTCCTAATCCTACCCACAAAATCCTCTATGGCTTCATTATGCCTTTTTGAAATTATGCTCAACTGTTCACAGAAAAACCATCCACTTTCCTGCTTGCTATATCTCTGTTATAATTGTTGCCTGTGTTTTCGCCATATTCAGAGCCCTCAAGTGAGCTACCTGATTAACTGATAACTGCCTAAATTCCTCACCAGTGACACTGTGTGTCTCTGATTTCACCAGTGCATCACCCTTACTAATTTTTATAAACTTAGTACTAATAATTCAACAATAACAGGGACAGAATACTCCATACCTACTTATACTACCACACTCACTACTTCTGTCTAATTATGAGCCACCTGGGCTCTCTACACTGCCTGGCCATTTGGGCAAAACAATTAGGTGTAAAACAAACAACTGCCACAGATTCTGCACAAGTGGAAGAATGCCCAAGCAAATTGCACTGTGTACGTCACACAGAGTCTAGTCATTCATTCTTAGAATTACCCTTAAACTGAGAGACATCCATCAGCTCTTCTGATCTCAAAACAGTAACTCAGTAATCATGATGTCCCCTACTCTCAGTTTCATGATTGTCACCACAAAAGAACAGAATAGTCTCCCTCAGCCCACGTTATCACTGGCTGACGTCACCACGTGAGACAGAAGAGTGTGTTGCACCCTCCACAGTGCAATGTCCAATTGCACTGTGGAGGGTGCGACACACTCTTCTGTCCCCCGTGGCGACGTCAGCTTTATTGAAACAACTCTGTTGAGTGCAGTTGCACTCAGGTGGGTGAGTGGTGGTGACTGTGGTCTCAGGGGCCCTGTGGAAACACTGTTGACCAAAAGAAAAGCACTTATTCAACTTTAAATACATATTGCATCACTAGCTCATTGGGGCAAGCACACCTCACTTTGTTGACCTCGCTGGCACTTGCTCGTGGCCGCCTGCTTCTGTCAGGTGATGACTACAGGCCAAAGGGCGGCCATCAGCCTCAGTTGGCCACTGCTGTGTCATCAATGGCACTGTGTGGTGTTGTGTACCTATTTTGTATCGGGGTACTGCCTCTTCTAGCGACTCAGCCCTACACATGCCCTCTGCGGCGGTTCCCGGTGACTGCTGTGCACAGGATGTGACCTGTTGCCCTCCATCAGGATTTGGACAGTGCCTTGTGTGGACAACAGGTTGACAGTGCTATGGCACTAAGTCCCACAAGAAACTCGATAGTGGCGGCAGAAATCTGATGTAAAGTGTATCTGCTGTATACAATGGTTCACCATAATTATTTTCACTTGTATTATTTCTTATATCATCTTGTTAGTATGTCGGTGGCTTGATAGGTTTCTTGTCCGAAACTGGTTGTCCATAAATAAATACACATTACAGCTGCACACGGTTATTTAAATATACAAAATATATGAATGTTATTGGTTAAATAAAAGAAATACTCACCAAATGGTGGCAAGGTAATAATTATGCAAGCTTCCAGAGCCAGAAGGTTTGAAGGGGAATGAAAAGAGGTGAAGGAAAAGGGCTGTAGAGGTCTATAACAAGAGGTAGATTTCGGAAAAGCCACCTGGAACCACAGGTCATGGGAGACTTGCCGGATGGGATGAGAAGGAAGGAGTCCTTCCTTCTCATCCCGTCCAGAAAGTCTCCCCCGACCCGTGATTCTGGATGACTTTTCCAAAATCTACCCCTTTTCCTAGACATCTCCTTCGCCCATCTTCCTTCCCCTTCAACCTTTCTGCCTGGAGAAAGAGCCACTGGCTCCAAAAGCTTGCATAATTATAACCTTTTATGTGCGTGTTCTGTCGCTGCTTGGTGAGTAGGTTTTTTATCTATCCGATTACATTGTATTGTCAAAAATTTATTGTTTTCATTGTAATTGAATATATAAATAGATGTATGTGTGTATGTTCCTGGCTAACTTGTGGAACACCTGGAGAAATTTCAACCTAATTGGGAAAATAACTAAGGAGGGAATAAAAGAGTGCCAGTAGTGGGGTTTGGTTGGGAAGGAGTTGTCACATTAAAATAATTGTCACATTATAGTTTTTGATGTTGCCAGATTGTGTAGTGGTGATTCCAGCGAAAATTCACTGCCTTGGTTTGATGGGAATGGGATTGGGGTGACATGGAAACCATATCTGTGGATTTCGTGGAGTATTTTCAGCCAAACATGTATCATTTGCTATCTGGAAGAACACTCAAAGTGAAAGGGGAAGAGTCTTGCCTAGTACTGCCATGATGTGAGATTGAAGTGGGAACATGCTCATACTGAAAATAATCGAAAATGACGTATTTTAGTGTCATGTCCAAAGGCCTTCTGGGTCGTTGACTGATTTTGTCACGGTATTAATGGTATATCACTCCTACTGGTCGGGTGGAAGAGCGAAAGAAATGACACAAAAATATGGAACTGGGCAACTCTGGGTAATCAGCTACACTTTCATGAGAGTCTATTATTTTGAAACAATTATAAAACGGTAAAGACTATAAATAAAACAGATGAATGAAAGTTGTGTAGAATTCTGTTGAAGTTTAAATATTACAAATTTTTATGCCTCTTAGTCCTGACTGCAAACTGTTTCCTCAGTGTGACTTTGACATCAGTTTATAATGGAATTTTTAAAGATGATTATTATCGAGTGCTGTCATGTATTCATTTATTTTTGTCTTTGTGTGTATTTTAAATTATACATTTACTTTTCAGCTTCTGTCTTCACAGGTAGGTACGGTTTCAAGATAATATGTGATTTTCACTCATGACGGTAATGAAAGAGCTTGTTGACAATGTGGAAGAGCTTTGTGAGTGAATACTTAACTTTGTCCCCCCACCCCCACCCCTCCATCCACCCTCTGAGTTTGCTTTATTGTATTCCTACTTTCTAAAGGGGAGATGGAAGATGATTTTTATCCCTATTCTACCAAAGCTATTTTATCCTTTAACTAGGTACACTTTTCAAAAGAAATATAAGTGTTACAACAATGAAAACACACACACACACACACACACACACACACACACACACACACACACTTGTCTCATATCGTGTATGCCCCTCTGTGAACACACAGAAGTGCCACCATACAACGTGGCGCAGACTCGACTAATGCCTGAAGTAGTGCTAGAGGGAATTGACACCCTGAATCCTGCAGCGCTGCCCATAAATCCATAACAGTACGAGAGGGTGGAGATGTCTTCTGTTGCAAGGCATCCCAGATATGCTCAATAATGTTCATTTCTGGGGAGTTTGGTGGTCAGCAGAAGTATTTGAACTCAGAGAGTGTTCCTGGAGGCACACTGTAGCAACTCCGGACATATGGGGTTCACTGTCCTGCTGGAACTGTTAAAAGTCCATTGAAATGCACAATGGACATGAACGGACGCAGGTGATCAGACAGGATGCTTATGTACATGCCACCTGTCAGAGTCATTTCTAGATGTAGTAAGGGCCCCATATCACTCCAACTGCACATGCCCCACAACATTATAGAGCCTCCACCAACTTGAACAGTCCCCTGCTGAGATGCAGGCTCCATGGATTCATGAGGTTTTCTCCATACTCGTACATGTCCACTCAATACAATTTGAAAAGAGTCTCCTCCAACCAGACAAAATGTCTCCAGTTATCAACAGTCCAGTGTCAGTGTTGACAGGCCCAGGCAAAGCGTGAAGCTTTGTGTCGTGCAGTCATCAATGGTACATGAGTGGTCCCTTGGTTCCGGAAGCCCACATTGATGATGTGTCGTTGAATGGTTCATACGCTGACCTTTATTGGTGGCCCAGCATTGAAATCTGCATCAGTTTGTGGAAAGGTTGCACTTCTGTCACATTGAACAATTCTCTTCAGTCATCGTTGGTCCCGTTCTTGCAGGATCTTTTCCCAGCCGCAGCAGTCTCAGAGATTTGATATCTTATCGGATTCATGATATTCACATTACATACGTGAAATGGTCGTACGGGAAAACCCCCACTTCATCACTACCTCGGAGATGCTGTGTCCCACTGCTCGTGCGCCGACTATAACACCACGTTCAACTCCACTTAAATCTTGAGAACCTGCCATTGTAGGAGCAGTATCTGATCTAACAACTGCGCCTGGTACTTAATGTCTTATATAGGTGTTTCCGGCCGCAGCAGCGTATTCTGCCTGTTTTTTTTTTTAACACACACACACACACACACACACACACACACACACACACACACAAAGTAAAATGAACTAAATACCTCTTATGGATTTGGAGAATTTTTTTATTCTTTCTCTAATAATATTCCACATTTTTTAATAAATTAATTATTATAAAACAGTTTCGTTGGGTTCTTGGTTCTCAATATACTTGTTATAATTTATTACCATTCTGAGTACGAATTGACAAAATTTCATATTTCTAACCAAATTAGTTTAGAAAATAATGGTACCTGAAAGTCAAAAAATGTAGTTTTGAGAAAAATCAATTTAAAATTTAGTGTTGCAGTTTTAGTATACCATATTTACTCGAATCTAAGGCGCACTCGAATCTAAGCCGCACCTGAAAAATGAGACTCGAAATAAAGGGGGAAAAAAAAAAAATTCCCGAATCTAAGCCGCACCTGAAATTTGCGACTCGAAATTCAAGGGGAGAGAAAAGTTTTAGGCCGCACCTCCATATCGAAACAAAGTTGGTCCATTGCAATATGAGACACAATTTACGTCGAATGAATGACGATACAGCGACAGTAGTTTGGTTCGAGTCGTAAGCTTCACATTTAAGCTTTGCCAGGTAGCCATTGCTATGCGTCAGGCGCTCCATCCATATTTATACGAGTACCCTTCCTTTTTCACGTGCTCCGTCTGGTTTGAATCGATTGCTTATTTTGCTTTGATCTGATAAGTGCTGTTTTCTTTGTTACAGGTGTTCACATCACTCTAAGCTGAAAATGCATTACTGTACTGTTTCATGCATTGTTTGTCGCATTCTGATAGTGCGTGTTTACGGCCTGTCGCCGCTCGCGGCACGGCTTGCTTTTGTGCGCGCTTTCGCCGCTTAAAAAAAAAAAAAAGAGAGAGTGAGAGAGAGAGGAATCGTCTCATTAACGAAACAATGGCAAGACACTGCTATTTGTTGTTACTTACGCTGCTGCTTTCTTTGATAACGATCAACAAGAACCAAGTAATAGACTGCGTATGATAGAACATGTTCTGAACGAGAGTTAGGTGAAAATTTTTCTCCGTTTGAAAATCTTTGCGGCCGCTTCTTTAGTACATCAAATTCTGCACAGAAATTAGAGTCATCTTAGATTTAAAAATCTAGTCAGTTGCCGTGCTTCATTTCTGACTGTATCACTATTAGGCATAAGAATAATACGAATATAAACATGACACGATACATATATTCTTCCGCGTTTGCTGTTGTCTCACTCTAGTTTCGTAGTTTATTAGGCAGACAGGATTTAAATGAGATAGCAGCAAATGCGAAAGAATACATGGCAAAATCTTTATAATTCATATTATTCTTATGGTGAAGAGAATACTGCATGTGATTCACGTTTCATCAGGTTCTTATTAGCAACCATCTCTTTGGAGATAAGAGAACGACTTGTATGAATATCAAGAGTTCAGATGGAAACCCAGTTCTAAGCAAAGAAGGGAAAGCAGAAAGGTGGAAGGAGTATATAGAGGGTCAATACAAGGGCGATGTAATTGAGGACAATATTATGGAAATGGAATTTGGAGATAAGAGAACCACTTGTATGAACATCAAGAGCTCAGATGGAAACCCAGTTCTAAGAAAAGAAGGGAAAGCAGAAAGGTGGAAGGAGTATATAGAGGATCTATACAAGGGCGATGCACTTGAGGACAATATTATGGAAATGGAAGAGGATGTAGATGAAGATGAAATGGGAGATACGATACTGCGTGAAGAGTTTGACAGAGCACTGAAAGACCTGAGTCGAAACAAGGCCCTCGGAGTAGACAACATTCCATTGGAACTACTGACGGCCTTGGGAGAGCCAGTACTGACAAAACTCTACCATCTGGTGAGCAAGATGTATGAAACAGGCGAAATACCCTCAGACTTCAAGAAGAATATAATAATTCCAATCCCAAAGAAAGCAGGTGTTGACAGATGTGAAAATTACCGAACTATCAGTTTAATAAGTCACAGCTGCAAAATACTAACACGAATTCTTTACAGACGAATGGAAAAACTAGTAGAAGCCAACCTCGGGGAAGATCAGTTTGGATTCCGTAGAAACACTGGAACACGTGAGGCAATACTGACCTTACGACTTATCTTAGAAGAAAGATTAAGGAAAGGCAAACCTACGTTTCTAGCATTTGTAGACTTAGAGAAAGGTTTTGACAATGTTGACTGGAATACTCTCTTTCAAATTCTGAAGGTGGCAGGGGTAAAATACAGGGAGCGAAAGGCTATTTACAATTTGTACAGAAACCAGATGGCAGTTATGAGTCGAGAGGCATGAAAGGGAAGCAGTGGTTGGGAAGGGAGTAAGACAGGGTTGTAGCCTCTCCCGATGTTGTTCAATCTGTATATTGAGCAAGCAGTAAAGGAAACAAAAGAAAAATTCAGAGTAGGTATTAAAATTCATGGAGAAGAAATAAAAACTTTGAGGTTCGCCGATGACATTGTAATTCTGTCAGAGACAGCAAAGGACTTGGAAGAGCAGTTGAATGGAATGGACAGTGTCTTAAAAGGAGGATATAAGATGAACATCAACAAAAGCAAAACAAGGATAATGGAATGTAGTCTAATTAAGTCGGGTGATGCTGAGGGAATTAGATTAGGAAATGAGACACTTAAAATAGTAAAGGAGTTTTGCTATTTAGGAAGTAAAATAACTGATGATGGTCAAAGTAGAGAGGATATGAAATGTAGACTGGCAATGGCAAGGAAAGCGTTTCTGAAGAAGAGAAATTTGTTAACATCGAGTATAGATTTAAGTGTCAGGAAGTCATTTCTGAAAGTATTTGTATGGAGTGTAGCCATGTATGGAAGTGAAACATGGACTATAAATAGTTTGGACAAGAAGGGAATAGAAGCTTTCGAAATGTGGTGCTACAGAAGGATGCTGAAGATTAGATGGGTAGATCACATAACTAATGAGGAAGTATTGAATAGGATTGGGGAGAAGAGAAGTTTGTGGCACAACTTGACCAGAAGAAGGGATCGGTTGGTAGGACATGTTCTGAGGCATCAAGGGGTCACCAATTTAGTATTTGAGGGCAGCGTGGAGGGTAAAAATCGTAGAGGGAGACCAAGAGATGAATACACTAAGCAGATTCAGAAGGAAGTAGGTTGCAGTAGGTACTGGGAGATGAAGAAGCTTGCACAGGATAGAGTAGCATGGAGAGCTGCATCAAACCAGTCTCAGGACTGAAGACCACAACAACATCAACAACTCTTCTCACAGGGAGGAAAAAAATTCAGAACGTAGAGTTGGCCATATTGACAAACATCCTAAACAGTCTTGCTAATCGGATTTTCGTAGTACATGAAATTCTGCTACATTCGAAGATGAACAACACAGAATTTGTATTTACTTCGTTGGATAATGTATGAAAATGCAGTTGTTGAAACTCGGGGCGGAGAAAAAAAGCTCGTCTTCCACCTATCTTTTTTTTTTAATTTATTTACTGACGCAGAGGTTTTGGCGCCAGTATTTATCTTTGTGCCTACAAAGCATGCCTGTGTAGCGCTACATATATTCGACTGCAGAAGTTAGTTGTATTGGCACCTACCAACATTTTTCAGAACTTCCGCTTACTTTGCACTCGATTCGAAGCCGCAGGCGGTTTTTTGGATTACAAAAACCGGAAAAAAAGTGCGGCTTAGATTCGAGTAAATACGGTAGTTATTGATGAGGATTACTTACCACTAATATTTGCCTGCACCATTCTGAGCATCATCTGAATCAAACTGATCTTTTCTTCTGTAGGTCCCTCTTCTTTTCTGTCTGGCTTCTTTTTTGCATTTTAAATTATCAATTTCTGCTTTGCAGAGTCTCTAAATATTTGCACAAGGATTTTGCAGTATTTCCACTAGATTTTATGCCAAATACTTCCAAGGTATCCAGTTTTCTTGTTGCACCACCATTGAAGCATAAAATACCATCAAAACAATATCTTTAGAAAGATCTCTAAATATAGGTTTAATTTCATTCGTTACTGCTGCAGGTAAAAAATGTATGTGGTCATATGTTGCACTTCTCCTGTACGTGCACCAAGTGTCAGGCTCTTTCAGGCAAAGCCAGTGCTGAGGATTCTTGCTTCCCTGACATGGGCTTAATGACAGGTGGTGCCGTCCACCTGCGTAACTGGACGGTAATGTGCTTGCGTCCCATCCAGTAGGCGCGGGTTCGATTCCCGGCCGGGTTGGAGATTTTACCCACTCTTGGACTGGGTGTTGTGTTGTCCTCATCATCATTTCATCCTCATCACTGGCACGTGAGTCGCCCAATGTGGCGTCGACTGAAAGAAGACTCGCACTCGGCGGTCGATCTTCCCCGGGTGGGGCCCCCCGGCCATCAATGCCATACGCTCATTTCATTTCATTTCTACAGCTGGTGCGTAAGTAAGTATTATCATCTCTTTTTCGGAATGATCATTGAGCCTCCCATAATCCATGATGTGATGTGCATTCAGTAGTAGGAATTTTGTTTGTCAGTGCTACCTGATAAATCTCCAATACATATTAAGTCAGTGTGATTCCTGAATCAACAGAGCACTCTTTCACTAATTCAGATAAAATTGTTATGCATACATGTTCACATGTTTAGTAAGTAATTCCCACCCTCTCTTCAGCAGTCAGTTTGCTGTTCAGTTGAGGTATTCTTAGTGGTGATTGTCCTTCATTTTCCACAAGTATTACAACTTGTCTTTTGTTGAGGGATTTCTATGTGAATCTATACTTCACAGACCATTATACAGATTGCAAGAATACACTGCAAATTTTTGTAAATTTGCACTGACTTAAAAAACCTGTAATGCAGGGCCTTGCATAGTGCTGAGCTGGATAGTGCCCGAGATACAGGCACCACCATGCAGTGTTCATGAATTACGCTCTTTAACTATGCATCTTATGCAGCTTGCTACATATTGCGTGAATACTGCAGAAAGTGAGTACTGCAGAAATGGAATGTTCCTAAGCTTATTGTGAGTGGTCACTTGCTAAAAAGAGATGTTCCTAAGCTTGTTGTGAGTGGTCATATGTTACCTGGCTAGATTTCTGTCATTACTACGTAAGTCACTGTATGTGCCTGTAGATTGCAGTTCAGGGTTTCTGACTCTTTTTGTCAGCAAGTTTCTTCTGATAAATATGGTGGCAATGCCGTATATGGATAGGTGGAAAGTAGGAATTCCTTCATGAAAAAAATAGAAACTTTTGCTTATCTGTTGGCAAAAAGCTCTTGGGTGTCTAGCCGGGTGGTAGTGTTAAAATACCGCGACATTTCGACCAGTGTCATACTCATCATCTTCTGGTAAAGTTTTGAAATATGCTATTGGGACCGTCATAAAGGATCCATTAATATAAAGAGTTCACAAGAAACTGGCCAATAGAGATGAAGGGTACCAGCTAAGTGTGGCGTGGATTTCCACATTGTGGCAATGTGACAAGATTTATGTCCAGCTCTGTCCAATTCGTAAAATGCGGCGGCCAGAATGCCCACACAGAGATGCGAACAGCGCACCCACTACACACACTACCGCAGCATCCAGCCCCCCACCCCCCGTTTCCCTGCCCACTGGCCAGACAGTACCTGGTCACAAGTAGCCTGGTGGAGGGTGGCACACCGCTACTATAAGTAATGTAGCATCCACATATCTTGACACTGCCAGAAGACAACGAGTGAGGGCTTGCACGCGGCCAACCAGCGTATGGCCTGGGCAGGGTGTGGCAGTGTAGTGCTGGAGGAGACTTGTTGGAACATCATAGCATTTAAACACTGCGACCCGGCTGGATACCTGAGAGCTTTTCACCAAAGATATACGTTGGGGGAGCCAACATCCACTTATCTAGCTTATTTAATGAGGAAATTTCAAGGAAGTGATTAAAGTATGACATGGAAATATGTGGACATGCATCATTGATACCTTTGGGCCTTGTTCCAAGGCATATTTTTTGTGCCTGTTGACTCATCTCCTAGCATTGGCCACTTTAGCAATGGCTATAAAGACTAAGGTATCAGTTTGAAACACAAACAAGTTTTGCTAGCTGACCCCTGCCTAAGATTGCGGAGTCATGCCAAGATGTGTTATGGCGCTTATAGTGGGGAAGAGTTCCTACTGTTTGCTTTATTTAACACTAAGATACCCAACTTGTCTAATTTCAGTCCATGTTATTTTCTATTTAAGTTGTTTTTGCAGTTTTCAATTTCTGTAGCTCCTCTGTATATCACATCATAGTAATGATTGGATCTTGATAAATCCAAAGTAACAAGGAAATAAATTTTGTGATTTCTTGGTCTTGGTGCATTATCTGCTGTTGCCGTGCATTATCTGCTGTTGCCAATTTATCCATATTTCCCAGACAACAAATACTTACTTTTCAATATTATACCTGTGTACACTAATACCCTTGCGGGTACATTCAGATATCTTCTGCAAACTATTCAAATAAAAGGTCTTTGATTTCGAGTCCAACCAAGCATTCACAGCATCAGTCACTACATTATCATTGTCAAATCATCGTCCTTTGAGGTCTTTTTTTTTAGGTTTGGTAAAAGAAAAAAAGTCTGATGAAGCCAAATCTGGAGAATATGGTGGATGACATAACATTTCGAACACACAGTCGTGCAGAGTTTCCAGTATTGCGAGGGCTCTGTGCGCCAGTTCATTGTCCTGATGCAAAAGAACTCCGTGTGCCAATTTTCCGCACCTTCTTTTCTTTATCTCTTCTCTCAAATGAAGCAGGAGGTTGCAATAGTAAGATGCATTGGTAGTTCACCCTTTTGCAAGTAATACACCATAATTACCCATCCCAGAAGACCGATGCCATCACCTTACTGGCTGATTTTTGCTCCTGGAATTTTTTTGGGTTAGGGGATTTAGGATGTTTCCATTGCTGTGACTGTTGTTTTGTCTCAGGATCAAAGTGGTGAACCCACGTTTCTCTGTTGCATGAGATGGAACAATGCCCTTAAGTGTATTCTGCCTGTCCTCCACAATTTCCTTGGGCGTCATTCACTTTTTAATGCGTTCTAGTGGCAAAACTAATGAAATTCGAGTTGCATACCCACGAAGTGTCACCAAAAAAAGTAGGTTGTGGTGTTTATGCGAGACATTATGGTAACTATCTCGGTCTAGAAACTTTTTGACCATCCCTCTTATATGTACTTGATGTTTAGCAGTTTGCAATATTGAAACAGAGTGCCAGATGGAAAAATCCAACAATTCCTAATTTTTGAACTTGACCCGTGTGAGAAGGTGCAATATTTCCTTTGATCTTAACGTTTTGATGTATAAAAAAGGCAGTGAACAGAAATTTTATTTGTGATATATTTATTGAACTGCAAATGCCTCATTTAATTTGCCATCCTAATTTTCTTCAGGAACCATCAATTGTTCTATTTTGTGAACAAAACAGTCTAGATCATGTTTTATAACAGTTATGACTGACTTTGTCCAAGTTGTACCATCTTCAGATTTAACACAAAAATACAGGACTATTTTGCCCACAAGTGTCACTAATATTTCATTTTTCAGGCTTCCTTTGTGCGACCGATTAATGGTCTGCTTCCAGGTGTTCTGCTGAGTTGTTGTTTCCATTTTATGCACATTAATTTGATGACCAAAGGACCCATCAATCTTCTTCAGGAGCTGTGACTTTTGCTGTTATGTGTACTCAGTGCTCATTACACCTGGACATCATCAAGGCAGCCAGTACACATAACAGCAAACCTCACAGCTCTGGAAGAAGGTGGCTGGCTATAATATTGTTCATAAAATGGTAGGACAACTCAACAGAACACCCAGAAGCACACAATCAGCTGTTTCTCGTTTCAATGTAATAACACACACTAGCTGATGCCAGTGGTAGGAACAGTTCTGTATTTTAGTCTTAAATCTAAAGATTAGATTAGATTAAATTAAATTCAGTTTTCATTCCATAGACCCAAAAATAAGATGATTCTTGTGGGTGTGGCACAAATCAGAAAGTATAACATAAAACGTTTGAATGTAATACTCACTACCCTGATCATTTGTCAGGAGATTGTCAGAGTAGGTGAATACATTATAGTAAACTGGAACTGCTAATTTTACAGAGTTAATATTCTCTCAGAATGAAACATAGTTATACACTTTTAATAAATTTATCAATATTATGAGAAGGAAAGTTGCCACTCACCATATAACGGAGATGCTGAGTCGCAGATAGGCAATTATAGCTTTCTGCTGTTAAGGCCTTTGTCAACGATAGACAGCCATACATGCGCCCCTCCACACACACACACACACACACACACACACACACACACACACACACACACGCGCGCGCGCGCGCCACTGCAGTCTCAGGCAACTGAAACCACACATTCCATCCTGGATTTTCCATTGTTAGTTTTAATAAATTTATCATTGACAAAATACCTAATCTTGACTGCCATGACCATGTGCTGTTAAAACTGAAATATAATAGGCATTTTTACTGAAGCTGAACTAACAGTCCCTGTTAAGATATTCTTCTATAGAGTAAAGGAGATGCCTATCAAAAAGTCTTTCAGACTCTGTTTAAACTTTGGTTTATGTGAAACCAGGTTTTTAATGGTTGCTGGCAATTTATTGAAAATCTGTGTTCCTGAATATTGGACCCTTTTTTATACCAAAGTAAGTGATTTTAGGTCTTTATGTAGATTGTTCGTATTCCTGGTATTGATACTATGTATTGAGCTATTGGTGGGAAATGGAGATATATTACTTGCAACATATTTCATGTAGGAATAAATAAACTTCAAGTAATGCTTAGGATATAAAGTTCCTTGAATAGGTTTCTACATGATGTTTTTGAATTAACGCCACAAATGAGTCTTATTACACACTTCTGCATGCTAAAAATGTTTGCTCGATTTGACAAGTTACCCCAGAATATGATCCCGTTGGACATAACAGAATGAAAGTAAGCAAAGTATGTAAGTTTTTTTATACTTATATCTCCTACATATGACATCAAAATACAGACTCGCTTAGGTGCTTGAGGTTCTGTGGTATGCTTTTCCCAACTGCATTTATTATTGAGTTGTAATGCCAGAAATTTAACATTGTCAACCTCTCCAATCTGCATGCCTTCATATGTTGTACACATGCTGGAAGGAAATCTTGTACAGGTTCTGAACTGCATATAGTGGGTCTTTTCAAAGTTTAATGACAGTGAGTTAGCTTTAAACCATATATTGCCAGTGAAAATTTAATTAGCAGCCATTTCTAAATCTGTACTTGACTTGCTATTTATAGCAATGTTTGCATCATCAAAACAAATTTAGCATCTGCCAATGTAACGGATTAATGTACACAAGAAAAAAACAAAGGACCCAAGATGGAACCTTGAGGAACACCACATGTAATTAATTCCCAATCAGATGAAGACTGACTGCTTACTGCACAGATATTTTGCAAGGGCACCCTTTGTTTCCCATTAGTCAGATAAGAATCAAACCATTTCGCAGCACTGCCGGTGACACCATAATATTCTAATTTACATAAGAGAATGCTGTGATTCACACAGCCATCTAATGAATTAAGTACAGTCTCACTGTACATGTAAATAGCTTTCTCTATATTGGAACCCTTAAGAAACTCAAACTAACTTAGACAAGATGTTATTTGCAGTCAGATGCTTACAGAGACATTTGAACACAATGTTTTGAGATACTTTGAAAAAGCTGGCAAAAGTGAAATGGGCCAGTAGTTTGATGGTACCTCTTTATCCCCCATCTTGTAAAGAGGCTTGTTGTTGTTGTGGTCTTCAGTCCTGGGACTGGTTTGATGCAGCTCTCCATGCTACCCTATCCTGTGCAAGCTTCTTCATCACCCAGTACTTACTGCAACCTACATCCTTCTGAATCTGCTCATTGTATTCATCTGTTGGTCTCCCTCTACGATTTTTACCCTCCACGCTGCCCTCCAATGCTAAATTTGTGGTCCCTTGATACCTCAGAACATGTCCTACTAACCGGTCCCTTCTTTTGTCAAGTTGTGCCACAAACTCCTCTTCTCCCCAATTCTATTCAGTACATCATCAGTTATGTGATCTACCCATCTAATCTTCAGCATCATTCTGTAGCACCACATTTTCCAATATTATGGAAATGGAAGAGGATGTAGATGAAAATGAAATGGGAAATATGATACTGCGTGAAGAGTTTGACAGAGCACTGAAAGACTTGAGTCGAAACAAGGCCCCGGGAGTAGACAACATTCCATTAGAACTACTGACAGGTTTGGGAGAGCCAGTCCTAATGAAACACTACCATCTGGTGAGCAAGATGTATGAAACAAGAGAAATACCCTCAGACTTCAAGAAGAATATAATAATTCCAATCCCAAAGAAAGCAGGTGTTGACAAATGTGTAAATTACCGAACTATCAGTTTAATAAGTCACGGCTGCAAAATACTAACGCAGATTCTTTACAGACAGCAAAGGACTTGGAAGTGCAGTTGAATGGAGTGGATAGTGTCTTGAAAGGAGGGTATAAGATGAACATCAACAAAAGCAAAACGAGGATAGTGGAATGTAGTCTAATTAAGTGTGGTGATGCTGAGGGAATTAGATTAGGAAATGAGACGCTTAAAGTAGTAAAGGAATTTTGCTATTTGAGGAGCAAAATAACTGATGATGGTCGATGTAGAGAGGATATAAAATGTAGATTGGCAATGGCAAGGAAAGCGTTTCTGAAGAAGAGTAATTTGTTAACATCGAGTATAGATTTAAGTGTCAGGAAGTCATTTCTGAAAGTATTTGTATGGAGTGTAGCCATGTATGGAAGTGAAACATGGACGATAAATAGTTTGGACAAGAAGAGAATTGAAACTTTCGAATTGTGGTGCTACAGAATAATGCTGAAGATAAGGTGGGTAGATCACATAACTAATGAGGATGTATTGAATAGGATGGGGGATAAGAGAAGTTTGTGGCACAACTTGACTAGAAGAAGGGATTGGTTGGTAGGATGTGTGTTGAGGCATCAAGGGATCACCAATTTAGTATTGGAGGGCAGCGTGGAGGGTAAAAATCGTAGAGGGAGACCAAGAGATGAATACACTAAGCAGATTCAGAAGGATGTAGGTTGCAGTAGGTACTGGGAGATGAAGAAGCTTGCACAGGATAGAGTAGCATGGAGAGCTGCATCAAACCAGTCTCAGGACTGAAGACCACAACAACAACAACCTTCTAGTATCTCCAGGCTTCTTCCATGTATACAACCTTCTTTCATGATTCTTAAACCTAGTGTTAGTTATGATTATGTTGTGCTCTGTGCAAAATTCTACCAGGCGGCTTCCTCTTTCATTTCTTAGCCCCAATCCATATTCACCTACTATGTTTCCTTCTCTCCCTTTCCCTACTCTCGAATTCCAGTCACCCATGACTATTAAATTTTCGTCTCCATTCACTATTTGAAAAATTTCTTTTATCTCATCATACATTTCATCAATTTCTTCATCATCTGCAGAGCTAGTTGGCATATAAACTTGTACTACTGTAGTAGGTGTCTTAACTTAAGCACATTTGGCCAGTCTGGAAATGGGTCACTGATAGGAGGTTGAATACACAAATATCTTCAGCTAGAACTCAACTCACTTCCTTGACATATTATCATAACCACTAGAATACTTTGATTTTAAGGATTTTGTGATGGAAGCTACTTCTTTGGGAGACATGAGTGTAATTTTCATTTTATTGAAGCTATTTGTAAAGACTGGTCTCAGATACTCCATTGCATTGTTTACCGAAGCTGAAACACCAAGCTGTCAGTAACAGAAACAAAGCACTTCTTTAGGAGGTTTGCAACACTACATGCACTTGTTACCAATGTCTCATTTATTTTTAGTGCTTTCTGTTCCTCTTCCTTTTTTTGCCTCACTGTCTCTGTCTTCACTGTATCCCATAAAGTTTTTATTTTGTTGCCTGGTGTGTGTGTATATATATATAATAGAGGGAAACATTCCACGTAGGAAAAATATATCTAAAAACAAAGATGATGTGACTTATCAAATGAAAGTGCTGGCAGGTCGACAGACACACAAATAAAACACAAACATACACACAAAATTCTAGCTTTCGCAACCAACGGTTGCTTCGTCAGGAAAGAGGGAAGGAGAGGGAAAGATGAAAGGATGTGGGTGCTCGTGTCTGTGTATGTGTGGATGGATATGTGTGTGTGTGTGTGTGTGTGTGTGTGTGTGTGTGTGTGTGTGTGTGTGTGTGTGTGTGTGCGCGAATGTATACCTGTCCTTTTTTCCCCCAAGGTAAGTCTTTCCGCTCCCGGGATTGGAATGACTCCTTACCCTCTACCTTAAAACCCACATCCTTTCATCTTTCCCTCTCCTTCCCTCTTTCCTGTCGAAGCAACCGTTGGTTGCGAAAGCTAGAATTTTGTGTGTATGGTTGTGTTTGTTTGTGTGTCTGTCGACCTGCCAGCACTTTCATTTGGTAAGTCACATCATCTTTGTATATATATATATCACCCATGAACCATGGACCTTGCCGTTGGTGGGGAGGCTTGCGTGCCTCAGCGATACAGATAGCCGTACCGTAGGTGCAACCACAACGGTGGGGTATCTGTTGAGAGGCCAGACAAATGCGTGGTTCCTGACGAGGGGCAGCAGCCTTTTCAGTAGTTGCAAGGGCAACAGTCTGGATGATTGACTGATCTGGCCTTGTAACAATAACCAAAACGGCCTTGCTGTGCTGGTACTGCGAACGGCTGAAAGCAAGGGGAAACTACAGCCGTAATTTTTCCCGAGGGCATGCAGCTTTACTGTATGATTACATGATGATGGCGTCCTCTTGGGTAAAATATTCTGGAGGTAAAATAGTCCCCCATTCGGATCTCCGGGCGGGGACTACTCAAGAGGATGTCGTTATCAGGAGAAAGAAAACTGGCGTTCTACGGATCGGAGCATGGAATGTCAGATCCCTTAATCGGGCAGGTAGGTTAGAAAATTTAAAAAGGGAAATGAATAGGTTGAAGTTAGATATAGTGGGAATTAGTGAAGTTCGGTGGCAGGAGGAACAAGACTTCTGGTCAGGTGACTACAGGGTTATAAACACAAAATCAAATAGGGGTAATGCAGGAGTAGGTTTAATAATGAATAGGAAAATAGGAATGCGGGTAAGCTACTACAAACAGCATAGTGAACCATTATTGTGGCCAAGATAGATACGAAGCCCACACCTACTACAGTAGTACAAGTTTATATGCCAACTAGCTCTGCAGATGACGAAGGAATTGAAGAAATGTATGATGAAATAAAAGAAATTATTCAGATTGTGAAGGGAGACGAAAATTTAATAGTCATGGGTGACTGGAATTCGAGTGTAGGAAAAGGGAGAGAAGGAAACATAGTAGGTGAATATGGATTGGGGGACAGAAATGAAAGAGGAAGCCGCCTGGTAGAATTTTGCACAGAGCACAACATAATCATAACTAACACTAGGTTTAAGAATCATGAAAGGAGGTTGTATACATGGAAGAACCCTGGAGATACTAAAAGGTATCAGATAGATTATATAATGGTAAGACAGAGATTTAGGAACCAGGTTGTAAATTGTAAGACATTTCCAGGGGCAGATGTGGACTCTGACCATAATCTATTGGTTATGACCTGTAGATTAAAACTGAAGAAACTGCAATAAGGTGGGAATTTAAGGAGATGGGACCTGGATAAACTAAAAGAACCAGAGGTTGTACAGAGTTTCAGGGAGAGCATAAGGGAGCAATTGACAGGAATGGGGGAAATAAATACAGTAGAAGAAGAATGGGTAGCTTTGAGGGATGAAGTAGTGAAGGCAGCAGAGGATCAAGTAGGTAAAAAGACGAGGGCTAATAGAAATCCTTGGGTAACTGAAGAAATATTGAATTTAATTGATGGAAGGAGAAAATATAAAAATGCAGTAAATGAAACAGGCAAAAAGGAATACAAATGTCTCAAAAATGAGATCAACAGGAAGTGCAAAATGGCTAAGCAGGGATGGCTAGAGGACAAATGTAAAGATGTAGAGGCTTATCTCACTAGGGGTAAGATAGATACCGCCTACAGGAAAATTAAAGAGACCTTTGGAGATAAGAGAACGACTTGTATGAATATCAAGTGCTCAGATGGAAACCCAGTTCTAAGCAAAGAAGGGAAAGCAGAAAGGTGGAAGGAGTATATAGAGGGTCTATACAATGGCGATGTACTTGAGGACAATATTATGGAAATGGAAGAGGATGTAGATGAAGATGAAATGGGAGATACGATACTGCGTGAAGAGTTTGACAGAGCACTGAAAGACCTGAGTCGAAACAAGGCCCCCGGAGTAGACAATATTCCATTGGAACTACCGACGGGCGTGGGAGAGCCAGTCCTGACAAAACTCTACCATCTGGTGAGCAAGATGTATGAAACAGGCGAAATACCCTCAGACTTCAAGAAGAATATAATAATTCCAATCCCAAAGAAAGCAGGTGTTGACAGATGTGAAAATTACCGAACTATCAGTTTAATAAGTCACAGCTGCAAAATACTAACACGAATTCTTTACAGACGAATGGAAAAACTAGTAGAAGCCAACCTCGGGGAAGATCAGTTTGGATTCCGTAGAAACACTGGAACACGTGAGGCAATACTGACCTTACGACTTATCTTAGAAGAAAGATTAAGGAAAGGCAAACCTACGTTTCTAGCATTTGTAGACTTAGAGAAAGGTTTTGACAATGTTGACTGGAATACTCTCTTTCAAATTCTGAAGGTGGCAGGGGTAAAATACAGGGAGCGAAAGGCTATTTACAATTTGTACAGAAACCAGATGGCAGTTATGAGTCGAGAGGCATGAAAGGGAAGCAGTGGTTGGGAAGGGAGTAAGACAGGGTTGTAGCCTCTCCCCGATGTTGTTCAATCTGTATATTTAGCAAGCAGTAAAGGAAACAAAAGAAAAATTCGGGGTAGGTATTAAAATTCATGGAGAAGAAATAAAAACTTTGAGGTTCGCCGATGACATTGTAATTCTGTCAGAGACAGCAAAGGACTTGGAAGAGCAGTTGAATGGAATGGACAGTGTCTTGAAAGGAGGATATAAGATGAACATCAACAAAAGCAAAACAAGGATAATGGAATGTAGTCTAATTAAGTCGGGTGATGCTGAGGGAATTAGATTAGGAAATGAGGCACTTAAAGTAGTAAAGAAGTTTTGCTATTTGGGGACCAAAATAACTGATGATGGTCGAAGTAGAGAGGATATAAAATGTAGGCTGGCAATGGCAAGGAAAGCATTTCTGAAGAAGAGAAATTTGTTAACATCGAGTATAGATTTAAGTGTTAGGAAGTCATTTCTGAAAGTATTTGTATGGAGTGTAGCCATGTATGGAAGTGAAACATGGACGATAAATAGTTTGGACAAGAAGAGAATAGAAGCTTTCGAAATGTGGTGCTACAGAAGGATGCTGAAGATTAGATGGGTAGATCACATAACTAATGAGGAGGTATTGAACAGAACTCGGGATAAGAGGAGTTTGTGGCACAACTTTACCAGAAGAAGGGATCGGTTGGGAGGACATGTTCTGAGGCATCAAGGGATCACCAATTTAGTATTGGAGGGCAGCGTGGAGGGTAAAAATCGTAGAGGGAGACCAAGAGATGAATACACTAAGCAGATTCAGAAGGATGTAGGTTGCAGTAGGTACTGGGAGATGAAAAAGCTTGCACAGGATAGAGTAGCATGGAGAGCTGCATCAAACCAGTCTCAGGACTGAAGACCACAACAACAACATATATATATATATCAGTTAAATGAATAGAAATGCTGATCAAGGTAGATTTGATAAAGATTTAAAAGTAAAGAAATGCCCTGATAAGATTCGAACCCACAACCTCCAGCATGGCACAGTGTGTGATACCTGGTATCTCAACCTGCATAACCATAACATGGTATCAAAAAGTAAATCCCACTGCTAGGGACATCTCTTCGTTAGTTTTCCCTTGGTAGCCAGTCAACAGGATTATGGCTGTAAAATTGTCCGCATTGCTACTTAACGTACTTGTCAGATACGCACTGCTGTTGAAGGGATTTGTTCAGGAGATGCCTTTTGGCACATAGTAACTAGTCCTTAGTTGCTCTTTTACCTGGGTGCATGGTAGTTGTCGGCTTTCAGCCGCAGAAGTCAAGGGTGTAGTACATTTATAGATGGTGTATCTGTCGGAAATACTAAATGGCACCCCATGACATCCCATCTGCTGTTTACTTGAGATATGAGACGAGTTTCTCTGTAAAATTTAGTGGCTACAATTGTGGCAGTCTATTTCTTTAATTGACATTATAGTGAGTTCTGCGCTTGCAGAGTACTTTATGGAGGGTATTTTGTGCCATTGCTAGTCATTTTCTTTCCTGATCCATACCCAGATGGAATGAGGGAAAAATGATTACCAGTATGGCCAATCTCCCTTACTTTGTTTTTAGAGTCATTGTGTGAAATAATCATTGGAAGCAGTAGAAACATTCTGCTTTCTGTTGTAATTGCTGGTTCCCTAAACTTCATCAATAGTGTGTCATGATAAGATTTTCTTTCTCCCTTCAGAGATTTCCATCTGAGCTCATGAAGTATTTCCGTAGCATTCTCACACTGATGAAACCAAGCAGTAGCAAATCTAGCAGCACTTGTTTGAATTGCCTTGATTCTGTCTTTAATTTCATGTGGTAGGGGTCCCAAACTCTTTAACGATGCTGAAGGAGGGTTGTACAAGCAGTATGCATGGAGTCTCCAATAAATAGGTAGACAACCATTCTCCTTCTGTGCAGATGGTCTTGAATTCTTGTTCCATTTTATGTTGTTTCACATCACACATACGTATTTAATCAAGTTTACTGAGTATATAATTGATACTGTATTCAAACATTGTTTCTCCACCCACATGCATTAACTTACATTTATTCACATTTAAAGCTTCTCACCAATGATCACTTCAAATATAAATTCTGACCAAGTCGTCTTGATTACATTTACAGTCATCAAACAGTGGCATTTTTCAACACCCAAAAGCTTCATTAGTAAACAATCTCAGATTGCTACCCACGCTGTCTGACAAATTGTTTATGTATATAGGGAACAGGAACCATTCTGGATCAATAGTAGATGTATTCTTATTGACTGAATATCATTGAGTTACCTCTGCTAATGTGAATTGTGGGTACACTAAGTGAGAAGTCTCACTTGTTCAGGACCCGTCGTGTTTTGTATTCAGACAAAAATGTTCTTCACTGCATGTTGCTCATATTGCACGGGTAGTATTGGAATTTCTGTTGCTTCACTGCAACACTCCAACATATTACTTGTTGGCAGTGCACGGGGTATGCTTACATGACAACTGGTCCATTATGTTTATGATCATCAGCAACTATGAATCGGGTGGGGATTCAAGGACTCAGTATGACTTTGATTTAATGAATGGACTACCAGTAATATGATGTATACTGTTGAAACTACAAACAATTCTTCGTATAGACTCGAATTACAATTTTCCTTTCTATCGTAATACTAGTTTGTGGGAGTAAAATTTGTGATTTGGGATGGGAATGGGGAGTTCAATCATTAACGTGAGAATGTATGTGGGGCAGGATACATGGGTATATTTGTGATTGTGTTCCCTAAACCCTATTCATCCCCAGTACTTTGTGTAATATTTCTTCTCTTACCGTAATGGTCTTTGCTCACCTTTGTGAGACATACACTAGGCAAGTGCCTGTTAACAAGCAAATTAGCAGCTAAGAGCCCACATGTGAAATAATTTTGAACTTGGCTATAAGAGGGGAAATACCAGAAGAAAGAAATTGCAGTAGATAAGATATGGGATCCTCAATTTCCATGACGAGGTAGAAAACCACAAGCTTCATCAGAGAAGAAATGTGTATATAGAATAATATGGAATAAGTAAAAGAATTACAAAAACAAAAAATCTCCAGAATGAGATTTTCACTCTGCGAACCAAGCAGGAGAGCTGCTGTAAAGTTTGGAAGGTAGGAGACGAGGTACTGGCAGAAGTGAATCTGTGAGTACCGGGCGTGAGTCGTGCTTCGGTAACTCAGATGGTAGAGCACTTGCCCGCGAAAGGCAAAGGTCCCGAGTTCGAGTCTCGGTCGGGCACACAGTTTTAATCTGCCAGGAAGTTTCAACAAAAAATCTGTTTGTAACAGAAAGGAAACCAAAAACAACAATGAGAATTTTTTTTCTTTCTGTTGTTGTTTATTTCTAGTCCGATGATGATTGATTTGCAGTGGCTCTTTGCTTTAGTTTATGTTGTGCAAGTCTCATCTGTACGTAATTACTGCAACCTACATCCACTTGAACCTGCTTATTGCTGCCAAACCTTGACTTCTCCTTCCAGATAAACTACTGCATGATGCCTCAGATGTGTCCATCACTGGTCCCTTCTTTTTGACAAGTTGTGCCATATGGCCCTTTTCAGCTCAAATACAGGGTGTTACAACATTTCTCACACACAAAGAAAGAAAATATGTTATGTGGACATGTGTCCAGAAACGCTTACTTTCCATGTTAGAGCTCATTTTATTACTTGTCTTCAAATCACATTAATCATGGAATGGAAACACACAGCAACAGAACGTACCAACGTGACTTCAAACACTTTGTTACAGGAAATGTTCAAAATGTCCTCCGTTAGCGAGGATACATGCATCCACCCTCCGTCACATGGAATCCCTGATGCGCTGATGCAGCCCTGGAGAATGGCGTATTGTATCACAGCCGTCCACAATACGAGCACGAAGAGTCTCTACATTTGGTACGGGGGTTGCGTAGACAAGAGCTTTCAAATGCCCCTATAAATGAAAGTCAAGAGGGTTGAGGTCAGGAGAGCGTGGAGGCCATGGAATTGGTCCGCCTCTACCAATCCATCAGTCACCGAATCTGTTGTTGAGAAGCCTACGAACACTTCAACTGAAATGTGCAGGAGCTCCATCGTGCATGGACCACATGTTGTGTCGTACTTGTAAAGGCACATGTTCTAGCAGCACAGGTAGAGTATCCCATATGAAATCATGATGACGTGCTCCATTGAGGGTAGGTGGAAGAACGTGTGGCCCAATCAAGACATCACCAACAATGCCTGCCCAAACGTTCACAGAACATCTGTGATGACGTGATTGCAAAATTGCGTGCGGATTCTCGTCAGCCCACACATGTTGATTGTGAAAATGTACAATTTGATCACATTGGAATGAAGCCTCATCCGTAAAGAGAACATTTGCACTGAAATGAGGATTGACACATTGTTGGATGAACCGTTCGCAGAAGTGTACCCGTGGAGGCCAATCAGCTGCTGATAGTGCCTGCAAACGCTGTACATGGTACGGAAACAACCAGTTCTCCCGTAGCACTCTCCATACAGTGACATGGTCAACTTTACCTTGTACAGCAGCAACTTCTCTGACACCGACATTAGGGTTATCGTCAACTGCATGAAGAATTGCCTCGTCCATTGCAGGTGTCCTCGTCGTTCTAGGTCTTCCTCAGTTGCGAGTCATAGGCTGGAATGTTCCGTGCTCCCTAAGATGCCGATCAATTGCTTCAAACGTCTTCCTGTCGGGACGCCTTCATTCTGGAAATCTGTCTCGATACAAACGTAGCGCGCCACGGCTATTGCCCCGTGCTAATCCATACATCAAATGGGTATCTGCCATCTCCGCATTTGTAAACATAGCACTGACTGCAAAACCACGTTCGTGATGAACACTAACCTGTTGATGCTATGTACTGATGTGCTTGATGCTAGACTGTAGAGCAATGAGTCGCATGTCAACACAAACACCGAAGTCAGCATTACCTTCCTTCAATTGGGCCAACTGGCGGTGAATCGAGGAAGTACAGTACATACAGACGAAACTAAAATGAGCTCTAACATGGAAATTAAGCGTTTCCGGACACATGTCCGCATAACATCTTTTCTTTATTTGTGTGTGAGGAATGTTTCCTGAAAGTTTGGCCGTACCTTTTTGTAACACCCTGTATATTCAGAACCTCTTTGTTACTTACTCAACGTATCAATCTAATCCCCAACATTCTTTTCAGCATCACTTTCAAAAGATTCTCTTCTCCCCTTGTCTCTGCTGTTTATGGTCTATGTTTGACCTTCATTAACAGCTACACTCCAAACAAATACCATCTGACAAGATTTCCTAACATCCACTTACTGCTTTACTTTTTCATGTCAGGAAATTGAAGCTTTTCGGACCAAAATTGCACTACACTAAATGTTTTCTTCTTGTCTGCCGTACTTCATGTAGTGGACATTTACTGGTACAGTTAGGGGAGGTAAGGAGGTGTTCCATAACGTGATATTCATCACTATCACATCTGTCATCATTTTTATCTAAAAGACCCCACTTGATCAGGTATGACTGCACAGGAGGCTTGGTAAGTTCTCTGTTCGGGAATCTCCTGTGGGATTTAAGTCTTTCATGTCAACAGGAAGCTCCAGATAAGGCATTTGTCAAAGATATTTTTATGTTTCCCAATGTATTCATGATCAGCTCTTTGAAAGTTGGAGTCTGTAAATCAAGATGCTTTACAAAATTTATTGATCACTGTGTTTTTCATATAACCAGTTATTAATTGACATCTTTAATTTAAGTTGACCTTTTTGACATGTACAGATCTGGAACACACCAGGCAAGCACATACTGACATGGAGAAGCATTGTGCCCAGGCTGTTGTTCTCATTTGGCCTTCTTACAGTGATGTTTATATGTCAGTGACCAGTCCAATACGATAACTAGTCTTATCTGTGTTCAGGATCGTGGCAATGAAGATGGAAAGTCATTGAGTTCTATGTCTAAGGGTTTGGTTTAAGGGAGTTTTTGTGGTAGTTCTCTGACATGGTGCTTAGAGTATATTCCAGATTTTGTTTCACTTCTGCAAAACTATTTCCTTGAGTTATGATAGATCGTTAGCATACAGGAAGCATACAAGAGGGTCACTAATTTGCATTGTGCTGGTCATTGGTATACGGGTTGAATAGAAAGAGGTCCAAAATGCTACCCTGGACAAGCTAATTTTTCTACTGTTGCTATTGGGTCTTTCTAACCTCCCATGTGACATAAAACACCTGGGCAAGCCAATTTTTCTGATGTTGCAATGGGATTTCATGGTTTCACTGTGTCTTAATCAGAACTTAGATCTATGAGTGCTGGTCCTTTTTAATTGTTTATGTTCATATGCTTTCTCTATAAGTTCAGTAAGGGACGAAATTGACTGATGCAAGATTTTCCCAGTCTGAAACTCATATGTTGGAGAATGAGTTTTCTGTCTGTGATTGCTGCTGTGCAAACCCAAAGCTCACTCCCACCCCCACCCCACCCCTCCCCCCCACCCTCAGCACTGCCGCCCCCAGCACACCGGTTTTAGACCCAGGAAACTCTTACACTAGCCAAATTTCTCCCTTTAAGAAACTACACTCTTGTTATTAACAGTCTGCTTTTTTTTCTCTTTCTGTGTTGGCCATAATTTTACTTTCCAAGTAGCAAAACTTATCTACTGCATTATAAGTGTCTCATTTCCTGATTTAATTTCCTCTGCATCAACTGATTTGTTTTGACTGCATTCCATTACCATTGTTTTACTTTTGTTGATATTTATCTTATAATCTCTCTTCAAGACACTATCAATTCCATTCATGTGATATTACAACTCCTTCACTGTTTCTGACAGAGTTACAATGTCATTGGCAACCCTAGTTTTTTTTTAACTCACATTTAAAGACAACTGCTATTTGTTACTCCAAGTGGAAATTTTTGTCCAGCTTTCCCTGCATTTCTCTTATCATTGTCCAGAATAGTACTCTCCTGAAAGGACAATATCATCAGTGCTTAATCTAATAGTGCTGAGTGTGTCTGGTAAATTATTTATTTATATTGAGAACATTAATGGTTCTACTACACCTCCTTACAGCACGTCTAATTTACTGTTTTGTGTATTGAACATTCATTGTAACATATTGGGCTCTATCTGTCAAGAACTCATCAGACCAATCGCCTATCTGTAAAGCTACGTTGTATAATTGTAGTTTGGTCATTAGTTCACAATGTGGTAGAGTGTTGAACCAAACACCTTCTAAAACTCTGGGAGGTGAACCTACCTGTTCACCTTCCTCTACCATTTGAAATGGTGTTTGATTAAAACAAGCTGTGTTTCACATGAGTGGTTTTTCCTGAATCCAACCTGATTCTGTGAGAAGAGCATCTTTTCCTACAACATCATCATATTACTTAAATGTTGAATATGCCGTAGGATACTGCAAAAGATGCTCATTACGGGTGGCTTGAGCATCTTTCAAAACTCCAGGAGATGAACCTATGTGTTTACTTGCATCCACCGTTTGATATTGTATTTGAATAAAGCAAGCTGTGTTTCATTTGAGTGGTTTTTTCCCAAACTCATCCTGATTCTGTGAGAAGAGTGCCGTTTGGTCAAGTGTCATCATGTAGCTTGAACATAGAATGTGCATTAGGATCCAGCAAGGAATGCACATTAATGGTGTTGCTCTGTATTGTATGCATCCATTCTTTTGCCCTTTATGTAAACAGGAGCACCCTGTATTATTTTCCATTCTTATGAGGCAATTGTGAATTGTGCCTTAGAGATTATCGACGGGACAGTCTGCTTGGTTCGCATGGAGTAATCTTGAGTTTTTCAATACTAAGGTTTTTCGTTTCAAATCTGTCATTTGGGAGAATGAGTAACAGTCAAATACTGGTATGGTAGTATCCTTAAGAGTGAGAAAAGCAGTGTATAATAATTACTGTCTACTGTGTTCATTTTCAGCATCAGACTCATCAATGAGTATTGGATAGAAAGATTGGATCCATTCTTTGGCTTTACATGTGACTGTGGAAGATAGCAGCATGAAGAGCACTAATGTAATACACTTAGCACAACAGAACAACTTCAGAGAATAAGAGTTTGAATTTAACGGTCAACTGCATGACTTCCTGGCCTACCACCATTAACAAACCAGACCTGTTGTATTGAATTGAATGGAAAATATATCTTTCACTTCTCTTGAGATCACAGAGGGGTATACACATCTCACTTGCTTAATATGCACAGGATTGACGTTATAGTGACACATTCCTGAACACAATAAGTGAGACATGCGTAAGTCCACTTCTTAATTTTAGTAATGGATGTGAATGCATTATTTCTCATTAGTCTTTGATCCTGAATATCTTAATTTTTAAGGTATTAACATGTTTATGGCAATAGGCATATATTTTGAAATGACAAAATAATGACCAAGAATTTTGCTATGTAGTTTCAGAAAGAAAAATGATAACTCATATTACAGATGCAGTGAAAGGCATATTATCCTGTGAAACCATTCTGATTTCAGAGGAGATTCCATATACAAATACTAGGGAGATACCAACAGAAATGAGCAGTCATTTTTTCTCTGTCTTTTACCTGTTTTGCATGAACAGTTCAAACAAGAATTTGAAGAGCATTTCACTTTTTCTTCTAATGCTACCAATTTTCTACCATATTATTGTTCTGTTATTATTTTAAAAAACTTCTGTTATTGCAAGCCATTATGACGATTTAACTGTAAATCTGATACACAGTGCAGCTTTCACATCATTTTCAGGGAAAACTGGAGTGATTCTCATTCATCCCATGCAGTAGCCACATCATCTAATGAGGACTTGAAGATACTACCACCGAAGAAACGGAAACCATCAACTGAAGATGGTCTTGCACAGGTAAACATATTCCCCTGCCCAAGTTTCCCAAAGTCTCTATCCAGCCATGTGTTGATAACTGTTCAGTTTAGAATTCTGCACACACAGTTGCAGTAAAGATAGATCAGTATTCACAACAGAACTGGAGTCAGAGTAAAACACTTCATGAATTTTTAAAGAGAAATCATTTTAGATTTAAATTTGATCATTTACTTCTCAAAAGTTTGAGTAATGCCATTGATGAAGTCTGACAGTGGCCACATAAGGACCTGCATAATTTGTAGTATTGCTGGCTCAATGGTTGAGGAAGGCAACTGATGAGCAGTGGGAGAATAATAGACAAATACTGACGAAGAATATGGTGAAATGGGGAGGAGGAGGGGGGACAAAGTGTTGATTAAAGAGCAAAAATATAATGGCGATGAATGGAAAAGAAGATAGCAAAAATTTCCAGAAGAATTATAAAGTTGGTGAGAGGCATGTGTGAAAACAAAGGAAACAGTCATTAATAATATGAGTTACAGACACTTCAGAGATTATTGAGTGGTAGTTGGTAGTGTGTTAAGCAGTAACTCCAGTCTTCCCAATGTACTATCTCTGTTGCCTTCTCCTTGATCTTTACCTCTCCTTTTCCTTACAACACATAGATCCCCCTCAACCTGAGTAACCTATCCTTCATTTCCAGCTTTTCCCAGCCAAGCATGTTTTGCTTATATGTTTGCATAAATGTTCTGAAAGCTAGAAGCAGCATTATCTAGCTTTTAGTATCAACACTGTCTGACTGTTAGGTCTGTAACAGTGGTTCCTATGTGAAGATAGAGGTGGGGGATACCTGTATGTGCCAGAGGGTCCAGGTACCTTAGGTCTTTAGAAACTGGTAGTCAGAAGATAACCATCCTCAGCACATATGGCTACCACCAGAAATAGTTTTGTTAAATCATAAGACATAAGGTGCAGCACTACTAAAAATTACTAGCAATGTTTAGAATATTTTAAGAAAACACACTGTCAGAAGAAATATTCAAGAACTGGATCTACTTTTTGTGAAATGACTTAAGACTGCATACACCACCAAAGATCCTCAAGAATGAAGTTCTACGTTCACTGGTTTTGTCACTAGTTCAGCCCTTTAAAGGTTAGTGAAGTACTTGACAAAAGTTTTGGCTCTAAAAGTGAGACATGGTAATGACCACAGCATGATCTCAAAAACTTTCATGGAAACTACCAGAGCACTGATGATATATCTGAATGACATATGAGTCAGCTTAGCTGTCATGTTTATTTTAAAGTGTGTCCTTGGAGGGAACACTGAAACTGTCATCTGAACAGTTTTCTCCAGATGATGATATTCTGTTTCACCACACATGAAGAATATTACGAGGGAGGGGTTGCCCTATATTATGTACTATGGCAAATTTTAGGACATTTTCAAAGAACAAGCTCTAAATTCCTATGTCATACATGGAGAACCCATTTATCAATATGTGGATGACACTTTCGTGATTTGAAACCATGGTTAAATGGTATTGCAGCAGTTTCTAAATCACGTGAATGGTTTCCTCTTGAACATTAAATTCACAGTAGATGTAGGGAGTGATGGAAAACTACTCTTCCTGGATGTGCAAGACGTTTCCATCGCTTGGGGTAATAAAGGGTTGTCATGAATGTATTACTGCACAGGGTGAAGGCTAACAACCATTCAGAATCCAGATTGGAGCATTTGAAACACAGCTTTTAGGTATTAAACATAGAGGAACAGCTCCGAGACACTGTGCTAGTCTGAGAAGCTGGTACAGACCTCTTTCTTTCTGAGGCACTTTATCCAGCAGAAGAGGCCACATATTGGACATTCTGCTCATTATCTAAATCCAGCAAATGACCCAAGAAAGACGGTCTTGGTATCAGAACACCAAGAATGCATCTTGTCTTGTTCACCTGCAGCGATAATTACAGTGGCTGGGAACATTCACATTGAGACTGAATAATGTGCAGAACGTACGTGCCACAGAATGAACTGTAGAAGTCTGCAGTGGTAGAGCAAATATTGGAATATGCTTCCGTAATTTTAGCTTGGTCTCCTTTCTGCTGAGATTCATCAATAATAACTCATAAGTTAACAATGACAGTTTTCACTCTAACCAAAGTTACTTATGGGGAATGATGGGGAAATGGGCACTGGGCATGGAAAGACAAGCTAGGCTACATGAAAACAGTTGCAAAGGATGCAGGGGCAATTCTCCATCTCCCTTGTACATGGGTCTGATGTTATCTGTTGCGTTATAATTCAAATACCATTCCCCATACCTATTAAAATTACCATGCTCCTCATCTACATTTTGTAAGTTTTCTACCATATACCATACTTACTCAAGTATAAGATGATCATGAATATAAAACAACCTCCTTTTTTAAGAGGCACCTTGAGAAAAAAAATATATTTTTAAAATATTCTAATCAAAATTTTAAACCATTTTATTGACAGAATATCTGCTAAAAAATTGAAGTTATACTTTTTCTAAACTTATGTATTTAGTTTCTACCTACAAGGAGAAATAAAATAATGAAAAGAAATGGTTTACATTGATTTTTAACTTCACTTATTTTTTGCTTAGTAAGTCTGTTTGTGGTATCATTTTTTTCCGTAATCATCATGCTAATAACACAGCTGCGACATTTATAGCTTTGTTCTCACAAATATTTGGCTGATTCTTTCGAATATATTGTGATTACTGCTGATGTGGTTAAGGTGGGATGTGAGAACGCAGCTTTTTCCCAAATACGTTGCAGATTTTGCCTCTATACTGACATGGGTATATTACAGTGTCTCTTGCTTCCAAAATATTATGTGCCCACTGCTCTCTCATTGGCTGCATAGAACGAGCAAGTGGCAGTCCCCCCTTTTGTTCCCATCATACCTCAAAGTGAGCATGAACAACATCCCTGCACAAAACATGTAAATTCGCTACTGGTCCCTAACTAGACTTTTACCATCTCCAGAAGAAATTTTTGCTGTTGCTGAGTATTTGTCCAGTTTTAAAGTCAATTTAAATCCAGCTGCAAATGGATTCAAGCAAACTGCAGTCCAAACTTGATCGATGTTCATTTAGCTCCAAAGTATGCCCTATAGATTCCCATGATTGGCAGCATAACAAAATTTGCTGGCCACTCAACTGTCCCCTCCAAGTCAAGCTGGTGTCACTGTACACCTGTAACCAGCTTCTGAAGTACTGTGCTTGAGCAACTGTGAAACACGAATTGCAGTTTCTCGTGTTGTGCATGTCAAACGGCAGCAACTAATTTGTAAACAAAAGAGTGTAATCACAATTCAGTCCAATTCTCAAACTTTTGCTCATCCCTCAGTCTAATACTGTCTTCACAACGGGTCTCATTGCTGTAATTTATTCTCCCGATAACAATTACAGTCAGTTTAATATAATTTATTTCATTCATTAGACATTTAATCCTGGACTGTCTTCCTTTCATTTTTGATCTGAATGTCATCATCTTGTCTAAAGTTGATTAAATGCAGGTAACATTTTTGCCTGGTATTCTCATACAGAAGCAGCGACCAAATTTCTCTACAGTCCCTCAAAACCAAATAAAATGTTGACTTGGGCTCCGAATCAAGTAACGTTTATGGAACAACATTTTCGCGTTTCAGTATTACCTTTACTTAAAAAGCAGCATAAATGTTGTATACGGTAACCTAAACACATAGTAGAACTTTTACTGCAAACCTGTTCAAATAGAACAAGAGTTCGCATGATGTCAGAATTTAATGCATTTCCTCCTCTGTTTCACAAAATTGTCGAATTTTAAGTAGAGCAGTAGAATGTTGTGGTTAGTTCATACTTTCTATGTACGCCTTGCACTAGCACCATGCTAGTCAAATGTCACTTGGTTGTTTAAGCAAGGTCAAACTGTATCAGTCACTTCACTGTATGAGGGAATCCCAAACCTGTCGAATTCTGGATTATTTAAAAATAAATCTGCATGTGACCTCAACAACTAAAACTTCATCTGTAAATGTAAGATGCCCCATATATTAATCCATCAAACAATGTAAAAATGTTGGCCTCAATGGCAATAATTTACTCTGTGAATGTAAGACAACCCTGAATTTTTGGAATGATGAAATTGAGAAAAAACATTGTCTTATAATTGGGTAAATATGGTATACAACGTTCAGTTTTGCTCATAGCAGATGACAGTAAGAATCATCTAAAGCTCAGGTTTTATATTTCTTACCTGCTAAACAGAATTATTATTTGGGATCATTTTTTACCTTTATAGGTTGTACTTATCAAATGATCACTATCATGGTGGCTCTGAATGCTGCCTCACCAACTGCTGTCTTTGTAAGTTAATAAATGTAAAAGTGTACTGTTTGCTGGTAAATGAATACCAGAACATGTGCCGGCACATGATACTTATCTGTGCAGATGCAGATGTCATTTGGGCTTTGCATATATTTTCCTAAATTATCTGTGCCGACAGGCACTTTTAAAATTAGACTAAGCCATTGGACAAGTTCTTCATCAGGTTTAGAAAAATAGACGTGGGAAGGGGGAGGGGTAACAGGGTAAGAGTGGGCAAAGATGATGCAGTGCTGCCTGTGGGAGTGTGCAAGGATGTGGTGGGGTGAGGATATTAGACACACACATGCGCATGCATGCAAACTCAACTCACATACGGAGGACGGGGAGAGAGGGGAGGTAGAGGAAAAGGAGAGAAGTAAGAATACTGAATGTGTTCACGGCATGAGGGCTCGGTAGTGCTGAAATGGGAACAGGGAAAGTGCTAGATGGGTAAAGAAGATGGCTAACAGAGGTTTAGGCGAGGACGATTATTAACAGAGGTTGAGACCAGGATGATTACGAGAACATAGGATATATTGCAAGCAGAGTTCCCACCCGCGCAATTCAGGAAAGATGGTGTTGTTAAGAAGGATCCAGATTTTACAAATTATGAACCAGTCTCTAAAAGTAAAGATGTTGTGTTGGGCAGCGTGCTCAGCAAGAGGGTGAGCCAGTTGTTCCTTGGCCACAGTTTGTTGGTGGCCATTCAAGCTGACAGACAGCTTGTTGGTGTCATGCCCACTTAGAATGCAGCATTGTGGTTGCAGATTAGCTTGTAGATCACATGACTGGTTTACAGGTAGCCCTGCCTTTGAAGGGGTAGCTGATGTTTGTGATTGGTCTGGAGTAGGTGGTGGTGGGAGGATGTATGGGACAGGTCTTGCATCTAGGTCTATTACAGGGATATCAGCCATGAGGCAAGGAGTTGTGTAGGAATGAACTGGATATTGTGTAGGTTCAGTGGTTGGAGAAATACTACTGTGGGAGGGGTGGGAAGGATAGTGGGTAGGACACGATGAGAGGTAGTTGAAACCCTGGTGAAGAACATAATTCAGTTGCTTTAACCCTGGGTGGTACTGAATCATGAGGGAACTGCTCCTGTGTGGCTGAACGATGGGACTTTGGGAGGTGTTGGGTGACTGGAAAGATAAGGCACTGGAAATCTGTTTTTATACAGGGTTGGGAGGGTAATTACATTCTGTAAAAGCCTCAATGAGACACTTGGTATATTTTGAGAGGGCCCACTAGTCATTACAAATGTGACGGCCACAGGTGGCTAGGCTGTATGGAAGTGACTACATGGTACGGAATGGGTGGCAGCTGTCGAAGTGGAGGTATTACTGGTGGTTGGTTGGTTTAATATGTACAGAAGTACTGATGAAGTCATTTTTGAGAAGTAATTGTGGGTGAGGATATAGTTGGTCATGGCAGCTAGAAAGGAGGTGGTTGGTTTGGAATTCATTGGGTGTTGAGAAAGGCAGTTTTCAACAGCAGTAAGTCATGGGAATTAGGGATGTTTGTGTAAAGGGATGTGGCATCAACAGTGATGAGCAGGACACCATGTGGTAAAGTAACAGGAACTCTTGAGAGTCAGTGGAGCAAATGGTGTCAGCAAATAGGATAATAAGGTCGGGATCAATTTTTAACTTGTGAATTGTGGATCTTTTTATGGATGTAAGGTTAATTTGCACTTGGGGGTGGATCACCGTGACTCCTGTTCATCACTGTTGATGCCACCTCACTTTACACTAATGTCCCTAATGCCTGTGGCCTTACTGCTATTGAACAGTGCGTTTCCCAACACCCAATGGATTCCAAACCAACACTTCCTTCCTAGTCCCCATGACCAACTATATCCTCACCACAATTACTTCCCCTTTGAAGGAATTACCTACAAACAAATCCGAACATGGCTATTCGCATCGCACCATCCTATCCCAACCTATATATGGGCCATCTAGACGAATCCTTCCTAAACACCCAGAATACCAAACCCACATCGTTCAGGTTCACTGATGATGTCTTTTTGATCTGGATTGAGGGTGAGGACACCCTATCCACATTTCTCCAGAACCTTAACACCTTCTCCCCCATTCGCTTCACCTGGTCCTACTCAACCCAACAACCCACTTTCCTAGATGTTGACCTCCACCTCAAAGATGGCTACATCTTTACCTCTGTCCATACTAAACCTACCAACCACCAGTAATACCTCCACTTGGACAGCTGCCACCCATTCCATACCAAGAAGTCCCTTCCATACAGCCTAGCCACCCATGGCCGTTGCACCTGTAGTGACAAGCAGTCCCTCTCAAAATATACTGAGGGTCTCAATGAGGCCTTTACAGATCGTACTTACCCTCCCAACCTTGTATAAAAACAGATCTCATGTGCCTTATCTTTCATGTCACCCAACACCTCCCAAAGTCCCATCATCCGGCCACACAGTAGCATTTCCCTCGTGACTCAGTACCACCCAGGATTATAGAAACTGAATTAAATTCTTCATCAGGGTTTCAACTAACTCTCATCGTGCCCTGAAAACCCTGAAATGAAAAATGTCCTACCCACCATCCTTTCCACCCCTTGCACAATGGTATTTCTCTGCCCACCTACACAATATCATCATCCATCCCTACACAACTGCTGCTTCCAACCCCTTCCCTCATGTTTCATATCCCTGTAATAGACCTAGATGCAAGACCTGTCCTATACATCCTCCCACCACCACCTACTCCAGTCCAGTCACGAACATCACTTACCCCAACAAAGGCAGGGCTGCTTATGAAACCAGCCAAGTGAACTACAAGTCAAGCTGCAATGACTGTGCTGCATCCCACGTGGACATGATACCAACAAGTTGTCTGTCAGCTTGAATGGCCACTGACAAACTGTGGCCAGAAACGACTAGACCACCCTGTTGCTGAGCACACTGATGGTCTCCATTTCAGTGACTGCTTCACAACTTGTAGCATCTGGATCCTTTTTACCAACACCAGCTTTTCTAGATTGTGGAGGTGGGAACTCTGCCTGAAATATATCCTATGTTCCCATAACCCTCCTGGCTTCAACCTTCATCAGTCATCATCCTTACCCACCTAGCCCCATCCCTGATCCTATTCCAACACTATACAGACCTCATTCCATCAACACACCAAGTCTTTTTACTTCTTTCCTTTTCCACTATCCCCATCTTCACCTGCCCTCCATCTAACCTCCCAACTACACCAAGCTGCCCTCTCCACCTTGTCTCTGCACGCTCCCAGCAACACATTATCGTCCCCCGCTCCTCCCCTTCCCCACCCAACCTCCTCCTCATCCCAGCCCAGTTGCCTGGCCTTGTGTGTGTGTGCGTGCGCGCGCGCGCGTGCGCCTGCTGTATGTTTTTGACAAAGGCTTTGTTGGCCAAAAGCCAGTGTTCTGACAGTCTTTTTGTTGTGCGTTTCTGTGATTCAGCATGTCCGCTATGTTGCGAGTCATTGGATTGAAGCAGATTGTATTGCACAGCGTGCTTGACAGGCTGGTGGTTAAACTATAAGTTGGCCACAGTTTGGCATTGATGGTTCATGCAGGCAGGCAGCTTGTTAATGCCCATGCCCAAATACAATGCTGCACAGTGGTTGCAGCTTAGTTGGTAGACCACGTGACTGCTTTCACAGTTGGCCCTGGCTTTGATGGGATAGGAGATGCCATGTGACAGGACTGGAGTAGGTGATAGTGGAAGAAGGATGTGTGAGACAGGTCTTATTCTTCACAATTCTGTCCCTTTGAGACCCAGTATCCTGCTTGTCACTCTCGATGTCGCCTCTCTCTACACCACCCTTAATGCCCACTGCGTTGCCTTCATTGAACACTACCGTTCTCAATACCTGTCTGACTCCAAACCTACAACCTCCTTCTTGATTACCATGACTGTGTACTCATAACTATATGCTTACCCTTGGTTGCTTTTCCTTTGGAGGCATTAGATGCAAACAAATTCACAGCACAGCCCTGGCCATCTGCATGGCACCATTTGATGCCTACCTACTCATGGACCGTCTAGAGAAATCTTTAATAGTGATTCGGAATCCCAAACCTCTCACTGGCTCAGATTCATTGTTGACATCTTCATGATCTGGACCGAGAGTGAGGACATGCTATCCACATTCGTCCAGAACCTAAATACCTTCTTCCTCATTTGCTTCATCTGATCCTCCTCAGCTCAACAAGCAACTTTCCACAGCATTGGCTTCCATCTCACAGATGGCTCGATCAGTACCTCCACTGCAATGAACCTATCAACCACCAACAATATCTCCTTTCTGACTGCTGCCACCCATTTCCCACTGATTAGTCCCATCCATACAGCCTAGCCATCTGTGGCTGTCACACATGCAGTGATGAGGAGTCGCCCTGTATCCTAAAGGTCTTGCTAAGGCCTTCACAAACCGAAGTTACCCTCCAAACCTTGCCTAGAAACAGATCTCCCATGTCTTGTCTCCCATGACGTACCATCCCCCACATACCCACTAATCAGCTACAAAGGAGCATCCTACTCATGACTCAGTACCACACAGTACTGGAACAACTGAATCACATTCTCGCCGGGGTTTCGACTGCCCCTCTTAGTATCCTTAAATGAGATAGATGCTCCTAATGCCTCCCATCTGACCTAGCCAGTATCCTTGTCTGTCCCTATTCCAGCCTTGCTCCCAACCATTGCCCCATGGCTCACAGTCCCTGCAATAGACATCGATGTGAGACCTGTCCCAGGCACCCTCCCATTTCTGATTTCTGTCTACTCTGGTCTTGTCACAGACATGTCAGGGCCATCTGTGAGAGCAGTCATGTTGTCTACCAGCTTGATGGCATTTTAAATGGGCATGACCAGTAGCAGTGCCTATCTGCATGAATGGCCTCTGCCAAATTGTAGCCAAGATACAACTGGACCATCTGTTGCCGAGCATACCATCCAGTACAATGTGTTTGGTTTCAATGACTGCTTCATAGCCTGTGCCATCTGGATTCTTCCTGTCAGCACAAGATCTTCTGAATAGCACATATCCTTCATTCAAGTAATCGCACCCCCTTCCCTCCTCCCGTCCTCAACCTTTGCTACTCTCTGCCCCCTATATGCTTCCCTGCTGCGATTCTAACCTTACAAGTGGCCCCTAACCCCCCTTCCCTTCTGGCTGCACCTGCTTATTAATTTACTCTTATCTGCTTGTGAATCCCACCCTATCCATGCACATAGCACGTCCTGCTGATACTGCACTTCACAGCCCCTCATCCTGTCCCCACCACGTCCTTGCACACTCCCACAGGCAGCACTACACTATCTTCCCCTATCCTTACCTTGCTTTCCTTCCAACTCTACACCACATGCCTCTTCTGTACCCCCACTACCCACCCAATTCAAGATTGCCACTTACTGTGGTTTGTCCTCAACACTTGGAGATGACTGTGGTCTTATGAATTTGAGTTGAGAGAGTGTGAATGTGTGTTGTTTTCCAACATCTGATGAAGGACTTTTTCCCGATAGCTCATTCCCTCGTCTGTGGTAAATAGCAGTATGTCCTAATTCATATTAATATTAAGAAAGATGAAAAATGTTAATGCTTTGTAAATGGGGGACGAAAGACGAATTTTTGCTCTTCCCCGAGGTCGGCTTCTACCAGTTTTTCCATTCGTCTGTAAAGAATTCGCGTTAGTATTTTGCAGCTGTGACTTATTAAACTGATAGTTCGGTAATTTTCACATTTGTCAACACGTGCTTTCTTTGGGATTGGAATTATTATATTCTTCTTGAAGTCTGACGGTATTTTTCCTGTCTCATACATCGTGCTCACCAGATGGTAGAATTTTGTCAGGACTGGCTCTCCCAAGGCTGTCAGTAGTTCTAATGGAATGTTGTCTACTCCTGGGGCCTTGTTTCACTTGGGTCCTTCAGTGCTCTGTCAAACTCTTCACACAATATTGTATCTCCTCATCTTCATCTACCTCCTCTTCCATTTCCATAATATTGTCCTCCAGAACATCGCCCCTGTATAGACCCTCTATATACTCCTTCCACCTTTCTGCTTTCCCTTCTTTGCTTAGAACTGGGTTTCCATCTGAGCTCTTGATATTCATGCAAGTGGTTCTCTTTTCTCCAAAGGTCACTTTAATTTTCCTGTAGGCAGTATCGATCTTACCCCTCGTGAGATATGCCTCTACATCCTTACATTTGTCCTCTAGCCATCCCTGCTTAGCCATTTTGCACTTCCTGTCGATCTCGAGACTTTGTATTCCATTTTGCCTGCTTCACTTACTGCATTTTTGTATTTTCTCCTTTCATCAATTAAATTCAGTATCTCTTCTGTTACCTAAGGATTTCTGCTAGCCCTCGTCTTTTTACCTACTTGATCCTCTGCGGGCTTCACTAGTTCATTCCTCAAAGCTACCCATTCTTCTTCTACTGTATTTCTTTCCCCCATTCCTGTCAATTGTTCCCTTATGCTCTCCCTGAAACTCTGTACAACCTCTGGTTCTTTCAGTTTATCCAGGTACCATCTCCTTAAATTCCCACCTTTTTGCAGTTTCTTCAGTTTTAATCTACAGTTCATAACCAATACATTGTGGTTAGAGTCCACATCTGCCCCTGGAAATGTCTTACAATTTAGAATCTGGTTTCTAAATCTTTGTCTTACCATTATATAATCTATCTGAAACCTTTGAGTGTCTCCAGAGTTCTTCCATGTATGCAACCTTCTTTCATGATTCTTAAACCAAGTGTTAGCTATGCTTAAGTTCTGCTCTGAGCAAAATTCTACGAGGCGGCTTCCTCTTTCATTTCTTAGCCCCAATCCATATTCACCTACTATGTTTCCTGCTCTTCCTTTTCCTATTGTCGAATTCCAGTCACCCATTACTATTAAATTTTCGTCTCCCTTCACTAACTGAATAATTTCTTTTATCTCATCATACATTTCATCAATTTCTTCATCATCTGCATTGCTAGTTGGCATATAAACTTGTAGTACTGTAGTAGGCATGGGCTTCGTGTCTATCTTGGCCACAACGATGCATTCACTATGCTGTTTGTAGTAGCTTACCCGCACTCCTATTTTTTTATTCATTATTAAACCTACTCCTGCATTACCCCTATTTGATTTTGTATTTATAACCCTGTATTCACCTGACCAAAAGTCTTGTTCCTCCTGCCATCGAACTTCACTAATTCCCACAATATCTAACTTTAACCTAGCCATTTCCCTTTTTAAATTTTCTGACCTACCTGCCCGATTAAGGGATCTGAAATTCCACGCTCCGACCCGTAGAACGCCAGTTTTCTTTCTCCTGATAACGACATCCTCTTGAGTAGTCCCCGCCCGGAGATCCAAAAGGGGGACTATTTTACCTCCGGAATATTTTACCCAAGAGGACGCCATCATCATTTAATCATACAGTAAAGCTGCATGCCCTCAGGAAAAATTACGGCTGAGTTTCCCCTTGCTTTCAGCCGTTGCAGTACCACAACAGCAAGGCCGTTTAGGTTAGTGTTACAAGGCCAGATCAGTCAATCATCCAGACTGTTGCCCCTGCAACTACTGAAAAGGCTTCTGCCCCTCTTCAGGAACCACACGTTTCTCTGGCCTCTCAACTGATACCCCTCCGTTGTGGTTGCACCTATGGTACGGCTATCTGTATCGCTGAGGTACGCAAGCCTCCCCACCAACGGCAAGGTCCATGGTTCATTGGGGGGTGGGGGGGATAGCTGTTGCAATAAATGATCACAGAACAAAAAATTAAATAAATTCACACAACACGAAAACGGCTATTGAACTTCATTGGTTACCAACGTTTTCGTATATAGATTATGGGAAATAGCTTATTTAGTACTCGCACTCAAGTTGTCTTGTACCATAGACATCTTCAGAAACAAAATGTTGTATGTAAATCAGGGTGTACATGCCCCAGGACAACCGGGAAATCCAAGAAAAAGTGGGGAGCTTTTTCGTCTGGGAAAATCTGGGAAATACCTGCTAATTTTTTAGGATTGCACGAAAATTCAGTAATTACAGCAACAAAACACAGTGCACATACAAGCGTCTGCCATCAGCAAAGGCTTTAGCACAAAGACTATGCATTACTTCATAAAATTAAACTGCTTTTGATGAGTGTGACGTAACAACTGTTTGCATTTCTAACGGGTTGCAAAAAATTACTGAGAACATTATTTTCAATGTAAATTTCCTTTTATTCAAGATGAATTATGTTGCTTGTGAGAATGTGTGATCAGTTTCTTAACTCATGGAGCATTTGACTATTTCAAAACTTAACACTCTTAGGACCAGCAACTTAGAAAAGTTTCAGGCCCAGAAGACCAGGCATCACCATTTATGCCATCATTTACAATGTTACTTACACATTCTTGTTTGATGCATCTTAAAAGGCAACACACATTAAAAAAGAACAGTCTTCGAGGATAGTTCTTCATATTTATTTTAGTTCTTTCATATGTTACAAATTATGTGATAATGATGGCAAAAAGTATAATTATCCTTTAAAAAAAAAAATGCAAGATGAGTTCTTGAGCAGTTGCACATGTAATCAGCTTTCCTATAGAAAGGACAGAGTGCTCAATGAAACACACATTGAGCGAGGTAACCGGCGAAACATCGAGTGCATAGCAGTGAAATTTACAATGTGCTTGTCATAAATAATTCAACTGCTGCAATTTAAGATGTGGTCTTAGGATCTTGCCTAACCACACTCTTGGAAAAAACAGCAAAAAAATTTTTATGACCAGTATTGTATTGAAAGCTTATCTTTTCATGATTAAAAATATCATCTGGTAGTCACATTTTGCAAAGCTAGAATACATATTATCACACCATATTTTCCCGAATTTGGATTTCACTGCCAGGGCATTCAGCGCGCTACTAAGGCTTCCATATCATAGCAATGGGATTGCTGTTCTTATATTTTGGTGTTCTTTGTTCAGAAATTACTGCGATGCATTTGGTGAATTCGTACTTGTACTTTTGTAATAACAAAATATGGAGTGTACATGTTGCCGCACATTAAGGATCTTTCCAAAATGTATTTTCAGCTTGGGTATAGCATATTTTCTGACAGAAACCCAGGAAAAATTTGAGATTTTTTTTGTCTGCATATATATACCCTGTAAATGGAAGCAAGCATAGGATGTTTTCTTTTTCCAAAAGAATCATTAGACAGATTCATGTAACTGTAGGCCTATGCCACTGACTTAAATCTATCATAAGATTGTACAGCATATTTTAAGCTTGCATATTATCATTATTTTGAAGACAGAAAATCTCTCCTGAACATTTCAGCACATATTCTACCAACAATTTTTTTTTTCTGAAATTCAGCTTTCTTTTTTCATCATGGGCCCTAAAGAGGCTGTAGAAAGATTTAAGTCTTTGTTTTTCCTGCACATTGTTTGAGAGTGGAATGATAGAGAAATAGCTTGAAGGTGGTTCAGTGAACCATGTGCCAGGCATTTGATTGCGAATTGCAGAGGAATCATCTGGATGTTGATGTGGTGGTGTCCAAATAGATGCTGTTTGTTCAGAAATTACTGTGATGCATTTGGTGAATTCGTACTTGTACTTTTGTAATAACAAAATATGCAGTGTACATGTTGCCGCACATTAAGGATCTTTCCAATATGTATTTTCAGCTTGGGTATTGCATATTTTCTGACAGAAGCCCAGGAAAAATTTGAGATTTTTTTTGTCTGCATATATATACCCTGTAAATGGAAGCAAGCATAGGATGTTTTCTTTTTCCAAAAGAATCATTAGAAGGATTCATTTAACTGTAGGCCTATGCCACTGACTTAAATCTATCATAAGATTGTGCAGCATATTTTATGCTTGCGTATCATCACCATTTTGAAGACAGAAATCTCTCCTGAACATTTCAGCACATATTCTGCCAACAATGAGCTGATCACATGAGCTAAAGGAACTAGATTTTTAATTGGCTTGAAGACCTCCTAGCAGATGAAAATCACCATGTCGTTCTGAACTGGGAGAAGTTGTCATATGGGTAAGGAGGGTAGGATGGGTGGGGGGAATAATTACAACACCAAGAAATAATGAAATTTTGGGAATACATTTGTCTAGGGACATATTTAAGTGATTAACATTGCAAGATCACAGGTTAGTGTAGGCCCTAAGTGTGAGCTAAGTCATTGCAAATGTGAAATGCTGGTAAATTAATAACTGTTGTAACCACCCAAATGTTGCATGCAAATGTGCATGCATTGAATTGTAAAGCTGCCAGATGTCAGTTTGTGGGGTGGAGTTCCATCCCTATTGCACTTGGTGGGTCAATACAGGGCCAGATGACGCTGTTTGTGGATGACACTGGAGATGTAGTCTAGTGATGTCCCATATGTGGTTGATTCGAGACAGATCTGGTGATTGAGCAGGCCAGGGCAACGTGTCAACATTCTGTAGGGCCTGTTGGGTTACAACAGTGGCATATGGGTAAGTGTTGGCCTGTTGTCCTGTTCGTGAATGGCAGCACAACAGGTCTAATCACCAGATTGACATACCAATTTGCAGTCAGGGTGTGTGGGATAAGCCCAAGGGTGCCCCTGCTGTCAGACGAAATCAGACCCCAAACACCATTACTCCAGACGTACGCCCAGTGTGTCTAGTAGGCAGATGGATTGGTTCCAGGCTCTCAACTGGCCTCCTCGTAACCAACAGACAGCCATCACTGGCATCAAGGCAGAACCTTCTTTTACCAGAAAACACAACGAACCTCCACCCTGCCCTCTGACGAGCTCTCGCTTGACACCACTGAAGTTGCAGGTGGTGTAGTTTGGGGGCAGTGGTATGCACGCTACAGGGCATCTGGCTCAGAGCTGGTCTTAAAGTAACCGATTTGTAACAGTTCATTGTCAGTATGGTCCCGGCTGCTGCTCAAATTGTTGCTGTGTACGCATTATGATACACTAGAGCCATACACTGAATACAATGTTCTTGTTATTGGTAGTGCCTCGTGGCGACCCGGAAGCCGATCTCCTTGTGACCATACATTCTCGTGACCACTGCTGCCAGCAGTCGTGTATAGTGGCTCCATTCCTGCCAAGTCTTTCTGCAATATTGCAAAAGGAACATGCAGCTTCTTGTATCCTTGTTACAAGACCGTGAGGTGTTGGTAGTGGCATCTTTGTCGCTTTAAAGGCATTCATGACTAACATTAACTCACCACGTCCAATCTCAAAGCTAAGTGACAGTCACAACAGTTACAGTGTGTATTTAAAGCAGATGTGATTTGTATCCTCCTAGTGGTGCTACTTGGTCCACTCTTATGCGACTGGTGCAGAATTGGAATAGACATCATTTTTCAGATGTGGAAACATGTATATGAACTTCCATTTATGTCGCACAACTCCTTCTTGGTGTTGTGATTTCTTTTTTCTGTCAGTGTAGTTGAGACATACAGCAAAGGAGTGGTTTAGGGTCGTTTTTGTTCCTGGTAAATATTGGATGATCTGATGAGTAACGTTGCAGTGGTCATGAAGCTGTTAACAGCTGGTTGTATTATATGTGTGGATGTTGAAACACCGTAAAAATTCAAGGGAAATTCCCAAAGATCAGCAGAGGATTGATACTTAGTGTAAGGATCGGCAGTTGACCCTCAACGTAAACATAACGTAATGCAGATTGGCTCATTACTCTTCAGTTACTTGATTGGCGGTCAGTCATTGTAAATAGTGACACCCATAAAATATCCAAGAGTAAGGGTCTGAAGCAAGTTAAAAATTAGATCCGGAAAATTCAAATCTCAGACTGAGATTCATTGGAAGAGTCCGAAGAAAATGTAACGCGCCATGGTGGAGGTAGCTTATAAAATTAGGCTGCCTCTCGTGTGTTACTTGTCAGGCTGGAATCTTTGCTAGGTGAAACAAATATAGGAGGTAAAGAAAACACAAAAAAGCGTGGGTCATTTCACGGAGGCGTCGTTAAGTAAATACAGAAGTGTCACGTCGTTAAGTAAATACAGAAGTGTCATGCAGATGCTTATCTAGCTCCAATGACAGTATACTACAGTAAAAACTGTGTGTTGTGGGGTGATTTACTGTTAAAATTCCAAGAATACATCTTCCAATAACTGTGATGGTAAAATTAGACAAATTCGAGTTAATACAGCCCTTGTAGACAGCTGTTCTCCCAGGAAAGTGCGGAACTGATAAATGTACACAAATGACTCTTCACCACATATTGCAAGATAATTTTGGGAGTATAGATGTAAGTACAAATGCAGAACCGTAATACACATAAGATACTCTGTGACAGTCAATCAGCACTTCGAATCTGTCATGAAAAAAAAGTTAATCAAATAAAATTACAAGAAAGGAATAAAATTTGTAAGCAGCAACAAATTGACTGACAAGTAAATAAATTATAATATTCAGTATCTCCTTACTCCTATGGTGTTAGTCTGGAGAAAAGTGGATACCAGAACTTGACACAGATTAAACAATAAATATACAGATTTCAGATCAGGAAAGATAAAGCAAGACAGAAAGAACTGAAAATTAATAGTAAAATGTGATTGACAAGCAAGATTTTAGAAATTTTGAAGTTAAAAGTGGCAAGGATGGCAGTCATCATGACAGAAATAAGGTGTGAGCAAAGAGGTGATAAAGCATAGATAAATGGAAAAAGATCTATTGATTACTTAATATTTGAGAAGTAAATGGTCTTACTGGAATGCAAAGTTTTCATTGTTTGTTGCACATGACTTATCTTGATAGTGGATGGTGATCTATCTTGCATGGTTTTGAGTTTTTCTGTCTTTTATTTAAAATGTAATTACCATAAGATCATGAGTTTGCTTTTAATATTCACTCACAATCATATGAAAGGAAAAATGTCGTACAATATGATGATACATTTTGAACTGTACTACAGTTAAATATCATATTTCTCTTAAAAAGATTGAACATCCATTCTATTACATTTTGCATTAAAATGCATCATTATTAGATGTTCATTTTTAATGACCCCAGAAGCTTTATACCTTGCAGCAAAAATATGTTATTTTTCTGCATTGCCTTTATAGTTTTCATATTGTGAATTGTATTTATAGTTACACTTACATACTTATTCGTAATATTAACACGTGACTCAGATGGTAAAAGACACATCAAACTACAAAGTTGCTCTTGAGTCTTATTCTGATTAGAAAGTAAAAATTTTCCTGATGCAGCATGTACTAAAGTAATGTTTACTGAACCAGTCTGTCCATCTTCACATAGGGAAGGATGGATTTGATTTTGCTGCGTAAATTGTGTCATATAGTAATGGGATACTCAGAAGCTAAATGCCCTATAATATATCCTTTGATATTGGCATGATGTCTTTTTATGGTATCGAGCTGAATTTTCTTATAATTCATCAACACAGTTTTTCTTTACTTCAAGCATGCAACCGCAAGGGAAAAGTAGGAGATTCCTACTCCAAATTGTACTAAATTCTTAGCAAACCTCTCCATGTGAAGTTTGATGAATTGAAATCAGTAATGAATCAGCATCCGGAAATGAACAACACAACATGACCAGCAGCTCTTTTACACTCTACATATTGATTTAAAATAACTGTCACAAAGCTGCACTACAGGAAAAAATAAATTTAAGAATTTAATTATGTCTTGAATTTCAGTGAGATAAGAGCTGACAGAATAGAAATTCTGTGAAAAATTAATATATAAATAAGCAAACGATCTATGAAATCTAGGAGAGTCAACAAAAGATGTTAAGATTATCTAAATATTTAGCTTCACGGAAAGAAACTACGCCAAAAGTTAATTGTAAAGAACAAATAATGTATGTAAAGCCTGTTTTAAACAGAGCAAATGTAATGTCACTAATAGAAGAACATAGATGTCATATGTGCTTGTATGATCCAAGAGATTCACAGCACCAATGCCAAATGAAAAGAAATATGATTGGTAGAAAATTGCCGAAGCTCTTTAATGTCCATCTGGTACATGAAAAAGACAATAAATTTATTACATGCCAACACCAGTGGGAAACAGAGTGAATAAGCACAGTAAATTTTCTTGAAAGTAAACAAGAGTGAATACGTATCTGTTATGCTGATTAAAATTAAAAATATATGAGAAATCTAATCATTCTCCTTGCTTATGTTCATGGTAGCTGTAATTACATGGTTGATGTATCACTTTTAGAAATTCTTTATGATAAATGCAAATAAATGATGCTGGGTAATGCTGTCTGCCGTCTAACAAACTTTATAACATATTTTATCAAATACCAATACGTGACAGGTTTTATGTATATTTTGCATTTAATTAATCACATTTTAGTGACATTATCTTCCTTAAACATACTGTAATAAAATCCATGAAGTGCTTTGCTTATGGAACTGCAGACATCAGAAACTAGCTGAGATATAGCAGCTATTTAAATATGAAAATCAGTATAGTTAGGCAAATGTCTCCATTTGTTAATGCTAGCCTTTCTTCAGGTTATGTTGGTCGTCATAAATTAGTGTTTTGGTTTTAAATTTCCTCTGCATTTGTAAAGAGAAGTTGACAAAAAGTATCCACCACTGTATGTGTAAAGCTTTGGAATAGTGCTAAGGAAAGGTGGAGCTGCAGTTTAGTGTTAAGTGTAGTACTATCTCCACATATTCCACACATATGTGCAAATTCAGACTCTTAAATTCTTCCTCTGCTATGCTTCTTACTTCGTCGGAAACAAGGCGCTCGCCATGCAAAATAATTCTGTCTGTATATCAGAGTTTTGCATCATGGCTCTAACTGTATAACGTTGAATGCTGTGTGCTGGTTATTAGTGCCACAAAAAGATAACACAGCATTCATAAGCTATTCTTGTTATCGTTCTCTTCCATTCCATCTGATGGAAATGCTTGCTTGCAGCTACAATTGAGTGTTAATGAACATTGGCGGGTTGTCTGCGAATGCTTATTCACTAGTGTTCGCTCCCATTCACTCCAGTGTAAATTAGGCTTAGTTACTCCACTGTTTTTCAATTTGTAACAGATTGAAGGTGGCAATGGCCGAAACCATTAATTGTGACGTGCTCAAATTTGTGTGTCCAAGACGGTCTTCTACAAATAAATTAGGCTTTAACATCATATCAAAAAAGAAATTAATTGGACTTCAATTTAATCAGAAGGTAAAAGTTTCCGTAATGCAGGATGCACAGATGTAAATCTTAATGTCTGTTGCGTTCAATAAAAAAAACCGGAGATAATAGTTTTTACACTTAACATCTATCATTGTAACTATTTAAAACATCTATTATTCTAGAGCATTCTACACAGTATTGCACACGTATATGGGGTTTAATTGAAAAACATGCTGAACTGTTTAATTTTGCTGCCACTATGTGTCCAGTTCACATAATTTTTGATGTTGTGTTGTTATACTTATCTCAAACATATATTATGACTTCAGTAGATATATTATGGTTATTTGATTATTGGCTGTTGAAATGGTTACATCAGTATGATCAGCAATTCATAATTTCTGCAGAACATAAAACAAATATTTCAAATTAAATTTTGCTCTATGAATGTAGTAAAGGACAGATTGGCTTCACGAACGGGAATGTTGCATTCAGGAAATCGTTCTTGAATAAAACAAGCATGCTACAAACTTTTACCAAAGTGCCATGAAGTCTTGGGTGCCACAGCACACATCAGTAGCATTTGATGACACTGTTAAAAAGTAATGAATTGCATTTCACTCAAGCTTACCAATTTTTGAGAATGCTATGAACATGTGACATGCTGGAGCAAAATTTATTCTGAAACTGACAAATTTCAACCAAAAGTGCTGTGAAATGATCATTGCTTTGAAGGTTCTGAATCCAGATCACGATAATCAAAACAGCACAAACAGGTTATAATTGTTAATGAAACATGGGTGTAATATCCCAAACTGAGACTCGATTATCCTACTGAAAGCTTCCTGAAGAGTCAAGACAGAAAAAAAGCTCAATCAAATGAGAAGATTCTGCTCATTATATTCTCTGCTTTCAACAGCTCACGGGGCTCACATCGAACCTTCTGGATCCACAGCACATAAAGAATTACGTTGAAGTCCTATGCTGTTTGTTTGCTTGAAGCAGCCTAAAGAAATTTCTTTGATTTGTGCAGAAACAATTCGTGTCTGTTGCAACATCATGAATGTACCTGTTCAAGCTTTGCAATAGAAATGGTGAGGGAGAGGGCAGATTCATGCCGGGCCATGAAGTTACAGAGTGGTAAAATTGATAGATGTTTATTCGAGAAGCGTTTTACAGCATACTGGCCAGCCTCAAGACTTGTGTGCATGCAAAGCACAGCCGATTGCAGAATGCGGTGATGCACCGATGGTGGATGTGACATCCGTTGTCCTGGATCACAGGCGGCAGCTATCCTGGAGTCCTGCTTGTTGTCCACACCAAAGAACAATCGCAGGTGCTCCTGAGTTGTCACTAGGAACCCCATGTGTACTTGTGTAATAGCTGGCACTATTTGTTTGATGCCTGATGCCAAGCAGTAACCCCCTCCCCTGCGCTCCCAAGGTTGACCCGGATGTTAGTGGCTGGCCGCACACCAGCTCTGCACATCAGTGAAATTTCCAAGTCCAGAGCCACCACGCCACAGGTATGGCACACCTCTGCCAGAACTCAGATGAGTTAATGAGCAAACTGGTAACTAGCCAATCTTTATCACCCAGTGTTAGCCTTGGTTTCTCTGAAACTCAGAAGCCTATCCTTCTCTCTGGCTTAGAAAGCAGACACAATGGCGGCATGACTTAATGATTTGAAACCCTAAGCTTGATTATTTATATATCCTGATTGCTATGCTTCTGCCACAGGAGTAGGTTTGCCATATACTTGTCCCCTGTCAGCTTTCCTTACTCACTTTACCCCGAGCACAGGTTGCTAGGCCCAGTTAAGTTTGTAACGTGTAAGTTCTCAGTAGCATGCAAGTCCTCCAAGTTACAAAATGTTACTTCACTCCTGGTCACATTGTGTAGTGGTATTAGCGGTTCTGTGCACCTTGGTTGTCCTGAGTTTTTTGACATAATGTCAACATAATTGCTCAGTATCTCACATGATTAACACATAAGCCCTACTGGCCTCTGCTGCCTGGCCACAGCTGGGAAAAATCTAAAAAATTTACGGCTGTGCTTTAGACTTTTGTGGGGTGCAGCACATCTCCGCTCTTTTGAAAGCTTCATCCTGAATCTTCAATGACTAGTCTTCCCGTAAAATTACTCCTAATCGACAGAAGTCAGTACTTGCTGATGATAACAGACAGCTTTAACCATGATCTGTCCTACATGAGTTTCCCCCTTATCCACCACTACATGAGCTTACTCTAAAGTGCAGTTTGTAGAACTTTATTGCGTTACAATCCTTAATATAGTGCCTATATTACTGAAATTCAGGGTTTTACTCCCATCAACTGTTCACTCTTAGCAATTTGTCAACACAGTTCCTGGCGAGAAAACTAAGTAATGCTTGTACATCCTCATCCTTTGGAAGTAAGACAAAATTTTCTTTTTGGAACTTGTGTCATTCGTTTCGCCCAGAAACATATTCATAACACATGTCCGCACATCAGACTTTACCAGTCTGTCTGGACAGACAACAGTACTTCCTTCTCCAAGTCCGTCAGCAACATAACCACATGAGCTTCACTATTATCTGATATCAGCACCACCTTCTATGTCCTTATACGTATCCATTTCCATGTTAGTCAGGATGTTCTGATGAACTTGCCACCTAATCAAAGGAACCATCCATCGTCTCCTCCCTCCATTTGAAACAAATAACTAACAATAAGTAGAAAACAAAAAACACCACCAAAGAAACCTGACTAATCCTATGACACTTGGCAGTGACATGAGAACACTAAACCCATCTTAAAACAACACAGTGTAAAACATATCCAGAAACCCAGATATCAAAAGTAAATCTTGACTCCAACAAAATATTGAAAAAAATCTAACAACATAACTAATTACACAATCTCAAAGCATAAGGCATATCATGTGCCTTGTGCTGTCTAACTGCTAGAAGTTCCTTTTTTCTGGGAGCTGCACCTTTGCATAATGGATGAGTTGCAGGTAATTGCGGCACTGCATCCACCATACCTTTAAATGGTTTTACCCAACTGACGTGAATGATAGACATTTTGGTAGGAAATTGTACTTTTGCATTAACACGTGAGGTCATCTCCATGACCTGATACGGTCCCTGATATTTGGCTACGAACTTCTTCGCATGCCCCTTTGGCGTATAGGGATTAGTGACCAATACTCACTGCCCTATATGATTCTGTATTAGTTTGCTCATGCACCTATTTGGATTTTTCCTATAATTCCAGAGCCTTCATGTTTGTTTTTTGAACATTTCTCCATACTTCCCACATTCTTCTTGTAAACTTCTTTACTGATTCATAATCTGGTTTCAATTTAGGACGTAAAATGTCAAATGGGGATGGCATCTTTGTCCCATGCACCATCTCAAATGGTGACATGCCTGTTCCCGTATGAGTCTTCTAGGTGTACACACAACTGACACATGGAAGATAGGTATCCCAATCATCGTGTCTAGCATTCACATAGAAGCTCAGTGTCTTCGAATTGGTCTTATTGATGTGCTCCATCCTACCGTTGGTTGGAAGTTGGAATGGGCTTGTTGATAACTTACGAATACATAACACATGGCATGGCTGTTTCATAAGTTCTGAAACAGATTTCATATCCTGATCCATGACTATGTTAACAGGCACTCCAAACTTCAATATTGTACTGTTAACTAGTGCATGTTGGTCTGGAATTGCTATCTTTACTAGAAACCATTAAAAATGATCAATGATTGTAAGCAAGTACCTGTTCACTGCAGGTGTTTTGTCTCATGGTCCGCAAATGTCAGGCCCAAACATTTGAGATGGCTTTGGTGGCCCTGGTAACTTCTGCAAAGTGATTTTCTGATGTGAAATATCTGCTGTTTGCATGCATGGTACACTATCTATGACATATTGCTCCACATCACACTTCCTATTTCTTCACAAAAACCCTCCTGAAACATGTCTATATGTTGTGCGTCGGCAACCATGACTTGACAATACGTTGTTATAAGTCTGTTGTAACACCTCTTTTTGAAAAACTACCGGGACCACAACACACAGTCCTCATTTTGTGACTCTGCACAACAAATCCTTATATACTATAAAGTGTGGCTGTGAGTTGAAATTTGACATTTTTTTATCCTTTGCCAGTGTTTGTTGCCATTCCAACACACTTCTGCCCATTGTGCTCAACATGGCCACTTCGCAACTTAATGTGTCTGTGTTTGTGTGTTGTTTACCTGGCTTATGGATGAACTCTAATCAGATTCAGTAAGCTTGAGAGCCCAACATGTTCGATGAGTAGATGGGTCTTTCAGACAAAGAAACTGTTTCAGTGATGCATGATCAGTTACAATCTTAAATCTTCTACCATACAAGTAACACTGGAAGTACCTAATATTGTATATGATCACTAACAGTGGTTAACGTTTCACTTTATTTAACTGCCTCAAAGCATATGATACTGGATGCTCCTGTCCATTAACCATCTGACTGAAAATACAGCTGACTACTTTGCTAGAAGCATCACGAGAGACGATTAACTCCTTTTCAAAATTCAGAAACCAATATCGGATCTGAAGTCAATACCTCTTTCAATTTCTCAAACGCTGAGTGACACACCTGTGTCCACTGAAACTTTACACCCTGTTTGAGTAATCTGTTTCAAGTTCCAGCCTCTTTTGCAATATCCTTTACAAATTTATGGTAGCAGTTATACAGCTGTTACCCTTAAATGCAGAGGAGATAGAGCAGATAAGTGAAAAGAGTACATCGAAGGCCTCTATGAGAGGGAGAATTTGTCTGGTAATATGATAAAAGAAGAAAAAGTAGTCATTAGAGAAGAGATAGGGGGACCAGTATTAGAATCAGAATTTAAAAGAGCTTTGGAAGACTTAAGATGAAATAAGGCAGAAGGAATAAAATATTCTATCAGAATTTCCAAAGTCATTGGTGGAAGAGGCAACAAAGTGACTATTCATGTTGGTGTGTAGAATGTCTGAGACTGATGATATACAATCAGACTTCTGAAAAAAAAACCTCATCCATACAGTTCCAAAGGTGGCAAGATCTGACAGTGCGAAAATTGCTGCACAATCAGCTTAACAGCGCATGCATCCAGGTTGCTGACAAGAATAATATACAGAAGAATGGAAGAGAAAATTGAGGACCTGTTAGATGACACACAGTTTGGCATCAGGAAAGGTAAAGATACCAAAGAGGTAGTTGTGATGTGTGGGTGATAATGGAAGCAAGACTGAAGAAAAATCAATACACTTTTATAGGACTTGTAGACCTGGAAAAAGCATTTGACAATGTAAAATGGGACCAGCTGTTAGAAATTCTGAGGAAAATAGGGATACGTTGTAGGGAAAGACGGATAATGTACAATATGTAGAAGAACCAAGAGGGAACAATAAGCCTGGAGGACCAAGAACAAAGTCCTCAACTTAAAAAGGGTGTAGGACAGGGCTCAATCTATATATGGAAGAGCAATGGGGCAGGGGAATAAGTTCAGTAGTGGTATTAAAATTAAGGGTGAAAGGATATCTATGATAAGATTTCCTGATGACAGTGGTACCCTGCATGAAAGTGAAGAAGAATTACAGAGTCTGTTGTATGGACTGAGCAAGCTAATGAGTACAGAATATAGCTTAGAGTAAATTTAAAAAAAGATGAAGTTATGAGCAGTAGCAGAAATGAGAACAGTGAGAGACTTAATGTGGTACATGAAGTTAAGGAATTGTGCTACCTAGGCAACAAAATAGTTCATGACATATGGAGCAAGGAGGCTGTAAGAAAGCAGACTAGCGCTGGCAAAAAGGGCATTCCTGGCTGAGAGAAGTCTGCTAGTATCAAACATAGACCTTAATTTGAATAAGAAATTTCTGAGACTGATGTTTGGAGCACAGGATTTTGGGAAAACTGGACCAGAAGAAAATCTAAGCATTTGAGATGTGGTGCTACAGAAGAATCGTAGGACCTCTGTTAAGTCATTACAGAATAACTTCCATGGTACTAGAGGGAGCTATAGAAGGTTAAAACTGTATAGGAAGACAGGCTGGAATACATCCAGCAAATAAGTGGTTGCAAGTGCTACCCTTGAGATGAAAAGGTTGACACCAGAGAGGAATTTTTGGTGTGCTGCATCAAACCAGTCGGAGGACTAACTCAAAGCATGTTACACAAACCAAAGAATGACTTATCTGTTTGGTTGGTCATGGTGATGGAAAATTTTGAATTGCTTCTGGAAGACGATGATTGGTCCGCAAACCACATTCACTATTTACGTGTCGCAGACAGTTAATTTGCGTTTGAAAAAAAAAAAAATGACACTTGTCCATGCTCAGTGTCATATGTGCTTACCATAATCTACTAAACACATCCTCCAATTGTCTCACATGGTCTGGTACATCCTTTGAAGAAACTATTATGTGATATAGATACACCATACAGGTTTTTGGCTTTAACCCTCAAAGTTCCAGCCAGTAACCACTGAAAAGTAGCAGGTGCATTTTTTAATCCGAATGGGATACTGATTATATCTGTGTGGTGCTGTAAGTGCTGTCTCTGGTCTATCCTCAAGAGCTACTTCTACCCGATGATAGCCACTTTTGAGGCCCATTGTCCTACAGTAATGACACTGACTCAAATTATCGAAGGTTTCTGTAATGTTAGGGATTGGATACACATCTGTAAAGGTCTGTCTGTGCATCCAGAAACCTCTAATTACAACAAAACCTATATTTTTTTGTTCAGTCCAATGACTTCTTTGAAACATTAACTAAGTTTTGATCCAAGATTTGTTGTTGGGTTCTGTGATCCCGTCTCATAGTTGCTGTTCAATATCTCATAGTTGCTGTTCAATCAACTCCTCTATTAATGGCTGTAAACGTGTTAGTATGTGATGCGGTTTCCTATAAATCAGTGTACTATCCCCATGGTATATGGTGCCGAATTACTGAGGTCGCTGAACTTCAGAAATACTTCTTCCACAGCTGTGGGATCACTGGCCTTCAAGTGACCCGCCTTCTCGCATAATGCTGCTGAGTTGACAGTTTGTTAATGGTTTGTATTCAGACTCGACCTCTGCCTCTGATAACTCGAGTAGCTGTAGCTATACCTTTTGACAAACTAACTTCTCCTCTACCAAAGTTATCTATGCCAACTGGAACTATACATTCCCCATTAATATTACTCAAGTGCATTATGCTTCTGTGTACAAAGCAAAGTGAGCCATCCAACTCTTCATTGCTTGAGAGTGACTCAACCACGTACAAAGTCCCACAAGGCAAATCAATGCCCACTGAAACTTTCATTACTTTTCCCATTTCTTCCATTATTTTATCCTGTTGATCAATCTTTAATTAACTGGTCTGCAGTTTAGTTGGCATCACTTTCATAACAGGTGAGCCTTGCAGCATGGCTTCATTTGCAACTGTATCACCCACAGAAACAAAGTTTCACTGAATTCAGTCGTGCGTTGCAAAAGATCGATCCCAACGCGATGTTTGTCAAGAAGTCTAACCCAAGAATCACTGAACTTCCGTGTGTTCCATGAACTATTGTACTCGACTATTCAACAGTATTATTGCCAACCCGTGTAACTTATTATGTGTTGCCCCAAGTCTCTTCCTGCCCACAGGGTCCAGACTTATAACAGACATGTACGCCCCTATTTCCAAAAGAAACCTTTGTTCCAGCCCGCTGAGCAGCAATCTGTGTCTGCACTAACTCGTGCAGTGTTACGGTCTATCAGGACTGCTTTCTGTCGGAGCATTTCTGTTTAAGTTAAAGGTAGCTTCTTCCAATGGTGCTTCCCATCCTTGCTACTCCGAAAATCCAATGCTCAGTGACCCAATCACTCACAAGAGTAACACTTTTGGTTGCCAACACTGTTTCTGCATATGGCCCTTATGCCCATACCTGTAACATTTTACATCTGAAATGGGTGTTCTTTACTGAGGGTCTCGCGATAGTACATACTGTTAATCACAAATTACCTGCACGAAGGTTTACTTTGTCTGACCAACTGCTCATTGCAGAAGTAGCTGTAGCATCATTAATGAATATTGACAAATATTCCAATGTTATACCCGAAAAGAAAATATAAGTGAGGCTACAGCCAGATCAAAAGAAAAAGTAGCTACCACAGCTCTGTCTTATTTTCTCCTTACTCACACTGTGATTGAACCTGAACCGCTTCCAAAGCCTTAAATGTGTGAAGGAGTTCCTCGTGCTCCTGCCTCTTTTGAGAATTTTCGGTAGTTAACACTTGAACTTACTGCTAGAACAGCAACAGACACTCTAGTAGTAGAAGCATGTGTTTTAACCATTTTGCATACATTATCTCTTACCATAATTAATACCAGAAACACAAATAGCTAATTCACTCAGTACTCCCAAAATCATATAAATTAGTTTATCTGCCATCTAGACTCAGAATGCCCACAGGCCAAATTACCAATATGTCTATAAGTAAAACATGCAACTTCTACAGCCTTAGTGTACACAGTTCGTGCAGTGCCAGGTAGAAACCTGATTCCTTAATGGTACTACACTATCGGGTCTGCCATTTCCCTTAATGATAAGTCCATGAGTTTACATGGCTTCGCAAATATAGCTTTAAAAATAATCTAGCCAATACTCACAAATTAAATCTAAGAACTGAGAACAGATACTGAATCATGCAAAACAAATTGAGGCACACTGCATCCATTCTGCTGAGCAAATAATGCTAAACTGGAGGTATGCCAAGTACCACTGCTTGTGCCAGTAGCAAAATATACAATTGTATTATTGAACACAAAAATACAGCATTTGGATGCCGAAAGTCACTTCTCTCACCAAAGTATAGCTTTTGGATGCTGGACAAATAGCTCTCGTCACAACAGATCAAGTCACAAGGTGTAGCAGCCATTTGCTGACACCCACTTTGACAATCTGGCCTATTCCAGGTCACAGGAAGGGCAAGAGTAATAGTGATGAAGAAGGCAGATCTATGCTGGGGCATACAGTTAAACAGTGGTAGCATTGACAGGTGTTTATTCAGGCAACCTTATACAGTACAAACCCAGTATGTTTAGAGTGTTTTGACAGAATGTCTACAGTAGTGCCCAGGCACTCACTTGATTGCACTGTAGCCTTGCTGCAGCTGGGAAAAACTTTCAAAATTTACAGTTTGGACGCCAAACTTTTTTGGGGCATGACCTTCCGTGCCCTCTTCTTATTCCTGAAGCTAATAAGGACAACGAAAGGACAAAGTTTTGCCAACAGAGAAGAGATAAAGTCAGATTTCTCAAAGGAGTTACATGAAATATAGGAAATGGGTTACAGAATTTCTTCAAAGACTGGAAAAAGTTCTGTCACAAATACGTTACATTTCATGGAGAATAATTTGAAAGAGAGAATATTAATTATCATGAACAAATAAAGATTTTTTGTGAAAAATTAAGAGTTCAGCCTGTTTTTTGATCAAGCCTTATAAAAATATTAAAAGTTCGAGGGATACGAGACTTTAAGAATAGGACTTACTACTTATCAAGCTAAAGGGTAAGTGAATATAGGAAAGGGACCAGTAAGTAAAATGAAGGATAAGCAACCCGCAATCCCATTTCAAGAGAGAAGCTGCAGGTAAGATTACATAATGCTTTCTATAAATGGCTATAATGAGTATGTATAAGATGTGGAAACATATTTGTGCTCTTGTTGATTGTGAATAAGGTTGTGGATGGAGAATCAAGACTAAGCATATAGTTTTCTTATGGCAGCTGAATGACTCCCAGTCTTAATATTCTCTTGCAAGACCAAAGTGACTGACACCGGTGCACATACAAGATGAGAAGATCTGTAATTATACACAAAGTTCAGGTGCAGTGTTTGGCGGTTAGGAATTGCTTCATCTCCTGATCTGTAAACTGAACATTGAAGAAAGAAGAACAGTTCGGGGGGGGGGGGGGGGGGGGGGGGTGTAGTTGCAGCACACTAAACACATTGCTGCACTTGAAGTTGTGAATGTATACAGTGTTCAGATTCCTGTTTTATCTGCATCATCCCACACTGATATGCATCTTATGCTGATAAACTTCTGTTTTTAATGGAAGATTCCTGCTGCTGCTTCTACTGGTACATATATTTATAATGTGAAAGAAAGATATTGCTGCTTTTTCTTGCAAGAAATGTGCAGTTGTGTAGACACTTATCTGCATTTCATTAGTTATGTTGATGACAAAGTCTCCAGACATTATTGGCTCTCAGAACTGATACACTATGTTTTTAAAAAGTGAACCACTCAGAAGCAATGGCCTGCAACATGCCACTATAAAGAGGATATGTAGAACTGCAGAACCATAATGAATGATTTAAATGGCAGAGAGGTATCATGCACATAGGCCCAACAGCGTCCTCTTTTGCATGACTTAAAGTGTTATGCAGTGCTCACTCCGTACAGATTCATCATACAAAGTGGAAATGTGCCACCAAGTGCCACTACGCCTCAGCAACATAACACGGTGGGATATCAGCAAGTGAGTACATTCGAACAGGGCAGAATGATCGGTCTCCGGGAAGCAGGTTGTAGTTCCATGAAATTATGGCTCATACAGGGCATGCTGCTTCAACAGTGAGGGATATGTGGAACCGTTGGAGGGAAGAGACCTGTACACAGTGCCAATGGGGTAGTGGATGACACAATGTGACAACAATTTCAGATGACCAACATCTGTTTTCTTGGCCGTAACGGAGAGAACAGCTTTGCCCACAGTGTTAGTGGAACGATGGAGACTGCAAAGGGTGTGGACATGTCTGTGTCAGTGGTTTGATGCTATCTTGTGCAGGCTGGACTAGTGGTACGCATGCAACTGTGTCAGACTCCACTGACCGGAACGCCACAGACTGCAATGGGCACATGAACACTGACACTGGCATGCTAAGTGGCAGAATGTAGTGTTTTCAGTTGAGTTCCACTTCAACTTGTCCTACAGAGATGCCCGCATATGTGTTTGATGCCACTACGGTGAACGCAGTGGGGCAGTCTGTATTGTTGAGCGGCATAGCAGACAAATGCCAAGTGTGATGGTTTGTGGCACCATTGCCTATAAAACGCAATCTCGACTCCTACATCTTGAGGGAAATCTGAACTCCTACCACTCCATCAGGGAGGTTTCCAGCCCGAGGCACTGCCCCTCCTATAGGCCGTTCCCCATGCCATGTTTCAGCATGACAACGCCTGGCCACATGTGACAAGGAAAGTGCAAGCCTTCTCTGAAGAACAGTGGGTGCCACTGCTTCGTTGGCCTGCCCGTTCACCTGACATGTCACCCATCGAACATGTCTGGGATATGTTCTGTTGGCAACTTGTTCATTCAGGTCCTCCTGCAGCCACAGTTGATGTTTTGTGGATGCACCTGAAAACTGTGTGGCAGCAGCATATTCAGGCACTCCTTGATTCCAAGTCATGACATCTCGTGACTCTGATAGCAGTGTTTGGTTATGCTACTCCATACCAAATTTCTACAGTCCCAGTTCATGTATAAGGGTGTAAATCAAATCGTCTATGTAGTGTCATGTCTCTAATCAGTGGAATAAATTTCATTGTGATCACATCTCTTGGTATCGGTGTTTCACTTTCTGCAAACAATGGTGTAGAATGAGTGAAGACTTCTGGTGCTGTTTATTTGTTCATGTCATTTGTTCCTATTGTGAAAAATATTTGCATTGAAAGTTAAACACAATTTCATGATGAGAAAAACGTTAAAAAGATGTTATAAGGATCTTGCAATTTAATGTTCTGAGTGCAGTTCTGTACATTTACTAAATAATTGAATAAAACTTGAGTTTTGTGTACTATGATATAAAATTAATATTGACGTTTGCCTTATTTTGTTACATTGACAATTTTCAATTTCTGAACAAAATAGCTTCAATTGTTGTTGTTGTTGTTGTTGTAGTCTTCAGTCCTGAGACTGGTTTGATGCAGCTCTCCATGCTACTCTATCCGGTGCAAGCTTCTTCATCTCCCAGTACCTACTGCAACCTACATCCTTCTGAATCTGTTTAGTGTATTCATCTCTTGGTCTCCCTCTATGATTTTTACCCCCCACGCTGCCCTTCAATACTAAATTGGTTATCCCTTGATGCCTCAGAACATGTCCTACCGACCGATCCCTTCTTCTAGTCAAGTTGTGCCACAAACTCCTCTTATCCCGAGTTCTGTTCAATACCTCCTCATTAGTTATGTGATCTACCCATCTAATCTTCAGCATCCTTCTGTAGCACCACATTTCGAAAGCTTCTATTCTCTTATAGTCCAAACTATTTACCGTCCATGTTTCACTTCCATACAATGCTACACTCCATACAAATACTTTCAGAAACGACTACCTGACCCTTAAATCTATACTCAATGTTAACAAATTTCTCTTCTTCAGAAATGCTTTCCTTGCCATTGCCAGTCTACATTTTATATCCTCTCTGCTTTGACCATCATCAGTTATTTTGTTCCCCAAATAGCAAAACTCCTTTACTACTTTAAGTGTCTCATTTCCTAATCTAATTCCATTAGCATCACCCTACTTAATTCAACTACATTTGTTTTTGTTAATGTTCATCTTATATCCTCCTTTCAAGATACTGTCCATTCCGTTCAACTGCTCTTCCAAGTCCTTTGCTGTCTCGTGACAGAATTACAATGTCATCGGCGAACCTCAAAGTGAGAGTATTCCCGTCAACATTGTCAAAAGCTTTTTCTAAGTCTACAAATGCTAGAATTGTATGTTTGCCTTTCCTTAATCTTTCTTCTAAGATAAGTCATAGGGTCAGTGTTGCCTCACGTGTTCCAATATTTCTACGGAATCCAAACTAATCTTTCCTGAGGTCAATTTCTACCAGTCTTTCCATTCGTCTGTAAAGAATTGTCGTTAGTATTTTGCAGCCGTGACTTATTAAACTGATAGTTTGGTAATTTTCACATCTGTCAACACCTGCTTTTTTTGGGATTGTAATTATTATATTCTTCTTGAAGTCTGAGGGTATTTCGTCCGTCTCGTACATCTTGCTCATCAGATTGTAGAGTTTTGTCAGGAGTGGCTCTCCCAAGGCTGTCAGTAGTTCTAATGGAATGTTGTCTACTCCCGGAGCCTTGTTTCGACTTAGGTCTACAGTGCTGTGTCAAACTCTTTGCGCAGTATCATGTATCCCATTTCATCTTCATCTGTATCCTCTTCCATTTCCATAATATTGTCCTCAAGTACACCACCCTTGTATAGATCCTCTATATACTCCTTCCACCTTTCTGCTTTCCCTTCTTTGCTTAGAACTGGGTTTCCATCTGAGCTCTTGATATTCATTCAAGTGGTTCTCTTTTTTTCCAAAGGTCTCATTAATTTTTCCGTGGGCAGTATCCGTTTTACCCCTAGTGAGATAAGCCTCTACATCTTACATTTGTCCTCTTGCCATCCCAGATTAGCTATTTTGCACTTCCTGCCAATCTCATATTTGAGACGTTTGTATTCCTTTTTGCCTGCTTCATTTACTGTATTTTTATATTTTCTCCTTTCATCAATTAAATTCAATATTTCTTCTGTTACCCATGGATTTCTGCTAGCCCTCGTGTTTTTACCTACTTGATCATCTGCTGCCTTCACTACTTCATCCTTCAGAGCTACCCATTCTTCTTCTACTGTATTTCTTTCCCCCATTCCTGTCAATTGTTCCCGTATGCTCTCTCTGAAACTCCGTACAACCTCTGGTTTAGTCAGTTTATCCAGTTCTCATCTCCTTAAATTCCCACTTTTTTGCAGTTTCTTCAGTCTTAATCTACAGTTCATAACCAGTAGATTGTGGTCAGAGTCCACATCTGCCCCTGGAAATGTCTTACAAATTTAAAACCTTCTTCCTAAATCTCTGTCTTACCATTATACAATCTATCTGATACCTTCTAGTATCTCCAGGCTTCTTCCATGTATACAACCTTCTTTCATGATTCTTGAACCAAGTGTTAGCTGTGATTAATTTATGCTCTGTGCAAAATTCTACCAGGCGGCTTCCTCTTTCATTTCTTAGCCCCAATCCATATTCACCAACTGTGTTTCCTTCTCTTCCTTTTCCTACTACCGAATTCCAGTCACCCATGACTATTAAAGTTTTGTCTCCCTTCACTATCTGAATAATTTCTTTTATCTCATCATACATTTCATCAATATCTTAATCATCTGCAGAGTTAGTTGGCATATAAACTTCTACTACTGTAGTAGGCATGGGTTTCTTGTCTATCTTTGCTACAATAATGCGCTCACTATGCTGTTTGTAGTCCTCGCCCAGAGATCTGAATGGGGGGGACTATTTTACCTCTAAAATATTTCGCCCAAGAGGACACCATCATCATTTAACCATACAGTAAAGCTGCGTGCCCTCGGGATAAATTACGGCTGTAGTTTCCTCTTGCTTTCAGCCATTCGCAGTAGCAGCACAGGAGGGCCGTTTTGGTTAGTGTTACAAGGTCAGATCAGTCAATCATCCAGACTGTCCCTGCAACTACTTAAAAGGCTGCTGCCCTCTTCAGGAACCACATGTTTGTCTCTCAACAGATACCCCTCCATTGTGCTTGCACCTACGGTAAGGCTATGTGTATCGCTGAGGCACGCAAGCGCAAGCCTCCCCACCAACGGCAAAGACCATGGTTTTCAATAAGTATCAAAAATGTAGATGGTGGCAGTGGAGGGCAGAGAGGTACATGGTTTGTTCTCGATTTAGAGTGAGTGTCAAAAATATTTCGCTTTGTGAACATGTAAGAAGGTAGATTGGGTCTCTCTCTCCCTCCCTCCTCCTCTTGCCCCTCCAGTTGTTTCCGCCATCTTGTTGTTGTTGTTGTTGTTGTTGTTGTTGTGGTCTTCGGTCCTGAAACTGGTTTGATGCAGCTCTCCATACTACTCTATCCTGTGCAAGCTTCTTCATCTCCCAGTACTTCCTGCAACCTACATCCTTCTGAATCTGCTTAGTGTATTCATCTCTTGGTCTCCCTCTACGATTTTTACCCTCCATGCTGCCCACCAATGCTAAATTTGTGATCCCTTGATGCCTCAGAAAATGTCCTACCAACCGGTCCCATCTTCTTGTCAAGTTGTGCCAAAAACTCCTCTTCTCTCCAATTCTATTCGATACCACCTTATTGTTTATGTGGTCTACTCATCTAATCTCCAGCATTCTTCTGTAGCACCACATTTCGAAAGCTTCTATTCTCTTCTAGTCCAAACTATTTATCGTCCATGTTTCACTTCCATGCATGGCTACACTCCATACAAATACTTAGATAACTTCCTAAAAATGTTTGCTGTGTTTGTAACCCTCAATTTTCAAGTTATTTTCACTTTTCCCTCAAAGTTGTCGGATCGGAAAGTAATGCACAGTAATTTTTACCTTCCCAGATCGTTAAAATTTCTCAATGATATACTTTGAAGTATGCACTACAGGGGTATTTTGTTTCCATGCGCAGCTTTAGCGGTAGAAGCCTGAACTATGAAACAACTTTGGTACGCATCTTGTCAACTTGTGAAGAGTAGCAAATCATAGTTTGAGATTTGTGGACCAAGGAGCATAAACTGAGTGAAATTCACAGGGACTGGCGTGATGTGTATGGGGCAACTTTGTTGACCGTAGCAATGTCTCTAGGTGTTGTGCATTCTTCCAAGAGGGCCATGTAAACCTTAGTGATTCACAAGGTTCTGGGCATTCTGTAGCAGCTGCAAACCCAGCAGAATGTCGGAGTCATTGAGGTGGCAGTTTTGAACAAATGGCACGTGCAGCTGCAAACCTTATCGCAGCAGTTCAACATTTCCTATGGTGCAGTGCACTATATTGTTCGTGACATGTTGAAATATTGTAAAGTTAGTGCTTTCTGGGTACCTAATAACCTGACAAACAACCTCAAGGGCCAGTGAATGATGACAAGCTTGAATCACTTAACACATTACACTGCAGGAGGGCATGACTTTCAGAAAGGAATCGTAGCTGGTGATGAGTCTGTGGAGTGGAAACATGCTGGTTCCCCTCTACGAAAAAAATTCGTTGACTCATTCTGCTACGAAATTGATTGTGACAATGTTCTGGGATATGCATGGTGAGTTATAGGTGGACTTTGCTGAAACCAGAACCACTGTGGATGCTGCAGTCTACAGTAAAACTTTGTTTAAGTTACATCATGCCATTCACGACAAATGCCATAACATTAATGCTGATGGTGTGAGACTTCTTCATGTTCTTTCGAGAACAGTTACTGTCTTCACATATATAGTTAAAGACTACCCAGCCATTGACCATCGTCTGTGCGAATGCGCACAGGTTGCCCAAACTCTTACGGGAATTGCCCAAGCATGCGCGAGTAATGAGCGGATGGGCAAATGTCTATACGGTACATTACATATGTAGAATTGTGGACAGTTGGGAATGTGAGTCTCATGGGAAGCGTGCAAGGGATAAGTCCCTGCAGTCGCGCTATTCATCTGTGTCCTCGGTGGCTCAGATGGATAGAGCGTCTGCCATGTAAGCAGGAGATCCCGGATTCGAGTCCCGGTCGAGGCACACATTTTCAACTGTCCACATCGAGGTATATCAGCAACACCTGTCGGCAGCTGAGGGTTTCAGTTAGTCATCATTTATTGAAGGGGAAAGAGTTGGATGGAAAGTGTGGGGACAGCGTGTTACCTGAGATTGAGCCAGGACAATTACGGGAACAGAGGATGTGTTGTAAGGATAACTTCCATCTGTGTATTTCAGAGAAGCTGTTGAGGAAAGGAACTACCCAGATGGTTAAGGGTTGTGAGGCAGTGATTGATATTTGAGTATATTCTGCACAGCTACATGTTGCACCACTGTGTGGTCAACTTTGCTGTTGACAATTTATCAGTGGTCATTCATCCTAGTGGACAGCTGGTTTCACTCCTACATAAAAACCTGTGCAGTGTTGGCAGCAAAGTTGGACTATGACATTACTGCTTTCGCAGGTAATCTGGCCTCTGATGGGGTTGGATAAGTTAAGTCTGTAACAGGACTGGAGTAGGGCTGGATACACAACCTGAAAACAGATTGACACTTAATCATCCTCCTGTTATGATGAGCCACAGAGACTACCTGGTGTAAGGCCTCTGCCAGCTGTCTTACTCCTCCACCTGCAAGCTCTACCAGAATGAACCCATCCCGGAAGGTCAACATAATCTACAATGCCTACTGTAAACCATAGGCCATTGCCAGAACCTTCTAACGTTTTTGATGACAGAAGAGTGTGTGAAGTGTATGTGCAAACTCCCTACTTCTCTTACACAAGTTGACTTACTTGGGAACGCACAGCCGATCTTCTTCACTGGATAGCCGGCTTCTGGAATCTCTATAAACTTCTCCGAAGAATGATGCTAGTCACAGGAACGTAGGAACCTTTAAGACGCTCTCTCTCTCTCTCTCTCTCTCTCTCTCTCTCTCTCTCTCTCTCTCTCTCTCTCTCTCTGTGGAATAATGAGGTACTTGAGGAATACTTTTCAATAGCTTTGGGTATATTTGAGCTTCATAAAGAACAAAATTCACGCTTCACATAATATTTAAGTTCTTGTAAGTGACTCTATCGTCTCGCATTAGAAACAGATTTAAGTCCGTTTAGAAATTTGTCTACTACAAACATATCGTAAAATACATCCTGCCTCCAGCAAGCACAAGATAAGAATTTTTTCACAATTCAGAATCTCTGTTCTTTTGTCACTACCAATAATCAGAGTTACAAACAGCACAGAATAACACAGAAGTTCCTTGGTTCTTCTGTGTGCTTTCACTACGACTTCCATGGATTGCCCAACAAGTACTTGTCGGAGCCGTTCAACTGCTGCGTCGACCTTTTGCTCACAACTGATCAACTGATTTCACACATGCACACACAGACATGTGACGTGCAGTAGATAGAGTTCCTTTCTCCCACTCACAGCTAAAAAATCATGTTCGAGACAGTGGAAGGCCAAGTGGTTATAGGATTTACGTGGAAATTCTCGAAATATTTTATACATAATCATTATTTACATAACATCACTTACAACAACATTTCATACCATAACAATATACTTTTCTCATACATGTTTCTACATATATCTTTCACTTCAACAACAATATTTTTCTTCTCTAGAACAATCTTTAGCTGCATGTTCCTTTATTCTGTTCTTATTTCACCTTGACATCAAGACCTGAACATTTTTTCATGTCTTTAGTCATCTTTTATAATATTTAAGAATTGTAAGGACCCTTTCTTATTTCCAATCGTAAACTGCAGGTGTTCATGACACTTGAGTATTCTATTATTTCTATCCTTTGTACTACATTTTCTTTAGTATGTACTAGCTTCATTATCTGTTGTAGTTTGGAAGAACATTGGGCAAAATGAAAGTGTTCTTTTTGACATTTATGAACTTACAAAGAACGCAATAATGCTCGTTGTGCCTAGAATTCAAACTTTCCAGAATAATCCATACAAAATTTCGTGACTTTTGTCACGATACTGTCCCTTTCCCCTAGGATCAGTACCTATACCTTGTCTGTGGGTTGACCGTATGAGAGCACTTCCTCTTCCCACTTTTTGGTTGGTATGCTCCTTTATAAAACACTCCTATTTTTTCAGGCCACAGGTCATCCTATCTCCAAGTAGGTACGCCTGCCCCATATACTTAGCAAATACTGGGTATGCCCCCTGTATCCTGCCTGAGTAGGCTCCATGATTCATTACCCCAGTATACATTCCTATGTACACTATAATTAAGTATTTTCTGGTAAAGTTACAAATCTACTCTACACTTCACATATACTTCTTAATACTTCATCCAATTCCTAGAGTCCTCCTCTGCTTATCAACTTCTATACTTCCAGTAGATACCATGTCTATATACACTATTCAGTAGATAATATGCTTAACTTAGGTTATTCGAGTCCTACTGTCCTACAATTCGTCACTTTATCGGAGTATTTATGAGACTGACTTTTTTTCCTCTCCCCGCCCACACCTCCTTCTTATGTATAAAATATCCTAGTTTTTAGATACTTATATACATGTATGATAGTTTTATGTACATATGTATAGGCAATGTAGAACCATTATAGTTTTCATATATATATGTGGGTGTACAAGTTTCCCTGTGTACACATATCTTTTCCCCTACAACACCTCACATCGCGACAGGTTTCTAATCTGTAATTTTAATGTTTGTGTTTAAATGTCTTCTTGTATGCGGATGTGTGTTCGTGTAGTCTGATTCTTTGGCCTACTTATCAAAAAATAACATGTCGGTTATTAAAACCATGGAAAATAGGAAGGACTTCTGCGATAGAAGCATATGAATGTGGAAAGAGGGAAAAAATAGATAGGTCCTCAAATGAGAAGTAAGAAAGGATATAAATAGAAATAGTTGCTAAGATCGAAGAAGAGAAAGAAAATAGCCCCAAAGACAGGAAACCCTTCCCACTCCCCTTCCTTGAGGTCCCCAAAGGAAATCCTAGCAACCCTATGGAAATGGCAAGTGGTGATGAATCAGGCACACTTGTTTGTGAGGGTTGTTTGAAGGGTGCGATGTGTGCTTTGTGTTAGTCGTGATTCATGTGTTCTCATAAATCGTGCTTCTATCCACAGTACCCACCCCTTTCAAACTGATACAAACCCTCTCATCTACATCATATCTCAAAAAGGTATAAAATATCCTATACAAAGTAGAAAATTATACACTACAGTAAAACAGTCATTCACATTATATTATATTTTGCACAGACATAATACTCTTATTCCATTTATTTCATGTCTAGAGATCATTTTATATCTTATTCTGTGGTTCTCTTAAGTTGTAGTCATATCCAGTTTTCTAGGTAATAAGATTATAGGATAGTTTAAGATTTTATGAATAGATGACAGAATAGTTTTAAGATTTGAAGGGAATTCAGTGTGGCAAAACTATTTTGGAAGAAACACCGAAAACAACTCGGGATCCGATGGTCATCACTCTGCCCTTCAACTCAGAATGTTAACGTCCCTGGGGGATATATGACTCTACCCGGGTCCCATGGATCTGATATTACCTTTTCTTGTGTACTTGCAGGCCAAAACTTCTCTTTAAACTTCTTTTGAAAATCTCCCCTTGAGGAGAAGCTCTCAATATTTACGGTTCCCCATTATGAGGCTTCCCCTAGAAGGTAACCCACAGCAAATTCATTCATTTTAGAATCTTCCCAATTTTTTGGCAAAGCTTGGTTGAATCTTTCCAAAAAATGTGTCGAATGTACCTCTCCATCGGGCTTGAATTTAGGGAATTGTCTCGATAACCCCGAATTCATTCCCCATTGTAAATAGGTAACTACTTCACTAGTCAACACAACATTTGGTGAAGTTACTCGTTTTTCTACTTGTTCCTGGATAAGATGGAATTCTCTCCAGAATTCGTCTATGCCCTTCCTGGTATCAGTAAGTTCGGAAGAATTCATAGGCGACACATTCCCGGGTGTTATTCTCTCGGTAACTTTTCTTTCTATAATTTCTTTGACTTGTTCTTCCACACTACTTACATTTACGATATCAGAGTTTACTGTTTTCTCTTTAAAGCTTCTTTCCACGTTATCCACTTGCATACTTACATCTGTAATTTGCGAGTGGATTATTGGCATTAACTTATCTTGATTTTCAACACTATCTTTTAAAGTATGCAATCCCTGCTTTACAGCATCAAGCATTGCATTCATTTTCTAATGATCCTTAGTTTTCATTGATTTCTGATTCTACAGTATTACATTTTTCTTCAATATCAAATTCTAACTTTTTTGCTAAATCTTATAATGGATTATTCTGTTTCTGACTAAAGTCAGTGAACAGCTGATTTACATGAATGTCCAATGGATGAGTCGACTTTAACATTTAACAATCCTAAATTCGTTGTTTGGGCATTCAATTGAGATTTCACCTAGTCTAGTTCTCTAATTAAAGTTGCACTCTGTGCATCTAGTTTAGAATTGAACTGCAGATTCTGAGCATTTAAAGCTTCATTTAATTGAGCATTTGCTGAGTCTAACTTAACACTCTGGGCGTTCAAAGCTTCCCTCTGAGCATTTGAATTAGAATGTAATGAGTCTTATCTTAAGATTCTGAGCTTTAATTAGATGTACTCTGACCAGTCAGGCCCTTCTTTAGTAATTCTCACAGTCATGGCCGGTTCTGACGCCTCTCCAATTTGCTGAATGTGATCCATGATTTTACAAGCTTTAGACCTTGTGAGCATTTAAAAATTAACCTTAAGTGTAATAACTACACGAATAAAGTTCATTGAATAGTTTATACCACGTTGTATTAAAACAATAAAGTTCTGTTTTACACTCACCTGGTGTAGAATCTGGGCTGCTTCAATGAGTGGATGTGTAATCAGCACCGGTAAACAGCAGCTGGTGCCAGTGGCATCGGTTGTTGGTTTCCACATAGGCGTCAGTGAGCGGAAGTGGAAACAGCTCAGCACCTGGTGCCGGCAGCGTCGGATGTTGGTTTCCGCGTCTGCATCCCCACGATGCGTGTGAGAGCTGTATACTCCGTGCACCAGATCTTCTTAGTCAGAGGAATCTCGGCATATTTCTTCTTAGAGAAACACACTGGAATTTTCTTCACTATCTCTCAGTTCAAATTTTTCTCTTTTGAAAACTCAGTCATGTTCCGAAGTATCGCATTTGGATTGGTTGCTATGGCAACACACAACATTCACTTTTCTCGTTTTTTGTCTTAGAATTCCTGTTTTTCAAGTCCTTTTTCACTGGTCGCCACATGCTAATGTTTTTGACGACAGAAGAGCATGTGACGTGTATGTGCAAACTCCCCACTTCTCTTACTTGGGAGTGCGCAGCCAATCTTCTTCTCTGGATAGCCGACTCCTGGAATCTCTACAAACTTCTTCTCCACTCTCTGTGGAATAATGAGGTATTCGAGGAACAATCAAAGCTCCATATGGCTCCTATGAAAGGGCGCGGCTGATTTCCTCGCCCCTCCTTCCCTAATCTGAGCTTCTGCTTCATCTCTAGGTGTGGCTGATCCCCCCCACCCGTTCCCTAATCTGAGCTTCTGCTGTCTCTAATGTCCATGTGGACAGGATGTTAAGCACTAACCTTCTCAGTTTACTTCTTGTGCGTCGGAAATGGACAACTGTGTGCAGTTGAGCTTTCTTTGATGCAGTGATCTGTAAGTCCTAGTTTTTTGAGTGGAAGTTACAAAGTAAACGCTCCTGAGTGAAAAATTCAAATCTTTCTTCTTCATCTGTGCTAGCACAACAGCTCTTCTACAACCAGCTTTCAAGGGAAGATGTCTGTGTATAGAACTCTTTGGAAATTTACTATTAAATTATAAGAGCATATACCCAGTAAAATTCCTCTAGGCAACCAAAAAATTTGATAACTAAGGTGTGTTTTTTTTTTAAAGGAAGTTATCCATAGTTAATAATAATAATAATTATTATTATTATTATTGTTATTTAATGATGGGCTTTGCAACGTGTTACAGCACATAGTGGTGTATTGTATGTTCTGCGTTTGTAACTAGTTTATTGAAGCACTTTCTGTTGTGAGCAAACAATATGTCTACCATTAGCATACCCTTCTTTGAATCTTCACTCTCAGTAATATTTGGAAAACAGCTCCAAGTAAATCATAGAGGATTCTTGTCATCAAAGGATCTTCACCTGTCAAGTTTATTTTATGCTGTGACATGAACTCCAACAGTTTCTCTTATTTGAGACAGGTGAATCTCTGCTATTTGCATTTTTCACCCTGTTACTACTTGGTGGAGAGCATGAGCATTTAAAATTCACAGATCGAGTATATGAGACAATACCTTTTTTTTATGCACTTCACGGTCTTCCCCACTGATTGGATTAAAATCAGTAGAATGTCAGTACAGTCAGCTGTCCCCATACTCAATTTATAACATGTAACACAAGGTTTTGTTCATTTTTTCACCAGTCTTTCTGCCTGTCTTTTCCATTTGAAACATTTCTGCAATATTACAGATGCTCAGCACACACACTTCTCTTTTGTGGTACCAATTCAGAGCAAGCATTATATCAATGAACATGAAGTGGGTTTCTGCTGGTTTTGGTTTGTCCTGTAGTTTTGGCATGTTGCCCCACTTCATGCAAACAGATGGGGTCTTTCCATGGTTATGAAGCCAGAGGAACAGGTCTGGGCTTGAATACCAATTGTTGACATAAACAGTCTGTCCCAATTTTAAATTTGACTTCATGAATGTTGCTACTATCTTGCCACTTTTCCCAAATTGTGGAAGCCCGATTCCAGGATTTTGCCTGTATGCTTTTATTGCAAACCTACTTCTATGAGATGAGATGGAATATACTGTTTGGAAGATAAATGTCCTTTAAACAGCAATAGGCTTCCATCAATGCACAGATTTTGATATGGATGTGCTCTTTGGAATGTTGTGTGAACTTAATCCCATTGTTTATAATTTTGAATAATCTGTCTCCTTCATTACTGACAGAGTTGTTACTAAAGTGAAACATTATCAGAATTAAAAGAAAATTATCTCTGACAGAACTGTGCCACAAAATTTTATGTTAAAGAATATGTCCCTGGACCAGTAGTGATTAATTTTCAGCTTTATCGCATGAGCCATGAGCAGACAGATAGCAATGAACCGTGAAAATTGAAACTGCACTGATTTTGGCATATTTGCCTTGGTGTGTAAATAAAATTTATTGGTATCATCCACAATGCATCTGCTAATGTACACATCATAGGACTTTTACTACAAGATCCTGTCAAAGAATCGTTTTTATCTCACTGTCGCTTCTAATTAGACTCTCCAAAATTTCTTCCTCTATACAACCATGATGGCATGCATTGTAAGTGCAACCAATAAATTTTATTTATATGCAAAGGCAAATACTCCAGAATCAGTGCCATCTCGATTTTCAAGGTGACTCAGTCAAAAACGAAGATGAAAACAGATTTCCAGTAAGATCACAGCAGCAAATACACACAGGGTGAGTGCTGGAAAGGTCTTAAACATTTGGGGCAGAAATACAGCTACATGGCTGCACTGTATCTGGCTGCTAAATGCCTTATGATGTTACATATCCAGAGCACACACTGACCTGAGTGGCAGCCCATCTTAATGCATCAGGAGCACAAAAACATCTAGAACACCTGTTGGAAGGAACAGTGGCACACATAAACACATTCAAAGTAGCTGAAGGCGTTGGTAGCAATACATTTTAATGTGTGTGGAGTGGTCAGAGGTTGAATTAGATTAGATTTACTTTCATTCCAATTGATCCATAGTGGGGAGGTCCTCCAGGATGTGGAACATGTCAGAAAAACAATAATACATGACAGATATTTACAACTGAAACAAATAAGCTAATGTACCTTCCACAGGTCTCAAGTGGAATGATCGTCATTTTTTTTTTTTTTTTTTCACGAACACTATACGAAAGAATAATTTTACAAACACTAATGCACTGAATTTAAAATTTAAAAAAAGGTTCTTTTTTATTTTTGAGGTAATAAACATGTAATAGAACTACTGCAATACTTATTTACAGTGAACACATTACTGCTCTGAAATGGCGCAGAAGTTAGATTGTACTTTGTTCTACTGAGAAATTCATCAATGGAGTTGAAGTAGTTGGCCATCAATAAATCCTTTAGACTTCTCTTAAACTGAATTTCATTGGTTGTTAAGCTTTTTATGGCTGCTGGCAAGTTATTGAAAATGTGTGTTCCTGAATAATGCACACCTTTTTGACAAGAGTAAGTGACTTTAAATCCTTGTGAAGATTATTCTTATTTCTAGTATTGATTCCATGAATTGAGCTGTTTGTTTGAAAAAGTGATATATTTTTAATGACAAATTTCATTAAGGAATAAATATATTGGGAAGCAGTAGTTAGTATCCCTAGTTCCCTATTATCAAGCTGTAATCCCAAGAATTTAACACTGTCCACTTCTTCTCTCTGCTTGTCATTGTATGTTAGGCATATACTCGTGGGACACCCCTTACAAGTTCGGAACTGCATGTAGTTTGTTTTTTCAAAGTTTAGTGAGAAAGAATTGGCTAGAAACCAGTGATTAATGTCCACAAATATTTTATTAGCCAATCTTTCTAAGACTACACTTGATTTGCTATTTATTGCAATGTTTGTATCATCAGCAAACAAAACGAACTTGGCATCTGATAATGTAACTGATGAAAGGTCATTGATATACACAAAAAAAAGTAAGGGCCCTAAAATGGAACCTTGTGGGACACCAGATGTAATTAGTTCCCAGTTGGATGATGCCTGATAGCTTAATACAGGTCTCTTTCCTAATAACACCCATTGTTTTCTGCCAGAGATATAAGATTTGAACCATTTTGCAGCATTTCCTGTTACACTATAATATTCTAATTTACTTAAAAGGATATTGTGCTTTACACAAATGCCTCTGACAGATTACAAAATGTACCAGTTGCCTGCAATTTTTTGTCTAATGAATTAAGCACATTTTCACTGTAAGTGTAGATAGCCTTCTCAATATCAGAACCCTTTAGAAATCCGAACTACGACTTGACAGTATGTTATTTGAGATAAGGTGGTTATAAAGCCAATTGTGCATTACTTTTTCTGAAATTTTTGAGAATGCTGGCAAAAGTGAAATTGGATGGAAATTTGATGCTATTTCTTTATCTCCCTTCTTAAACAGTGGCTTAACTTCAGCATATTTCAACCATTCAGGAAATGTTCCACTGATAAATGACTGGTTACACAGATAGCTTAATATGTTACTTAACTCAGAATCACATTCTTTAATTAACTTTGTCGATATTTCATCATACCCACTAGATGTTTTTGATTTTAAAGATTTTATGATGGATATTATTTCTGCTGGGGTAGTGAGGGTCAAATTCATATTATGGAAGTTACTTCAAATGTCTGGTCTGAGGTATTCCATAGCAGCATCTACAGAACCAGACAACCCCATCTTTTCAGTAACAGCTATAAAATGTTTGTTAAAAAGTTCTGCAACACTGTACACATCTGTCACCAATGTATCATTTTCTCTTAATGCTATTTGTCCCTCTTCATGTCTGGTTCTACTGGTCTCCTCCTCCACTATATCCCATATTGTCTTTATTTTGTTAACTGGTATGACTATCTTTCCCTTGTCATATATTTGCTTTGATATTCATATTACAGTCTTTAATATTTTGCAGTATATCTTGTAATGTGCTATAGCATCAGCATCAGGACTGTTTCGAATTGACACATACAGTTTTATTTTTAGTTTTACAAGATACGCCTATTCCTTGAGTAATCTATGGCTTCTTTTGTAGACTTTGCACTAACCTTGGTTAGTTTTGGGAGAAGACAGTGTTCAAATAAGGTAAGCACTTTATTAGCAAAAGTGTTATATTTTTCATTCATGCCCTGAGCACTGTAAACATCATTCTAGTGAATGTCTCTGAGGAGTGTCCTAAAATAATCAATTTTTGGCTTATTGATGTTGTCTGCCAGGTCATCAGTATACAACACAAATAGCAAGGGTCCCAACACACTTGTTTGGGGAACATCTGAAGTTACTTCTACATCCTGAAAAAAATTAATGGTTTGTTTTCCAAATATCTGTTATTTTTTTCCCCTCCTATGGGACTTTTGTTGTCAGTGTAGCAGGTTGCACATAGTTTGCCAGGAAATTTGGTTTGATGACCATCATTTAAATCAAAAGCAGCTGATTACACTGTTCAAAGCAAATTTGTTGACCTATAAATGTTGTGGCAATGAGTGATTCATTTCATCTTCTATATTTGATGTACTCCATGCCATATCCTTTGACGCTCAGTGCTGCTGCCTCCCATCACCTTGGTCCAACATTCATAACTTTGGGAATCTTCTGTACCTTCTCCATTGTTAGCTGTCGTGTCAGGATGCAGGACCCTGGTAATCTGTCATGACCATCAAAGGTGTGACATTAGTAAGTCTGTCGAACTTCTCTTGCATTTTTCTGGTGTTTTTTTCTCATTGTGCTGCTAACATCTGGGGCGGGGAGGAAGGGCCTTTGTGACATCCTTCAGAATAAATTCACAATACAAAGCACAGTACACATCTTCTGCTATACCTCTGTATCTTTCATTTTAGATGCAAAGCTTTATTTGCCTTCGTCATATTTTGATACAGCGTCAGGGAAATGTCAAAATGTTCTGTATATATGACTATACAACCTCTCCCTGGATAAGATCTTTAAAGTTCTTCTATTGAGCAGATTTGCTCCTGGTTGTCTTCAAAAGTTTGTACAAACAAAGTACATTGTATCATCCCACACTTTGTATTTGGTGGATGAGTCATTTACATGAGTGCTGACCAGCATCTTCTAAAAACAGAATACAAGTACACTCAGTCTGGTTATTACTCATTTCAGTTTAATGAACAAATCAATTACTCTTAGTATTGAAAACTAGTTTGTAATGCAAATGCAACACAAAAAGCTAAACGAGCTCCTAAACAGAGCTCGCTCCTATGCGTACACAATGTCAAATTACTTAGTGTCTTCCAAACATTCTATTAATGAGAAGTGTCTACAGCTGTTAAATACTGCATTACAAACATTAGCAACAGGTCTGAAACAAATAGAATCTACACATTGACAGCAATTCACTAAATTGAACCAGATGTATTTAGTTGTCAATATGATCCACTATATACATTTCAACAATTGAGCTTAATTAATTTCTCTGTTATTAGTTAGCATAGCCTTGTTGGTACAAAGGTAACTGGCAGACAGCAGATCCACAGGCATCAGGATTTATTCTGTTGGTGGTCTCAAGATATTTTCCTGATAATTAAGACAGTGACAATGTTTTATTTATGTGAGAAAATCAAGTTCCACCATGATTTTGGTACCACAGTACACTGGCTGTTTAAATTGATTCTCATCATAGAAGAAGACAACCAACTATTAGTGGACTCCACCAAGTGACACACTATGGTGTTACAGCCAGTCAGCAGACCGAATATAAAGATGAGGTGACTTACCGAACAAAAGCGCTGGCAGGTCGATAGACACACAAACAAACACAAACATACACACAAAATTCAAGCTTTCGCAACAAACTGTTGCCTCATCAGGAAAGAGGGAAGGGGAGGGGAAGACGAAAGGAAGTGGGTTTTAAGGGAGAGGGTAAGGAGTCATTCCAATCCCGGGAGCGGAAAGACTTGCCTTAGGGGGAAAAAAGGACAGGTATACACTCGCACACACGCACATATCCATCCACACATACAGACACAAGCAGACATATTTAAAATATGTCTGCTTGTGTCTGTATGTGTGGATGGATATGTGCGTGTGTGCGAGTGTATACCTGTCCTTTTTTCCCCCTAAGGTAAGTCTTTCCGCTCCCGGGATTGGAATGACTCCTTACCCTCTCCCTTAAAACCCACTTCCTTTCGTCTTCCCCTCCCCTTCCCTCTTTCCTGATGAGGCAACAGTTTGTTGCGAAAGCTTGAATTTTGTGTGTATGTTTGTGTTTGTTTGTGTGTCTATCGACCTGCCAGCGCTTTTGTTCGGTAAGTCACCTCATGTTTGTTTTTATATATAATTTTTCCCACGTGGAATGTTTCCTTCCATTATATATATATATATATATTATTTTTTTTTTTTTGAAGGAATATATTACTCTGCAATGGAGTGTGTGCTATTTTGAGACTTCCAGGCAGGTTACAACTGCATGCCTTGCCACGATAAAAACTGAGAACGATGCCTTACATTGGCAGTGTTCTTACTGTCTGAGCTCTATGGGCACAGTTTGCAACCTACCCTCACCTCATGTACCTCTCTCCCACTTTACAAATTTCAAGGAATCTGTGCTAAATATCTATCTGGACTAACATTTCTGGAAAAAAGGAATGCTTGTCCAGCAAAATATGCAGGAGAGTACTGTGAGGTTTAGAAAGTAGGAGCAGAATGCTAGCTGTGACGGCAAGTCATGAGTCATGACTAGATAGCCCAGTGGGTAAGGTCACTGCCCACAAATGTCATGGTTCAGGATTGAGTTCTGGTCTTCACACAGTGGTAACCTGTCTGGAAGTTCCAAGCAAAATGTTCCCACGTGAGTTTTCGTGTTCAGAATGAGCATTGGAACTGCTGACTCTGGTGACAGATTAATGTAGCCCCATGGTCCAGTCTCCAGTGGCGTCTGTGTGTGTGTGTGTAGTGTGTGTGTGTGTGTGTGTGTGTGTGCGCGCGCGTGCAGAATATTGATGCTTTCCACAAGGCAAGAAGTATGGTCAGCCCCAACCATCCAAATTTTGCAAGTGCATGACATACTACAGGAACACTTCACAACCTGCTGCCAGCTTTCTTAGGCAAATACATAAATTGCTACTTGAAAGATATGGAGAACCATTGTTCCATGATTTAATTCTTCTCACAGTTTCCATGAGCCTTCATTGTGTGACCCAGGATTTTGCTGATCTTAAATTTACAAGACACATTTATAGACGATTATTAACATGCATTAATGTAGATTAAAATTAATTTAATAGCAACATATTATTCATTAGATGTTTAATAATGTTAGGTCATAAATCAACTTTTTTTTTTTTTTTTTAAAAAAAAAACAAGAAATAGGAAGTTTTGAGTGCCCAATCCCCACTGTTAATTGGCTTTTAATATTGGTATTCGGTTAATTTTTTGAGTAATTCTAAGTGAATTCCTTGATGTAGTTTCGAGATTTGATTTCATTTTGTGTGGCTGTTTACAGTGGAGATGCTTAGTGAGACATACTTTGATTGGCACATGGAGATTATCAACAAGCAGCAAGGAAACAGGCTCTCCATATATTGTCTATGTGAAGTTCAGTGTGGTAGAAAGTTAGTTGGTGTCTGACAGTACCAATCCGAAACACTTTCAGTTGTATTGTGTGTGTTTTGAGCCATGTGCATCTGTGATTGCTGTTGAGCTGACCGACAGCACTGTGGTTGATATCTGATTGCCAATAATTGATTGCATTTATAAACTGACAGCCCACAAATTTGTATGGTCACTGTGTCATTGTTAATTGCAGCCTTGAAATTTATGAACATTTTGGACCTAAATATGGCCCCTTTCTCGAAAGTACTAATAGAAAACTCTGAAGATGTAGCTTTGGAAGATAATATGGCCTAAGTCCATGAAAAAAATGCTTATTTTATAGCACCGCTTGGTGCTCCAACTATCCCTAAACTATATTACAATGCAGGCAGGTGTGAACTGTAAAGAAGATGGAGCATCTTCAGTAGAAACTTTCCCATTAGCTGTGAGTTAAAGTGCTGAAGTGAGGAATTAAAAGTATTTGCAACCTCCAAACAGATTTATATCATTTTTTTACTCAGCTGTTTAAGAAGTTCCACATAAAATGCAGCATTCACTCACTGTTTTCACGTTGAGTATGCATTTGTATACTGTGAGTATACATTTCATGTCTGGCTTGCTGTATCGTGCCTTCTTTCATCAAGGAGCCTGGGAACTGGGCCACTCAGACTTCAACCCCCCCCCCTCCCCCCCAAACACACAGCCACTGTTTTATTATAGTATGTAACTAGTATAACTTGTAGGCACAAAGCCAAGCTTATTTTTAACTCCAAATAGTTCATATACAAAGAATATTAGAGTTTCCACTTTTTATGATATCTTTGGTGAGATTCCAAAAATAGTTTCATCCAAGCCATATTGTATGAAATTTGAGATGTCGCTGCATGCCCTGTGCATCCCTCATCTGTGTATATTCTCTTCCTCTTCTGAATGCTTTGTGCCACATAAGCATTGTGTTTCTTTTAAAGTGTCACTCCCATAGGCTTCCTGTGTTGTCCCAGTTTCATCAGTTGTGATTTGTATGAAGCATCACTGATAAATAATGTGCTGAATTATAACATGTAAGATAGCTTTGAACGAATGTTGTGAGGTAACTCATCTGAACCACATTGTGGCAAGTAGGTCATGTTGGTTTATTTCCCTTCAGTTTTGTTTTCTTTTAATTTTGTAGATTCATTGATAGTTAATTTATTATATCTGGCAAGTTTACAACATCTGATAAAGAATGATGCATATCTCTTACTTTCATCAGACTTGTGCTCAGAGCTATAGGGGGAAAAGTAGTGGCAGATTGCAGCATGTGTGACATGTTCAGGTAGCATAGGAGGCAACAGTAAAAGCGCTTCTCAAAAGGCGCAGCTCAAACCTGGAACCAGGAACTGAAGTTCCTACTCAGAAATCATCACGTTATGTTTCAGCCATTATTCATAGAAACACTGATCTTCGTAAAACAGATTCAAGTGAGTTAATGTGCTCACTTTTGGTTGTGTAAGAAGACATCTTCACCTATAACTTTTAGGTTCTGCTTAATCTGGTTGATCCATCTCCTCGTTGATTTCAGGTTCTTCTTCAAACTACATCATAGCTATTCATTCTTCTCTTGCTCAGAGGGACTGCTGGGACCCCCCCCCCCCCCCCCCTCCTAGTAGTTAGAACACAATACTGATTGCAGATTGAACTTTGTGTTGATTCACAAGTCATTGAAAATACCTCAACTGAGAACAACTCAGTTTTTCTGTACACTATTTAGAGAACTCACCTAGTTGTCTTTTGTCAAGTGCTTTAAGTGATGATCTTTACAAATTGTTAGTTGCCTATATATTGTGCAGAACAGTAATGTCTTCAACCATTCAAAGAGGCTGGACATCTGGGAAATACATTATAGTGATCACACCATGAAGGTATTGGATATCACAGTAATAGGAGTGTTTACTGTGCGAGTAAATATGTATATTCATCTATTCAGGAGTTACAGTAGTTTGAATTCTCATTTGGCCATCCAAATTTGCATTTTTTTAAATCCTTTCCCGTAAATTGCTGAAGGCAAATGCTGGCATGGTTCCTCTGAAGAAAAGACACAATCAGTTTCCGTCATCAGTCTGAGCATATGCTCCATCTCTGACCTCACTATTGACGTGACGTCAAGTGCTAATTCTCCTTCCTTCATTCTTCTGTTGTTAAGTCACTTCTTGTATTGTTGTACCACTTTTAGTGTGACCACATTTTACAGATTTGTACAAACAATGATGCACAGTAGGTAACAGCTTCTACAACTGTATGCCCCAACCCACCTAACGGTGTGTGACAGGATACTTTGATACCACTATCATTCCCTAATTTCTTGTCTCATTGTGGTCATTTCACAAGACATATGTTGTCCAATTCTTCTTGGAATGTACACTCTCAGAATGTCAATTGTAAACTTTTATGTGAAAGACATCTTCTTGTAACATCTGCCACTGGTGGTTGAGCATCAGTGTAATGCTCTCAGCCTTAGTAAATGATAATGTGACAAAATATGCTGCTCTTTGTTGGGTCTTCTCTATCTCTTTTATTAATCTGACACCGTAACGGTCCCAGACTCATGAGCAGTCCATGAAGAATCTGTGCCACATTTGTTTTGTTGGCCACTTCCTTTGTGAACGAATTACGTTTTGTAAGATTCTTCTACAGTCTCTCAACATGGTATCTGCTTTACTTCTATTTGCTTTGTCATTACCCATTGGGTTGCTCTGGGCAGTTAGTCCTAGGCAGTTGTTATTATTTCTAGTGATTTATCGCCAATAGCCATATCAAACAGTAGAATCTCTTCATCTTTTAATATGGAATATGTTGAATTTATTTACATTCAGTATCAACTGCCGGTCCCTTACTCAATCTTCTTCTTTCACAGAATCCTCATCATCTTGTGTAAGATACAGAAAAAGGCAGAAATTACTAGCAGCCAAATCAGGGCAATGAGAGGGTAAGGAAACTTTTCCTGGGAACTGCTGATATCAGTGATTTTGTGCTATGGTTGTGGTAAGCCATCTTACAGCAACAATTCCATACAGAATGTTGCAAATTCCAGATCTGGAACATCATTATTATCTTGTCACTTATTTTTAATTGCTGTATCAATCATCCTCCCTTCCTCTGTATGACCACACAGGTTTAGGTTTTCTGTGGTTTCCCTAATTCACATAAGGCACCTAATAAGGGAGGTCTTTTAAAAAGGATATACAGCCAGTTTACTTTCTCAACCTGCTGCAGTTCAAGTTTGTGCTCTTGTCACAAATGATATCAGGGTGCTAAACTCTAATCTTTCTTGCTTCTTTTGAGCATCAAAAATTAGTATAAAAAAGAAAAAACATGTGTTTGTTATATCTTCAGTTTGTCAATCCTTGAATGTGCATTTTATCACAAAACTATACAAATTACTGACTTATTCTGCTTCAACAATCAAAAAAGAAGTTTATCACATTGTGCTCTTCATTTCTGATGCCTGCTGGCTTTCCATTGTTCTCTATGAGGTAAGTTTTTAAATTTGTGACAAGTTGTGCGTGCAAATTGTGACAAGTTGCGCTTGCAATGTAGAGGATGTTATTTTATAGTTGGCTAGTGTGTGTGTGTGTGTGTGTGTGTGTGTGTGTGTGTGTGTGTGTGAAGTTCATTACTTGATAATACCACTCGAAGTGCTTCAAATGTGAGCTTCACCGCGCTGCCTTTCTGCTCTTTTTAAACCTACTTTTTCTGTCATCACAGCTTCAGTACACTAGACTCCCGCCTGCTCAACATACTTTTACTATGCTGCAAAAAAGGAAAGGTTGTGTGGCATTATGGAGCTAGTGTAAACTATAGATGTCCCACCACCTGCAGAACCATCTTTTTTGTACAAAACAGGTAGCTACTTTTGTGAGCAGGGGAAGCTTCTATCCTAGGTTAGCAGTAATCATTAAGAACCCCCCAAAGGAAATATGTTTTGCAGAGAGAAAACTACTTGAAATCTTTTATCTCAGAGAGAATATTTAATTAGTGTGAGCTTTTATATTATTTACTTCAATAAGCCCTATTGCCAATCCGTTCCACTTACACAGTAATGCATGTTTTTCAGATTCTTCGTCATGGTGTATCACAGTAATTTTCTATGCAAATTGTACACAACTGTTAATTATTCTCTTGTTCCCCCTTTTTTATGTAATAGTGTCATAGATTGTTCTTTTTCTTTGCTTCCTTTTCACATTGGCATGCTCTGTACACAGCCATCAAGAAGTTCAGAGGTTCATATGACACAGATAAAATTTTAAAATTGTTGTCTTCCTGTATTTTGTAGCATGATGTTGAAAATGTAGAATTTGAAATCTGTTGCAGAGGAAAAGTGATCTTCGACTGTAGAATTTCCATGAAATTACAGTTGTGGCTAAGTACTGCCCTGCATGCAGGATTCCAGACTTAGAGACATTAATGCAGCCCAGAACTGTTCAGTACATGCGTTATGTGTATAAACAGTGAAACTCGAGTGCTTTCCATTTTCAGTGGAGGAGTAGCAATAATTATGTGGAGCTTGTGAGACTCTGATTGTTGGTGAAGGAATACATGGTGTGAATACATGAGATTTTGCGCAATATTCTGCAAGATTACATTTGCCATTATTAGTGTCAAGACTGTGTGTGTGTTTGTGCTGTCTCTGCACTCAATTAGGATACCACAGAAACTTCATGGTAAAGAATATCAGGAGAAGGTGACAACAGTACAAAGATATTTGTGATAATATAATTTTTGTGCAGTTTTATTTACCCTTACAAGTAGCCTTTGAATTGTGTATGTAATATGTTTTAATAAAATGTGTCATCAAGTGTGTGTGTGTGATATATATTTATTACTGTGTAACTGGGTACTTTACTTGCCTACCCCAATGTGGTAATGTCTTATCTACTGAATATCAACACTATTCATGGATGAGAAAATAATGATTGTGATTTTGTTTCTGAATATCTTGGCTGCCATTGTTAAATGTTGCTTTCTCAGTATAGTTTTCAGTTTCTTTTTGCCCCTTCTTATCGAAGACAGCAAACAAAGCCCAACAAAAGTTAAAAATTTTATTTTCGTGATTACTATTATTGTTGTTTATCCATACATAGAAAAGTAGATTTGTTTGTCAGATATTGATGATCTGACTTCGTGTGTCTACCTATGTAGTTTTGTAACTGTTTCCTTAAATTAAAATTGTAGTATTAGAAGAGTGGAAACAAAAAAGAGACAATAAAATTATTAAACAAGCTACAGCAGAAGATAAATTTGAAAGCACTGTCAGCAGATTACAAAAATAGCAAACTTTGAAGGTAAGGTGTCAAAGGAAGGAAGAGAGGACAAGAGCATCTAATAATAGGGATGACGCCTGCTCATTAAATGAAGACTGATATTTATGTTTATTGTCCAACTATATTTCACTATTGACAGGGAATTGGGCATCAAACTGGGTAAAAACTCTAATCACATTTCAGTCATTCTTGAAGGTTACAAAATGTAGTTTAAATGAATAATATGCAAATGGTATTATGAGCACAGAAAACAGAATAGAAAAGAAGTTGTTAGGAATCTGCTGAAGTATGGTGATATAGCAAGCAGATGATAAAGGGGAAGGGCTCAGTGGGTGCAAAAATTTGTGTTTGGTGTTATTAAAAGTAAAGAAGGGGAAAATTTATGTGAAAAAGTTTACTGATTTTGGGCTTGTAGGAGACTGGCATTTATCAATATTAAATAGATTACTCAGTGTTGCCAGTCTGGCATTGCAAAAGATACCAAAAATATAAGATTAGTACACAACTGTTCATTACTCCTCTGTCTCAGTCTTATTAAAAAAAAGTATGTATCCTCTAAGAATTGTTTGAATTTCTTACCTTCAATTAGCTTTTTATTTTGTGTTTAAAGAACACGATATCCTACCAATTGAAAGACTGTAACTTTATGTCGTATATTTCAGAATAACTTCTGTGTTGTACAGTAACAGTGACTATTAGAATTTCTTCATGTAATTGGTGCCGTGGTTAAGATATAGCACTTGTATTCAGGAGGAGAGAAGGCACAATCTCTGTCCAACCATCCTGCCTTAAGTTCCACAAAAATCATTTGAGTAAATGTGTGAGCAGTTCCTTGAAAAGGTCCACAAACCATCCATGTCTAATCTGAACTTGTGCTTTGGCTTTCTTGACGTCATTGCAACAGGACATTAGAGTCTGACCATTCATCTATTTAACAGTTGTACAGAAACTGAGTCTTTGGATTTGTGAGGCACTTTCTTACAAATTGAGGTACACTATGTGATCGAAAGTATTTGGACACATGGCTGAAAATGACTTAAAAGTTTGTGGCACCCTCCATCAGTAATGTTGGAATTCAATACGTTGTTGGTCCACCCTTAGCCTTGATGACAGCTACCACTCTCGCAGGCATACATTCAATCAGGTGCTGGAAGGTTTCTTGGGGAATGGCAGCCCATTCTTCACAGAGTGCTGCACGGAGGAGAGGTATCGATGTCGGTTGGTGAGGCCTGGCATGAAATCAGCGTTCCAAAGTATCCCAAAGGTGTTCTATAGGATTCAGGTCAGGATTGTGTAAAGGCCAGTACATTGGAAGCACGTTATTGTTGTGTAACCACTCTGCCACAGGCCGTGCATTATGAACAGGTGCTCAATTGTATTGAAAGATGCAAGAGCCATCCCTGAATTGCTCTTCAACAGTGGGAAGCAGGAAGGTGCTTAAAACATCAATGTAGGGCTGTGCTGTGATAGTGCCACACAAAACAATAAGGGGTGCAAGCCTTCTCCATGAAAAACACAACCACGCCATAACACCACCACCTCCGAATTTTACTGTTTGCACTGCACACATTGGCAGATGACGTTCACCAGGCATTCACCATACCAACACCCTGCCATCGGATTGCCACATTGTGTATCGTGATTCATCACTCCACACAATATTTTTCCACTGTTCAATCATACGCTCCTTACACCAAGCAAGGCAACGTTTGGCATTTACCGGCATGATGTGTGGCTTATGAACAGCCGCTCGACTGTGAAATCCAAGTTTTCTCACCTCCCGCCTAACTGTCATAGTACTTGCAGTGGATCCTGATGCGGTTTGGAATTCCTGTGTGATGGTCTGGATAGATGTCTGCCTTTTACACATTACAACCCTCTTCAACTGTTGGCGGTCTCTGTCAGTCAGCAGACGAGGTCGGCATGTATGCTTTTGCACTGTACGTGTCCCTTCACGTTTCCACTTCACTATCACATTGGAAACAGTGGACTTGGAGATGTTTAGGAGTGTGGAAATCTCATGTACAGGCATATGACACAAGTGACACCCGATCACCTGACCACATTTGAAGTCCATGAGTTCAGCAGAGCACCCCATTCTGCTCTCTCTCTCTCTCTCTCTCGATGTCTAATATGGAGTACCTGGCAGTAGGTGGCAGCACAATGCACCTAATATGAAAAACATATGTTTTTGGGGGTGTCCGGACACTTTTGATCACATAGTGTATGTAATGGACGAGGCTTGTTGCTTCTAAATTTTCCAAGTGATGCAGATCCGTTTAATGAAACTATATTTACGTGTTCTGCCTTAATGGTACAGTATGAACACACATTTCTTTCACAATTGGGATTTTGTTCCCAAGCATCCACAGGTGGTAGGACAAGACCCATGCTTCTAGTACTACGGAGTGGGGCCGTTAGGAGTGGGAAGAGCCGGCCGTCACATACTTCCAACAGTTTCATCAATAACACACTCACCATATCAGAGCAACAGATGCACTCCTCTACTGTGCAGTACATAATTATAAAATTTCTTGATTTTCAAGGAGTTCAAGTGACAGAAATTTTCCAGGGATTGGCTGCACATTTCGATGTTCAAACATTGCTGAGGATGCGTGTGTTTGCCTGGCATAACGAGTTCAAATGAGATCATGTGGAAAATCAACAACACAATCACCTTCCTTGGACCCACATTACAGACGAAAATATTTGTGCACTTTGAGGCATTCTTGTAGGCGATCAGTACGAGAGAGTATCAGAAATTGCAGAATAGTCCAGGATAAGTTATGTGAGCTGTCACCCAATCATCACATATGACCTACAGTTTCTTAAAGCATGTTCCAGATGGCTTCCTCACGTTTTTACTGAAAATCAGAAGTTGAGATGATTGGGGGTCTGTCAGTGGCTTAAAGCAAGGTTTGTGAAACATGGTGATGCATTTTTTAGGTGGATAGTCACCTGTGATGAAACGTGGGTCCACCACTACACTCTTCAATCCAAACAAGCCAGTAAGGAGTGATGGAGGAAATAGGAGGGAGCCGCAGTGAAAGCCAAGACCCTATTGTCAACTGGCAACATTCTTTTAGCCTTTTTTTTTCAGCCAGCTAGTCATTTTGCTTGTTATTGTTTTGCATGAGCAACTCTCAATCAGTGCTGCTTACTACTGTGAGCTGTTGATGGTGAGGGATTCATATCACTGCAAAAGACAAGACCAACTAATTCGACAGGTCATCCCCCTCTATGACAATGCTGGACCCCATACTGCAGCTCTAGTAGTCTCCTAACCACAGGAAAGGCACTGGACTCAACTTCATAATCCTCCTCACAGCCCAGACTTATAGCCCTGAGCTTTCAGTTTGTTTGGACCGCTTGAAGATACTCTAGGAGGGTACCAATTTAAAGATGACGAGGCCGTGGAGGAATTCGTGTCAGTTGGATCCTTACGAAATCAGCATCATTCTACGATGCTGCGATAAGAAACCCTTCGTTCTCACGGGCAAAAATTTATTTCTAAAGTGGGAAACTGTGAAAAAATAAACTGTAACTGCCTTTTGTTTCTCAATAAATGAATTTTTTTAAAGTTAAATACCATTTGTATTTGATTCACGCTCATAAGATGGCCATGATTTTAATCAGTTTTGTCTTGATGCTACTATTTCGTGTGTCTGAGATTGCAGACAAAATAGTAAGAGCACATTAAGTGCACAAAATGGACCCCCTGCTCTCTCTAACTGTTAGAGAAATCCCATGAGTTTTATAGTGAATGCCTTACTCATTGTCCAAAATTATATTTGTTAGCAACATTTTGGTCATGATTTAGGTTGATTTCCAAAATAAGTTTTATAATGAGACCTCTTTGTAGGATAGAGTGAATGTTGCACACTCTCTATTCTCCATTGTATTTCCTGTTAGCTGTCTGGAATGTTTTATGTAGCCTGTCAGACAAGAAGTTGATCCGTGTGGTATAGCCCTCAGGCAAGAAACTGAGAAGTATCCTACATTAAGCATAGCTTGTAATGTTCCAGAATCCTTTGCCATTTTTGAGAAACTTATTTTTCTAGTTATTTTATTCTCTAAAAGTGAGTTAAAATTTTTTGGAAATTCAGTTGTGTCATATACGAATGTTTTGAGCTGTTCTTTTGCGGGAGTGTCACCTGCCCACCCCTTGAATCCACACCTGGGACTCTTTTGGCAGCTGACATTTTGATTCTTTTGCCACAAGTCAGTTGTGTTGTTAAATAACAATAGCAAAAGTGTCCTACTAGTATGGATGCACTTTAACAAGCAAGTGTAACCATACTGACTAATTGCCTTTGAAATATGTTTTTAATGCGGATTCTGCTGAAGACAAATGTATATGATCACTTTATCTATTTCTGCAAGCTTGATGTAAAAGTGCACTCTTGTACAAGAGCAGCTTTTTTACATTTTTGAGAGGGGAAACTTCCTCAGAGTTCTCAGTGATTGCTGCAATTCTAGTGTAGAGTTAGCAATTATGCCAGTATAACTTTTGATGAACCAGCATATTGATGGGAGATATATTTCTGGTGGCCCAGTCAGGTTGGCAATTCCAGACTGATGATTCTTGTTGGAGACAAACAATGAGCTCATCTAAGACCATTTGTCAAAGTACCTAGCGAAGACACTTTGACCAGTTATTAAAATTTTCCACAATAAAAAAACAATAGTCATCCTGCCCGGACACTTCCATACAAATATTTTAATAATGCTGGTGTTTTTGAAACTGAAGTAATTGCATTTTCAAAAATTCTCTGTTGTGTCAATAAAAAGTTACACAGAAACTGATTTGATCGGCAGTACTTGGACAAGAAATTTTTGTTCTACAGTAGTCACGTTAATTGAGAGTCACAAATAGAGATTTTGTAACATGCATGGAAGTATTATGAACCTGAACGGCAAAAAATAATTGATGTATAGAATAAGAGTTATTTGTGAGCTAAGACACTTGACCATTGTATTGCTTTCCTAAAATAACAAAATGATCTTTCTTGTTCCTGTGTGCATTATTTCAATGCAGAACAGGTTATTTTTTAAATGCTTCAGTGCACTATGTCCCCAGCATTTTTTCTGTTAGAGCAAATCCAAAAAGTTGCGAAAAGATTGCATCAGGAATCAAAAGCCAATGTGTGATGATTAGTTACTTCTCAGAGCTTCAGGTTACTAAATAAATTGATGTGTAAACCATACTGGGACTTAATAATTGATGCTTACTTGGATAAAATGTTCCACAAGACATCACAAAACAACATTTGGATACACAATTATTTTTTATGAACATTGTTAGGCCTCATTTAAAAATTTTATGGAGTGTGGTAGCAAATTTGACATATTGATTTTTCAACATAAACTTTGACTCTAAATATGTAAATTACACCAAAGTTTTTCATGGCATGTGTAAACAGTCCTGTTATACCATTATTTCCAGATGTTGTTTGTTTTCCATGTGCAAATGAAAACTGAAAGATTAATTGGATACTACGAAAAGTAGTGAACTTGTATATCTGTACCAAAAATAACACTGTAAAACTGTTGTCTGTACATTGAAAATATTAGCCAAAAATTGATAGCAGATGATGTAGGAAGTTTAATAGAATATAGCAAGACTATCATTAAAAACTTAGTTTGTCTGTTTGAACTTGCTAATCTCCAAGACTACTAGGCGAATTTTCACTGGGTTTTCACAGGTAACTTGAGCATAGCGTAGGGCAACATATAGGCTTTATTTTATCAAAATCAAATCATGGAAAAAGTGTATTTTGATTTAAATTTTTAGGGTCTGCTTAGCTTTGTAGTTCAGATGTTCACTTCAGCAACACAATCCTCACATCATAGTACACCAAAGAATCAAAAGATGTCACTGTTAGTTTCGTAGTATACCAAGTGTCACTGACAGGATTAAGCTCTGCTGTCTTATATTTGCAAATACAAACCAATATAGAATTTACATGGTAGCATAAAATATACAGATTTACTGGTTTCACTTCATGTATTAAAAACTTAACAAAACTGTTTTGTTTCTTTCGATTGTTTTATTTACATTTTACTTCTTAACTAGGAAGAACAAATTTATTGAGTTTGCTTTGTGGTTTGCGTGTCTATTTATTACATTACGATTTTGTTTTGGTTATGAATAAAAATGCCTAGAAAACTGTTAAGTCTTTCTCAGTATACTAAAACACGTAAAAGACTAGGACTATGTGGTCTCAAGAATCCACTGAAGATAAAAGGCAAGACTTGCTGTGACTTGAGAACATCAGTCTTTAACCCGCTCTTTTGAAACTCCTTCCGAAAGGAAGGTTAATCTGATTGAGTGCATCATGCATTTTCTTTCTCCTCTGCAATCTTCACTCAAAGAGAAAACTGCCGAAGTTCCTAAAATCTTCCTCAATCTCTTGAAAGCAGCGAGAAATGAGATGCATGACTGAGTACTGATCATGAGCACCATAAATTGTCTTGCATCCCAAAAACTTTCACTGACAGAGAATGCTGCCTAAGCTCTCAGCATGTTCTCAGAGCTGCTTCACAGTCTCTCAAAAGCAGTTAGTAATGGGTAGCGTGGCTGAACACTGATCATGTGCACCAATCATTATCTTGCACCTCAGAAACATTTATGTTGTGTGAGGAGCTCTTAAGTAATGATCAAAATCATTACAATAGTGCTAGAGCTTTAGAAAGTGATGATAACCAACACCGGTGTTGTTTAGAATTAGCCAGGGAGAAGTATGAATACACGCGCTATGACTGTGAGAATTTTGCAGTGAATGCAAGGGATAGAGTAGAGGCAGAAAAACAGTGCCAAGCTCGCATAGATGCTCATTGGCCTCAACACTCACTAAATAGAGTATCATTTTCATCTGTAGATTCAGAAGAATCTTAAGAAATAGTTGCTTGAACTGATAAAGAAAAAAGTGCATTTACATATAATCCTATGATTGATAGCAAGAGCACATATCAGGAAGAAGATTGTCAAATCCTTTCGCCTGGTAATTTGTGCCGTACAGTACTTCCAATTCTTCAGTTCTTCTGTTTATGGTGATAAAATGCAAACAACTACTCAGTGAAACTGTTGGCTTTATGAAAGGGCTATGGTGATACATCAGAATGATCAAGCTTGAGAATTACCACGGCATACTTATTCATGTTGAAAGAAAAAATTGAAGAGTATATCTGTCGTAACAGAGGTATGGAGCAAGATGACTCTACCAATTATCCAATTAAATTTTTAAACAGTGTTAATGCATCTGGCCTCCGTCACACAAAATTTAATTGAAAACAGGCATCCCAATTATTCTGCTTAAAAATTTAACCCCACCGAAATGGTGTAATAGTACAAGCCTAAAGGTACTTATCTCCAACATAACATCATAGAAGTGGAAATTTTGATGTGAAATGGCACAGGTGAACGAAATTTTATACACCAAATCCTGGTTATTCGTAACAAATTTCCATTTTGCTTTAAATTTCTAAATTCCCAGTGAACCTACATTGTGCCATGACCATAAACAATACGCAACGCCATATGTTGGATGTTGCAGACGTGGACATCAGTGTCAGTTGGTTTTCGCACGGCCAGTTGTGTGTGCGCCTCTCCCATGTTAGTGAAGCACGCAATCTCTTTGTTCGTGTCCCAATCATACTACTTCAAATGTTGTATACAAAGAAGCTTTATAAGAAAAAAATAATTTCCATTCCTATGAAGCCATCGGCACAGCTATAAATAAATACCACGGCAACTGTGGGTTTTTCAGCTAGTGCTTTCATAAGTGGTAAGTCTATTCAAGTGCTTTGCTGACAGCTATCCAAGCACAACTCTTGACTCTACGTCATGGTTCTACTTCCACCAGAACCTCCTCTCCTACCTTCCAAACTTCACAGAAGATCTCCTGCACACCGCCGGCCAGAGTGGCCGAGCGGTTCTGGGCGCTACAGTCTGGAACCGAGCGACCGCTACGGTCGCAGGTTCGAATCCTGCCTCGGGCATGGATGTGTGTGATGTCCTTAGGTTAGTTGGGTTTAATTAGTTCTAAGTTCTAGGCGACTGATGACCTCAGAAGTTAAGTCGCATAGTGCTCAGAGCCATTTGAACCATCTCCTGCATACCTTGCAAGACTAGTCACTCCTGGAAGAAAGGATGTCTTGGAGAAATAGCTTAGCTGCATCTTAGGAGTTTGCTCTGCAGCCAAGAGTGCGCTGATACGAGACTTCCTTGTAGATTAAAACTGTGCATCAGATCTGGTTACTATATCATAAAAATAAACACCATTGCAATCTCCACTGATTGTTCTTTGTTACTTTAGAGAAAGAAACTCTTGGAAAAGTTGGAAGTGAAGCTCACTCAGACTGCAGGATGAGAGGGACTTGGCTGTTGTGAGAATGAAGGGAGGCGAAGACACCTTCTGCTTCATCTTTGACTTCCCTCGTTGTCACAACAGGTGAATCACTCTTGTCCTGGGATTGGAGTAACCTTCCATTCTTCCTCACCTTCTGTGACCTGTCTCTCCACTTTACCCAAAAAAGCAAATAATAGCTCTGCAAGATAGGAGAGTGTTGTGTACTATTATATGTGTCTGTCGGCAGTACTAAATTTTTCCTTTAATCTGAACACTGTAGTTAGCAGCGAAAAGAATGGATTTTAAATTTAAGGACTGATACTTTTCTCTCTTACAACGGACTGCGTTACAGTAACTTTGTCATCTAAAATCAGTTAGATTAGAACGGCTAGTGAATTACAAATATATGTTTAGAATAACTGAGTGATCTTATACCATTCTGAAATAAAAGCTGTGTAATAAACTTTGCCAGTTGATAATTCCCAAACCATAGTTGCACTCAATCTCATAAAATCACAAAGACCTTATTCTGATCAAAGATCTGGTCAGATACTGTGTAGGCAGGTACTTTTTTCAATGTATATCAGCAGGGTATCAAAGGTAAAGACAGAGGAGGATTAAATGAACACTGCTTGCAAAATCTATACTGAATATGAAGAGAAATCCCCCACCCCCTCACCACACACGTGCGCTGCTGCCCCCCCCCCCCCCCCACACACACACACAGAGAGAGAGAGAGAGAGAGGGGGGGGGGATATTATCATTCTTTTTATAAACAAATGTATTTCCAAATTCTTACTGTTAAGAGGCGCAACTCCCAATTCACAAAGTAGAAACACACCATGGGTTCATTTTACGTTAAAGAAGGCAGGGGGAAAAGAAAAGACTGCGGGTGTGATACTCACAGGGGTTCACTCAGAGCGTAAGTTATGAGGTATGAGGAAGTAGTGAGACCAAGATAAAGGCTAAGGCTTGAAACTTTGTAGTTTAATCGGTTCTGAGAGACTCCTTTCCTGTCTCTTGTCCTAACTTTTTCCCCACCTTGAAGGCGGAATCTTTACTTGATTTACTATTCCTTTTTTACTATGTTTTACTAGCTCCATTCAGAATGGTGGCTCCTAGAGTTAAGTAATTTAACGCTTTTAACAGAATTTTCTGTTCTATACAGTATTCCAAAATTAGTCACCACGTCAATTTGGCTAAACATTTTTTATGTCTGTGTTCTTATATTGGTATCAATAGTTGTTGCAAAGCCCTTTCTATTTTGTTCAGTTGATCATAGATTAAATTATAGAGTGACTGCAGAGTTTTTTGTAATGACAGTTGCTAATACCAAAATTGTGCCGCACTAAATTTAAAACTGACGCTTTAGAAGATGCTAGTCAGTATCCTAGTTGCCAAGAGAGAAAATATTTTTAACAGAACATGCACTGTTAACCTCCTCTTACTCACTTTGCTGAATTTGATAGTATTGTGCAGTGACCAATTAGGATAGTATCGAGGAGAAAAAAGTGAATTGAGAGCTGTCATCTATGACCATGTGTGACTCTGCCAAGATTGCAACAGTCATAATGGCTGTGAAGTGGAACAGGAACCACCACCAACATTTTTTGTTTAAGTTACCTGTTTGCTACTGTTCTACTATCAGTAACATATAAGACTGCATTTTATGCATATTTTCAAAACCGTATTCTCGAAGAAGTTGCTTCTAAACTTGGCTTAACTTCTTATGCTGTGAAAGTACTAGTCAGCATTCGTTGACAGTACAAAGAGTTTGTTCAACATTGCTCATGAGGTATGTGTGTAGGACAGTTGTTACCTCAGGGAAGCCATATTTATGGATTGAGTTACAATATGTAGATGAAACATTTAGCAGAAATGATTGTGTGTCCAGTGTAATTAAATCCACCCTAAATGGAAAATTAGACCAATAAACTATTTTTCATTTTACTGGAATGTATTCTAATGCACGAGGCATAGTATTCAACAACTTCATACCTAATTTGTAATTTTTTTTAAAAAATGATGACTTACTCATTGGTGTGACCATTGTTATTTTGTTTCTGTCAATGTTATTCCTCAGTAATAACTATTCCTTATTATATTGTTTTCAAGGGTGAGTAAGTTCATTTCAGACAACGTTTCTTGCTGACAAGCTGCTAATATGTTGCTTAAAAAGAAAATCATTGTCTTTTATGGTACCTGAGCTGTTAGGAGACCCTTCCATAATGACAAAGTTTGTTTGTGCAGTAGCATATCTTTTGAGAATGAACACTCATCAACCAAAGAATATCAGTGAAACTATATTGAGTTTCGGAAACTGATCTCTTCATTCTACAAGCACTGCTCCTGCAAAAAAGAAAAATCTATTGCAAGGTTCTTAATCTTTCATAGACTATGAGTAATAATGACTGACACAGTCTCATAGTTGACACCATGTAAAAAGTAACAGTGGTGGCGGTAGCTATATTTCGTTGTTGATCTATTAAGTGTTCCTCTTTATTTTAATAGTAAATTGTTATAAGATTCTTTGCATCAACTGCTTTAAAGCAACTAGGCCCATAAGTGTTTTATTATAACATGTTGGGTAATTCCTTTTTTAATTTCTTGAGAGAGATTTCACAACTGTGTGAAAAATAATATAAAACAAATTTCTGAGCAGGTTTTCCTTGCTGTCAGCTCATAATGCTGTATATTTGCAGATAACATATATACAAAATTGATTTAACCAAATATAAATTGTGTATCATTTGGCAATGTCAGTCAGATCTCTGTATCATATTTCTTTATGCAAAAATTGCTGTAACATAAAAACAGAGAGACTAGTGAAGTAAATGACTCAAAAACACTTTTACACTATATGTGTGGCTGTGAATGTGTATGGACTTAGAGGAGCAGGGAATTAAAGAATAATTAATAAAATGATGGGTATTATGCCATGGTGGAATGCATTTCACATTTAAACCCAATGTTTCATCCCCATTTGTGGAGGACATTTTCAAGGGGGATTAAAGCTTCCTTGAGTGTCCAATTCCCACCCTGGCTCGCTACTGACTGCATTATAATTCCATTACATGCATGCTTCTGCACAGTGGCGTGACATCACATGTTTTGAATACTCGAGTGCAATTGGCCATTGTTGATTGTTGTCATCCACTGTTGCTATCGCCCCATGGTGGAAGACTCGAACACATCTTCTTCAGCACCAAAATCCAGATGTCATTCAATATCGTGCCCTCCTCCTTCCTTTTAAATTCCTGGGGTGTTTTACAGTCTCTGTGGACCCTCTGTATAGCCTTTCGTGGTATCTGCTTGTGGTTGCCAGTACTTGAGTCCTATGAAAATGAATATGGTTGTCTCTAGGCGGCAAAGCGTGTTCTGCAACAGATGATGTGGATGTGCCCATCTCCCCCCTTCTGCAATTATCCTTGTGCTCTTCTAGTCATTTCTTTTTGTTGTACCCTTGTACACCTCCCCACACCTACACAGAATCCTGTAAATTACTGCTTTTTTTTCACCAGTTGGTGAGGGTCCTTGGCCTATTTTAGATCTTGTATCTTTCGGGTGAGTTTGTAGATTACTGCAATGTTCCAGGTTTTCAAGATCTTTTCCTATGCGATCGGTAATATCCTTAATGAAAGCCTGAAAAACTATGAATTTCACAGGTACTTGTACATTGCACGGTGTTCTTAATACTTTTTTCAGCCCAGTGGATGAATAATACATTGGTGAGATGTTTTAATTCTGTGTCAAGCAGCTCTGGTTCACAGATGTTCCTTGCTCTGCCCACCATCATTTTTATGTTGCCTCACTTTTGTTCTGGGTGGTCGTTCGAATCCATGTAGATAATGGTCTGTGTGCCCAAAACGTTTTATTAATTGTCACTTTTCTGGCCATGAAATTTTAGATTTTACAATTAAAGAATAATCTCTATCAAACTAAAACAACTTCTTTGCTGTGAAATAAAAACAGAACCAAAATAAAGGCAGTCATTCAAAGGGCCATATCTGTGTAATCAAAATCTGCTGCTCGGTAACATTAAATACTGTATTACTTCACCTGTGTATTGCATCGTTCTTTAATCTTCCTTGACATGACGTCCATAAGATGTTCGAGATGTTGCTGCTGAAGCATATGCCAATCTTTGATCATGACCCTCCTTATGTCACGTCCAGTGTATGAGACCTTTTCCTCACTGCAAATTTCGCTTGGTCCAAAACATGTTCAGTCAGGTTCATGTCAGCAGATACCACATTGCATTCCATTCGGTTGATTCCTGCCTCCTGAAGGAAGGTGTTCATGGGGTGGGCTTGTGACCTTTTCCTCCCTGCAAATTTCAGCTGGTCCGAAACATGTTCAGTCAGGTTCACGTCAGCAGATACCACTCGCCATTCCATTTGGTTAATTCCTGCCTGCTGAAGGAAGGTGTTCATGGGATGGGGTTGTGTGCTGATAGGATTAGTGTCTTGAAAGACAAACCCATAACTGAAATGGTGACTATAGCACTGGACAATAGGTTAGATGATCCTGTCCCAATACTGACCCATACTGTGAATGATGCTCCTCCCTGCTGAAACTGTGGAACTTCATGCCTGTGATCTGCAGTGGTACCTGGCTGTCTCCACACTCTATTCCAATAATCATCATGTATCAGACAAATCCTACGCTCACTATGAAGAGAATGTAACATTTGTGACCCATGTTCCAGTCCACGTATTTCCTTGTCCATTTTTTTCACGCAGCACAGTATCAGCTGAGCTGGGGTGGAGATTGTGGGAAGGGGGGGGGGGCACACTATTGTTTAAATTTGACGCCTGGAGGCCAAATTAATAGTGCCTGGTCAATACAGCCTTCCCAGTTGCCTCCAAAAATGAAATTTACAGTTACAATGCATTATCTTCTGGGTACTTACGAACCTTCATTTGTAGGTAACAGTCATCAGTTGACTACAAGGCAGTTCTTCAATGTTTAGTTTTTCATTATAGTGGTTGAATGTTTGAATAACTTCACTATGATGTACACCAATTCAAGAGCAACTCACTAAGCTGTCAAAACTACTTGCTATAAAGCAACAAGGTTCTTATGATCTAAAGTTGAAATGACCCATCAAGGCATGTTGACAGACTGAACACTGTACACTACCAATTTCACGGCTCACAATGGAGATGCAGCACACACTACTAAACTGCACTGAGAATATAGATGAAGAATGCAGGTGTACTTTGGCATCCAATATATATGTGGCATTCAAAGCTATTTCCTATAATTGTTAGAAGGATAGAAATGTATGGAGGATGAAATATGGGAAAAAATCTGCTTGACTGCAGTATATGTTGTGCCATAGTATTTTGTTTTCTAATAGCTTCATAATATTTGCGTGCTCTGCTATGTTCAAAAATTTTGCTAAGTACATATTTTTCTATCTTTTCCACCAATTGGACAAACTGCGAAATACAGAAGATCCTCTTGAATAAAATGTTCTCAGGTTTCCAACCATATCATTGGTTACAATGCTATGAGCTTTTGACCGAGCACTTGTTGGTCATTTTCATGTGGAATGACTGCTGATGAGCTGCTGGCCTTATATATTCTAGCTGCAGGCTGTGACATCATGGTGCTCATGGCATCAATTTGTAAGGGTATGTGTCGACTCCCTATTCGCTGCACCTGTTTCAACCTCGTGATCATCAGACCCCACTGAGGGGCAGGCTCTGTTAAGAGTGATATAGGTGATTTTTGTTCCAATGACTTCTTTAATTACACATTCCAGAATCCTAAGCCATGACAGAAGTTTTATCAGATTTGATCTGGTACCATTTTCTAGACAGTGCTCAGCTAAAGCTGATGTTTCAGTGTAGCTTGGGTGATAAAAACTTGTGTGCTTTCCTGCTTTTTTTCTGCAGCCCACACTGTTTGACATAAGATTGTCCTGATTTGCAAGGCATTTTGTAAATCTGGTTCAAGTAATTGCAGGATTTTTGTCACAGGCCTGAAGATTGTTTTGATTTTGTGTTTTTTCAACAGACTGCATTGTTCACCTAATACGTGAAGTGATCTCAAGAAAGAATTACTATAAGACCACCAATGGATGAGCAGGAAAAGAAACTTGTGCTTTTTCCATTCCATGAATCTATGTTGGGCAAGAGAAGACACATGCTGAAAAGATGCAAAGTCAAGTCAATCTTAAAGTCTGTAACAAAAATCCAACAATTACTGAGACCATTTAAAGATGCTGTAGGTCTCTGAACATCTCAGTCATACAAGGTACCTTGCAAATGTTACTTCAGACAAACAGTTCGCACTGTGGAACAGTGCAGAAAGGAACAGGAGAGTTTTTATTGCTATGCTATACCAAGAAATCCGCTTTGCTGAGCATGCTCTACAAAACAGTAACCAGATCAAATTTGACAAAACTCTGTCACAGCTCACACTAACAGCTTCTTGTATTGTGTAATTAAAGAGTTCATTGAAATAAAAGTCATTGATGACATCCCTAATAGAGAGACAGTGGCCTGGGGGTCAGTGCAGCATGGGATCCAGTGATTGCAAGGTTGTAGTAGCCGCAGTGACTGCAGAGTCAACGTATGCGCATATATGAAGGTGCCATGAGCAGTAGTGACATTGCAGCCGGCAGCTTGAGTATATAAGTGTGTGCCAGCAGCCTATCAGCAGTCACTCCAGTTGACAATGGCCAAGGAGTGCTTGGTTGAAAGCACTTGGCATTTTAATCACTTGACGTGGCTAGATACCCACGGACATTTTATTCATTGTTACCACTGCGAGATTGTGCAATCCTACAAGAGTTCTTAACTTTCAGCAACAAACAACAAACTAAATGTTTGCTGCTCTTGTTTGAGATACAACTAAATGCTTGTTTATTTCACAGAGTGTTTATAAAGTCACTTATCATTTTCTAATTGAACACTATATAATGGACTATAAACAACATGAACATACATTGAAATATTTCTTGATACAATTTTAGAGCACTTCAGAATCATGACCCTGCAGATTTAAGCAAGTGTCCCATCAGTCTACGTAGCTCGAAATACACATAACTAACACAGGAAGCGTTATTTATTCCACACCTGCTAAACTGTGGTTTTTCAATTATTGAAGATTTGATTATCTCCAGATGGAAAACTCCACTAATGTCAAATGAGTTGAGCAGAGAGCCAAAGTCTTGGCAGTGCGGGACCAATCCATCTCTCAGGGAAAGTGACATTAAGGAGCTCTGGACACAGTTGGTCAGCGACAACAGCTGTACTTTCTTCTATTATGTACATTCTTTTATATTACCTACAAAAAGATTAAAAAATTTTAACTTTAAGACAGGAATGGTAAGGAACTTTATAAACCACCTGTATCAAGTACTCTGCCCGATGCAGCACTCTGTTGAACTCTGATCATCAAGTTTGCTCAACTGCATCCTTTTAGAGTCTGATGTTCTCGCTGAAAATGTAGTTCTGCAGTTTGTTGTTTGTTACTTGACTACATTTTGCATCTCCTAGATAATTATCGAACAAAACTTATTGAGTATACTGTTGTTTTTCTAGATGAATTTTGTGGTTAGTTACACATTTTTGCATGTCATTGAGTCTTGCAAAAATAAATTAAAAAAATATTGTGCAGATTCGTAGCAAAAGTAAGAATATAAAATTTGCATTGCCCATTAACATTTACTTTTGATAGATAAATAGCCTTGTCTCGAATAACACGTATCGCTGAGGAGCTAAGACATGAGATTTCCATTCAGCAGAAGGGTTAAAAATCCCCATCCAGCCTTTCAAATTTAAATCTTGCATGGTTTCCTTAAATTTATTAAGGTACATGCCAAATTGGTTCCTTTGAAATGGACACAAGTCTTCCCCATTTGTGTCTTATCCAAGCTTGTGACCTGTCTCTTGTTGTCAGTGTGATGTTTAATCTTCCTTCCTTTTCCAAATATCTCTATAATTTTGTATATGGTTTTGGCAACAAGTGCTATGTTCACACCACTACATTTAATACATATATGAAAAACAATTTTTTTACAAATATTTGCATTTTGTCAAAAGAACCATGAGATTTTTGTCTATTGGGGGTATTTATTAGGATATGACTCTATCGTTTTGAAGCTCCTTCTATTTACAAGTATCTTGCTTCACTGGTTCACGGTTGTCACCTACAATAATGTTGTGGAAGTTGCACAGTGTTTCGACAAGACAGCTGCTCGTCATCTTCAGGTGCTTATTGACGTGTTGCTGCAATGGCTCAAACAAAATGTCTCCTGACTTGCTAGAAAAGCACAGGCACCAAGGGTCTAGGCTATTATGTCTTCGTAAACAAATCATAGAGCATGGCAACATCCAGTGCCCTCTGCCGGACAAATGGGCCATGAGCTTCTCATTTGTGCCGTGGGAAAAGCGCAGCCACAAATAGGGGTCCAGCATGTGTGCGGGCGGTGTGTTAGTGCACAGTTTAAGTGTGCGGACTTTGATTCTCCGCCTGTGTTGACTCGGATTCGTTCGTCTGCAACAGATGGTGCCTTAGTACCACAGTGCTGATTCCCATACCTTGCTGAATTGAAATCCTGTGTCTCTATTGATCAGGTTGTTTCTTTTATGAATTTTGACTGCTTCTTTAATGATGGAGTCCCAGTATGTGGAAGCAGATGAAAGGATCTTTGTCTCTCTGTATTTTCATGCTGTGTCCCTTGTCAAGGCAGTGTTCAGCCACAGCAGACTCTTCTGGCTGACCCAGTCTGGTGTGACGTCTGTGTTCAGCACATCTATCCTTAACAGTGTGACACGTCTGACCGATGTCTGATTTCCCACACTGGCGGGGATTTTATATATCCCTGATCTTCCTAGACCTAAGTTGTCTTTAACAGAAACCAGCATAGTTTGCACTCTCGCTGGAATGCGGAAGACACATTTTATTTGAAGGTTTTTTTTTAACAGTCTGCCAATCTTAAAGGACGCACCACCAACATACAGTAGAAGAGCACTGGTGGTACTAAGGCATTGTCTGCCGCAGACAAATGAATCCGAGTCAACACAGACAGAGAGTCAAAGTCCACACACTTAAAACTGGATGCCCACATGCACACTGGGTGGGTCGCTATTTACACCTGGGCTTTTCTCTTGTCGCGACTGAGAAGCCTGTGTCCCGTTTGTTGGGCAGAGGGCACTGGATGTCACTGTGCTCTATGATTTGTCTACGATGACGTTATAGCCTCAACCCTTGGTTCCTGCACTTTCCTAGTGAGCCAATATGTATATTGGCAAGTCATTGCAGCAACACATCAGTAAGCACCTGAATATGACGAGCAGCTGTCTCATCGAAATATTGTGCAGCTTCCACGACATTATCCTGCGAGATGCCCGTGAACCAATAAAGCAGTTACTACATTGGAAAAATCTTAAACATTACAATTATATTGATCCAGTTCACCTAACCATGAAATTACTGAGTTGAAGAGAGAAAAAAAAATCTAGCCATTACTTACCTTCAGGTGGATGCAAGAGTTTTAGTTCTCCCCTTTCCAATTTTTCCTCATCAGTTTCTCTTTTCTTTCTGAAGAAGAAACCTTGAGCATGTGTCAGCAATACTAGGAATTGTGCCTCCTGAAGACTAAGTGCTGCCTAGCTTTTTCATCTCTGCTGTTTTAATAGATTTCTGAATTAAATTTTCCATTTTCTACAGTTCAAATACCCAGTGAGCTATGCAGTTAACAACTGTAATGTTGAATACATCTCGGAGGCATTGAGTAGAATCCTGAAGTTCGTTCTCTCTCTCTCTCTCTCTCTCTCTCTCTCTCTCTCTCTCTCTCTCTCTCTCTCTCTGTTTTCCTCCTCTAAGGTAAAGGAAGTTGCAGCCTACATTGCCACAGAATCACCCTTGTCTGAACCAATGTTATCGTTCATTTTTATTGTTCATATCTTCCCCTCACATCAGAAAAATAGATGTGTGCTGATTTATGGAACAGTTCAGCATGCTGTAAGCCTAGTGTAAATCTTGTGGTGAAGCTTAGTTTTCTTCGCATTCTCTGCTACCTCCAAGATGGAACAATATCACCTGCTGTATCTTCAACTACTCGCACCCCTACGCAAAATGAATGATCTGATAAATGTAATTGCCTCCATTATATGGGATGTGTTGACATGACAATTATCCCATTGCCTGTTCTCATTACCGGCCAGAGTGGCCATGCGGTTCTAGGCGCTACAGTCTGGAGCCGAGCGACTGCTACGGTCGCAGGTTCGAATCCTGCCTCGGGCATGGATGTGTGTGATGTCCTTAGGTTAGTTAGGTTTAATTAGTTCTAAGTTCTAGGCGACCTATGACCTCAGAAGTTAAGTCGCATAGTGCTCAGAGCCATTTTCAACTTGTTCTCATTTCATCTATGCGGTTCAATTATTCATTGTCTGTTCTAGTTATCAGTTTTCATAATACCTCTTTGCCTTCAGAGATTACACTAGCTTAGCAGAAGGTGCAATCAGCATCCAAATAGCAATAGAATGTTACATTATGTCAACTTTGGTTTGTGGTTTCAGGCAGTCCTTTGAACGTGTTGGGATTGGGACAGATGTAGTACCATAACCTGTCCACCAGATTCTGATAAAGTAGGCCAGTTGCAGTCAGGGAGGAAACAGGATGACGATACATGTGTTTTCATTATTCAAGCTGTTTAATCAGAATCTTTTGATCAACGTTCTGGGTACAAGGTGTCAGCTGAATTTTATACAATTACATAGTTGATGTTAGCTACACCAAAAAAACTGATTAATATAAATGAAAGATATCAAACAGTGGTAACTCCAGGTTGGAATATCAACATTGTAGGAAATGATAGATTGCTGCTCACCATAAAGGTGACATGTTAAGTTGGAGACAGGCACAGTTGAAAGACACTGATGTGACAGCTGCATTCTGGTCCAAGCTGCTGGAGTTGGCGGTCCTGTGTGTGCAAGGTGTGCTTGCTTGTGTGAATGAATGGTGTGTTTTTCTTTTTCTGATGGAGGCTGTGAACGGAAGCTTATGTGTAAGTATCTTTTAATTGTGCCTGTCTGCAACTTACTATGTCATCTTTACGCTAAGTAGCAATCAATCTTCTCCCATATTGTTACATGAAAGATTTGTAAGCTGAGGAAAAATTATTTTCAGAATAATCATCTTCAAGTTTCTTTTCTTTTATTATTTATTTATTCGTTTCGCCCTCTAAGGAGCACACCGAACCATTAGTTAGCACTGGTCTTCTTAGCTTTCTTGTCCTTCTTCTCTTCCCAAAACGTCCTCATCCTTTCACTATGGGCCTGTTGTCTTTCTTGTGTCCATGCATTTTTCAATTTCAGATTCTTTTCCGACAGGTTTTTGGTTGTGAACTTATGAGAGTTGATTTTCTGTCTGTATGCAGCCTGTGTGGTTTTTTAGTGGGTCTGTGAGGTCATTTTGGTTTTCTGTTAGCCAACACGCCCTGGTTTGGCAAGTTCCTATGATGATAAGGAAGATTTTCTTGGTCATTCTAGAGGTGTCCAGTCTTGCTAAATGTCCGTAGAATTTCAGTCATCTTTTTCGTGGTAACTGACTTGAAATCTTCAGTCCTTGAGTACAGTTCTTCAGAGCTTTTGTGCATCCAGATACCATCTTGAATCTTGGGTCCAAATATTTTCCTGAATATTTGCCTTTCCATTTTGTCAATGTCCTAGATGTTGATGGTTAATGATGAAGTTTCAGTTGCGTAGAGCACTTCTTCAAGAGTTGAGCACTTCTTCAAGAGTTGAGCACTTCTTCAAGAGTTGGCTGTATGATAGTGATGAAGTTTGGCTTGGAGGGACAGCGATTTCATATTGTATGTGTTCCAGGTCATTGTATAAGCTTTACATAATTTTTCTGCTCGTGTTTTGTGAGCTACTTTTTCGTTGCCAGTGTTGCTGATCATTTTACCCAAGTACTTGAAGTACTTAACTTGTTTGATGTCACATATTTTGTTGGAAGTGGTTTCAGATTTGAACTTTTGGAGTCCATGAATTGTGTTTTCTCGTAAGAAATTTGGAGACCAGTTTTGATGGCAACCTCATGAACTTTCTCGATGGCATGTTTGGCTTCCTTGGGAGTCCGTGTAATTATTGCTAGGCCATCAGCAAGAGCAAGGCATTTTATGTTGATTTGTTTGTCCTTTGTTCCCTGATTTATTCCAGGTATTTCTTTCTCCCACGTCTTGATAATCTTGTCCAGTATCAGGTTGAAGAGAAGTGGGGACAACCCATCACCCTGTCTCATTCCTGTCATAATTTGAAAAGGTTCAGAAATTTCTTCCATGAATTTTACTTTTGAGATTGTGTCTGTTGAAGTCTGCTCAATTAATGAAGTAGTTTCGTTATCTACACCATATTCATGAAGTGCATTGAACAGACTGGTGCAGTGAATCGAGTCATATGCTTTCTTGAAATCTACGAAGCTGACTAATTGACTACTGCGCCGTTCGACGACGGTGTTGCAGTATCATCTTCAGGTTCCAGATCTGTTCTGCGTAGAATCGATGTATGTGGAAGCCTGCCTGATATTCACCGATTATATGTTCTGTCTGTTGTTCTAATCTGGTGAGAAGAGCACGTGAGAGCCCTTTGTAAGCGACTGGTAGGAGTGAAATGGTCGATAGTTGTTGTGATCATTCTTGTTGCCCTTTTTGTGTAGAGGGTGAATCAAAGCAGTTTTCCAATCTGCTGAGTCCACTTTCCCATTATTTGCAATGATAGTTTTTAAGCCTGTCAATCAAGAGTTCACCTCCAATCTTGAACATTTCGGCAATTACACCGTCTTCCACTGGAGCTTTGTTGTTTTTAAGATGTGATACAATGTTTTGTGTCTCCTCATGCGTAGGTGGAGTTGAATCCTCATTTGGGGTCGCAACACGGAAGTCAAGTTTGTCTACTGATGATTCGCAGTTGTGTAACTTCCCGAAACGCTGTTTTAGGATTTCACAGTTGGCCTTTGTGTTCGTCTCAAGTGTTCCATCACGATGCCGAAAACAAAAACAGAGAGTGGGTGGCTTGAAGGTTGCTAGTTCTTCCCTAAATGTCCTATAAAAGTTCCTTGTGTTGTTTCTTTTAAAATCATTATCAATTTCCTCTAATTGTTTGTGATGGTACGTGCGTTTAATTTGTCTGATGGTTTTGGATGTTTTCTTCTGTGTTTCCAAAAAGTTCTGCCAATTCTCTGGTGTCTGATGGCTGTGCCAGATGTTCCAGGCTGGAATACGTGATTCAAGTGCTCTGTCACAGTTTATTGTCCAGCACCTGTGTTTCCTTTTCTGTGGTTGTTGACTGATTTTTATTGATGACTTCTGGATAGTTCCAAGAAGCTCTTCCCATGTGTTAGTATCTAGTGATTGTGCGAACTCCTCTGCATGTTCTTTTAGGTATTCTGGTACTCTCCTCCCTCTCTCTCTCTCTCTCTCTCTCTCTCTATCTATCTATCTATCTATCTCTCTCTTTTTAACTATATGTATTTATGAGAAACCTGTAATATTGAGGTGGAATTGCTCGCTAGTTCTTACCTTCAGGAGGGGATATTCTTTATACTGTTGATTTTTGAAACTATTAGTTCTTTCTTCTGCAAGGAAAGTAGAATATATTGGGGAAAGTGAAAAGGGAAGGGAAGGTCACTCATATTCCAGGATAAGAGGAATCCATCTGTTATGTGTGACCAGGAAGAGAGACAGAGATCTTTACAGACACATACTTCTTCTCTGAACATTTGTGTGTGTGTGTGTGTGTGTGTGTGTGTGTGTGAGTGAGAGAGAGAGAGAGAGAGAGAGAGAGAGAGAGAGAGAGAGAGAGAGAGGGGGGGGGGGGGGGGGGGGAGAGAGGGGGAGAGGGAGAGGGAGAGTGAGTGTCCAGATGCCCCTATGTAATGTGGAATTGATCACTAGGTGTCACCAGAAGTAGACCCGTCAGTATAAATAGAGGCAGGAAGTATTGTGTTGTCAGTAGAGTAGCCGTAGCAGCAGAGTGGGTCACTTGGGAGAGCTCAGTTACTTCGAACATGGACTAATCATTGGATGTCAACTAACAAATCCATCCAGGACATTTCAACCCTTGTAAAGCTGTCCAAGTCCACTGTTGGTTGATGTGACTGTGAGGTGGGAAATTGAGGGAACAATCACAGCAAAACCAAGACCAGGCAACCCTCATGTAGTGACAGACGGGAAATGACGAGCATTGCAGAACGTGATTGTAAAAAATCCCCTAAAGTCAGTGTAAGGAATCATGAATGAGTTCAAAATTGCTACAAGCACTCCAGCAATGTGTAGTGAATTAAAAAGAATATGATACAATGGGTGAGGATCTCCTTGTAAGCCACACTTATCTTTAGTCATTACTAACAGACACTGGAAGTGCTATAAAGATCGATGCTACTGGGCAGGGGATGGCTTGACACAAATGATTTAAAGTGTTGAATCACGCTGTACACCCTGTGGCAATCCGAAGGAAGGGTTTGGGTTTAGCGAATAGGTGGAGAATATTACCTGGCATCATGTGTAATGCCAACAATGGAGCGTGGAGGAGGTGGTGCTCGGTATGCGGATGTTTTTCATAGTTAGGACGTGGTCTCTTTATTGTGCTTAAGAAAATGCTAAAGACATAAGTATAGGAACACATTTTACAGCATTGTGTTGTGCTTGCAGTGGAGAAACATCTTGGGCATGGTGATTGATTGTAGCAGCTGACAGTGCACCATGTCATAAACCAGCATTTATGATGCAATGGTTTTGTGGACAATAATATTCATGAAATGGACTGGCCTGCCCAGAGTCCCAACCTGTACCCAATGGAACATCTTTGGTATGAGTTATAACATTGACTCCACTCCAGACTCTAGCGTTTGACTTATCCAAATGATCAAATTGCTTGTTTTCAGTGGCACAGCACAAGTCAGTGCAAAGAATTCGGGAGTATGATGCGTATCGAACTATGGCTCAAAAAGAACCAGAGCACTAACTTTTTTTGGAAATTTCTCAATTTTTATGTGAAATGCCAACATGTTGACTTTCCAGTACATGCTGTGTCATTTACTCAGTGTAAAGATGTGTGCACTTTGTTTCATTTGCTCTCAGATTGAGGTGTTATAAACGTTAGCAACCTGATTTAGGATACGCAGGATTCAAATTCCCTTTCAACCAACCTAGGTAATACCTCTCACGTGTTCATGCCACATCAGCAGTGACAAAGTTGGCCCCAAACAACTTGCTTTTTCTCATCAGCAATACTTTTGGTTTCCAAATTAAGCACACTATAATTCTGAAACTAGCAATGGATTAAAGTGTTTGCATGAGTAGCATGAAGATTCAGAGGAGTGTCAGTAAGTGTTTACCTCTCTGCTAAACATTTCTTCATGTGCAGACAGGTGTGGCCTAGTTCTAGCCAATGTAGCTTCTAAATGTACATGATCTGATTTTGGGTGCATAATTTCTTGTGGAAAATCAATTGACAATACAGTGTGAAGTGGGGTAGAGCTTAGCACCCTGAACTCTGAGATGCAGGGTTCAAATTCCTGACCATCCGTCCTGGTGTAGGTAACTGATTACAGCAGAAGCTGAATCCTTGGCCTATCTGAGCTTGTGCTGTGTCTGTAATGACCTCATTGTCGATTGTATGTTAAACCTTAAACTCTCTTCCTTTAATTAACCACAGTAAAAGAATTGTACTCAGGTTACCAATCAAAAGTTTAAAATGCTAACTGTGGTGCTGTAATGGTTTCAGATATGCTTTACCTCTTAAACACAGTGGTCAGTTAAGTATGGTGGTTGGTTAGATGCAGCATGGGAAATGTTTTTTGCGAGTGAAGTTACATAAAACTGCATAATTCAAAAATAATTGGGCCCATATGCCACTGAATACCAGCATTCCACACGAGCATAATCCATAATTTATTTGAAAATATTTACGTGCTTCCTTACCTCATAGTCAAACAATTAATTTTGGTAGTCTGTGTGTTTATATTTGAAGCAATATATCTTTTTTTTAAATTCATTGTACATATTGTAAACAATAAGAAAAAATTAAGAAACTGATTCCATTACAGCATAAGTATTATTTCAGTAAGTATGCCATAGAATTGCTTCCAACAACTACCTGTGGTGTATGCCAGGTATAGGATGCTGAAAACACTGTCATGTGTCCAGTCCTTTCCAAAGAGAGAATGTCTCTGCTGGTGTCATTCTGTACAAATGGCCAATGAGACTGATTCATTACAAAGTAGCAGGTGGCCAAGGACATTTAGTAGGCAGTACAGAAGAGTATATTGCAAATGACATTGCATTGTTAGTACAAATTGAAATATTGCAGCTCTCAGTAACAGTGGTGTCACACTGTAAAACTTGTGATGCAAGGTAATGAGTGTATGGATTATACGATACACTGGGCATGGCAGAATTAGTGCCAATTTTGGAAGACTAACGCTTATATCTTGAAGAGCAGAAAAACATTTTCACTGTGTTATGCAGCTGTTGAATCACATAAAGTTCTGTGAAGCATCACAATATTGATTCAAGGTTTTAATTAGTGTCAAATATTTTTCTTCAAAAAAGTACAAACAGTATCATGATATTAACTGAAAATAGTATGCTGCAGCTAACTAAGAGATCCTCCATAAGTATTCTGCTTAAAACGATAACCAAAACTTTGTGATCAACATATTTCAGCATTATGTCATCAATAACAATATTATCTTTAAATCTGCTTGTATAAAAACCTTTTTGGTTTCTTGCCTTGTGTGTGTGTGTGTGTGTGTGTGTGTGTGTGTGTGTGTTATAAAGATCAAAGATTTCTTCTTCAGAAACAAAAGAAAGGAAAAATGTAGATCTATGAATGGAGCTGACAGAGTTAGCGTTAGCGAAGATGAGAGCAAATCACTTAGCAACAACGTAAAGTCACACAATATCCACAATGAAATATAATTTAGAACTTTTTTGTACTTTACCATATTCAGACTGTAACAACTGGGTAGAATTGTGGACATGGAGAGAGCAGATCACTAGTCACAATCAGAAAGTAAGAATAAAAACAATCACGTTGTTGGGATGCTAAATGAGAAAAAGCTTGGCAAAACCCCGAAAGTACAGAAGGAAGGTAGCAGACATGTGGAAAGACAGAATAATAGCTGCAGAAATGGAAGCTCACGAAATAACATGATAACAGTAACCAGAAAGAAAGAGGAGGAAGAAATGATGAGTGGCTGGTAAACAAGTGAGGACAGTGAGTGGAGTAAGTATTGAGTAATTGAAAGAGAAGAGAGTTACAAAAAACTGGGACAATGTGTCAAATCAAAATCAGTAGAGAAGGAACACTGTCTCAGACTGACAAATCATAGGCGAGTGAACTGGCAGTTACTTTTTTTTTAAGATGTATCTCAGCCTTCAGCTATAGTGATATAGGGATTTTACTCCTAATATTGTCCATTCTTAAGAACTAGAGATGGCAGTTGTGAAAATAACCATTATAATTACTTTAGCATACAACCACTAATGTTAGGAACATAATCCTCAGCAAGTTGCTTCAGGAGTCGAACATCTGTCATTTGGATGTCTTGTGTTAAGCATACAGAGTCAAAAAATAAAAACAAATAAAGTTATTTGGACATTTAGTCCTTATCTTACTTCAAAACAGGCAACAGCATATCCTCTGTTATCGTCTAACCACCAAAGAGTTCCTTTCCGTCGGATGCCTCTCCAAACACTAGCTAGTTCAGAACTAGAAGTAGTTATACATTTTGACTGTTATTGATATCAACTACAGGTCCATCTTGGAGAGTGAGTGAGAGAGAGAGAGAGAGAGAGAGAGAGCGAGTGCGAGGGGGGGGGGGGGGGGGGGCAGTCTTTGTTCTGTGCTGAGGGCATGTTCCGTGACTGAACTTCTGCAATACATTGTTGGTGTGTACTATTCAAACAGGTAACATCCACCCCCTGCATATTATGGAATTCCCAAAATTTTAATGTAATGACTAAGCAGAGTGTGATAAGTCATTAAAACTTTTAAGGGCGTTCACTTTGTGTAAATTCCCATTTATTGAAAGCTGCTGTGCCTTTGAGTATCTAAAGTGCCTTGAATCTGTTATTTTTCTGGTAAATTTTTCCTGTGCAACACTTCATGTAATATTGTTTGTAACATAAAGAACAGATATATAAATGTACAGAATCACAGTTGTCACTACTCTATGCCTTGTAAAGAGACTGCAACAGTATTCCAATAAAACATCATGCATGTTGTTGTTGTTGTTGTTGTTGTTGTTGTTGTGACCGTGAGATGCCAGTTAAGAAAGTAACTTCCTCCATGTCAGGCCTGGTAGTCTGAAGACGGGAAGGTCAAGAGATCAAATCCCACTCAGATCACGGAATAATTCAATCTGTCTTTAATCAAGCCTTAATTTCTCAATGTTGTGAAGATTAACCAGAAACTGAATGTCATTCAGATTACACATTAAACAGTAGACTTATTTTCTCCAGTAAGATTACTGGAGCAGCTTAGGGACACGCAAGTCACGAAAGTGATGTCCAATTAAAAACTTGCACTAAGCTATTGAACCACATAGAATTGTTATTATTATTATTATTATTATTATTATTATTAGGGAACATATTGTTTTCAGTGAATACCTGTGTCTGTAACAAACTTATTTAGTGTTCAATCCAGATTGCACGAACATATTTCTTTTCAATATTTTCTGTTTGCTTAGAATGACACGTTCAGACAATCTAGAACACAGAAAACAGTTCTAATTACAAAAATAAATAAAAAATTGATAGTAAAACTGTATTGGTGTAATAAGTTCTTCTTAAATGTAAAATCTAAAACACAGTTAAAATTAATTGTATAATTGAATAAAACAATAATCATTTCAATTGCTTATAATCTAACAATAGCTTTCAGGCTTTGGTAGGTGTGCCTTGTGCTGAGTTGTTACTACTATGAATGACAGCTCAGTATCATGAATAATTTATGCCAACCCATTCTTTTTTATCAGCCAAGGATAGCACAATGAATACATATTGTTCACTGCAATACAGATTAATCATTTAAAATTTTATGTAGAGTAAATATCTGTTGCAACCACTAGAATAATTTAAACTCATTGGTGAAAAACTATTTATGGCCAAGTAAAGCATAAGAAAAATAAATAAAGAAAGAAGAAGACTAAAATTATTTGTTTCACATTTCCATTTACTTTCATTTTTACTGTGTGAGCTGTTTCATTTATATTTAAGTCTGCTTTTTTATGAAAGCACTTTGAAATCTTGATTCTGTATGTTCCTTTTTTTTCCAGGTGGAGAAGAAGATACACACAGAATTTTCACAGCGGCTCCTTAAAGGCATAGATGTTGACAACTTTTTAAATTATGTGCATGATGGTGAGAAAAGGCACAAAGACTAAGTTTTAATTTTTGGTGCAGTGTATTGTGACAGACAGCTAAGGTGCAGCATGATGTGCAACAGTATGTAGTAGCTGGTGCACACAATTTTCTTCCCCCTTTCCAAAGACATATTTTGTAGATATTTTAGTGTTGGTTGCCACGAAATAAGTACAAACAGTAAACTTGTATAAAAACTGTCATCCCACCTGTAATGAATTCATATTTAGTTTTATTGTATGTATGTTTTGTAATGAAAATATGTAAAGCTCAGGAAAGTGATTTGTAAAATGTTGTTCTAGTTTTGATAATTATATATAAAACTAAGATTTGATACTCTGTGTTGGGAACTTAGTGAAAATATAGTCTTTGTTTTGAAGTAACTTGTTCTCTTTTATTCTGATGTGCTTCAGTTTAAAATATCTGTGTTTTTCCATTTCATACACAGTTATTTCAGTTGATGCTGTTTTTTCTGTCGAGGATTTTGTACAAACTTTTTAAAAAATTTTAAGTGAACGAGTTTATCATATGACACCCTTTACTTTTTTATTGGTGGGTTTGTAAATTCACAGACTCAGTCACTAAACATTTTATTCAGCTCTGCTTTGACAACATCAGCATAATTTAACTGTTGACAGTACAACTGGTGATTAGACCACAAAAATCTGTGTCTGGCCAATTATGGCAAAGTTCCATAGTCAACACTGCCAGTTTTCAATTTTTAACCTAATGTTCACTACACACTATCCTTTTGTGAAGAGAGATATACTCTTTCCATACAAAACACCTTTGAAACTAGAAGATCGCAGATTACTACTGCAGTGTGATTTTTATGTATTTTTTGGTTGGATTATCTGACATACCATGCACTATCATTGCCCCAAAGCATATTATAAGGAAAGCATATGAATATACAAAATATATTCAGTTTCATGAGAGCCTTTGACTGGCATAGAAATGAAAACTAGCATAAGTTAAAGCTGTGGGTCCCTCTCATCGTAGGGTATGAGTAACCTGCCATACCTTTTTAATATTCCCCAACCTACCCCTCTTTCCTCCTGGAGAAAGGAACTAATGGTCCTGAAAGCTAACTAGTGTGTCACTTTTATGTACGTCTCTTGATGGTAAGTACTAGCCACCGATTCTGTCTGATAATTTCTTATTTTTCTCAGTTAAATTTTCCTTAGATACAGTTGAATACTTTATTCATTTGAAAACATCTTTTACTCTTAAGCTGAAAAAAATAAAGTATATGGGAATGGTTAAACTGTTATGAAGAACCTCTTGTGGGCTGGTGGTATGTCAGAAAGCTTAATTTTATCAAATGGGAAATTTTAAATTACTAAAGAGCTGTAATAAATACTTAAATCTGAATAGAGATTATTTATTTATGCCCTTATTTCATGTGGCAGGATTAGGCTCTTCAGGCCGTCTGTTACATCTTACCAGATGATGAATTAACAGAGAATAAAGAGAGAAAAATTTGGTGTAATGAATAGGTAGAGTCAAGATGCTAGATGTATCATTTCTCACATTGCCGTTATGGAATGATGATAGATATTTTATAGGCAGTAAGAAGTATTGGAGACATCGGTGACTAACAAACTGATGGAGAAAACAGAGCATGTAACAATCACATCACCTATATGGTCACATCTACTGTAACATCATAAGAAGGACTGACAGATTGAAGCACCAAATGTTCCATTCATATCATTAACGACTAACTCAACTTGTCGTTAATTTACAATATTTGTGTCATGTTGAACTAAATTGTAGTAGTCAAGATATGGACGAGTGGGCTAGCTTTTGTTTTATTTTGAGTGGAAATAATTTTCTAAATTTTTGAATTGCATGTAGGAAAGATGGAGGTTTTCTGCATGTTGTACCAGGTTGTTTTTCCTAGTTTAAATGCTCATCCGCAATATTACTGTGAGTTTTTGATTGCATGTGAGAAAGATAGAGGTTTTCTGCATGTTGTACTAGTTTTTTCCTAGTTTAAATGTTCACCCAAAATTTTACATGATAGGGTAAATTGATGTCATCAAAGAGTATGAGAGGAACTATTACACAAAAATTTCTGCTAATCAGTTCTCGATATGATATTTGGTTGGACTATGACTTCTCAGGATTTAGTTAAAGACCCAAATTTTGTGTCCATCACGATACTGAAAAGAGATCGCCATTCATACCTGAAACAGCAGCAGCGCCTTCTCAGGACTGACGCTTAGATATGACTGGATGTCTTCAGATTATAAGTAGTTGTTTGCAAGGGTTCTCTCCTTGATGCAATCTCCTTACTCGTTTTGGAGAGACTGCACCTTCCACCAGACTTTTCCAATGAAATGACTACTATTATGGAGTGACAGGCGCTGGTAGATACATAAACAAAGGTTTATTATTCCAGTTACAGATTGGTTTAACTTCTGATCAACAACAACTTCTTACAATAACAGATTCTCATTATGGTTCTGATTCAGATTCGGTTCTGTGTTATCCATAGGTCCCCCTAGTTACCGAGTCTCACAATCACAGAATTTCACCATTGATGGAGCTCCACGGCACGCCAACTGCTCTGCAGACTCTGAGCCCCTGCCTTTTCTGGTTTCACAGGCAGCCATCTGGCACCCCCGGAACATCTCCAGCATAAATCACCACCAGTCCAAATAGAACCCAATTTCCATTTATCTATACCTATTATTACTTAAACTGAATCATTTGCAAATCAGTTCTCTATGAACACAAACATTACAACCTCGCAATTCACTTTAATGGTAAGGATGCATATCACCAACTCTCAATGACCATCACGCATGTTTGCACCCGTACAAGGTACAAGAATGTAGTACAGATGGAATGTCATTGATATGCAGTGAGAAAAGATTGGATGAAGTAGTGAATCTTTGAAGATTATGTAAAACAGTCTTTAAATGTATGTGTATTCATTCACATGTGCAAAACTTACATGCACAAATACAATTTATGAATAAATTTCCTTTAACTATGCCAGTGTCTTGTTTATATCAGTGGGAAAGTCCAGTTAAGGGAAATGTTCAAATTATATGGAGAGTACTTATCTTCAGTAGGTGAAATTTCAAATCCTGGAAACACTTAAAGTAGAAATTAGTTATTGTGGCTTTTGTAACTAAGTTGCTCCTCCTTCAGACAAGAAAAGTGGATCACTTGGGGAGGGCTCTGTAGGGAGTGTGGGCTACTCAGCTCCTGAGAGGGAATCCCTATTTGCAGCACTAGTACATCTATATCTACATGGATACTCTGCAAATCACATTTAAATGCCTGGCAGAGTGTTCATCGAACCACCTTCACAATTCTCCATTATTCCAATCTCGTATAGAGTGCGGAAAGAATGAACACCTATATTTTTCTGTACGAGCTCTGATTTCCCTTATTTTATCTTCGTGATCGTTTCTCCCCATGTAGGTCGGTGTCAACAAATTATTTTCGCATTCAGAGGAGAAAGTTGGTATTTGGAATTTCATGAGAAGATTCCGTCACAACAAAAAACGCCTTTCTTTTAATGATATCCAGCCCAAATCTTGTATCATTTCTGTGACACTCTCTCCCATATTTCACGATAATGCAAAATGTGCTGCCTTTCTTTGAACTTTTTCGATGTACTCCGTCAGTCCTATCTGGTAAGGATCCCACACTTTGCACCAGTATTCTAAAAGAGGATGGACAAGTGTAGTATAGGCAGTCTCCTTAATAGGTCTGTTACATTTTCTAAGTGTCCTTCCAATAAAATGCAGTCTTTGGGTAGCCTTCCCCACAACATTTTCTATGTGTTCCTTCCAATTGAAGTTGTTCGTAATTGTAATACCTAGATATTTAGTTGAATTTATGGCTTTTAGATTAGACTGATTTATTGTGTAACTGAAGTTTAACAAGTTCCTTATAGCACTCATGTGGATGACCTCACACTTTTCACACCATTCAGATAACTTTTCTAAATCATTTTGCAGTTTGTTTTGATCTTCTGATGACTTTATTAGCCGATAAATGACAGCGTCATCTGCAAACAACCAAAGATGGCTGCTCAGATTGTCTCCAAAATCGTTTATATAGATAAGGGACGACAAAGGGCCTATAACACTACCTTGGGGAATGCCAGAAATCACTTATGTTTTACTTGATGACTTTCCGTCAGTTACTAAGAACTGTGACGTAGTAGTTTCACCTCATGTAGTTTTATTCGCTAGCCATTTTATCTCCTAGTATTTTATATGTAGCTTAGCGGCATTTATTTCAAATTAATGAATGCTTAAGTAAGATGAGACATAGTACTATCCTCTCCCATGGATCCTGTCTCCTCTGCAGAAAGTACAGATCTGTCATTACTGATCCATTGCAAGTGTCATGTCCATGGTAGGTCTAGAGGGAGGATGGGGACCAGCAAGGACTCCGCATGTATCGATCCCCCTAACCGACGAGTTTGAGGAGCTGTCTTTCACTTAAACTGAAACTGTACCTTTGGAACTCACTTCACCTGTTTTGGGGAAACCTGCTTTGTCTGATGCCAGGAGGAGGCAAATGCAAAAGGGTAGGTGTCTACTAATCATGGCAGTTCAAACATACGGTGAATGACCCCTTAGGGAAATGGCAGCAAGGGACAGGAAAAGACACAAGGTACACTCAGCGAGTATGCCTGGAGGTCTCATTCAACATGTTGAATAGACTACTCCAGCAGCCATTGAGGGAACTGGGTGCAACCAACTGCAGATCTGTGACGCACTTGGGGACAAATGATGCCTGTCATCTGGGCTCTGAGGTCATTCTTGGGTTATTCCAGCAACTGGCAGAGAAGGTTGAGAAGACCAGCTTTTGCACGGAGTTTCACCAAAGCTCACAATTTTCAGCATTGTCCCCAGAACTGATCATGGCCCTTTGGTTCTGAGTTGAGTGGAAGGATTGAACCAGAGACTTCGAAAGTTCTGTGACAAACTAGGCTGAGACTTCCTGGACTTATGCCATAGGTTTGAGAATTGTGGGGTCCCCCTAAATGGATCAGGTGTGCATTACACATCAGAGGCTGCTGCTCAGGTAGCTGACTAACTGGGGTACACACAAGGGTTTCTTAGATTAGGTGACTCTCCATCCAATCCAGATAATGCTAGCTGTTGGAAACCTAGAAGGAACAGAGTAAGATTTAAAGAAATGCCTCTTACAGCTGAGAGTATTAAAATCCTAATGGTAAACTGCTGAAGCATTTTCAACAAAGTGCCAGAGTTTGAAATGCTCACGAAAAGCAGTGAAGCTCATTTAATTCTAGGTACAGAAAACTGGTTGAAACCTGAAATCGATAGCAGTGAGATTTATGGGGAAAATTTAAGTGTATGTCAAAAGCATAAACCCACGGGAAATGGAGGTGATGTATTTGTCGCAGTAAACAAGAAACTGAAATCCACTGAGGTAGAAACTGAAGCTTTATGTGAGAGTGTGTGGGCAAGGCTGTGTACCAGAGGTGGACCTAAAGTGATCATTCGATCCTCCTATTGCCCACCAGACTCATCTCCTGATGTAACCGAAAACTTTAGAGAAAACCTCAGTTCAGTTGTACATAAGTTACACAATCAAATTGTAATCATCAGTGCAGACTTAAATCATCCAAGAGTTAGTTGGGAAAATTACAGTTTTGTTAGTGGTGGGCATGATAAGAAATCCTGTGAAACTTAACTAAATGCGTTCTCTGAAAACTACTTAGGACAGATAGTTAGGAGCCCCACTCATGATGAAAATATGAGGGCTGTTCAAAAAATAAGGTGACTTAAAATAGTGTGGGCAACGTACAGTCAATTATCGAACTTGTTTTTTTTTGTTATGTTGGTACACATGTCCCGAACATACGTTCACAGTTTTGAGTATGCAGTGTACTTCATTTGTTTTTGACATATAGAAAGGTTAGACATGTTTTAGTGGGCTCAGCGATTATCGATTATTATAAAAAAATGGAGCAAAGAATTTGCATCAAATTTTGTGTGAAAAATGGAATCAAGTGCTCTAAAACACGTGAAATATTGACAGTGGCATACAGTGAGTCTGCTCTAAGTAAAAAAAAATGTTTATAGGTGATACAAGCTCTTCCAATATGGCTAAGATGATGCCAATGACGAACCTCGCTTTGGACGCCCCAGCACATCAACAACAGATAATAACACTGAAGCTCTGAAGAAAATTGATTTGGAAAATCAATGAATTACCGTAAGAGAAATTGAGGATGTTGGCATATCGGTCGACTTGTGTCATACAATTTTTTCAGATGTTTTGGACTTGAGACATGTGTCAGTGAAGTTTGTTACAAAACTTCCTAATTTTGATCAGAAGAACTGTCACACGAGCATTGTTCAGGAGCCCTTGAATGATGTCAATGACGATCCTGATTTGCTCAAAAGGGTCATAACTGGTGATGAAACATAGGTTTATGGGTATGACATTGAAATCAAAGCCCAAACGATCCAATGGAAGCATCCTGGAGAGCCAAGACCGAAAAAAGCATGCCAAGTTTGATCAAATGTCAAAGTTTTTCTCACTTTTTTTTCAATTACTGTGCATCACAAATTTTTGCCTCAAGGTTGTATGGTCAATAAGAAGTATTACCTTGACATTATGCACCATTTGTGAGAAGCAATACACAAAAAATGTCCGGAATTGTGGAAAAACAATTCATGGCTTTTGCATCACAACAATGCACCTACTCATTCATCGTTGCTTGTGATAGATGTTTTGGCCAAAAACAACACGACAATCCTGCCTCAGCTGCCATATTCGCTGCGTTTGGCCCCAAGTGACTTTTTCCTGTTTGCAAAACTGCAGAGACCTACGAAAGGACGAAGATTTTCAATGATTGAGGAAATAAAAAGTGCATTGCTGGAAGTACTCAAGGCTGTACCATAAAGTGCTTATGAGAAGTGCTTCAAGGATTGGAAGAAGCATTGGCACAAGTGTATTATATCTGAGGGGGTTACTTTGAAGGGGACAACATAAATATTGATGAATAAATAAATATTTTTTTCACAAAAATATAAAGTCATCATACTTTTTGAATATACCTCGTATATTGGATCTAATGACAAAAAACAGACCAGACCTCTTTGAAGATGTCCATATTGAAACTGGTATCAATTACCAAGGCATAATTGTGGCAAGAATGATTAGCACAGTTCAAAGGACAACAAAACAAGCAGAAAGATATATATGTTGAGTAAACTACGTAAAAAATCAGTGCACTATATTTCAGTGAGGAACTTGAAACTTTCATCACAGGGCAGGAGCATGTAAAAGAACTCTGGCTCAACTTACAGTCATTGCAAATAAATTTCTAAAGGAACAAAGGTTACTGCATAATAGGTGCAAAATGGAGCATAATGCTATGGACAGAGAGATACTGAATGAAATGTGTTTGGCTGTCAGGAGAGCAATGTGTGAGGCCTTCAATGATACTGTAGCAGAATATCATCAAGTGATCTTTGACAGAACCCAAAGAAATTCTGGATGTATATAATTTCTGTTAGTGGCATCAAAGTTATGTCCAGTTCCTCAAACAGGAACTGAAATTGGGGGTAGCAAAGCAAAAGCTGAAATCCTTAACTCTGTTTTCAAATGTTCCTCTACAAAGGAAAACCCAGGAGAATTGCCCCAATTTAATCCCCATACCACTGAAGTGATGAATGAAATAAGTGTTAGTGTCTCAGGTGTTGAGAAACAGCTGAAATTGATAAAAATAAACATTGTTCCAGTACCCAGTGGAATTCCTCTCAGAGTCTATACTGAATTTGCAGCTGAGTTAGCCCTTGTTCTAACTTTAATCTATCATGGATCCCTTGAATAAAAAACCATTCTCAGTTCTTGGAAAAAGGCACAAGTCACACCCATCTACAAGAAGAGTAGTAGAAGTGATCCACAAAGCTATCATCCAATATCCTTGACATCAGTTTGCTGTGGAATCTTAGAACATATTCTGAGCTCAAACATAATGATGTATGTTGAACAGAGTGACATACTCGCTGCCTAGCTGTATGATTCATGTGGAACCCACGTCACACTTTTCTCTCATGATGTACTGAAAGTTTTGGATCAAGGCAGTCAGGTAGATGCTATATTTCTTGAGTTCCAAAAAGCATTTGACTCAGTACCATACCTATGCTTATTGTCAAAAGTATGAAAGTATGATCATTTGGGATATAAAATGAAATTTGGGATTTGGTTGAGGACTTTTTGGTAGGGAGGACGAAACATGTTGTCGTGGATGGCGAGTCATCATCAGATGTAGAATAACCTTCAGGCTGTGCCCCAGGGAAGTGTGTTGGCAAACTCACTGTTCATGTTGTGTATTAATGAACTTGCAGACAATATTAACAGTAAGATCAGACTTAATGCATATGATGTATTTATCTATAATGAAGTACAATCTGAAGGAAGCTGCATAAATGTTGTCAGATCTTGATAAGATTTTGAAGTGGTGTAGAAATTGGCAACTGGCTTGCAAACTCATACAAATACCAGGTGTAACGCATTGTAGCGATATGAAATGGTATGACCACATAGGTTCAGTTGTGGGTAAAGCAGGTGGTAGGCTTCGGTTTATTGATAGAATACTGGCAAAGCGGAATCAATCTACAAAGGAGATTGCAATCAACCTACAATGGAGATTTCTCTTGTGTGTATTGAAACCAGTACCAGATAGAGCTAACAGAGCATGTTGAACATATACAGAGAAGGGCAGCACAAATGGTCGCAGGTTTGTTTAACCCATGGGAGAGAGTTACAGAGGTACTGAAGGAACTGAACTGGAAGACTCTTGAAGATAGATGTCAACTATCCTGAGAAAGTCTGTCAACTAAGTTTCAAGAATTGGCTTTAAATGATTACTCTTGGAATATTACTACAAACCCCTACATATGGCTTGTATAGGGATCGTGAAGGTAAGATTGAAATAATTACTGCATGCACAGAGCCATTCAAACAATCATTCTTCCCATGCTGCATACATGAATGGAACAGGAAGAAACCCTGCTAACTGGTACAATAGGCATACCCTCTCCCATGTACCTCACGGTGGTTTGCAGAATATAGATGTACATGTAGAAGATGACTACTGGCACAGGAAAACAAACTGTGAAACAATGTATTTTCCTCATTTCAGAATTAGATGTTTATGAAGAGGAGAATTCTAAATGAATTGGTGTATTTTAACCGTTTTGTACTCAATGGATAAAAAAGATGAGTGGCACTAATTGTCAGACAAGTGTAAACCAACTGAGTAGTGGCAGTAATATATGAGGTCTGATAGTAAAAGAACAAGACTGATTCTAAAGATTTGTAATATCACCAAATATATTTGATTAGTAGTGATCATCTTCAAAATAGGATCTATTTAAATTCACACACATCTGTATCCTTTCCTTCCACTGCTCAAAACATTTGTGTGTATTGTTTTTCATGAAGTTGCTCAGGAGCTCATTAATCGTTTCATTTACAGAGAGCACAAGATCTCATCTGTAGCAAGCTGCTTGTCCTCTGCAACTGATGTGATTCATTTTGATGAAATTTATCAGAGCTTATGGCAAAGTTCAAGGTCAGAAACATTCACTCACTAATATACATCACAATCGGTTCCTTAGTAATCTTTTTTCCCCTCATTAGTGCAAATACGATCACCTCACGTTGTCAGGGTTAATTTGAAGAAGAGAAAAATTGATTCTGCAAAGACAGATGTAGTTTTTGCTATGCAGCTTGTAATACACTAGTGGAAAGCAAAAAAAGATGAATACCCTTAAGCCCTAATCCAACATGACATTTTATTCATATATGAAACAGATTAAACATTCTATATGATAGTAATCACAGCGTCATTCACCAATGGACAGATTGTCTAGGGCAGCAGTTTAAGTATCTTGTGTATCCTGTCCTAACCACAATGTGATCATGCAAAGAGAAGACAGAAATGTCTTGATATCATTTTTGGAGTTATTGTCACATCCAAACTACAATCAAGTCCAAATCTGAAGGCATGGTAATCAGTGAAGTTCAACATTTAGTCCTGAAGGCACATTTACTACAGACACAAAATTACAGCCAGAATAGAACTGACCTCCTAAATAGAGTTGGAGCTATTTAAGCACACATAAAATATACAAACATAAGATATTTCAAGAACCTTCCAGAAATGGTAAATACTAAACAACATATAATTGCTTGTGGTCACCTTTGAACTGACAACCCGCAGCACTCCAGCCAAGGACACTAACCACTACACCCCACTACATGCATCACAGTTCATGGCATTGCTCCCTTTTCTGGAGAAACAATGAATGACCTGCTGTTTCAAAAGTTCTCATTGGTACTGACTACAGCACCCTGGACCTAGATCTTGTCAACAGTCCTCTGTATGGCGGTGCTGTCAGATCCTCACTTTATGGTCATGTTGTTAAAGCCTCTTCCTTATGATGAGCATCAAAGGTGGGCCCGCACATTGATGCTTCGCAATTGTCGACTAAGAGTTCAACTTCCTTGAACCTCCCAGTGTCGACCCGCACCTATAGACTAGTAGGGCTCTTGCGCATGACATCTGTGATGTCTGTGCACTTTGGTCTTCTTGATGAAGAGTCATAGTCCTCAACTTCATATGTGACATCCAGCAAGCGATGAAGAATACAATACGGCCCAAAGTAGCTCCTCACTAACTTTTTAGATACTTCCAGTTTCTACATAGACATAAAGAACCACACTGAGTCTCTTGGCTGGTGTTTGGCTTTATAGCACTCTCACTCTTTCTCTTGGGTGTCCAGGGACAGATTCCAAGCCAGCTTTCTTGCATCTTCAGTCCTGATTATGAGGTGTTTCATAAAGCCATCCCGAGTATCTGATTGAAACGGGAACAGTGTATCAATGTTGTGATTGTGATTGGCCTTGTGATTGTGGAAAAGAGGGAAAGGTGTGAATCCCGTAGCGACTTGCTTCACTGTGTTGTATGCGAATGTCATGACTGGAAGTACTGTATCGTAATTGCTCTGTTTGACATCGAGCATATCGGCCCACGCCCTTACGCAAAATGTACATTGCCATCAGTAGAATTGTTCTGCGGTCAGCTTCAAATGACAGTTGTCTAAATTTTCTCAATAGTGTGTTACAAACAGAACGTCCTTTTCTGTTCAAAGACTCCTATTTGAGTTCACGAAGCATCTCCATAATACTCGCATGTTGATTGAACCTACCAGTAACAAATTTAGCAGCCCATCTCTGAACTGCTTCAATGTCTCCCTTTAATCTGACTTGGTAAGGATCACAAACACTCTAGCAGTACTCAAGCATAGGTTGAACTAGTGTTTTATACATAGTCTACCTAATGCATGAACCACTCTTCCCTAAAATTCTCCCAATAAATCAGAGTTGACCATTCACCTCCCCTACTACCTTTCTTACTTGCTCATTCCATTTCATATTGCTTTGTAGCTCCTTGATATTTAATCAATGTGACTGTGTCAAGCAGCACACTGCTAAAGCTTTTTTCAAACATTACAGGATTATTTTTCCCAATCATCTGCATTAACTTACTTTTTCTACATTTAGGGCAAGCTGCCATGCATCACGTCAACTTGAAATTTTGTCTAAGTCATCCTGTATCCTCAGTGATGACACTGTACCATACGCCACAACGTCATCAGAAAACAGACACAGATAGCTGCTCACCTGTCTATCAGATCATTTATGTATATAGAGAATAAAAGCAGTCCTATCACCTTCCGTGGGACACACCTGAAGATACTCTTGTTACTGATGAACAATCACTGTTGGGAACTACATACTAGGTTCTGTTGCTTAAGAAGTCTTTGAACCAGTCACATATCTGGGAGCCTATTACAAATGTTCTTAACTTTGTTAATAATCTACAATGGGGCATCATGTCAAGTCAGGCTGTTGCTCTTCATCCACAGTTCACGTTCACCTTGATAGCTGAGTGGTTAATGTGGCAGAATGCCATGCAAGCGGCCCGGGTTCGATTCCTGGCTGGGTCAAAGATTTTTTGTGCTCAGGGACTGGGTGTTATGCTGTCTTCATCATCATATCATCTCCATCGACAAGCAGGTTGCTGAAGTGGTGACAACTAAAAAGACTTGCACCCGGCGACCAGTCTACCCTAGAGGAGGCCCTAGCCACATGACATTTCACTTCATCCATAGTTCACAGGATATCATGTGAGAAAAGGGCAACCTGAATTTTCCACAAGTGATGCTTTCTAAATTGATGCTGATTTGTGGACAGAAACTTTTGTGTCTTAAGGAAATTTATATTTGAACTCAGAATACAAAAGTACTTCAGAAGGCTACCATGTGTGATGAATCTATAGACTTCCCAGTCTATAATTGTTAGGTTATAATCACCTCCAGCTAATGTTACATGATCTGGATATTTTCACATTACTGAGCACAGACTTTCTTTGAATTTTTCTAAATTGTCAAATTGGAATGAGGTGGCTGGTAAAAACATCCAGTAGTTAACTTTAGTTCACTTAGACGTGCTACATACACCCAGATAACTTCACACTCAGACTTAATTTTGAATTCAATAGACACAATATGTTTGTCAGTTGTAATGGACACCCCCTCCTTTGCCATCTAATCTAACGACGGTTCAAACCCACGTCTGGCCTTGGTGATTTAGGTTTTCTGTGATTTTCCTAAATCACTTCAGGCAAATGCCACGATGGTTCCTTTGAAAGGGCGTGGCCAATTTCCTTCCCTATCTTTTCCTCATCTGATAAGACCGATGACCTCGCTGTTTGGTCCCCTCCCCCAAATCTACCAATCTTTTTGATATACATTCTATGCTTTGCCAAATGTTTCAGAACTCTCTACCTCGGGTTTCATCCAGATCTCGGTTCCAAGAACTTTGTTATGAATACTTCGACAATTTAATGCTAAAATTTTGTTGGTTGAAGTGTCTTTACTTCGTGTACAGTCTGATTTCGCTCTTGCATATCACCTGGCAAGCATTTATTAGAGGACTTCAAACTACTACCTATCCTAGAAACCCCCATGTGCACTCCACAAGTATTCTTCTACCTGATCAGCTGCTTTCTTTGTGTAGTGCACCCTCACAGTTTTCCACTCCATAAAACTGACCCAGAACCTGCAGCCAAGACCGTCACAGAGTCAATGGAGCCTTTGGTTGAGACCCTCAACCCTCTTCCACATGAAAGGAGCCTGGTCGGTTCCGAGAGCAATGCTGAAAATTGTGAGCTCTGCTTGCACCCATGAGTGAGGCCAGCAGTCTCCATTACCTGTACCAGCTGCCCTTACAAACTGAGAATGTCCTCAGAACCCAAGTGACAGACTTTATTGGTGCCTATGTGAGTCAAAACTAGCACACAACTGCACCCTGCACACTCAGTAACTGCAGGCAAGGCCTCCTCCACATCTCAGATGAGGCCCCCTGGCGGACATACTGAGGACACATTGGATTTCTTTCCAGCCTGGGACACTATCTTTATAAGGGACTCCATAATGTGCCTAACTTTGGAGCTCCCGATAACTAGCAAACCTCTTGACTCGTCTGCCTGATCGGATCCTGCTGAAGAGGTGGACACTTGTTCACTCACAGGGTGAATGGGCAAAACCAGCCTCTACATCATCTCTCCGCCTCGAGCGACAGAAATGCTTTACCATCTGCCACTCACCCTGCAGTGAAGGTGAGTCCTCCACACAGCGAGGTGCCTCGGCAGCAGAGCCTGTGGGCAAAACAAGCAATACCTGAGGTGTTCCATGCGACATGCCAGATTCTCCGCCACTGCTACACCTAAAGGCAGCAGCCTGAAGATAGCTGACCATGGCCAAAAGTGTCTTCAGTTGTTCATGATCTGCAGCCCGCTCCTCCTGTGTCTAAAAACAGCAAGCACAAGTCCTATCCATCCCAGTACTACTAACTTAACAATTAACTGTAAAAGCACACAGAGAAAGCTAAATATATAACTTGCTACCCTCCTGATGCATCACCAAAGGGGAGGTTGATCCCTTACTGAGCTGTGTTCATTCAAAAGAAATGAAATTTCTTTTACAGACAGCACAAATCTACATTTTACTGTTACTAAATGCAAAATTACACCTCTTAAATACATGCAAGGAATTTAAGAAGTAAACTAAGAAAAGACAGAAATATGTAACTTGCTGTTCTGCTGTGTATCGACAGATGGCAACTGAAACCTGAATAGGCTGAGATGAACGGTAGTTGCGGTAGGTGGCCTTTCAAAACAAACAAATGACACCTATACTACAGCATGTGGAATCTGCAGTTTACAGTTACTAAAATGTGAGATTACACCTCTCAAATACAAAAACACCCAAGGAAAACTTTTCCAAGACCAGAGATCATTGCACAGAGCGCTTTGTGCTTCAAACTGGTGTCTTCTACAAGGAACTTTGCAATTTCTGGAGGGTCAGACATTGCCACAGCTTTAGTGACAACAATGCAGGTGAAGTAATTGGTGCAGACTATCATTCATCGATTCCTATTGCATTGGTTTCTGTCTAGAGTTTTCAGGGGAATCCCAGACAATCAGATGTTGGCGCATCATGGAAAAACATCTGGGTAGATGAACTGGGATGATATGTAACCATTTCTGCACCATTGCTTCATAGTTCCTCTTACAAACTGCTCCATTAATTAATCGGAATTCTTCTTTGGTCAGGTCCTCATTTGAGGCTTCTATGGTTTTCAGCAGTGATGTATCTCTGTTCAGCAGTGATGTACTCCCAAAGCCTTACTGCCTGTCTTGCCAGTCTGCCCAATGAATCCTTCAGGCTAGTCAGCCAATAGAAAGAATCAGAGACCATCATGACAGGGAATGATTTCCAAATAAATAACTTGTTGATGGTGCAAACAACTTCAGTGCACTCTTTCTCAGTTATAAAGTAGTTTATCTTGGATTTGGAGAGTACTTTGGAGAAATAAGCTATCACTTTCTCAGCACCTTCCTGATTCTGTAATAAAACTGTCCCTATTCCAAAACTGCTTGTGTATGTTAAAGTTTTATCTCGACATTCTCATCATACAGTGCTGGAACTGAAGGCGTTGGTGCCTCCTTAAGAACAAAGAAAGACCTGTCTTGCACCTCATCCCAGGAATATTTGGTGACTCCCTGCAGTACATCTTACAAAGGATGCGCCTTGGTACAGAAGTCATTTATGAATTTCTGGTAGTACAAACACATTCTGCGAAAACTTCTCAAATCACGAATGTGCCAAGGAGTCAGATAATCTGTGACAGCACTCATTTTCTTTGGACCAGGGCAGACTCCATCACCACTGAGTAGTTACCCCAAGATTTTTATTTCTTTAGTGATGAGAGGCACTTAACTGGATTTAATTGGAGGCTTGCATCTTAATATGTTTCATCACAGTTGTCATCAAATGTCTTTGAAAAAATGACAGTGTCATACAAGTAGCAAAGGCACTTTGTCCTTTTAAGATGTCAAAGCAGGTTGTTGATATTTCAACTAAAGTTCAGTCTTTATCACAACACTTATGTCTAAATAACATAGGTGACCGGTTTTGGTTATATTTATGTAGGCCTAACCATCTTCAGACCCATGGCTTCCTTGGAGGATGGTAGGCGGAGCTCTCCTTAGCTGCTACGAAGTTGACTTCATAGCATGTCCATAGCTGAGAAATACTTTGCTCCTTTCAAGCAATCTACAGTGTCACCAGTACACAGCAATGGGTAGAAATCATTCTTCGTAATTTTTTTGAGCTGTTGGTAGTCAGCACAGTAATGCCATGTGCCATCCTTCTTCTTCACAAGGACCACAGGAGGAGACCAAGGACCCTAAAAAGTAAGTGATGTCATCTTGCAGCATCTCCTCCACTTCCTCCCAGATTATCCATTGTTCAGCCTACAACACTCTATATGAGCACTGACTGATTGTTATACAATCCCCAGTGTCGATACAGTGTTTTACCACAGGCTGTTTGTTCTGTCTTTTCTTCACTATTGATTTGAAAGCATCCAATAATAGATGCAGAATGGCTATCAATCGCCGACATTGGTCCTTGGTCAGGTCAGATCCTGTTGACAGTTCAATTGTAGTTTCCTCCGGTGGTAGCAGATCACATTTCTGTATCAATGATGCTAAGCTGGCCCTCCTGGACAGGATCGGTTGTCACTACGTACATGATGAGCTGTGGCCGCTTGTAAGAAATAGTTATCCAGAGTTCTCCTTGACCTCTTACAGTGCTTATGAGGGCTGCATGTAGATTTTCTTTATTAGCCTGAGTAGCCTTGTGCAATCAACAAAAGATTCACAGTTTCACTAAGCATCTTGATTGATGGCTGGAACTCATCTTCTTGAGGATGACAGGATAACAGCATCTTAAATGGAAAACAACTGCACAGATCAGTGCTTGTTATGTGTGGTTGTTGGAATACCTTTGCCAATCTGAAGCTCTGATCTTCCAAAGCCTGTGACTGCTTTTGACGCCTCAAGAAGTCTTATCCTAGAATAACATTATGACTACATGCTGCTGAAATGACAAATCAGAGCTGTGTTCTGTCATTGGTAATTATTCTTGCAATCCTTGGTTCTGACAATTGGACATATTTCCCATTTGCAACTTTCAGCACAATCACTTTCATATTATCAAACATAGTATTCTCTACCTGCACCTAACATACAGGGGGATGGGGTCAATCTGGCCTGCAATTGTTCGCAGTCCAGCCCACAGAAGAAATTCATGGTAGAGAGAATGTGGTCATATTACAACACTGGAATGTTGAAATTGAAGGTAATTTATAATGAATTAGCTGCAACCATTTGCTTTTATAGGTGTCTTATTTTTCCATGATGACATCAAATATAGTTTCTTCATCAGTGGCACTGCAGAGTCTTTGCTAAGGAAGTTTTTAATACAGCTATTGTAAAATGTGCAAGTAAAGAACAAATGTTTACGACACATAATTAAATGTACATCTGAAAATGGGATGAACATTAAATGAATGTACACAAAAAAGTGTGTTTTAAGCATAATTTGCTGGCATCGTTTGCTGGGAAAGGGATGCTATTCATATCGGTGCATTACTGCAAAAACATTAATGTCACAGATGCTATTGTTTTGACTTTATGTGCTAGGAGCGCAGTTGTCATGTCACGCGATGATGCGACCCTGTGAGCTTCATTAACCATGTGAATCAGGTCCACAGGTCACTAAAGGTTGCCGAAGTCTAGTCTAACAGAGAAGACGACCGCTGAGTCGATTAGTGCCTGTGGACAGGTTGGCCTTTGATTATGATTTCAGTGAGATTTCGTCAACTTGGTCATTGTTATATGCATCTGTGGCAGCCTCACCTCTGTAGACAGTCACCTTGCTTAGTTATTTTTCCCACAGAAACAGTATACAGTGACTGTGAATGGCTATATTGTGTTGAGGAGCAGCCTCATCCAGTATAAGACAATGGGGTTCGTCCCACAGGCCAACTACAACCATCTGCAGCTGACGGACATGAATAGATCTGTTATGTTGGTGTATGTCTGGCAGTATAGTAGTTGTTGAAAATTCGCCTTCTTTCCCTGTAGTAGCGTACATGTCCAGGGTGTACACAGGGAAAACAGACCCATATGTTTCCAAAATGCAATTTTCACTCTGCAGCAGACTATGCACTGAAATGAAACTTCCCAGCAGATTAAAACTGTATGCTGCACCAAGACTTGAGCTCAGGATGTTTGCCTTTTGTGGGCAAGTGTTCTGCCATCTGAACTATCCAAACATGTCCTGTCCTCACAGATTTACTTCTGCCAGTACCTACTCTCCTATCTTTCAAACTTCACAGATGCTCTCCTGCAAGACCTGCAAACCTATCACTCCTGAAAGAAAGGATATTGCGGAGACATGGCCCAGCCACATCCTGGGGATGATTCCAGGATGAAATCTTCACTCTGCAGCGAAGTGTGCACTGATATGAAACTTCCTGGTATATTGAAAAAACTGTGTGCCGGACCAATACTCAATCTCAGGACCTCTCCAACATCCATTCTTCCAAGAGTGGTAGTCTTGCAAGTTTCACAGGAGAGTTTATGCGAAGCTTGGAAGGTAGGAGGCCAGATACTGGCAGAAGTAAAGCTGTGAGGATGACTCATGAGTTTTGCTTGGGTAGCTCTGTCAGTAAAGCACTTACCCACAAAAGGCAAAGGTCCTGAGTTTGAGTCTTGGTCTAGCACACAGTTAATAAAAAGGTTTTGATAAGGGTGATAACCTCACTTTGACTCCCAAGATGAAGTTAATATAGTCACAACTGCTATAGCAATGACAAACACTCTGTATCTGATTAATTGCACTTAGAAACAGTTCAAGATCGGACTTTACACCTCCAGTTAGTTCCTTCCAACTTCTGCTGAAATCTCCACAAAAACGAAACAGAAGAACTTTTCAGTCCAAATAGATTGAGAGCCACAAAAAAGTCAAAACACTTTGATTTCCAACAGATACAAATACTGTTTGTCACCTTAATTACACCTCACAAAGACCAAATTTGTCAATGTCTCATCCCATTACCTAATAGTTCCACCATCTAATACATGGCTATTGGCAACCAATCACGTAATATGCACACACCAAGCCACAACAGCCACCTATAAAAATTGGAATGTAAATTGATCAGGAAGCCATGCCCACTTGTTCTTTCCATAGTGGAAGAACAGTTCTATCAATCATAATGGATCAGTTAACTTCCAGTTTGAGAAACATTTTTTACACTTTAAAAACATCATCTAGTCCCAGAGGGCCTACAGCTTGTCTTGTGTACTTGTTGGGACATTTGTCCTGGAGTGACCAAGCATCTTTGGTACAAGTGATGTGAAAGCTCGTTGGGAGAGCGCACTGTGGCTGGAGTGTGAGCTGGACAATCCAATTGACTAGATGCTCTGTACTAGTGCACTGTTTAATAAAGAAAATTTTCTTGATCCAGATGTGACATCTCCACTGATGGCTTACTACTGCTGTATAGGGTACATTCGACTTTTCATTTGGTATGATTTCTCATCCGGAAGGAGAGCGGGTAAAACTCGGGAATTTTTTAGAATTCTGGGATTTTTTTTGTTGTCTTAGTTTTCAGTTAATTTTTTTTTAATTTTTACTGGTAAGAAACAATACTCTAACAAAGGATATTACTGTGTCCCGCTACTGCAGAATAATACTGCAATTAAACATGAATGAGAGAAAAAAAATGAAAATAAATCCTACGTTGCAAAGGAAATGCACTGTGTACAACAACAAAACACAATGCTCATACAAGCATCTGCCAACAGTAAAATGTGTCAAAGGATTAGGAAGATTATGCAATGCTTCATAATAGTAAATTGCCTCCGATAAGCGTGACCTCACAACTGCATACATTAGATTTGTTTGAGCAGTTGCGAGCGGGCTCATGTGCATGCGCAGTTGAGTCTCGCCTGTGTAGGCCCTTCTGGCTACAGAAGTGTGGCTGTTAGCTGATAAGCAGTAGCAGCAAGTAGCCAGATGGACTAGACGCAGAAAAATTTTAGTGGCACGCGCAAGCTGCCAGATTCACTGGGGGAAAACTGGGGTATCTGCCCCGGGTGGAAATTTCAGGTGGAGGGGGGGGGGGGGGGGGGGCCAAATACATATTCTTCAGAAAAAAAAACCTGTTTCACAAAGCGCCTAGTATCCAGTGCATGTTGGTTGAACATATTCTAAGTTTATTTCCGAATGAATCATAAGTTGATTTTTGATTGCGTGAATAGTGTACGTCATGTCTCTGCCAGGGAATCCCCATCGCATCTAGAAATAAACTTTCCTGGCAGGGTTGCCAAACGTAGAAGGTTCCTCATACAAATAGGAGATTTGTAGCCTACTGTACAAGGACACAGTCAGCCTTGTACAGTTATGTACGAAATTTTGACATGGGAAATTTTATAATATTGTGGGCAACAATTTAGAGCGTAAATGGGTCTTTACACTTTGGCTGTGTTGGAAGTGCTACATGAAAAGTAGACACATTGGGTACATTCACGGAGTTTTTTTTGTTTTAATGTACCTTTTATAGTTTTCCTAGTTCCCTTAGGTCCCTCAGTTTTCCTCAGAGCTCATCAGCAGAGTTCGGAACATTCCACAGTTTTACGCACTGCTGCCAAGAATGCAATTTGCAATGTGCGGCACTACAGTGAACGGAAGTTCAGTGTGCTGTGGGCACGATAGTGTTGATGATGATAGTCATGACGATGATGATGATGATAATTACACTGAAATCTAGAGTCCAGAAGAATGCAGTGCCTGCGACTGACTTGTTAATGATTATATACGTTCTGAGTATTAAAGTAAATTTTTACATAGTTTTCAATGTAATTCATGTCTCACTCATTGAATAACTGTGTCACATAATGATTTACTTTTTTCTACACTACTGGCCATTAAACCAAGAAGAAATGCAGATGATAAATAGGTATTCATTGTACAAATATATTATACTAGAAGTGATATGTGATTACATTTTCACGCAATTTGGGTGCATAGATCCTGAGAAATCAGTACCCAGAACAACCACCTCTGGCCATAATAACGGCCTTGATATGCCTGGGCATTGAGTCAAACAGAGCTTGGATGGCGTTTACAGGTACAGCTGCCCATGCTATGGGTCGTAACACATCAGAAATGTAATGTCCACTGTTCAAAGTGCCGTCAATGCGAACAAGAGGTGACCGAGATGTGTAACCAGTGGCACCCCATACCATCACGCTGGGTGATACGCCAACATGGCGATGACGAATACACACTTCCAATGTGCGTTCACCGCGATGTCGCCAAACACGGATGCGACCATCATGATGCTGTAAATAGAATCTGGATTCATCTGAAAAAATGACGTTTTGCCATTCGGACACCCAGGTTCGTCGTTGAGTACACCATCACAGACACTCCTGTCTGTGATGCAGCGTCAAGGGTAACCGCAGCCATGGTCTCCGAGCTGATAGACCATGCTGCTGCAAATGTTGTCGAACTGTTTGTGCAGATGGTTGTTGTCTTGCAAACGTCCCCATCTGTTGACTCAGGGATCGAGACGTGGCTGCATGATCCGTTACAGCCATGTGGATAAGATGCCTGTCATCTCGACTGCTAGTGATACAAGGCCGATGGGATCCAGCACAGCATTCCATATTACTCTCCTGTACCCACCGATTCCACATTCTGCTAACAGTCATTGGATCTCGACCAACGCGAGCAGCTATGTCGCGATAAAATAAACCGCAATCGCGATAAGCTGCAATCCGACCTTTATCAAAGTCAGAAACATGATGGTACGCATTTCTACTCCTTACACGAGGCATCACGACAACATTTCACCAGGCAACGCCGGTAACTGCTGTATGTGTATGAGAAATTGGTTGGAAACTTTCCTCATGTCAGCATGTTGTAGGTTCGCCACTGGCGCCAACCTTGTGTGAATGCTCTGAAAAGCTAATCATTTACATATCACAGCATCGTCTTCCTGTCGGTTAAATTTCGCGTCTGTAGCACATCATCTTCGTGGTGTAGCAATTTTAATGACCAGTAGTGTATATTCAGACATGTGTGCGAGTTGCGTTTGTGCGAGCATGTATGTGTCTATTACACTGGGCAACAACCAAAAAAACTTCATGGGTTTCTCAGCTGATTTAGACTAATTTTGGTGTTCTGAGTCCAAATATCACATTGATTTTGCTCTATCAGGTCAACCTTTTGAGATACAGCCATAGGCCTACATGACCATTTTTCCCTGAAATGTAAGCCTTTTTATAGGCTTCAATATGCTAATATTAGGGGTTTTAAGGGGATTATTTAGGACATATGAAAACAAAAGAAGCCTTTAAGATTGTAACAGTTAATCATTCCAATAGATGCCTTTTTTTCTTACTATAGTATAAAATTGATTCTAATTTTTATTGTCTGACAGTCAACTGCATATTTCTATTACTATTTCAGATTGATATGGCTTCTGCGCGACGTTCATGCATGAATAATCCAGACGTTTTCTGCTACATCTGCGGAGAATACATGCTTTCAGTGGACAGGAAGAACATCACTGGATTTGTAAAGAAGGCCTACCAGGCTTACTTTCAAGTCAAGCTGGGTGACCAAGATAAGCCCTGGGCACCGCACACGGTCTGCAAGAAGTGCATGGAATACCTCCGGCGGTGGACGAAGGGCACGAAAACTTCACTGAAGTTTGGGATTCCGATGGTTTGGAGGGAGCCCTTTGACCATGCATCGGATTGTTACTTCTGCACCATCAATACTACTGGCATCAACTGGAAGAATCGGCACAGCCTCCAGTACCCCGACCTTCCATCTGCCCGCCGTCCAGTTGCTCACTGCGAAGAAATTCCTGTACCAGCGTTCACAGAGCTTCCTAACATCGACGACGAGGCCACCACTGCAGACGAGGGAGGATATATAGCAGACGAGGAGTATGAAGCACAAGATGGTCGGCAGCTCTTTTCACAATGTGAGCTTAATGATCTTGTTCGGGATCTCAGCTTGTCGAAGACTTCATCCGAGCTGTTGGCCTCCAGACTCAAAGAGAAAAATCTACTTGGCGAGGACGCGCGTATCACTTTCTTTCGTAGAAGGCATGAGGACTACATGGGCTACTTCTGCCAGGAGGAAGACCTAGTGTACTGCCGAGATGTCGCCGGTCTTCTTGTTAAACTCGGGGCTTCTACATACGATCTGAGAGATTGGCGACTCTTTATTGACAGCTGCAAGCGCACTTTGAAGTGTGTGCTCCTCCACAACGGGAACGAGTTCGCCTCAATCCCTCTTGCTCACTCCACAACTCTCGTAGAGAAATATGAAGCAGTGAAGTACGTGCTTGACAAAATCCAATATGAGCAGCACCAATGGATCATCTGCGTCGACTTCAAGATGGTGAACTTTCTACTTGGTCAGCAGTCCGGGTTCACGAAATACCCATGCTGTATATGTATGTGGGACAGTCGAGACAGAAAGTGTGGCCGCCACGAGAGCAGTTAGTACCTGGTGCGAGAAATATCATAAACGAACCTCTTGTTGACCGGGAGAAGATATTGATCCCACCGCTACACATGAAGCTTGGGTTAATGAAACAGTTCACGCGTGCTCTGGACAAGGATGGGAGGTGCTTCCACTACCTGTGCCGAGCCTTTCCGCGGCTGACCATTGAGAAGCTGAAGGCCGGCATTTTCGATGGGCCACAGATACGGCAGCTCATAAAGGACACAGAGTTCGAAAACTCCATGAACACGTTAGAGTGCGCCGTGTGGAAATCGTTTGTGCAGGTGGTGAACAACTTCCTGGGGAACACGAAGGCAGCAAACCACGCCAGACTCATCAGCAGCATGATAGAGGCCTTTCAAAAGCTCGGGTGTTTGATGAGTATAAAGATGCACTTCCTGTACTCACACATGGAGAAGTTTCCTGAAAACCTTGGGGCGATGAGCGACGAGCAGGGAGAAAGGTTCCATCAGGACATGCGCCAAATGGAGGATAGGTACCAGGGGAGGTGGGACGCAGTCATGATGGCGGACTACTGCTGGATGCTGAAGAGAGACAACCCAGCAGCTGCTCACAAACGGGAATCGAAGAAACGCCGATTCATGCCGTAAACTCTGAACTTTTGTGTCACGTAACGCTCATTGTTATACTAATATTATGATAAATATGCTTATTTGCTTTGATGGAGTAAATAAAAACTTAATGAATTTGCATACGTTGACTTTTATTTCTTGAGGAAAACGGAAAAAATCTTCCGGGGTTTCTCAGCAGATGATACAAAGAAATTTGTTTTTTTACGAAAAATCGATTTTTAAAAATTTCTGTAGCAAAAAATCCTGACCTGATAGAACAAAACCAAGGTCATTTTCGGACTCAGGGCATCAAAATTAGTCTAATTCAGCGGGAAAACCCTAGACTTTTTTAAAAAAAATCTTTTTTTGTTGCCCAGTCTTATTGACAAAGGTCTTAATGGCCGAAAGCTATAATGGTGTGAATCTTTTTGTTGTGGCTATTACGACTCAGCACCTCCGCTATATGGTGAGTAACAACTTTCCATCTCTAATATTGTTGCATTCCATCCTGGATTTTCCAGTGTTTGATTTTTTCTGTATTTAATATTCATTGATATAAAAAAGTACCGTAACTTAATATAAACTTGCAGAAATACGCTCTTTCAGCAAACGTGTTTACTTTTGTGCTGTTTACACTGCAATAAGAGAGGACTGCGTTCCCGTTGGCAATACTGCGAAGAAGCCATTCCGCTGTTACGCATTGGTTTTGCTTTCCCATTACTCATTGCCGCTTGCCCGTCATTCCAGGAAACTCGAGTAACTTTACAAGGAATAGTGGCCGATGCTTGTGCGTATTGTAAGTTATACTTCTAACTTGCATGGAAGTGACACATGCACAACAGATTGTTACTCAGCAATTCAAAAACTGCTAAATCTAATACTCAAGGAGAATAGATCTATTCTCCATGGTAATATATTAGACTCGTTCATTTCCTAAATATGGCGCAATGTTCTCTAAAATTAGGGCTTATGTTGGTAGTCCTTTGTACATTTTAGTTACAATTTAAATTTCTAAAATTTTGACATAATCGTACCATGCCTGTGATTTTACTGTTACCAAGAACTTAAATGTTTTATTCTAATAATGACATTAATCAATCTTTATTTATTTGCAGTTCATAAAAAAATTAGTTTATAAACCCAATCTCTAGAATAAATTTTAGCTAAGTTTCGAATTTTGCACACTAGAGTACGTGACAACGAGCACGAAAAAGTCCAATGGAAATAAAATAATTTTTTCTCATATATATATCAATTACATTTCAGTGGCCTTCAGTTACACTAAAATTGACGTAACACTTGCAATCGTATACTGAAAGTCTAGTCTAAGCTATCCCTAAATAAACATGTCACCATTTAAAAGAAAAAGTAGTCTACTCTGTGGTTAGTCAGGCGGGAATCCGTGAGAAACAAATTCCGTTCTTCGTATTTGTGCCTTTGACTATCACAAAAGCGAAAGTACTACTCAGCCAAGAATAGATGGCCGCTTCCTCCGACGCTTACAGACAATTACCGAACTGAAATCGCAACGCTGCCAACATATACAATCTAACAATGCGTGGTGCGATATTATTTCAGTAGTTATTTCATAATGAAGTAGCCACACATTTGAACACATAGGCAATGCTCTTTGACGAAATCAAGCGATCTTTACGGCGCTCTGAGCTCACAGTGCATCACTAGTTCAGCGCAGGTGTGTCTCCGTCACTGACAATAATTCGCCTCGCCGTATGTTGTTTCTACTTTTCTCTGTTCCATACGTGTAGTAATGTGTCTCTTGTGTAGTTGTTTGTGCTATCTATTTACCTATAATTATGCGTGATTGTGAGGACTACAGTGACCGTTCGTGTACTCTTACTCCACCAAGAAAAATACCCAAAAAGACGGCTTGACAAGAAAAAAGGTAACACATCATCGCAGCATCGCTCACATAATTTTAGACATCAGTGGTTAATGGATCCGGCTTTTAAGGACTGGCACACTGGACTCGCATTCGGAAGGACGACGGTTCAATCCCGCGTCCGGCCATCCTGATTTAGGTTTTCCGTGATTTCCCTATATCACTTCAGGCAAATGCCGGGATGGTTCCTTTGAAAGGGCACGGTCGATTTCCTTCCCCATCCTTCCCTAACCCGGGCTTGTGCTCCGTCTCTAATGACCTCGTTGTCGATGGGACGTTAAACACTAATCTCCTCCTCCTTTTAAGGACTGGCTTTTGTCAGACATCAATGATTCAACTAACGCTAAGTGTGCATTTTGCCCGGGAACATCGATGATAGCTGAAATATCAATTTTGAAAACTCACACCACTACCAAAAAACATATAAATAACAAACCTGGTTCTAGTGTAAAAATGTAGACATTAACATCGCTTGGATTCCAAAAAAGTGTAATTCCACAAAATAAAGAAAAAGCATGTGCAGAAATTAAACTTGCTGCTTGTTTTGCAGAGCTTAACATTGCATTTTTGGTTGTTGATCATTTGATACCTTTATTAAAAGAAGTTGTGACGTATTCTGCATTAATTAAGGAAATAAAGCTCAAACGAACTAAAGTAACGGCAGTGGTAAAAAACGTTCGTGGAGAACGTCACAAAGCAAGAATTGGCCCAAAAAGTACAACAACAAAAAAATTCGGTCATGACGGACGAGACAACCGACATTTCAACGGTGAAAACTGCTTGCGTTGTGGTACGTTAGTTTGATCAAGAAACAAAAAATATGTAGCACATTTTGGGGGTGTCACAAAGTTTTTAAGGTAAGAACCGATGTTGATGATATTCCCATAGCCAGTGCCGAGATTTTATACAGATCTATTATCGATTCATTCGTCAGCTATAATGCCCCAGTGAAAAATGTTATAGGCTTTGGCTCAGATGGATGTAACGTCATGATGATGAAAACGACTCCGTAAAAACTAGATTACAGCGTGATTTTAAAGGAATCACAACAGTGAAATGTGTGTCACTCAGCCCATTTGTGTGCCAGCAAAGCATGTAAACAGTTACTTGAAAGTATAGAGCAACTATCGCGTGATATTTATAACTTCTTTAAACGCCAGTTTAATTTTCGTAACTTGCAGTCATTTGTTGAAGTGGAGCCCTACAAAATTCTTAAGCCATCTCAGACAAGATGGCTTTCATTGTCAGCAGTGGCTGAAAGAATACTAAAGCAGTGGGAAGCCCTATGTCTATTTTTTTTATCGATATCACGACAAATCGTGCACATAAAGCCAAAACCGATTGCGATATCGGGCAGTATTTATTTCTGAAAAAACCAGAAACCCAGTCTCCAAACTTTATTTTTTTTTCCTTTTCTCCTTATTTAATAAATTCAGTCTGAAATTTCAAAGCGAGAAAGTAGTTATTCACAATCTACATGAGAAAATACGTGAACTCTACCAAGAAATACTATTCCGTTATTTGCAACGCGAATATGTCATGGGACCAAACATAGGTGAAATCCAGGAGGTATATAAACTACATAGAGTGGCTATCTGAGAGGTAACAGCGCTCCCAGCGGCAGCAAAAAGCAACACCGGCCGCCATTTTTTGAAACGTCTACATGTCAGTATATTTACATTTGGTGTATAGTACTGGCGTCAGAAGAGTCACTGTTTTCCGGTTGTTATTTGTTTTAAAACTCTTATTGGCCGAGCGCGAATCATGCCCAGTGTATGTGCAGCGTACAATTGCGCTAATAGAAGTGATAAAACAACTGGAATATCATATTGCAGGTGAGTATCAAAAGGCGTGTTTTACTTAGCGTCTTGTGCATAATTTTCGTGTTTAAGCTGTATACAAAATGTAAATAAGCTACTGTATACACGTATCTTTATTTTTAGATTTCCTCTGAAAGAAAGAGCTGTTAATTTGATGGGTAGCCAATATGAGGCGAGATAAGTGGCAGCCAACTCAGTATAGCTACATATGCTCGTTTCACTTTGAAGATAGATACATGTATAGTACAAATGAGAAAAGGCGACTTCTGGCAAACGCAGCACCGACAATATTTACGTTTCCTGACCATCTGCAGAAAACAACTATAGTATAGAGACAACCAAGGAAACGGCTTGTGAGTGAAGAATTAGCTTCCTTATCAAATGAACCAGGTAAAACAGTTTTCCTGTTATTTATTTGCTATATGGGTTATGTGTGAATTTTACTGCTAATCAATGTATGTTTAAAGAAAAATAAAGCTTAATGATAATACTTCATTTTTGTAGGTGAAAGAGTGAATCAGAATGATCATAGAGATCATTCCTATTGTTTGCCTAGCCCCAAAAAATTGAAACAGAATTACGAGGCACTACAGAAAAGGACCGAGAAGCTGAGGAAGCAAGCGAAACATGCAAGGCAAAGTGTTTCAAGAAAGAAGAAACAAATTGTGACATATAAAACAGTGGCTGTAGGCCTAAATAAGAGACTTCAAGACTGTGCTTCTGAAGTGATAGGATGTAACAAAAGTAGTGATATTCTGAAGCACTTTTTGCAATGCAAAACAAATGTTCAATTCCTGAATATCCTAAATAACTAAGACAGTTTGCCCTTACACTCAATTTTTACTCCTCCAAAGCTTATAATTATTTGAGGAAGTTTGTTAAATTACCCCATCCTCAAACACTCTGCAGGTGGGCAACTACAATAAATGCCAGTCCTGGATTTACAGAAGAAAGCTTAAAAAAATTTGCAGACGAGGTGCAATGTAGTTCAGGACCTATTTTAGATGCACTTATGTTCGATGAGGTGGCTCTTATAAAAGACTTAATATGGGATAGTAATAAGGTCTGGGGTTATGTTGGCTTAGATCAAGGATGTGAGGAAAGTGATGATAGCCAAATAACAAAAGAGGCAGTGGTGTTTATGGTCACTGGGATTAATAGGAGTTGGAAAATTCCTGTTGGCTATTGTTTTCTTAATGGTTTAACAGCAATTGTGAAACTTAATTTACTGCAGCAGTACCACCGTAAATTGGGGGAAACTGATGGAAAATAGGTTTCATTGTAATAAAATGCATCGAAAATAGTTTTTATATTGCTCCAAAGGGTGTACTCAAATTGTTAACAGTGGCAGAAAGGGTTCTCAGGGTCTGTCAAACCTTAATATGGAAGAAGAACTTCCTTCTGTAGTTGTGTGTGGAATTGTTCAGAATGTTGGGTGACAGGCCGAATTTATTTACTCGATTTTGACCATCTAATGGTGCCAGCTGAGTTTGGAGAAGAGTCACATTACTCTTTTGTAGTCAGGATGCTGTTAAAATAGTATTTTAATTGTAGATTACACCATTTGTGCAAAAACCAGGCCAATGGAAGAAAGAGGGAAACATATTGGGCAAATATATACAAACTCATATTGTTTAAGGGACAATGAAAGGTCCTGCGCTGTCAATTGATCGTTTTAGGACCTACTGAACTATTTAAAATTGTTTTGACCTAATCTATATAGCATTGCAGCGAAATGAACTGTAACATTTCGAAATAAACTTTTCAATTAATCGATGCCAGAAGTGTGTTTCATTTCTTTTAGCCTTCATCACTGTATGTTTTACAGTAGAGAAATCAGATTGTCAGTGCAGATTGGCTTTTTTTTAACACAATGCGTAGTAAACAATAACAACATTCAGTATTAGCAGACGACATGTGGGCTGCACCTTGACATTACAAGACATGGCGGCTCAGTTTTCAAGTTGCTTCGAAGATGGCGGTGCCATAGCCAGTCTATGTTGTTTATATAGGTCGTTGGGTGAAATAGACTCTGAAAGTCAGCGACATCAACTCCATAACACTGAACTGCATCTTGGCGTCAAACTGTATGAGCTGTTAAAACATCAAGATGTGGTCACACATCCTGCAGATATTGAACAAATCTTCTCATGTTGCAGAAATGTCTGCCAAGTTGCTGCCACAGAAAGAAAAAAAAAAGATACAACACGGAGGACCCTGTCTTATTAAAGTTACAAGTATTCAAACCAGAATCAGTGCTCTCTCACAATTTCGGAAGCTGTTTCCCAACACTAATGCCTCTTACTGAAGTGGTTCCGCTTATAATTGCACCAGATGATCACGCAGAAGAACAAATAATAGACTATCAATGTAGATGGCTACCAAACGCAGATGTTCGGTATCCTAAAGGACTGAATGAAATTAATGAGCCAGATATGTTTTGGAATCTTTTACTGAAACCTGGAGAGTTTTCTGAGCTGGCTCTTTTTGCTCTAACTGCACTGTCCCTAACTCACACGAATGCTGACTGCAAGCGAGTTTTCAATAAGGTTAATTTGTAAAAGCAGAAACCAGCTAACTGTGGAAAGTGTGAACAGGGCACTTCTTGCCGCAGACAGCGTGAAAGAACCAACATGTACTGGAAATTGCGTCAATTGTGAAACAACAAAAGACATGTATAGCCGTATGACTAGGGAAAAATTATATGGCAACATAAGAACAATGTTAGTGAACCTGAAGATGTACCTGATATATTTGGAGACATAAACTAACAAGGAAAGTATGGGAGATGTCCTCTCAGATTTTCTTGAAACTTTACACATAAGTAGAACTTGAAAGAGTATTAGACACATGTTTTTCTTAGTTGGTAATTCGCTGATTTAGAGGGTAAAAAACACCCCTAAAGTTGAACCTGGAAAACACATTTATACAGGTATCTTCGCTTTAAATCAATAATTTTGAACCAAATCAAACAGAAATCGTTTATTACAATAAACTGCATTATACAATAGTGAAACTGACCACAGGGGCCACGTTCCTTATCTTGCAGGGGTAAAATAGTATTTTAAGAAGTACACTTTTGTAATAAAAATTCATGAACTAACTATAGAAACTTAAAAAAATTATTTTTACAAACTACACAATCAAATAAAGTTGACACGTTTTTAAATTTTTCTTGAAAGCGCCCCTCCCTAGGGTGAACTTCCCCTAACATATCATTTAAATCCATTCAATAGTTTATAAACCCTTTAAATCGATTTTATAGTTGAAAATGCAGACTAAAAACAGTTCCAATTTTAAAATGTGCTTTGTTTTAAAGATATAAAAAAATAAAGACTGGTACTTATAAAGCACAGCTAATTTTATTTCGTGTAATTCCTTTGTATGAAACTTAAATCATAATTTTTGGTTTAAAATTTTTAATTAACATAAGTGGAATTTGCACTAGGACATGGATGCATATTCTTTCATTAATCTTGAGTACACTTTGTCTTTTTTAATTTTTAGGGCTAGGTGCAGCGATCTGTCCTCCACAAGGTGTGTGACAGTAATCATAGGACAATGTACAAATCTGGAATATATAGTATTTATTAAAAGACTCGAAAATAAGTAGTAATAAAAATACAATGCCTATTAGTAGAGTCGTAGTAACGACATTATTATTAATAACCTTTGATTTGTACAATGCTGAAGAAATTAAGTTTCCATTTAATGAACAAGAAAAACTGTTATATGATTTACTGGCAGAAACAATAAGACAATGTGTAACAACTTCAGAAAGTGATGTACAAGAAGAAGAAAAGCTATGTTTTGAAAACAATAATGAAATTCATTCAGAAGGTGTTGAATACGAAGAAAATGAAGAGTCTGAAGACGTTCCAGAAATATTTAGTTGTTCATATGAGGAGAAAAATACGGAGTTTAAATGTGAATTAGAAGCAGTTAAGTTTAGGTTGAGTGGGAGAAGTAAGCCTTATTCTTTAGGTACTGTGAAGAACAGGTATTGACAAGTAAGTACCATGAAACAAATTCGACAATTGGAAAAGAAAGTTAAGCAGGAGGCAACAGATATGAAAAATTACTAAAAATTTCGGAACACGTTTCACATAATGTAAAAGAAGCCATTGCATCAAAACTGATTATACACAATATTGATTTGAAGAGATAGGCTTTACAACAGAAAGCTGAAATAGACATGCCTTGTTTTAAAGCATCCTATTCGTGGATCCAGGCATTTAAAAAAAAACACACAATATCTTATCTCGAAAAATTACTAAATTCGTTACAATAGATTCATTGATGAAGATTAATGAAATAGAAGACAAGTGTGAGTCTTTTAGACTGAAGTCCGACAGTCACTTACAAAATGTGGAGCAGAAAACGAATTTAATTCAGATCAATGTGTATTCAATTTGAAGAATTGTACCTGCAGAACATTAAATAATAAAGGAATTAAGGAGGTAAAAAGCATAGCACAATCACTATCTTCTTTAACACACAGTTACACTATTCAGCCTACTATATCAGCAGAGGGTAAGTTGCTTTCGCCTTTAAGAAGGCAAGTGGAGATCTTGGATACCAGATTAGGGAAACTCTATTTACTCCAAAAAATATATTAATACGAGTTTCGGAATCTGGAAGGCTTTCCAAGGAAATCTTTCAGAAGTGGATAAGAGAAATATTTCATCTGTGCTACTTTTGGATGCCTGCAGTGGTCAGTGTCAAAGTATCGTATAAGAGGTTGTACCAAAAGAGGTGAATTTAATTCTAATGACAATACTCCTGGCACAACTGGGAAAATTCAACCTTTAGATGTGCATGGATTTCACTTCTGGAAAAACTTTGTAAGAAAATTATCAGATATGATTATTTTGATGAATTATGATGTTGACTTACACATGACAAATAATATCAATAAAATGCAATCTCTCAGGCATAATCATCTATCATCTCCAAGATTTCAGAGTATTTTCATGTATTCATGGTTCAAAAGTGGATACTTAACTGACAGGCCTCCGAAATTCATTAATCCTGTTGAATTTTGCTCCAATACAACAGCAGAACCTATATGTAGCTTCCAGGACAATATTGCAATCATAACTTGGGGATGATGTAAGAACCAGTTGTGCATAAATCATTTTTTATAGACTATCACTATTGCAAAAATTATAAACCATAAAAATATAAAATAAAAGACAATTGTATTTGTCAATGATTTCAAATATTTAAGTGATAAGTCAAATTGTACTGTATGTAAATTATTATTCTCTTGTATCAAAATGACTATCAAAATCAAAAAATAATATAATACAATTTTTATCAAATTAAGAAGGGTCATATATATTTTTTAACCGTTAAACTGAACTGCATGCATGAACTTTGATTGTTTCTTATTATCTTTTTTGAATTCAATTAATTCTAGAGATTAATCAGATAGAAAATCAACAATATTGTTTGGAAATGAAGCAAATTGGGGCATACTTGAGATGCATGCTAGATGACAAAACATCACTGTATAGAAATTCGACATCCAATTGTAAATCAGTGCCAACATGATTGTTCCAAAATTTATAATTTTTGAAATATGGGAGTGAACTGATATTCAACTGCATTAAAAAACACCTAATTCTTTTACCCAAGTTGAATTTTTTTTAAAAAAGTTCATCTGCTGTATTAGGTACCCTAAATTAATTCTTTAATTTTTATGGTGGTATCGTTATCAGCTCCGCAAACAAATCCAAATTACGAAAGTTCATGAAAAACTTCTAGTCGGGGCACTTATAACTCATTTGTATTAGGGGTAGTTCACCCTATTCAGGGGCACTTTTAAAAAATATTAAAAAACACATCAACTTTATTTCATCATCTAGTTTGTAAAAATACTATTATATGAAATATCTTGGAAAACTGCTAGCTGGGACACTGAAAATTGTTCAGTGGTGTTAGGGGTAGTTTACCCTATGCAGAGGCACTTTTAAGAAAAATTCGAAAACATGTCAACTTTATTTGTTCGTGTGGTTTATAAAGATAATTTTTTTGGTTTCTATAGTTTGTTTATGAATTTTTATTACGAAAGTGTACTTCATAAAATACTATTCTACCCCCTGCAAGATAAAGAACGCTGCCCCTGTGGTCAATTTCAGTATTGTATAATGCAGTTTATTGTAATAAACGATTTCGATTTGATTAGCTTCAAAAAACGTGTAAAAACGTGTTTTGTAGGTTTAACTTTAGGTGTACCCTCTAAACTGGCGTATTAGCAGCTAAAAAAAAACAGATGTCTAGTACTTTTTCGTTTTCTACTTACATGTAAAGTTTCAAGAAAACGGGGGGGGGGGGGGGCAGGGAACACCTCCCAGACTTCCGTTGTAAGACTAAAAAATACTACAAAGATTTTCATAGTTGTTTGCAAATGTAGGTTAGATGGCGCCACAGTTGAGTGATCTGTGGCGGTTTCATTGTCCAAGTCGCACTTCTAATGGCAGACCAGGGACGAAAAACGCTTCAATGTCACCAAACATTTGCCAAAGCAATGATGAGGTTCTTCCCGCCAATGAGATGGGAGTATATTCCAGTCAGTTAACAACACAGTTAACTAAAGTGCCTTAAAGATCGTCTAAATAATAATACTATAACATGTACCTGCGTAATCGTATAAACTAATAAATTATCCTAATTATTATATCTCATGGTGAAATTTTTTATTAATGTGCTTTGTCATTTAACATCGATATATAATGCGCTTTTGCAAATCCTTGTTACTTCCGAGAGTAAAATAAAATTACATCATAATTCTTTATCGTTATTAAGGATTCACACATTCCAGTAATCTTATCTCACTTCTCACTGCTTCTATCTCCTCCTCCCCCCCCCCCTCCCCCCCCTCCCCCCCCTCGCCCTAACAGCCGAGACTAGTAATGTCTCCAGAATTTGGGTCTAGAAAATATGGCCATCGTAACATTTTGTTTGTTTAATTCAAAATTTTTAAATTAACAAATGCCTGCTAAATTCACAATTATTTAATATGTCTTAATTTTGGTTTTATAACATTTTAAATTCTTGATAAATGTACGAGGTTTGAAAGCCAAAGTATGAGATTTTTAGTTGTTTAAGTTTTTTGTTGGTTTGCTAAAGAAATATGGCTTTTATTAATCTTTTCCGCTGAGGCAGTCAATTTATTTGAAATGAAGAGTTTAATTCCACATTATTGGCTAGTTTCAACTGTTCGCTGCATTTCAAAAGTGTATGTTTTGATCTTCTAGCATGTATGGCATTATGCCATAATAAAGAACCAAATATGAGAATACAATACTGTACTCCAAGAAAATTTACCTCCGAATCTCCATTTTAAGCAGAATTTTGCATTTTAGTATGGTTCACGAAATTCCGATGCTCTAGGAGTGTCCTCTGCTATCTTGTTTCTTTTATGACATAATGTAAACTCTTTTAATGTTTTACACTTACGAACATACAGGCTTCCTGCATCATCGTAGTGGCGGCAGTATGGTGACGCCTGTTATCTGGCGCTCTCTGGCAACTGCTGAAACGAACCTATTTCTAACAGGTCGCGGGAAAATATTGCGAACGGTTGTTTGAAAAGCGTTACTTTCAAAGTAAATTTCCTGTAACGCAAGATGAACTGTGTGCTAGAATGTACGATGAATTTCTTAATCACTGGCTCTCATTTAAAAATCGACTCTTTGAGGATGACCATTTAGAAAAGTTTCGAGCCCAGAAGATCAGACATTTACGTCGTCATTAACAATTTTACTGTCACATTTGTGTGATGTATCTTAAAATGTAACACACGCAAAAAAAAAATCAACATTATATGTGAAAGCTTAGTTTCTCTTGCAGCTTATTTATCTTCGAGACCAATATTATATGTGAAAGCTTTGCTTTTCTTGTAACAACACTATGTAAGTAAGTTAATTTAAACCATTAACTTTTCCTGTTTGTGTGTGCACACTACTTAACAGTGATACTGATATTGGCTGACTACCTCACGTGTCCTATGCTCTGAATAGCCACTGTCATCGGCTGGCTAGATCACATGACACGAGCTATGACTGGCTTAAAAAAGTGCATCGCAATCTCGATTTCAATGCCTCAGAAAGCAACATGCGGTGTTTGGTGGAATTCGAATTTATACTTTAGTAATACGTAAATATGCGGCGTACATGTTGCTGCACATCAAAGGTCTTTCCAAAACGTGTTTTATTTTTTATTGAGTTTCGTTTTTTAAAGCGCCAGGAAATTCTACACCGCTATATAAAACCATAACCATTCAAAGGATTGATATGTTTCACAGTTCTGCGGAAAAGTATGCTGTCACTTAACGTGGAAAAAGTGTATCTTCACTCAGGAGAAAGTGTGCTTGTAACCAGGAAATCAGGGAATTATTTTTGTCTGTTTATACACCCTGTGCTGTAGTATCCCACATTGGTGACCCACATCTACCATGAACATATGCAAATGCATTTCCAAACTCGATCGGGCTTACTGCATAAGGAAAACGTGGTCATCGTACACCACATCACTGGGCACCATAACTATAGTACATCAACAGACACCACTCACAGGCATGCAGTGCAGGAGCAGTGTGGACAGTGTGTGAATCTGACTGTGAAAACAGTGGTGGTATATGATGAATCTGTCAACGTTCTTAAATCCAATGAATCCCACAGACTCCTTCGAGTGCCATCTCAATTCTAATCATCTCTGAAATGCCACGTTTGCACCATCTGCATCTTCCATGCCGTGCAATATATTACAACATTTGCAGTTTGCCATGCAACAACTAACTGTGCATGACCAATTGGCAGCCATCAAGCCTCACACATTTAGCAGACATAATGCGACCACTGGTAAATTGACATATATTTAGGCAGCATCAGCGCAAACTACTACTTTTCAGTCCCAATAATCCGAGCTTGTGGTTCATGATCATTGGCTGTATTTCTCAGACAACTGGCATTTTCAACGAGAAATCGAATTATGTGCATGTGATTAGCCACTGATTTACAATATCATCCAGTTGTCTCTGACAGAGAACAGATATGAGTTAGCCAAGCAGTGCTATTACAGAGACAATCCCGCATGCCAGAACAGTAACTATAAGAGGTCATGTATGAGATCAAATTGAGTGATATACACCATCACATCTCAGGTGCCACCTCATCACCTCAGCCAATCCGGCTCTTATATCGGATGCCGCATTGTTGGCTCTGTGGTTGATCAAGTTACCAACAGACCGACAGCTCGCCATAATCGCGAATGAGATGGTGCCAATTGGACAGCACTTGGCTAGGGCTGATAGCATGTTCACTGTCACTCTCCATAGACAAAAAGTAACAGTGTCCCAAGATTTGAATCAGTGAAGCACACAGCAGACCCCATCCCCCACACTGCATGAACACAACCGACCAGATGTGAAGGGACATGATCAATGCAGACCGTAGCTGCCCTCACTGCCTGTGCTGCAATGAACACCATCGCCCACAGCTACACATGGCAACAGTGTCACACAACCCACACCAGCTCCAGGTCCTGCTCCCTGCAGGTATCATACGCAATTCAGTGGTGATGCATGAAAACGTCAGGACACTTGTGGGTATCCAAACCCCACAAGCAGGTCACAATATGTGCTCCGGCCTGTGATGTCTCACCAACCCACAATTACAACACTTCATTGTCCATAGACCTTCCTTCTTACCAGTGGGGTAGAACCACTCATTGGAAAAGACTTTTTACACCACCATTTCTCCCTCAATGTCAGACAGCCCATGCTCATTCACAATTTGGCCAAATGAGTGCAAGCTATCTCTGACTCTTTCATGCCCCCACAACTGGCAACGGCCATGCTCGCCCTCAATTGCAACATCCACGACATTGTCCGTGAATACACCAAACTTTCAGAAGTCGTTCTCCACATATATTGATGCCATAGTGCTTGCATCACACAGATGCGATTACGCCATACAGAAAACGACAAGTTTCGACATTGCATTGCTGCTGCCACCGGTGCCATAGCAGCAGCACATGAGTAGCTCCACATGGCAGATAATAAGCAGCTGGACATGTCCCCACCTTCCTCATGCAGGCACGTCCTGCTTCCAGCAAATGTCACACCAACACAGATGCCGCCACCGGCGGCTGCCCATGTTCAGTAAATGCAGCACAAAGTGTCTGTTAACAGGCTCCTGAACCCACCACCTCAAGCATATGTGTTCCCACCTTTGCTGCTCGTGATGAAAACATACATTGCATAATAACCAGTTTGACATAAACCATAGTGGTTAGCCCCAGGAGATCCACAGCTTGACAAAGCCACAGTTTACAGACTTCTTCAAGCAGCAATTGTTCGTCCATTAGGTAGTTCCAATGCCTCCAGAATCAAGCTCATTCCTAAGAAAGACGTCTCTATCTGACTGAGTGGCGATTACAGGGTCCTCAGTTCGTGAACAATGCATGACAGATACCCCATTCCCAACACATGGGAGTTTAAACGCCCCATCATGGGCGCTACAGTTTTCAACCTGCAAATTCTGATGCACCCTGCCAACATCCAAAACACTGCCATTATAACTGTGTTCGGACTGTTTGAATATCTATTTGTGCTACACAGGCATAAAAGTGCTGTTGACTTAACAGCAGTTCATTGACGATCTCATATTCTGCTTCTCCTTCTGATATACGTATATTGACAACATACTCATCATCTCGCAGTTTGCAGACGAGCATTCATGAGAACTAGCCATGTTGCACGAGTGTGGAGTGGTCATTATTGTGACAGAATCACAACTACATCAGATGCAAGTCACCTTTCTCCGGTATACTCTAACGGTGGTTGCACAAACTGACAATTGAAAGTATGCTGCTGGTGCAAGATCTTCCTCGCCTGAAAACATACCATGACTTGATGATTCCTCAGGATTCTCAACTTTTACCGCCAATACCAATATTTACAGATCACAAGTCCTTGGTCAATGCCAGTCCCAATGCATCCATAGACGCAAGGTCCTGATGTTTCTGTCACTTGGATCTTATTGGCCAATACACCCTTGACATCCGACACAGGCACAGAGTTGATAATATCATCACTGATTATTGTTTGACTTTTCTGCAATCTCCCTAAAATATGACTATGGCACAAGAACAAACAAGTGAACCTGCATTCACTCAATTATTCACTGGTGGAAATACAAGCCCTCAGATTTAATGGTGCACTTTACCTTCGACTACCAACACATTACTCTGTGATGTCTCTCTGGAGAAACCATGGCCACTGGTACCCTCAACATGCGACTTGAAGTATTTGACAGACTTCACAACCTCAGCCATCCTTGCACTAGGGTAACAACACAGCGGATTATGGGCTGTTTTGTGTTGCCTAATGTAAAACGTGATTATCGCCACTGAGCACAATGCTGTTTACCCTGCCAACAGCACAATGTAAACACATCCACACTGACATCATTTCTGCCATTGATAGATCGACTCGCTGGATAGAGGCAACCTTCAACGATATCACAGTAGACACTATTGCATAGTCTTTTATCAAACTATGGATTGTGTACTTCGGGATTCCTGCCCGTATTGTGATTGACAAGGGCAGATAGTTCGAGTCAGCACTTTTCAACACTCTTTGCCTCTTCAGTGCCATCGACCATATGTGCACCACTTCTTATTACCTACAAAGCAAAGCCCTGGTGCAGAGATGCCATAGAACAGTGAAAGTGGCAAACTTTTTCTATGGGGGCTCATCGACTGAGACATTTCAATGGATCCTAAGAGGCATACAGACTTCATAAAAGAGGACCTTCAGGCTTTGCTTGCCGAAGTGGTGTATGGAGAACATCCTTGCACTCCCTGAAGCTTGTACTCTACCTGTGACTGATGTCAATAAGTTCGATCTTATGATGATCCAAAAACCACATCCACCACACATGTCCCTCTGCCATCACCACACTCCATGCCGAAGGTATTCATTCATAGAGATTTCGAGCACTGTTACCAGATGATAACTGTGATGACAAGATATGTCCCTCCTTGCAACCTACTTGGTTGGTACCCTACAAAGTACTCAAACATGAGACCCTTCCCTTGACATCTTACCATTCCACACCTAAACTTTGTAAATACATTTCCACAAAGAGTGGTTGGCTATCTTCCGGCATTTGCCAGTTCAGATTTTTCATCATATTAGTGACACTCTCCTGTGGTCATACAGGGCACCATCCCACTTTCTATCTCTGATACAGAAGTATGCAACAGGAACGTTTGATATGTGATGGATATGTCAAGATGCCCCTCCCCCCCCCCCCATAAACCATGCACCTTGCCATTACTGGGGAGGCTTGCATGCCTCAGCCATTAGCTGGACTGTAGGTGCAACCACAACGGATGGGTATCTGTTGAGAGGCCAGACAAATGTGTAGTCCCTGAAGAGGGGCAGCAGCCTTTTCAGTAGTTGCAGGGACAACAGACTGGATGATTGACTGATCTGGCCTTGTAACACTAACCAAAACACCATTGCTCTGCTGGTACTGCCAACAGCTGAAAGCAAGGGGAAACTACAGCCATAATTTTTCCTGAGGGCATACAGCTTTACTGTATGGTTAAATGATGATGGCGTCAACTTGGGTAAAATATTCTGGGGGTAAAATAATCCCCCACATGGATCTCTGGGCGGGAACTACTCAGGAGGACGTTGTTATCAGGAGAAAGAAAACTGGCGTTCTACGGATCGGAGCGTGGAATGTCAGATCCCTTAATCGGACAGGTAGGTTAAAAAATTTAAAAAGGGAAATGGATAGGTTAAAGTTAGATATAGTGGAAATTAATGAAGTTTGGTGGCAGGAGGAACAAGACTTCTGGTCGGGTGAATACAAGGTTATAAATACAAAATAAAATAGGGGTAATGCAGGAGTAGGATTGATAATGAATAGGAAAATAGTGATGCAGGTAAACTATTACAAACAGTATAGTGAACGCATTATTGTGGCCAAGATAGATATGAAGCCCACGCCTACCACAGTAGTACAAGTTTATATGCCAATTAGCTCCGCAGATGACGAAGAGATTGATGAAATGTGTGATGAGATAAAAGAAATTATTCAGATAGGGAAGGGAGCCGAAAATTTAATAGTCATGGGTGACCGGAACTCGATGGTAGGAAAAGGAAGAGAAGGAAACGTAGTAGGTGAAAATGGAATGAGAGCAAGGAATGAAAGACGAAGCCTCCTGGTAGACTTTTGCACAGAACATAACTTAATCATAGCTAACACTTGGTTCGAGAATCATGAAAGAAGGTTGTATACATGGGAGAAGCCTGGAGATACTAAAAGGTATCAGATAGATTATTTAATGGTAAGACAGAGATTCAGGAAACAGGTTTTAAACTGTAAGACATTTCCAGGGGCAGCTGTGGGCTCTGACCCCAATCTATTGGTTATGAACTGAAGAAACTGCAAAAAGGTGGGAATTTGAGGAGATGGGACCTGGATAAACTGAAGGAACCAGAGGTTGTAGAGAGCTTCAGGGAGAACATTAGGGAACGATTGACAAGAATGGGGGAAAGAAGTACAGTAGAAGAAGAATGGGTAGCTTTGATAGATGAAATAGTTGAGGTAGCAGAAGATCAAGTAGGTAAAAAGACGAGGGCTAATAGAAATCCTTGGGTAACAGAAGAGATGTCGAATTTAATTGACTAAAGTAGAAAATATGACAATGCAGTAAATGAAGCAGGCAAAAATGAATACAAACGTCTCAAAAATGAGATCGACAGGAAGTGCAAAATGGCTAAGCAGGAATGGCTAGAGGACAAATCTAAGGATGTAGAGGCGTATATCACTAGGGGTAAGATAGATACTGCCTACAGGAAAATTAAAGAGACCTTTGGAGAAAAGAGAAACACTTGTATGAATATCAAGAACTCTGATGGAAACCCATTTCTAAGCAAAGAAGGGAAAGCAGAAAGGTGGAAGGAGTATATAGAGAGTCTATACAAGGGCGAAGGGCGATGTTCATGTGGACAATATTATAGAAATGGAAGAGAATGTAGATGAAGATGAAATAGGAGATATGATACTGCATGAAGAGTTTGACAGAGCACTGAAAGACCTAAGTCGAAACAAGGCCCCGGGAGTAGACAACATTCCATTGGAACTACTGACAGCCTTGGGACAGCCAGTTCTAACAAAACTCTACCATCTGGTGAGCAAGATGTATGAGAGAGACGAAATACACTCACACTTCAAGAAGAATATAATAAGTCCAATCCCAAAGAAAGCAGGTGTTGACAGATGTGAAAATTACCGAACTATCAGTTTAATAAGCCACAGCTGCAAAATACTAACACAAATTCTTTACAGACGAATGGAAAAACTGGTAGAAGCCGACCTTGGGGAAGATCAGTTTGGGTTCCGTAGAAATGTTGGAACACGTGGGGCGTTACTGACCCTACGACTTATCTTAGAAAATAGGCTAAGAAAAGGCAAACCTACGTTTTTAGCATATGTAGACTTAGAGAAAGCTTTTGACAATGTTGACTGGAATACACTTCAAATCCAGAAGGTAGCAGGGGTAAAATACAGGGAGCAAAAGGCTATTTACAATTTGTACAGAAACCAGATGACTGTAATAAGAGTCAAGAGGCATGAAAGGGAAGCAGTGGTTGGGAAAGGAATGAGACATGGTTGTAGCCTATCCCCGATGTTATTCAATCTGTATATTGAGCAAGCAGTAAAGGAAACAAAAGAAAAATTCGGAGTACGAATTAAAATCCATGGAGAAGAAGTAAAAACTTTGAGGTTCGCCGATGATATTGTAATTCTGTCAGAGACGGCAAAGGACCTGGAGTGCAGCTGATCGGAATGGACAGTGCCTGGAAAGGAGGATATAAGATGAACATCAACAAAAGCAAAACGAGGATAATGGAATGCAGTCGGATTAAATCGGGTGATTTTGCAGGAATTAGATTAGAAAATAAGACGCTTAAAGTAGTAAAGGAGTTTTGCTATTTGGGGAGCAAAATAACTGATGATGGTCGAAGTAGAGTGGATATAAAATGTAGACTGGCAATGGCAAGGAAAGCATTTCTGAAGAAGAGAAATTTCTTAACTTCAAGTATAGATTCAAGTGTCAGGAAATCATTTCTGAAAGTATTTGTTTGGAGCCTAGCCATGTATGGAAGTGAAACGTGGACGATAAATAGTTTAGACAATAAGAGAATAGAAGCTTTCGAAATGTGGTGCTACAGAAGAATGCTGAAGATTAGATGGGTTAGATCACATAACTAATGAGGAGGTATTGAATAGAATTGGAGAGAAGCGAAATTTTTGGCACAACTTGACTAGAAGAAGGGATCGGTGGGTAGAGCATATTCTGAGGCATCAAGGGATCATCAATTTAGTTTTAGAGGGCAGCGTGGAGAGTAAAAATCGTAGAGGGAGACCAAGAGATGAATATACTAAACAGACTCAGAAGGATACAGGTTGCAGTAGGTATTGGGAGATGAAGAAGCTTGCACAGGATGGAGTAACATGGAGAGCTGCATCAAACCAGTCTCTGGACTGAAGACCACAACAACAACAATGTCAAGATTGATCAGTAACATGACCTCGCAATTCAGCTAACCTTAAACTATTAGGTCCCTGGCTACGGGGGTATTTAAAGACATTGATGTATTCTACACCCATCAGCAGATCTCCCATGCATGTGATGTAACCTGTGAGCTATCTGATGTATTTAAATGAGTTCATGACTGAAACTTTCTGGTATATTGAAACTGTGTGCCAGACCATGACTTGAATATGGAACATTCACTATTCGCAGGTAAGTGCTCTATCCACTGAGCTGGCCAAGCACAACTCGCCTTTGCAGCTTTAGTTCCACCAGCATCTCATTTCCTACCTTTACTGGTGGAAGTACTCATAAAGCTGTGAGGTTGGATCATAAATCATGCTATGAACGATGCCTAAGAAAGAGTGGTAATCACATTGAGCACATCTTGTACTGTCAAAAGACAGATGGCTATAATAGGACAGAATGACCCATATCTCAACATACATTTGCTTCTGGGCATACATTAAAAGGCCTTATTTCCAGTTTGGCAAGATCTATCTCCTTAAAGACTAGGGGACACTGCTTCTGCCATTTGATATATAATTTACCTCTTTCCACATTCCCTTAAGCTGCACTTCATGATAGAATTTATGGTGCATAATAAATTAAGTCTCTAATTATGGCTGCCCATTGTTTCAGTCTTAAATGAATCTAAAATTACTTGCCCAATTAAAATTACTCCTCTGAACAATTGACTTCACAGGCTCACAAATGATGTGTTACATCCTGTGATTCACATGCTCTTATAAAGTGACAGCTTATATGTTGGTGGTGAGAGGAAGAGGTAACAGATGGTATGCATTATTTTCAAGTATGGCCAATTGTGAAGACTGTAAATGCTTAATGTAAGGACAACAGAACCTTAAAAATCTATCTTCTTTAGATACACACACACAGCTATATATATATATATATATATATATATATATATATATATATATATATATATGGTGGTCCATTGATAGTGACCGGGCCGAATATCTCACGAAATAAGCATCAAACGAAAAAACTACAAAGAACGAAACTCGTCTACCTTGAAGGGGGAAACCAGATGGCGCTATGGTTGGTTGGCACGCTAGATGGAGCTGCCATAGGTCAAACGGATATCAACTGCGTTTTTTTAAAATAGGGACCCCCATCTTTTATTACATATTCGTGTAATACGTAAAGAAATATGAATGTTTTAGTTGTACCACTTTTTTCCCTTTGTGATAGATGGCGCTGTAATGGTCACAAACGTATAAGTACGTGGTATCATGTAATATTCCGCCAGTGCGGACGGTATTTGCTTCGTTATACATCACCCATGTTAAAATGAACCGTTTACCAATTGCGGAAAAGGTCGATATCGTGTTGATGTATAGCTATTGTGATCAAAATGCCCAACGGGCGTGTGCCATGTATGCTGCTCGGTATCCTGGACGATATCATCCAAGTTTCCGGACCGTTCGCAGGGTGGTTACGTTATTTTCAGGTACCAGGAAGTGTTCAGCCACATGTGAAACGTCAACCACGACCTGCAACAAATGATGATGCCCAAGTAGGTGTTTTAGCTGCTGTCGCGGCTAATCCGCACATCAGTAGCAGACAGATTGCGCGAGAATCGGGAATCTCAAAAACGTCGGTTTCTGTGCACCAGGAATTGCATGGCGACGACTTTGAACGTCGTGTACAGTTCTGCCACTGGACACAAGAGAAATTACGGGACGCTGACAGATCTTTTGCACGCGTTCTGTTTAGCAACGAAGCGTCATTCACCAACAGCGGTAACGTAAACCGGCCTAATATGCACTATTAGACAACGGAAAATCCACGATGGCTGCGACAAGTGGAACATCAGCGACCTTTGTGGGTTAATATATGGTGCGGCATTATGGGAGGAAGGATAATTGGCCCCCATTTTATCGATAGCAATCTAATTAGTGCAATGTATGCTGATTTCCTACGTAATGTTCCACCGATGTTACTACAAGATGTTTCACCGCATGACAGAATGGCGATGTACTTCCAGCATGATGGATGTCAGGCACATAGCTCGCGTGTGGTTGAAGCGGTATTGAATAGCATGTTTTATGACAGGTGGATTGGTCGTCGAAGCACGTGGCCCGCACGTTCACCGGATCTGACGTCTGCGGATTTCTTTCTGTGGGGAAAGTTGAAGGATATTTGCTATCGTGATCCACCGACAACGCCTGACAACATGCGTCAGCGCATTGTCAATGCATGTGCGAACATTACGGAAGGCGAACTACTTGCTGTTGACAGGAATGTCGTTACGCGTATTGCCAAATGCATTGAGGTTGACGGACATCATTTTGAGCACTTATTGCTTATGTGGTCTTTACAGGTAATCACGCTGTAACAGCATGCGTTCTCAGAAATGATAGGTTCACAAAGGTACATGTATCACATTGGAACAACCGAAATAAAACGTTCAAACGTACCTGCGTTCTGTATTTTAATTTAAAAAACCTACCTGTTACGAACTGTTCGTCTAAAATTGTGAGCCATATGTTTGTGCTATTACAGCGCCATCTATCACAAAGCTAAGAATGTGGTCCAATTAAAACATTCACATTTCGTTACATACTACATGAATATGTAATAAAAAATGGGGGTTCCTATTTAAAAAAAAACGCAGTTGATGTCCGTGACCTATGGCAGCGCCATGTAGCGGGCCAACCATAGCGCCATCTGGTTTTCCCCTTTCAGCTAGACAAGTTTCGTTCTTTGTAGTTTTTTCGTTTTACACTTATTTCGTGAGATATTTGGCCCGGCAAGATCAGTGGACCACCATGTATATATCATTTCTATGCTGTAAGTTTTAGTTGGTCAACATGTTGTAACTGCAGGAAAAAAAAGTATAAATACAGTCTTTCTCAGGCAGCACGATGGAAATAGAACGTAAACATTAGGTGAGTTAAAATGTAAAGTTGGACTCTGGGTGTGGCAGAAGGGTCACAAAGAAACAGGACGCAGCTGGATAGCTGAGGGGGAAGGCCAAACTGTTGGACAGCTGCATGTGATGACAAAAGAAGCTCTGTGAAGGAACCCGTGATAAGCAGTCAGTTAAAAGTATCAACAGAAGGCACTTCTGGTTAGGGAGAGAAGTCTGGGAGCGGAGAGAGAAAGAAAGAGTGTCCTTGGTGGGGACAGCACTACATCAGAAGGAGCCAATGAAGGGCTCAGGACACAGTGCGTGGCCATACAGGAACAGGCACCTCTATCCCTCCACCCAGCTTCTGAAGGAAAAGAATGAAATTAATATTTAAACAGAACCAAATAAGGACAAGATGCCTTTGACGCTATGTCATTCCAAGTGCTGGCGGCGTCGAAGGGGGAAAGCTAACAAAACTTGGGGGCATTGCTGCTCTGGCACTCTCGAGGTTAGGCTCCCGGTAGCGACAGTAGTCAGTGTGTATAGCAGCAGCCTACTTGGGCTTGCCTTAGGCAGGCAGCTGGAGATAGTCGCTGATGAGCAGTTAGGCAGTAGCTGTAGGACTCTGACGTAGAGTGTTAGTGTGGGCAGCACTTTTACTGAAGAGCTTCTATCAGGCAGTCGGAACGGTGGTAGTCAGTCACCGTCTCTGTGAAAGACTTGTCCATTCCGTGGCTACAATCACCAACGCAGTTAGGGTGATCTGTATTCTTACTGAATAAGCTAGAACTTGTGTAACGTTCAGAAGAGTTTATTTCAAACTACCTCCTAGTCTTGTACCTTCACACCAGGGATTCAACCTCTTAGCCAAATCAAAAAGTCTCCCTCTCACTAAGGTCAGCCGGCTAAATCCCTTTGACGAACCGTGTCGCTCAATCCCTGGCAAAACGCATGCTTGGGACGCAACAATATGTCCTTAATTCATTGATATTCCCTCGAAGTGAAGAAGCTGTCTTAAGGGTATGACATCCTTTTTCCTTTCACCTCATTGCTGGGAGGTGGTGAATTATTTGAAGGGCTTGCTCTTTTCATCAGCAAGACGTGGATGTCCACAGAAATTTGTACAGAGGCAAGTAAGGCTCTAAAACTGCCAATTTTCACATAAAGTTGTAATATATGTAAAAAGAAACTTACCATATCCAAGAGAATTAATGGTTATCCACCCAATATATGAATAAAAAATCTCTTACACTCCAGATTCCGTTTACTGAGGGGGGGGGGGGGGGGGGGCAGCACGTGCCTCCTCTTGCCCCCTCCCTCCCTTGTGCCTTGTCGCTGCCTATGATACCTGTCCAAATCCTGAGTAGAACAGTTATCATCTGATCCATCAACAAAGTGACTTGGTCCAAAGACCTCACATCAGGTATTTTTGCTAATTGCTCTATTTAATCCCATTATCTGTTTTTTTGGTTAGGCTGTATTATGTGGTCCTTGAATAACTACTAGAAAAATGTGTTGCTTTTATTAGCATTAAATTCTACCACCACTGTTCATTCTATTCTTGGTACGCTTGTGAGTTTGTTCAGTCGTGCATATTTCCAAATGCATGTACAGGTCTGAGAACAGAATGGGGAATGTGATATAGTATGGGACTGGAGATGAGAGGGGGGAACATAATAGGGGATTGAATGGGGCATGGGTTACAGGATTGCACAGATGATGAATGGATTGGACAGGAGACAGCATGGGGTATGTGAAATGAAAGACAGAACAGAATAGGATGGGGAAGGAATGGGATTTGTATGAGGAATAGGTACACAAGATTTAAGAGCATACTTAATCAAGCAATGGAAACTCCACATAGAGATATCAACAATACAGAAAAAAATAGATTGATACTTACTGAAAACAAGACACATGAAGTTGCAGATAGGCACTATTAAAAGACACTTACAAAAATCTCTCAACCACAGTCTGTATCAGCAGAAGAGAAACACACCATTAATACACACAAGCAAGCACACCTCACAAGCCAGGACTACCAACTCTGGCAGCTCAGGCCAGAGGGCATTCTGGTGTGAGCTGCCAGAGCTGACAGTCATGTATGCATGAGATGTGCTTTCCTGAGTGTATTTATGGTGTGTGTTTCTCTGTTTCTCTTCTGCTGATGAAGGCTGTGGCCAAAAAGCTTTGTGTAAGTGTCTTTCAGTTGTGCCTGTCTGCAACTTAAAATGTCCTCTTTGTGGTAAGCAACGATCTATCTTTTTCTACATTGTTAAGAGCAGACTGGGTGGACGACTCGACTGGTTATTAGACAAAACACTGGAGATGAAACGAAATGTGGCGTGAGATATGAAATGAATCTCGGGACAAGCTGATACACTGCTGGCCATTAAATTTGCTACACCATGAAGAAAAGCAGATGATAAACGGGTATTCATTGGACAAATATATTATATTAGAACTGACATGCGATTACATTTTCACGCAATTTGGGTGCATAGATCCTGAGAAATCAGAAAGCAGAACAACCACCTCTGGCCGTAATAACGGCCTTGATACGCCTGGGCATTGAGTCAAACAGAGCTTGGATGGCGTTTACAGGTACAGCTGCCCATGCAGCTTCAACACGATACCACAGTTCATCAAGAGTAGTTCAAATGGCTCTGAGCACTATGGGACTCAACTGCTGTGGTTATAAGTCCCCTAGAACTTAGAACTACTTAAACCTAACTAACCTAAGGACATCACACACATCCATGCCCGAGGCAGGATTAGAACCTGCGACCGTAGCGGTCGTGCGGTTCCAGACTGTAGCGCCTTTAACCGCTCGGCCACTCCGGCCGGCATCAAGAGTAGTGACTCGCATATTGTGATGAGCCAGTTGCTAGGCCACCATTGACCAGACGTTTTCAATTGGTGAGAGATCTGGAGAATGTGCTGGTCAGGGCAGCAGTCGAACATTTTCTGTATCCAGAAAGGCCCGTACAGTACCTGCAACATGCGGTCGTGCATTATCCTGCTGAAATGTAGGGTTTCACAGGGATCGAATGAAGGGTAGAGCCACGGGTCGTAACACATCTGAAATGTAACGTCCACTGTTCAAAGTTCCGTCAATACGAACAAGAGGTGACCGAGACGTGTAACCAGTGGCACCCCATACCATCACGCCGGCTGCTACGCCAGTATGGCGATGACGAATACACGCTTCCAATGTGCGTTCACCGCGATGTCGCCAAACACGGATGCGACCATCATGATGCTGTAAACAGAACCTGGATTCATTCGAAAAAATGACGTTTTGTCATTCGTGCACCCAGGTTCGTCGTTGAGTACACCATCGCAGGCGCTCATGTTTGTGATGCAGCGTAAAGGGTAACTGCCGCCATGGTCTCCGATCTGATAGTCCATGCTGCTGCAAACGTCGTCGAACTGTTGTGCAGACGGTTGTTGTCTTGTAAACGTCCCCATCTGTTGACTCAGGGATCGAGACGTGGCTGCACGATCCGTTACAGCCATGCGGATAAGATGCCTGTCATCTCGACTGCTAGTGATACGAGGCCGTCGGGATCCAGCGCGGCGCTCCGTATTACCCTCCTGAACCCACCGATTCCATATTCTGCTAACAGTCATTGGATCTCGACCAACGCGAGTAGCAATGTCACGATACGATAGGCTACAATCCGACCTTTATCAAAGTCGGAAAGGTGATGGTATGCATTTCTCCTCCTTACACAAAGCATCACAACAACGTTTCATCAGGCAACGCCGGTCAACTGCTGTTTGTGTATGAGAAATCGGTTGGAAACTTTCCTCATGTCAGCACGTTGTAGGTGTCGCCACCGGCGCCAACCTTGTGTGAATGCTCTGAATAGCTGATCATTTGCATATCACAGTATCTTCTTCCTGTCGGTCAAACTTCGCGTCTGTAGCACGTCATCTTCGTGGTGTAACAATTTTAATGGCCAGTAGTGTACATGGAATGAGGCATGAAGCAGAATTCTTGACAAAATATGAGACAAGACAAGGGTACATGAGTCACTGTACAGTGTCAGATTAGAGATGACATTTGTGACAAGGTGAACTAAAATTGTAGATTAGATGTTTGATTTGATGAGACGTTTCACAAAACAAGACATAAGGCGGAAGGTGAGATTTGAAACAAGGCAAAACACCAGACGTGGGATGAGACACTAGATAAGACTAGATGATACTCTAGAGAAGCCGTGAGACCAGATATGCGACGCGACAACAGTCGACACATACTTGAAAAAATAAGACATGTTGAATGAATCTCTCTCCTTCCTTGTGCCTGTGTCCCGCACTCCGCAACGTCGGCACGGTTATCGTCTGATTTGGCAAGGTTAACTGAAGGCGTGGCCGGATGCCCTTCCTGTCGCCACCCCGGTGGATGAGATGAAGATGAAGACAACACAACACGATGACGAGGACAACAGAACACCCAGTCCCTGAGCGGAGATCAGTCCCGACCCAGCCAGGAATCGAATCCGAGCCCCTTTGGCGCGGCATTCCGTCGCGCTAATAACTTTTTCCCCCCTTTTTTTTTACTTCACGTTGTTCGGTATTGTTCGTTGCGTTTGGTCATGGTGATCGTCACATGACATCCATTCCATTTGATCGTTGATTACTTTACTCAGTTTTTTTTTATTGCAGTGGTCAGCCAGTCCTCTGACCGAACATGCTGAGCTACCGTGCCGGCTAAAAATGGCTCTAAGCACTATGGGACTTAACATCTGAGATCATTAGTCCCCTCGACTTAGAACTACTTAAACCAAAAGACATCACACACATCCATGCCTGAGGCAGGATTTGAACCTGCAACCATAGCAGCAACGCGATTCTGGACTGAAGCGCCTAGAACCACTCGGTCACAACGGTCGGCTTTCGTTATTCTTCATTGCATTTGTTCGGGGCGGACGTTCCATTGGCACCTGTTCAAGTTCATTGTTGATCCGTTCACTCAGTTTCTTTATTACAGAGGGCAGCTAACCCTCTGACCAAACACAATGAGTTACCATGCTGGCAGCCACTCAGCAATCAGGGCAGACACATGTTGAATGAATGATTACATGATATTAAACAAGACATAATGTGATATGACACAAGGGGAAAAAGGATAGGTATACAAGGTGAGACACCTGACAAGAAACAAGACGAGACAACGGAGCCAGTATAAGATGAAATGAGTTGTAATTAGAAACAAGATGAGGCACAAAATAAACTGAGACACGTTCAAATTTCTCTCCATTTCATTTGAAAGTTCAAATTTTAACTCCATATTACATCTATATTTCACAGATTGTTTAACGTTTTAAAATCATATGAAAAACTCACAAAACTGAAACCGCGTAAAGCTACGTCATAATATCTTATGCTTTCTTTCAAAATCTTTAAAAAGCCTCTAAGAGCTCACATGAAAAAACAGGAACTAATAATACACCAATTTACCAAAATCCTGAACGTACTGTCATGTTGTAACCACACCAAGTCAATATCCAAAAGAAATGTCGTCAATGAAACACAACATTAGCATGTTTATTGTGAATACCAACGTACAGCCAGAATGGAACTGAAGTCCAGGTTGGAAGGTGTTGCTATTAATACAAACATAGAATATTCCAGAATGTACAAGCATAACAAACATAGGATATGTTGACATCCTCCAGAAATAACTGCTGGTGACTCGGCTTGAACTGGTGACCAGCAGCATGCTAGCCAGCGATGATGGCTACTGCACCACACTGCATGCACACACCTCATGACATTGCTCCATCTCATGGGGAAACAGGACCTGCTGTTTCGGAAGTTATCACTGGAACTGACTGCAGCATGCTTGATCTAGATCTTGTTGGTGGCCCCCTGTATGGCAGTACTGACAGATCCTCATTCTCTGGTTTTGTTGTTATATCCTCTTCACCATGATTAACCCCTACTATTGAAGTTTCACTATCATCAATTGGGTCTTTGCTTTCCTTGAACAAGAATATCCCATCTGATTTGCCTCTAAGCACTGTAATAGTGTTTCGATTGTAGGGTATGATCAATGTGTCTGCACTTTTATATACTGTCCGAAGGGTCATAATTCTCGACTTCATATGAGGCATCCGACAAGCGACGAAGGCTGCAGTATGGCCCAAAGTAATGCTTTAGTAACTTTTCTGATAGTCTCACTTTGTGCACAGGCATAAAAATCAATACCAAGCCTCCCAGATTATATCTAACTGGCCAGTGCTTGGTTTTATAGCAATTTTCGTCTTTCTCCTGGGTGCCGATGGTCTATATGGAAGCAAGCTGTGTTGCTTCTTTGAATGTGGTCATGAGGTGTTTCATGTAGTCATCCTGAGTATCAGCTGGTTCAAATAGGATCAGTGTATCCATCGTCATTTCAGTCTTATGATAGTGGTGCAAGAGAAGCAATGTGAATCCCGTAGCATCTTGAAACTTCCTGGCATATTAAAACTGTGTGCCGGACCGAGACTCGAACTCGGGACCTTTGCCTTTCACGGGCAAGTGCTCTACCAACTGAGCTACCCAAGCACGACTCACGCCCGGTCCTCACAGCTTTACTTCTGCCAGTACCTCGTTTCCTACCTTCCAAGCGTACAGAAGCTCTCCTGCGAACCAGGAGGTCGGCTGCGGTACAGCATTGTTGCCGCGCGTCGGCCACTGCTGCGGCTGACAGTTTCTATTCATATTCGGAAAGGGGCCTTGTGATGGTGAATTGTAATTCGCTCGTGCGTTGAAATTACCCCTGTTGTTTTGAAAATTTCTTTTAAGTCATTTTTTTTCTCCGTTCCCGTTACCTTACACATTACCTCTGGGTATGTAATTTTGCTGTTGTATGTACCAACCTTGCTGTGTGTTTCAATCACGTTTTACTGTCTGATATATAAAACTATATTGTTGTCGTGCCTAATTTTCTATTGCTCTATGGGGTACAGGTCTTTCCTCATAATCAAGTCTTATAGACTTGATCTAGTCTCACTTTGTGCACAGGCATAAAAATCAATACCAAGCCTCCCAGATTATATCTAACTGGCCAGTGCTTGGTTTTATAGCAATTTTGGTCTTTCTCCTGGGTGCCGATGGTCTATATGGAAGCAAGCTGTGTTGCTTCTTTGAATGTGGTCATGAGGTGTTTCATGTCACATCACCTTGCGCGTATCCCACGACCAATTTGATTTTCTGTGCTTCCGTCCAGTTGCGTGGATATACATGACGAAAAGCACTGATAAAAACTACTGGATTCATTCTTTTACCTTCGATAGTGAATGTAGGAAACTGTCGATGTCTCAGCAAACCTACGTCTGCAAAAATAGTTGATAGACACATGGTATTTTCGGTTGTATTTATGTTGGTCGTATTTATGTTGTTACTGTAGTTACCTGGAATTCCGGCTGGTAATTGTTCAAGTATTAGAGTTGTGAGTATGTTTACATTTTGCATTCTACAACTGTCACTGGTACCTGCTGTGGGACTCGTGACAATTTGTGGATAAATACCGACAGGCTGTGGTTTGTTCACTGTAGCCTGTGTATAATTTACATGCATATTTCGAGACCCGGTGATATTTTCGTCTAGAAGATTGCGGATCCTATCTTCCGCGGCTTGTAGGTAAATGTTTACCTCGTTCACGATATCATTTTCTTTTTTCTGAATAGCCTTTTCTACTACATCTGTGTATAACTTACAATCGGTTACTAACTTCTGTGCAATGGTACTACCCTCATCTAGCGTACCTGTTTTAGCTTGACTAATGAGATCACTTAGATTTTCATTGATCCTGTCTCTCTCCTTCTCAGCACATGCCGAGTCAGTTTCTAATGTTGCTACCCTTAAAGTAAGTTCTTCTGCAGCTAGAGGTACACTTTCATAGTCTTTATTTAGTTTGTTAACGACAGTGGTTACCTTTTTTACTGTCGAAACCAACTGCTTTTGTGTGGCTTCGATGTTTGTGTTTGCGTCTGTGATTTTCTTTATCTGTTGTTCTACTAGATCGTGATGGTCATTGAAAGAATCTACCTTCTGTTTTAACTCCGTAATGTTACTGTTAACTTCATAAAATATTTCACACGTTACCTGTTTTTACATATCATTCAATTTTTCGTCGATTTCAGTGCGAAAATTTTTGGCTAAGTCATAGAATTTCTGTGAGACCGTGTCTTGCAAATCCTTGAATACTTGCTTCATCGTATTTAGATCTTGTGTAACAATGTTTTGTTGCTGTTTTACCGTGTTCATATCTTGTGTGTGACGGTGTTCAGATTCTGTGTCAAATTATCAATTTTGGTATTCATATCTTGTTTCATATCACTGAAATTGGTGTTCATATTGTGTTTCATATCATCAAATTTCACGTTTGTCAGAAATAACTGCCATAGTATAGCTTCAGTTGTACTACTATGGTTGCCGTCAGCTGTACTTTCTAAGTTAATATTTATGTTGTGAACAAGTGTTGTTTGTAACGTGTTGTCAAAATTCATATTGAAATCGCTCTCCAATGTTTCATTCATGAGCGGTATGTCGCTGTGGGAGATGCGTGACGTTGTCAGTTGTAAACACTGTGTCGTCAAGGTTATTCTGCTGTGGAGCGTCGCTATCATTTGTCACACCTGCGACACTCATCTCTGATCTACTTAAACTTTCTGCAGTAGGCATGCATGGCACCTGAACTTCAATTGTTTGATCACGCAATTCTACGCCATCTTGGCTGATTCCATTTTCGCTATCGCTATCAACAATGGGCATATATTTTTCGGCCATGTTATATGAATAAGCAAAAAATAAAATTTTCATAAAAATGTTAAAATTTCATCCGCTAATTATTACACTTGATAAGTATAATCCACGTAATGTCAAAGCCTTTTTTACGTCTATTATGATGTGCAAACTATTGTGTCACAATTCTATATGTTTTTCTGACGATATGTATCACACTGAAAAATTCCTGTAAACTTCTCGCAAATAAAATTCAGGGAAAGGAATAATGAGGAAAAGGTTTCTGTCTACATCAAAAGAGGCTCTACCAAGCGCAACCATGCAAGCAACCTGCGTAGCCGTCCTCCCTTTGCTGCGTCGAACGAAACAGCTTATTATGGAAAATTTTGCGTGACCTGGGTCCAAATCTTCTTCCTTTCAAAAATTTTCTCCTCAATATTTGTCTTTTTGCAATACTTGTTCCCCGTCGTGATTGATGCTAACAAAAAATACAGACAATTAGTTTTTATGACCAATAACAATGTCATAGAATTTTCTTACAAGAACAATAATTAACAAGCCTAACTCACAAACGGTGTCTATAAAACCTGTCGCACAGGTCGACAGTTGTGTTGAATAAAAAAATAAAATAAAATATTATCACTAAATATTACTAAATATGCATATGAAAACACTCTTTAAACTGATACAACACGATTGCGCTACTAGAAATGTTCCGCAAGAGATCGGACTTCGATTCTTACTTCTTCAACTGTAGCTGCAGGCGGCGGACTCCGGGAACATCATCGCTTGTCGTAATCAAGAAAATCTTCCTTATATGTACCTTCACCTACTTCAATAAATAAAAAATACTTGATACTGTTTTTCCATATAATATTATTCACGCACACGTGTAATACATAGAGCTCGCAATACTTCATATCTAAAATCGCACGTCTTCATCATCCTTCTACCTACGAGAGAGACTGTAAGAGTGAAGAAAACAAAACAAAAAAAACTGTACAGTAGTTGAATGCTTTTTCCTGTCATTTGTCTGCGCCTTACCGCGCATTCATAATTAACGTCTTTGCTAACACTCTGGCTGCTCGGTGTTTCATTTGTTGTTTTTTAATAAATCTTTATTTCATAGCATCCTGAGGGCCTTTCATCATGTACCTACACACTCTCCAAAAGGTCCATTCCAATTGGTACCAAGTGCCCAGAAATAAAATAAGCTCGTGCTTCCATTGTTTACATTCATTACAGTCGCTCCACCCCATTGGAGCATAGTCGCTCTTATACTATGTTGCCTGTATTAACAGCAATTCTCCGTTGGACTGTTCCTCACTTCTCAAGGTTTCTGTGATTTTCAGCAGTGATGGATCTTCCCTGTGTTCAGCAACAGTGTCATTTAAAGGAGCAGTGACTGAGATTACATCCAGGCTACTGTGTTGTGTCAAAGGAGTCCTTGAAAGGCAGTCGGCATCCTTGTGTTTATGTCCACTTTAGTACACCAATCTGACATCATCTTCTGGAAGCCTCAGTACTCATTTGACCAGTTGATCCTACGAATCCCTCAGGCTGGTCAGTCAGCATAGAGAAATGTGATCTGTGACAATGGGAAGCGGTTTGCCAGTAAATATGGTCAAAATTTGTAGATGGCCCAAACTACTGCCAGGCACTCTTTCTCAGTTGTAGAATGGTTCGTCTTGGACTTGAAATATACTCTGGAAGCCAGAGCCTGTTCGAAAACATTTTTCACACTGTAAGGGGTCCATAGCCCCTTACTATAACATTGCACTTGGCACAGGTCGATAGGGCGAACAATCGATTGTGACGTGTTCAGAGAGCGAGTGTCGAGATGCGCCAGTGTGGTTGGCGGGAATGGTGTGTGTGTGTGTGTGAAGGCTATTGTTGAAATACAGGGTCTTTAACCGAGAAGGGTGTTACCATCGCCGTGGTTAGACCTCTACGTAATAGATTAACACCGGGAAAGTGAAGTATCATTATGAAAGTGATCAGTGACGTTACCAGTGCCAATATGGAGTTTCGCGACTACCGCGCCGGCCTAGCCTTGGATTGCAGTGTTGGATGCAGTGATGGATTAGCGTGTGACGATAATGGAAAATGAAGAAAGCCTGTGCTGAGATTAGCCGTAATTAGATATGTATGACGAAGGCAGTGGCTATCTCCTTTTTGTGTTTTGAGAAGAATATAAGTTCATAATTAGTAAACTGTGTTGGTGTTCCTTAATACCAGACAGTCAGTATTATAGTATTGAACAGGACGAACTGGAAAGTAACAACTTCTGAATCAGTCAATTCCGATTACCAGCCCCATTAGGTTCACGGTCATGTTAATAATAAATATTGGGCTGCTATTCGATCAGATCAGGTCGGGACAAAATTGGAGGTGTTACAACACAAATGACTCATCATTCAACATCCCCATTGCCCCCTTTCCCCTCATACACTTCCACTTGTGTTAGTTTTCGTTACTACTTGTGTTACACACTGTAAACAATCTCACACCTAGGTGCTCCTGTCACCCCTCTTAGGTTGGAGCCTCAAGTGGGCCCTGTATAGAAATCTTACAGATGTGGTGCCTCTCGCGCCCCTCCCAGCTTGGTACCCAAGCAGTGCTTTGTGTCAGATAGGCCTTAAACTGATCCTTCTGGAAGCATAAGCATTCGCTTTAATAACTTTTCTGATGTCTTAATCACACTTTTCTCATTACTTTCAAAATCATCTTACACATTTCAACATCCTATCATTTTCAAAGGCAATAAAATACAACACGAAACTGGTATAAGAAGATATGAAAATATGTTGCATTTCACCATTGATTAGAGACAGTATAATGAGTAGAATATGGCTTTCTAGCTTACAAGTGTCAATCATATAAAATTATCCAACAACGAAAACAGTCAATTATTGACAAAATTATTTAATTGGATGGATAAAAAACTACTCATGAAGCGGCGGCAGAACACACACATAAAAGAATGTTGTAATTGGCAAGCTTTCGGAGACACTAGCTTCTTCTTGAGGCAGGAAGGTTGAGGGCAAAGGAAGAAGGTGAAGGGAAGAGTCTTTCCTTCTCATCCCGAACAGTTAAGTCTCCGACTCGCGGTTCTGGGTGACTTTCCTGAAATCCCTGTTCCTAGAACTCTTCAGTCCTTTTCCTTCACCCTCTTCCTTCCCCTTTAACCCTTCTGCCTGAAGAAGGAGCTAATGTCTCCGAAAGCTTGCCAATTACAACATTCTTTTATGTGTGTGTTCTGCCGCTGCTTGGTGAGTAGATTGCATATAAAATTATTCAATAGATACATTATTTCTTGACATTCTCAATCACAAGTGAAAGCTGCTAGCAACTGCATTTGTTTGCTTACAACTGCATTTTCATCGTTACATCGTATAATACAATTTCATCATTAAACAGTTCAAGGAAAATGATATTACAATATTTTACAAAAGGCATTTCTTTACAATACAATGTGTAACAGATCTTTTGAGCGCTCAAAAATAATACATTGGAAGAGTATACTGACTGGCGCTAGAGTATACAGGGTGGTCCATTGATCGTGACTGGGCCAAATATCTCACGAAATAAGCGTCAAACGAAAAAACTACGAAGAACGAAACTTGTCTAGCTTGAAGGGGGAAACCAGATGGCGCTATGGTTGGTCCGCTAGATGGCGCTGCCATAGGTCAAACGGATATCAACTGCGTTTTTTTAAAATAGGAATTCCCATTTTTTATTACATATTCGTGTAGTACGTAAAGAAATGTGAGTGTTTTAGTTGGACCACTTTTTTCGCTTTGTGATAGATGGCACTGTAATAGTCACAAACATATGGCTTACAATTTTAGAGGAACAGTTGGTAACAGGTAGGATTTTAAAATTAAAATACAGAACATAGGTACGTTTGGACATTTTATTTCGGCTGTTCCAATATGATACTTGGACCTTCGTGAACTTATCATTTCTGAGAACGCATGCTGTTACAGCATGATTACCTGTAAATACCACATCAATGCAATAAATGCTCAAAATGATGTCCGGCAACCTCAGTGCATTTGGCAATACGTGTTACGACATTCCTCTCAACAGCGAGTAGTTCGCCTACCGTAATGTTTGCACATGCATTGACAATGCGCTGGCCGGCCGCGGTGGCCGTGCGGTTCTAGGCGCTTCAGTCCGGAACCGCGGGACTGCTACGGTCGCAGGTTCGAATCCTGCCTCGGGCATGGATGTGTGTGATGTCCTTAGGTTAGTTAGGTTTAAGTAGTTCTAAGTTCTGGGGGGACTGATGACCTAAGATTTTTTAACAATGCGCTGACGCATGTTGTCAGGCGTTGTCGGTGGATCACGATAGCAAATATCCTTCAACTTTCCCCACAGAAAGAAATCTGGGGACGTTAGATCCGGTGAACATTCGGGACATGGTATGCTGCTTCGACGACCAGTCCACCTGTCATGAAATATGCTATTCAATACCGCTTCAACCGCACGAGAGCTATGTGTCTGACATCATCATGTTGGAAGTACATCGTCATTCTGTCATGCCGTGAAACATCTTGTATTAACATCGGTAGAACATTACGTAGGAGCCGCGCGGGATTAACCGAACAGTCCACGGCGCTGCAGTCATGGACTGTGCGGCTGGTCCCAGCGGAGGTTCGAGTCCTCCCTCGGGCATGGGTATGTGTGTTTGTCCTGAGGTTAATTTAGTTTAAGTAGTGTGTAAACTTAGTGACTGATGACCTTAGCAGTTAAGTCCCATAGGATTTCACACACATTTTGAACATTACGTAGGAAATCAGCATACATTGCACCTAGATTGCCATCGATAAAATAGGGGCCAATTATCCTTCCTCCCATATGCTGCACCATACATTAACGCGCCAAGGTCGCTGATGTTCCACTTGTCACAGCCATCGTGGATTTTCCGTTGCCCAATAGTGCATATTATGCCGGTTTACGTTATCGCTGTTGGTGAATGACACTTCGTCGCTAAATAGAATGAGTGCAAAAAATCTGTCATCGTCCCGTAATTTCTCTTGTACCCAGTGGCAGAACTGTACATGCAATTCCTGGTGCATAGAAATATGGTACGGGTGCAATCGATGTTGATGTAGCATTCTCAACTCCGACGTTTTTGAGATTCCCGATTCTCGCGCAGTTTGTCTGCTACTGATGTGTGGATTAGCCGCGACAGCAGCTAAAACACCTACTTGGGCATCATCATTTGTTGCAGGTCGTGGTTGACGTGTCACATGTGGCTGAACACTTCCTGTTTCCTTAAATAACGTAACTATCCGGCGAACGGTCCGGACACTTCGATGATGTCGTCCAGGATACCGAGCAGCATACATAGCACACGCCCATTGGGCATTTTGATCACAATAGCTATACATCAACACGATATCGACCTTTTCTGCAGTTGGTAAACGGTCCATTTCAACACGGGTAATGTATCACACAGCAAATACCGTCCGCACTGGCGGAATGTTACGTGATACCACGTACTTATACGTTTGTGACTATTACAGCGCCATCTATCACAAAGCGAAAAAAGTGGTCCAACTAAAATATTCATACTTCCTTACGTACTACACGAATATGTAATAAAAATGGGGGTTCCTATTTTAAAAAACGCAGTTGATATCCGTTTGACCTATGGCAGCGCCATCTAGCGGGCCAAGCATAGCGCCATCTGGTTTCCCCCTTCAAGCTAGACAAGTTTCATTCTTTGTAGTTTTTTCGTTTGACGCTTATTTCGTGAGATATTTGGCCCAGTCACAATCAATGGACCACCCTGTATAAGACCAATTGTCTATTAACGAACAATTTTTTTTTAATAATAGACAATGTACTATGCTTTAATAACAGACAAGGTACTATGTCTCTTATCAGTGGTCAAATATAAGATATTTTCATGTCTTCTGATACCAGTTTTGTGTTGTAATTTACAGGCTTTGAAAATGGCAGAAAGTCGAAATGCATAAAGTGATTTTGGAAATAATAAGAAAATTGTGGTCACGACAACACAAAAGTTACTAAAGTTCGTTCAAATTGCCACTTCGTCTGATAGCATTTTCATGCAAATTGCAGATAAGCAGTCACCTTCTCAGCACATTACTGGATTTGTAATAGTACTGCACCTTCCCATAACTGCTAGTGTCAGTGTGAAATTCTGTCTTAGCATTCTCAACATAAAATGCTAGGACTGGAGAAGATGTTAGTACCTCCCCAATGACAAGAAAAGATCTATCTTTCTTACATCTTGTTGTATGAAAATCTGTCGTCTCCCTGCAATAATTCATGCAAGGAGTGTGTCTTCATATGGAAGCCCTTTATGAATCACTGGTAGTACAAGCACGTTCCGAGAAAACTCCTCACATGACGAATGTACCGAGGAGTGAGAAAATCTGTGAGGTGATTGATGTAAAAGGATAATATTACAAACGAGTCTTGGAACCAGCAGAAGAGCAACATGATGAAACCAAGGCAATGCCGAATCAGTCGCAGCTGGTGAAGGGGTCAGTGATTTCACAACACTGTGGTGGTGACAGATGACCTTGGCACCAATGTACAGCACAGCCTGTAGAAGTATTGGAACCCAGTTATGACAGCCGCGAGGTCACCGACACGTTCCAGAAAGTTCAGCACAGCACATTAGTTGTGGTAAACAACAGAAATCAGCAGGAAGAAGCAGTATTTAAAGACGCTTGAACCAGCCCATCATTGTTCAACAACTGGGCAGTGATGTGACGTCAAGCCTAGGCTACTCCACACACACCAATGAAACAGATGCTTCTGTGTCAGCCGGGACACAAACCGAAGCCTGCAGGCTAAGCCTCTGTGTCCCAGGGGCAGCACTGCACATGACCACCATCCCAAGAATATGACGAGGAGGTTCCAGCCATCCCTGCCCTCACTGGGACACCAACAGAAGATCTCTATGCTGGAATTGCGATGCAGGCTGAATGAAGAAGTCATTGCAGCGAGTATCAAGCCATCTTCAGCTGCCCATCATCCTCCTTCAGCAATGTATTCCAGCCCTCATTAAGCTGTCTGGGCCATCCTGTTACAATTAGTGTCAGGATGGCAGCTGTAGACGAACGTAAAAAAGAAGATGGTCTGCCAGAAGAGAGAAGCCAGAACCTTGGACCATGTGCAGCATGAACGTCCTAAGAAACAATAAGAGTAAGTGCAGAACTCAAAGTTTTGTTTGAGCCAGTGTGGCTGGTTTCCTATGCTTCCTTCGGCCTTTCATTGTTTGGGTACATTGATACTTGGGTTGGAACGAAGTAGGTAATACAGAAGAGCAAGTTTGGGCCCAGGATGCTATTCAGCTGTAAATAAATCAAGTAGCTGAGTACAGGCAGAATTAGGGCAACTAAAGGAGGAAAGGAGGGGACGAATGCTTCATAGTACACCTATCCGGATACCAACATCGCCACGTTGCTTGCACCATTTTCGGGTATAACAAGGGAGGATATCCTTCTATTTTTCCATAATTTGGACGCGGTCACTACGTTGCGAAATTGGAGTAATGAGCAATTGTTGAGTGAAGCCAAACTAAAACTAGAAGGGGACGCTAGAATATATTTAATGTGCCACGAAAAGTTAAGGGAAACATCATTTGATGTCTTCGGGCAAGGGCTGTTAGACAGACATAGGAGGAAAAATACATCTAGAGACTAAAACGAGCTACTTAACAATGTGTTCAAAGAAATGGGGAATGAGTAGAGAGTTTTGTAGACCGTATTCACAAAATTAGTGTCAACATATATGAACTCATGGCAGTTTACAATGCTAATTAAACCATCCTGCAGGAAGCTGAGCAGAGAGCAGTTGACGTGTTTCTTATGGGGTTTACAACCCGAAATGTCTCGAAAAGTTCAGATGGAATTTTCAAAGACTCTGAACGAAGCACTAGGAATAGCGTTGGCGCTAGCCAAAACTGATGTGGTCACCAAGCCTCAGAGAAAGGAGGTCATATTTAATATACATGTTAAATGTTTTAAATGTGGACGTACAGGGCATATGAGGTATGATTACAGAGAATAGCAGTGCTGGATATATTCGTGGAAAATGGGCTACCGAAGATGTGATAGCACAACAGCGACACGCCATAGAGAGACAAACGTTTTCCACACTATTTATTACTGACAAGGGAACCTCCCCATCGCACCCCCCTCAGATTTAGTTATAAGTTGGCACAGTGGATAGGCCTTGAAAAACTGAACACAGATCAATTGAGAAAACAGGAAGAAGTTGTGCGGAACTGTGAAAAAATAAGCAAAATATACAAACTAAGTAGTCCATGGGCAAGATAGGCAATATCATGGGAAGTGAGATCTCATGGCGGCCGTGGTCCTGTGGTAGCGTAAGCAGCTGCAGAATGAGAGGTCCTTGGTTCTAGTCTTCCCTGGAGTGAAAATTTTACTTTCTTTATTTTTGCATAGTTACTATCTGTCGGTTCGTTCATTGACGTCTCTGTTCACTGTAATAAGTTTAGTGTCTGTGTTTTGCGACCGCATCGCAAAACCATGCGATTAGCAGACGAAAGGATGTGCCTCTCCAATGGGAACCGAAAACATTTTATCGCAAGGTCATAGGTCAACCGATTCCTCCACAGGAAAACACATCTGATATATTCTAACGACACATGACAGGAATATGTTGTCGACCCACCTAACTTGTACACTTGGCGAATGGGTAAAAAGATTCTTCTACCTTGCCCGATTTAGGTTTTCTTGTGGATGTGATAATCACTCCCAAAAACGTGATGGAAACATAAGAGTTTGTCACATAAACTGAAAATAAAAAATTAAATTTTTCAGTCGATGGAAGATTTGAACCAAAGACCTCTTCCGCAGCTGATCACGTTACCACGGGACCACGGCGCTCCTGAACTCATAACGTCCTTGATGTTGCCTATCTTACCCATGGACTACTCAGTTTGTATTTTTTGCTTATTTTTTCACAGTTCCTCACAACTTCTTCCTGTTTTCTCAATTGATCTGTGTTCAGTTTTTCAAGGCCTATCCACTGTGCCAACTTATAACTAAATCTGAGGGGGGTGCGATGGGGAGGTTCCCTTGTGAGCATAATGTCCGCCACCGCAGCTGAGTGGACAGCACTCCAGCTTGTCATGCCGGCTGGGTTGGAGATTTTCTCCTCTGGAGGTCTGGGTGTTCGTGTCGTCTTCATCATCATTATTTCATCCTCATCGATGTGCAAGTCGCCGAAGTGGCGTCACCTCAAAAGACATGCACCAGGAGGCCTTCGCCGCACGACATTTGATTTCATTTCACTGAGCTCAATATACTTAACTCAGGTAATCGTTACAAGCATAATGACTCTCCTTGGCTCCCAGGGTAGCGATCTTCCTTTTCTCCAGTCAGAGATATTACACCACCGCAAAGCACGTGGGGAGGGGCTGCAGCAGGGCAGCGTCTGTCGGAAATGGTGTAGACTGCTGTGTGGCGGTGTATTAGATTAGATTAGATTTAGTTTTCATTCCATAGACCTGAAAATTAGATGATTCTCGCGGATTTGGAACAAGTCAGAGAGTATGACATAAAAACATAAAACACTTGAATATAGTGCTCACTACCCTGATCACTTGTCAGGAAATTGTCTAAATAGGTGAATACAATACAGTAAACTGGAACTGCTTATACAGGGTTATTACAAATGATTGAAGCGATTTCACAGCTCTACAATAACTTTATTATATGAGATATTTTCACAATGCTTTGCACACACATACAAAAACTCAAAAAGTTTTTTTAGGCATTCACAAATGTTCGATATGTGCCCCTTTAGTGATTCGGGAGACATCAAGCCGATAATCAAGTTCCTCCCACACTTGGCGCAGCATGTCCCCATCAATGAGTTCGAAAGCATCGTTGATGCGAGCTCGCAGTTCTGGCACGTCTCTTGGTAGAGGAGGTTTAAACACTGAATCTTTCACATAACCCCACAGAAAGAAATCGCACGGGGTTAAGTCGGGAGAGCGTGGAGGCCATGACTGATCGTGATCTCCACCACGACCGATCCATCGGTTTTCCAATCTCCTGTTTAAGAAATGCCGAACATCATGATGGAAGTGCGGTGGAGCACCATCCTGTTGAAAGATGAAGTCGGCGCTGTCGGTCTCCAGTTGTGGCATGCGCCAATTTTCCAGCATGTCCAGATACACGTGTCCTGTAACGTTTTTTTCGCAGAAGGAAAAGGGGCCGTAAACTTTAAACCATGAGGCATCCAGAAGCTTTAAACTGCGCATACCATCGCCGAATGGAGTTAGCAGTTGGTGGATCTTTGTTGAACTTCGTCCTGAAGTGTCGTCGCACTGTTATGACTGACTGATGTGAGTGCATTTCAAGCACGACATACGTTTCCTCGGCTCCTGTCGCCATTTTGTCTCACTGCGCTCTCGAGCGCTGTGGCGGCAGAAACCTGAAGTGCGGCTTTAGCCGAACAAAACTTTATGAGTTTTTCTACGTATCTGTAGTGTGTCGTGACCATATGTCAATGAATGGAGATACAGTGAATTTATGAAATCGCTTCAATCATTTGTAATAGCCCTGTATTTACGGAATTAATACACTGTCTGAATAAAACATAGTTATGCACTTTTAAGAAATTTATCATTTATCACACAGAAAACATCTAACCTTTAATGCTGTGGCCAAGTGCTGTCAGAATTGAAATCTAACAGACTTTTTTACTTAAGCTGGTCAAACAGTCCCTGTTAAGATATTCATCTATAGTGCAGAAGGAGTTGCTTATCAAAAAGTCATTCAAATTCTGATTAAACTGTGCTTTATCTGAAACGAAGGTGGAAGACACATCATAGTCAGTAAGGTGCACTGGGGGCTTGCAGGAAACGCCCAAAGCGCAACGTTGGCAGTGCAACTAACAGGTTGGTGCCAGGAACAGTTTTATTTATTTCGAGTCAAAAACATTACAACAATATTTACAATATATACAATATAACAAATCAGGTCAAATCATAAAAGAACAAACTAAACGGTATTAGCCCAAAATTGTGCAACGGCAGCAGCATTGTCTGAAACATCAACAAGCTCTTGTGTGGAACATGATACAGGACATCTAGGACAGTTAATTAAATGTTTGGTTGTCTGTTCTTCTCCGCAGTCACACAAGGTGGAAGATTCCTTCATGAAGCCCCATTTAAACAGATTGTCCTTAGTTCGTCCGACGCCACTCCTGAGCCGATTTAGAGACTTCCACACTGTCCAGACTTGATTTCCACCAGGAGGAAGGGTCTCAGAAGGAGTCATCCAATCGTTACTGTCAGATTTTGCTGTCCACTGAGATAGTCTGGCTGCTCCAGTCCGACCGGTGAGGGGTGTAGTAGTTCTCATGAAGCTCCTCCTAGATTTGAGTCTACTAATTGGTAGCTGGTATCCATGTAGCAGGTGATCGGTGTTATGATCTGCTTTATGTCTCTCAAGTTTGGCTGCGACTTCACGCCTTATGTCTGGAGGAGCAATACCTGCTAGTTTATGGAGTTTATCAATAGGTGTAGCTTTGAGGCATCCCGTTACTGTCCTGCAGGTTTCGTTCAGGGCCACATCAACCTGCTTTGCATGAGATGACTTGTACCATACAGGACATGCGTATTCAGCTGCGGAATAACACAAGGCCAAGGCTGATGTTCTTAGTAGTTTGGGATCTGCACCCCAAACGCTGCCAGTGAGCTTCCGCAGGATGTTGTTACGAGCAGCAACTTTCTGCTTGGTGTTAGTGCAGTGTTTTCTGTAGGTCAACGTTCGATCTAAGGTGACACCCAGATATTTGGGGTAGAAACAATGTTCAAGCTCTTGATCTTCCCAAAACACTGTAAGTTTTCTATAGGCCTCTCGATTGCGTAGGTGGAAAGCACAAACTTGAGTTTTAGCAGGGTTCGGTCTTAAGTTATTGACTCTGTAGTACTCAGATAGGTCCTTGAGAGCAACAGTAAGCTGGTTTTCTACTGTGTCAAAATCTCTGGCTTGTGTGACTAAGGCAAGATCATCTGCATAGATGAAACTCTTTGTAAGAGAAGGTTGAGGCTGGTCATTTGTAAATATGTTGAACAATATGGGGGAAAGGACACTACCCTGAGGCAAGCCATTCCTTTGACTTCTCCATCTACTCTTTCTTCCTTGGAACTCCACATAGAATCGCCGGTTTTCCAAAAGTGTCTGCACAGTTCTGGTGAAATTAATGTCTCTAGTGATGTAATAGACTTTGTGCAATAATTGTCGATGTTGAATGGTGTCATATGCTGCTGTGAGATCCACGAAGACAGCCCCGGAAATGTATCCTTTCTCATATCCCTCTTCAATATGTTCAGTCAGATTAAGGACTTGTGCTGTACAATTCTTTCCAGGTCGGAAACCTGCTTGTTGAGGTATGAGTTGTTTTTCAACAATGGGAGTGAGTCTATTTAGCAACATTCTTTCATAGATTTTATACAAATGGCAAAGGAGCGAAATCGGTCGGTAGTTCTTGGGATCAGCTGCACCCTTTCCAGGTTTTAGTAAGGGAATAACTTTAGTTTTCCTCCAGATGGCAGGGATCTGTTTCCGCTTCAGACAACCATTATAGAATTGCAGAAGCCATCTTTCCGTGATGGGACCAAAATGTTTAATTTGCTCAATCATTAGGTCGTCTAGACCAGGCGCTTTACCATTTTTGCCAATGCCAGGAACAGTGACAGGTAAGGACATAGTCTTGGCTGCGCCTTTAACTGTGCAGACTCGGCAGTGGTATTTGAAGAGGGAGGCATGTTGATGGAGTTTCCTTGCATTGTTGCGTCCTTGAAGGTGTTGTGGGGCCTGCAGCACAACCGATTACAGTGCTACACTACACCTCCCAATCAGTGCAGTTGGGCTGTGTTGGCAGCTGTGCTACATTTACAAGGAATTTTAGAACACAGAACGAGAGGTTATGTCATGATCGCATGGATAGGCGTGACATAAAATCGATAGAATACCGAAAAATGACGAGGAAATAGGTATAAATTGACCGAATATACATCGAAATGAGGGGAAATTGAGGAAGTACTTGCGTATCTTCTGGTACGCGCCGAACAATTTGTACATGGGAACAAGTATGAGGCAGGGAATCAGGGAAGCAGTCAATTTTTCTCCGTCGAAGCAGCATTATACTGTATGTCTATTGAGGTACCAGTGATACATGCGAGTTGACTAGTGTATTTGATGCTTTTCAGGAAGACAGAGAATCATCCGCCTATAAACTTACTTGCATCTGCGTAAAGGATAACAGAAAGTGGACGAATGTTTATTTTTGTAAAATCTATATTGTTACTTGAATGTAAAAAAAACTAAATTTAAAGTGAGTGAAGTTTTTCAAGAAAGGAAAAGACAAATGAAGAAAGGACTTGAGAAGGAGACAATCTGTCTCGAAACGTTCACTACAAAAATGAAAGTACATTTATTTTTCAAGAATATAATTTTTTGTGCGAATTAAATGACTGTTATTTTGATGAATGGATATACATAAGAAAATAGTCAAAATGTAGGTAGGTGCTAAAACAGATATAGTTTGTTTTCCTGTGTAAGTCTCCTACATAGTGTCCACATGAGAATATTAGGAAAGACATTGGCGATTCTCCAGCGTGGCTTTCCGTTGACGAAACCACTGATTCTTGCGGTCAGTATATGGTGCACGTCATAGTTGGAAAACTCCCTGCTGACAAGGCTGGACGAGGACACCTCATACTGCGCGAAGAAGTCCTGAGCCAATAATAAAATAATAAAAAAATGTGTAAAATTTGTAAAATCTTTTGATTTTCTTTCAGGCGTGCTGTGGAGAAGTGAAGATCAGAAACGTGGGGAGAACAAGGTTTCGGCCATTGTGACAGATAGTTCCGCATATATGCTGAAGGCCACAGAGTGTCTCTGGGTGTTTTACCCTAAAATTATTCACCTCACGTGTCTGGCTCATGGCATCCATCGAGTCGCTGAAGAGGTCAGAGCCACACTGCCAGAAGTCAACAGCCTTATATCTTCGGCAACGAAGGTTTTCACCAAGGCACCAAGTCGGGTGAGAGCTTTCAAGACTGCTCACCCTGACTGTCCTCTGCCACCTGAACCAGTCTTGACGAGGTGGGGAACGTGGATTACAGCTGCAAACTATTATGCAGACAACCACAGAAAAGTTGAAGCGGTATGGATGCGTATGTAGTTCTTGATAAATTGAATAAGCAAAGAAAACGAACACAACATAGAATTCCAATATTAAGCTTATTTCTCTGTACAGCAGTTTTGGGCTTAAACCGACATTCTCTAGATTACTACTTTCTTGTTCCAGGTTCTAAAGGGTTTTGAAGATAGCAAAAATTTAGCCATACCAAAAGCAAAGGACGCTTTGAAGAATTTCAGCGTGTTACACAGCCTATCTTTCATCCGGGCGCACTTGGGTGGCCTTCCAGACCTAACTGACAAACTTGAGACTCGTAACATGGAAGTTACGAAAGCAGCGGCTCTCGACGAAGGACTCAGGACACAGAGCAAGAATTGGCCAGGTCCGATCGGTGAGAGACTTAGAAAAAAGTGTGATGCAGTTCTCCATAGAAATCCTGGTTGGCCTACGATTCGGAAGATCGCTCAGTTACTGGAAGAAGAGAAACGCTCCGAGAATCTAGATGATTTCACGTCGTCTAATGTCGCTGCTCTTAAATTTTTACCTGTCGTGTCATGTGATGTTGAACGATCATTTTCGAGATAGAAAATGTTATTATCTGGCCACAGGAAAAATTTTCATTTAGAGAATATGGAAAAATGTTGGTAGTTCAAAAACTCTAATTTTTAGAATTTACCAAATTTATCATGTAAGTACCTATGTTACACTTCATTTTATTCTTTGAATTATAAGCATTATTGAAAATATTTGATGGTTATTCATTAATTTTCCCAAGTAAGATGCATATTTTAAAGAATTTATCCAAAAATTGAATAATTAAAGAATTTTATCTGCGTATTTAAAGGCATATATTGGCAGTAAGAGCATATTTTAACTGCATATTTCGAGCAGTTTTGGCGCATATTTCTTGGGTTTTAAGTGCGTATCGAGCCGAACACTAGTGATAATGATATTAATTTGTAGCCCAGAGTGTGTTGAACTAAATGCATTTTATCTGAAAGGCTTAGGACAATTCACTACTGAATAATTGGACAAAAATATAGATGCTTGCAAATACGAAAAAACGCATGCGGCCTGGAACGAATATGGCCGCCATTTCAAAATAATGAACAATAAATTTTTTAAAAAATATTTTTGTGACTAATAATCGTTGGGAAATTCACCTAGCAAATATAAAATTTTTCTGAGATGGTCAAGCAACCGATTATTTTTTCCTTGGACCATTTGGTACAGATTGACCCTAATGGAAGAGGCACTGAGAGCAGGGCTGAATTTGAATATGGATAAGACAAAATACCTCTTAGTTCGCAAAGAAAATGATGACAGACCCCTGAAGATGGAGGACAAAGACTTTGAAAGAGTAAAAGACTTTAAATATCTCGGGGCTATACGCGATGAATGGAAAGAGGTAGAACAGGAAATTACTGAATGAATTCAAACAGGAAACATGTCAAGGTTTGCTCTGGGAAAGCTGTTAAAGTCCTGGCTTCTACTGAGATCCTCACGCACCAAGATCTAGAAGACAATAATACAACCTGTAGTCTTATATGGAGCAGAGACCTGGACCATCACCCAAAAGATGAAAAAAAAAAAAAAACTCCTGCGATTTGAGAATGGCATCCTCAGTCAGATTTTTGGGCCAGTAAAGGATGGAGATGAATGGAGGAAAAGAAAGAACTGAATTGCAGGAGCTATACAAGTCGATGGACATCGTGGCACTGATCAAAGAAAGAAGACTGATGTGGTGTGGACACATAATGTGTCGAGAAGGCCAGGTCGTCAGGCAGGTAGTGGAGGAAGGTATTAGAGACAAAAGACCACGGGAAGACCACAACTCCGATGGATTGATCAGATCAGAGAGGATATAAGTACGCTGGGGCTGTCTGAAGAATAATACATGGACTGAGGACGCTGGAGGAGGCTGATTGGTGAGGCCAAAGACAGACTGCGGTTTGTGTGACCAACGCAGTAAGTACAATACCGGCCATTAAAATTGCTACACCAAGAAGAAATGCAGATGATAAACGGGTATTCATTGGACAAATACCCTACTGGCCATTAAAACTGTTACACCACGAAGATGACGTGCTACAGACGCGAAATTTAACCGATAGGAAGAAGATGCTGTGATATGTAAATGGTTAGCTTTTCAGAGCATTCACACAAGGTTGGCGCCGGTGGCGACACCTACAATGTGCTGACATGAGGAAAGTTTCCAACCGATTTCTCATACACAAACAGCAGTTGACCGGCGTTGCCTGGTGAAACTTTGTTGTGATGCCTCGTGTAAGGAAGAGAAATGCGTATCATCACGTTTCCGACTTTGATAAAGGTCGGATTGTAGCCTATCGCGATTGCGGTTTATCGTATCGCGACATTGCCGCTCGCGTTGGTCGAGATCCGATGACTGTTAGCAGAATATGAAATCGTGGGTTCAGGAGGGTAATACGGACGCCGTGCTGGATCCCAACGGCCTCGTATCACTAGCAGTCGAGATGACAGGCATCTTATCCGCATGGCTGTAACGGATCGTGCAGCTACGTCTCGATCCCTGAGTCAACAGATGGGGACGTTTGCAAGACAACAACCATCTGCACGAACAGTTCGACGTCGTTTGCAGCAGCACGGAGTATCAGCTCGGAGACTATGGCTGCGGTTACCCTTTACGCTGCATCACAAACATGAGCGCCTGCGATGGTGTACTCAACTACGAACCTGGGTGCACGAATGGCAAGACGTCATTTTTTCGAATGAATCCAGGTTCTGCTTACAGCATCATGATGGTCGCATCCGTGTTTGGCGACATCGCGGTGAACGCACATTGGAAGCGTGTATTCGTCATCGCCATACTGGCGTAGCACCCGGCGTGATGGTATGGGGTGCCACTGGTTACACGTCTCGGTCACCTCTTGTTCGTATTGACGGAACTTTGAACAGTGGACGTTACATTTCAGATGTGTTACGACCCGTGGCTCTACCCTTCATTCGATCATTTTGAAACCCTACATTTCAGGAGGATAATGCACGACCGCATGTTGCAGGTTCTGTACGGGCCTTTCTGGATACAGAAAATGTTCGACTGCTGCCCTGACCAGCACATTCTCCAGATCTCTCACCAATTGAAAACATCTGGTCAATGGTGGTCGAGCGACTGGCTCGTCACAATACGCCATTCACTACTCTTGATGAACTGTGGTATCGTGTCGAAGCTGCATGGGCTGCTGTACCTGTACACGCCATCCAAGCTCCGTTTGACTCAATGCCCAGGCGTATCAAGGCCGTTATTACGGCCAGAGGTGGTTGTTCTGCACACTGATTTCTCAGGATCTATGCACCCAAATTGCGTGAAAATGTAATCACATGTCAGTTCTAGTATAATATATTTGTCCAATGACTACCCGTTTATCATCTGCATTTCCTCTTGGTGTAGCAAGTTTAATAGCCAGCAGTGTAGGTATTTTAATAGTTAAGTTTGTTGATTATGGAAAGTGCTTTTCTTAAGGCCCCTGGGCCAGTCTTTTTTGACATCCTTGAAGTTATCTACTGGGCTTTTTCTCTTTTAGAAACGTAATGTATAAGGGTTTAGTCCAACATTGTTTAAGTGGGGTAATACTTATTTGAATTAGTAACTTAAACAGTAGCATGATAGTAGGCATAATCCATACTTCTGGTTTTCCAATGCTTCACTGTTTCATTGCCTGGATAGGCTGGTGACCGTTAGTACATGTTTTAAACCACTAAATGAACTTGGAGCTGAATTGCCCTAGCTTCAATATAATACTATTCATACTGCATTTTTTTCTAATTGCTGGGTAAGATCTTAGGAAAAGGATTGAATAGTCTGATTTACTTCTCCATTGGGCACAACACACGATCAGAGCTAGTAAAAAGAGTAACTCGATAGATTAGCTTTTCCTATTTAGAGGACTATCCTCCCATCGTGTGCTTTATTTAGAAACTAAACTAAATTTAGTAAGCGACATAAAGACAGGGTTTTCTGTTATTTAGGTAAAAGCATTCTAAATTACAATAACAGTGCTATGGTTATACAGGATGGTTTTCCATGAAGGGCAACAAAATTGGGCGCAGAATAGCGTGGACGTATTGTTGTGCTGTAAGGATGTCATGACCTGCTGTGAAATGAAATGACACCCCAGACCATCTCTCCTGTCTGTCAGTCTGTATGGTGGGTGTCAATCAGGTTGGTATCCCACTGCTGTCTAGGGTATCACCGGACATGTCTTTGCTGAGCGTCGTGGTTCAGTTCAAAGCAGGACTCATCATTAAGGACAATTCTACTCCAGTCAATGAGATGCCATACTCTTATGACCAGCACAGACTTGTCTGAAGATGTGACAGACAGCAGTGGGACGCCAATCCGACGGTCACCCACCGTACGGCCTAAAAACCAGGAGTGATGGTTTGGGGTGCCATTTCAGTTCATAGAAGGAATCTTTGGTTGTCATCTGTGGCAACCTTGTAGCACAGTGGTACATCAACATCTACAGACCGTACGTTGTGTGGTGGAGGGTATCTTTTACCACAGCTAGTCGTTTCTTTTACTATTCCACTTGCAGATAGAGTGGGCGAAAAACGACTAACTATATGCCTCCATATGAGCCCAAATTTCTCGTATCTTATCTTCATGGACCCTACATGAAATGTATGTTGGCGGCAGTAGGATCGTTCTGCAGTCTGCTTCTAATGCCGGTTCTATGAAGTTTCTCAGTAGTGTTCTTCGAAAATGAATGTCTTCTTCCCTCCAGGGATTCCCTCTTGAACTCCCAAAGTATGTCCATAACACTTGCTTGTTGATCGAACCTACCAGTAAAATCATCTCGCAACTCACCTCTGAATTGCTTCGATGGGTTCTTTCAATCTGACCTGGTGCGGATGCCAAACACTCGAGCAGTAATGAAGAATAGGTCGCATTAGCGTGTGATCTACAGTGTCCTTTATAGATGAACCGCAAGTTCGTAAAATTCTCCCAATAAACCGAAGTCGATCATTAGCCTTCCCTACCAAAAGTCTCACATGCTCGTTCCATTTCATATTGCTTAGCAACGTTACACCCAGATATTTAAACGATGTGAGTGTGTCAAATAGGACACTACTAATGCTGTATCAGAACATTATGGATTTGTTTTTCCTACTCATCCGCACTAACTCACACTTTTCTACATTAAGAGCCAACTGCCATTCATCACACCATCGACGATATTCTACGCCCCGTTTTTTTTTTTTCTTTTTTTTTCACGGCAAGCCATCCTGGGCACATTTCAGTGACATAATGCCCACCCACATACGGTGAGGGCGTCTACTGCTTGCTTTCGTGCTTCGAAACCCCACACTGGCCAGCAGACTCACTGGATCTCTCCCCAATTGAGAAAGTTTGGAGCATTATTGGCAGAACCCTCCAACCAAGTTAGTACTTTGACGATCTAACGTGCCAGTTGGATAGGATTTGGCACGGTATCCCTCAATTTGTGAAGCACCTTCTGTAGAATAAATCTTCCAGTTTTTCTGAAATTGTGATCATTTGTTTATCTGTACATGCACGTCAAGCCTATCTATTTTCATCCCATTTGGATAGTTCCTTTGTGGTGTGTCTTTTCTTTGTCTTAGAGTGCATTTGTGTTGGTAAATGTATTATGTAGCAGTGACAACATTAGTTGAAAGACAATATGTATACATACTGGCTGAAAACAGAAATAATGGAAGTATAAAAAGAAGAATGAAGAAACAGATAATATTTAACAGTAAGGTCCATTTTACTCTACGTTCTAAATAAGACAACTATGAGCAGAGAGGAACATTTAGATTGAATACTACCACCTTCTAAAAATATCGTTGGATTTATACACAATTTTGTCTTTTTCATGCTGGGACATGTCAGCAACATTGTCTTCTGTTGTCCACCATTCGTAATTGCTTAAAAGTTTGTGTGGTGGTTGGTTAGTTTCTAATGGTTCCCTAATTCTATTGTAGGCGTCACAGTTGAAGCTAATCTGGTCGGGCGTTCCCTTATGACTACGCAGTCATTCCTGTTGAAGCTCTAGAAGTACTCTGTATGTGGACTGTATCCTGTTAGGTAATATACCATGGTCTGTTTGGATATTATATGGCTAAGAGTTCTCGAATGTATGGGAAAAGTTCATATACTCTTCGACCCATTTCTCTGTGGCCCCAGTTGTTCTGCTATTTACCCACTTTCGAGTTCAGGAGAGGAGCTTCAGTTGTTAGCCTTTGGAGTAAGATTTGTTGTTCCTTTGTCAAATTGTCTTCGCAGAACCAATACAAGGTGGCATGACATCTTACCATCATGTTTACTAGGTAGTTTCTGGAGGCCGCTAGTAAAGCTTTGGTTTTCTTGGGGTCAAAGGCCGCTGTAGGTCTGAAGAGCACACCCCTCTGTGCACATCACCGGATTTGCTGGTTCTGCATTCACTGAAGTCTGTGCTCCCAGACACTGCAAACTTTATGATAAATATGAAAATAGCATTGTGATAGTTATCTTCTAACAGTTTGTGCCAGAGTAGTTTGATTGCCAAATTTCAAAAACTGACATGCACCCTTTGCCAGTTTCCGATATTATTTTTTGTAGTTGGCTGACGATCCCACAATTCTACCCCTACAGTGATCAAATGAAGCTGTAGTATAAACACTGGGGACCTGTATGTCAGTCACTGTGACAAACAATGCAGGCCATCATAAATTGACTCGATCGCCTTGTTCAACGCATCTTCAATACATTTCCCTTTCCTGAAGCCAAACTGCCACTGATTAAATCTGTTAATCTTACTTTCCGAATGTAAACATGTCACAGAGGAGCCTTCCCCGAACGTTTGCGAGATCAGCTATTTCAAAGGTACTTCTCATTGTACTGATCTGTAGAATTTTTAAGGCCATTATGAGGAGTGTGTTTGGATATATCATTCGGGGCAGGGAGTGAGAGTTCGGACTTGAATTCAATTCGTGTATGGGCTTAGAAGTCGTCCCAATATACGTTGTGTAGATCCAGAGATTCCGATTTTTTTGTAGACTTCACATAATTCTGTAATATCTGTGTGCGGATTATTTGCCTTGAATATTAATGTATCTATTGCCTATGTTGTGTGGAAGGTGACTGACTGCTTCTTTTCTTGTCCTGTCCTTCTTGTACATAGGAAGATGATGTATATAACTCTTTCGTCTTCTACTTTACTGAGTATCACTTTCAATTAATAAATCTAAGTCGGATACACTTGTGGCAGTGTGCCATCTCTGACTGGAAAAGGAAGATCGCTGTCCCAGGACACAGAGTGAGTTAGTATGCTCCATACGCTTGTAGGCTAACGATTACACGAGTTATATATATTATACTCAGCAACAAGCAGGATGGAAATGGTATCTCTACAGTGTGTCACTGTTCGAATATCACACCACCGGTACCCCACTTTTTACAGTGGTGACCCCGAATTTCCGCCTCGCGCCGCGATTTTGCTGTTTAAGTAAAAAATCTGGCGCGTCGATTACGCCCTCGAGAATGCTTTCGTTACACTCTCACTGTTTCTTCGGTAATAGCGACAACATTTCCCAACAGGTGGTAGTGAATTCCACGAACATTCTGTTGTGCAAAATCGCTAAATATCCGCTATGCTTGGACGAACGACAAAGCGACAATGCTTTCATGTTCGCCACATCTTCGGACGAAACTCGCATCGCCGTCGATGTGAAACAGTGAATTATGCCACGAGTGTCGAATTTACAGACTGATTTCACGATGAATATTCCAGGTTTGACACCGAGCGAATCTACTCCTGGAACTTCAGACAAAATTGCTACAGGGAATCACAATAAGCAATGGTCGTCAACCACCGTAATAAACGTTAATCTAAACACCTTCGACGCGTGTTCCAGTGCAAGTGACAATGAGCGGTATGATACTCGCATTAACGATTTGAGCCATACGGACGCCTGCCGCAGTGCCATTACTGTTGAACGGTAATTGCCCGCGCTATACCACTCTGTTTCTCTGTTTCGTCACACATCTGTCAGTGGACTGCGGGATCAAGGCTTACATCATCTTTCGGCACCTCCATATTCCGATTTTCCAAATCCAGTTCCGACCGTTGTGACTCAACGCGAATTTCATCAGACAGACTATGATGTCACTCATACCCCAGCCGTGCGAGGCATCGCAACCGACTTGTTTCCAGTCCAGCACCGTGCTTTGCAGGTTCATCACCCGCACCCAGCACCAAAACCAACTATGGACTCCGAGACCGTGTTTCTCACGACCTGCCTCAGCAAGGTCAGATACCTATGCCTCCGGCTCGAATGATGTCACACCCGCGTTAGCAGCATCGCTTATGACTACACGTCCGCACAAACTCCTTGAGACACTGCCTGTGGCACTGGATAATACATGGATCACACTTTCCTTCTTTACGATGCCACGACCTCATGTGTTCTCTGACATACATTTTATGCCGTCTCAGACATGTGACAATGGGAAAGTCGTACCTCCTGCGTCGGCCCCGAAACTTTACTCACATGCGCGGCCGTTTTTCGAACACCCACCCGAGTTCTATGTACATCGCTGCGTGGCACCGACGCCACCCACGCCACAACAGGAATCGCCTCGTCACCCACCTCCCAACATCGAGCCGCATTTCCTGCCCGTCTCGCGCACCGACACTCCGGCGCCTCCCACGTGTCCCGTGTCCCGTGCCACGCCCATCTCGCGATGCTTTACACTCAAACCACTGGCGGCCATTATAGCGTCCACCACTATCCGAAACTACTGTTGTTTCGCATGGATTCTCTCTCGATGTCGTTTGCCCTCAGCGTTTGATGTCAGCCACTGGAAACGACGAGAAGTTTTCCACTCTTCTTAACAACCTCGGAGACAGTGTGGACCTTATTATCGACTTGCTTTTGGACGTACCAGCTTCTCACAAATACCAAACTGCCACGACACTACTACTGGAACGACTAACATGCACGCCTCAATAGCAGCTGCCGCTTGTCATCAATGAGACTACTTTAGGCAACAGCACGCCATCTTCGCTCTGGCGCCACCTGCAGTTCTTAATTGACCTAAGACTTCTGCCTGATCGTGCGCTATGGATACTTGGTCTCCTAAAACTGCCAGAGAATATCCATACAACGATGCCATCGCATGAGGAGGCACCTCTGGAGTTTATACTTCGACTCGCTGACAGAATGCAGGCACTATCACAGCACAGCATTGTAATCAGCAATCAACAGCGCTATACTTCAGTCGACGCCCAGAATGCCTGCACCGAAACAGATTTTGCATGCGCTTGGCTGAGCTGCCCCGACATTCCGCGCATCCGTAGACTGCTGGATGACAGCCAGATTGAACCTTACTGGGCTGTGCCTCCCGCGTCCATCACACCGTGCGCCTTTCACGGCTCCGGCGGACAACAATCGCCTACTGGAGATGGGTCGTTCGCGAACTAACGGGTCCAAAGAAACGGTTCACCAAGATGAACGGAAGGAGCGAGGAACGCATTCTAAGGAACGATCTTTCATAGTTCACCTCGGTCGCAGCTTATTACTTATAGTTCCCGGGAACGAGAAACGGTCGTTCCCGCAACGGCACGTTCAAATGGTTCAAATGGCTCTGAGCACTATGGGACTTAACTGCCGAGGCCATCAGTCCCCTAGAACTTAGAACTACTTAAACCTAACTAACCTAAGGACATCACACACATCCATGCCCGAGGCAGGATTCGAACCTGCGACCGTAGCGGTCGCGCGGTTCCAGACTGAAGCGCCTAGAACCGCTCGGCCGCACCGGCCGGAACGGCACGTCAGTCGGTCTCGTTCCAGCCTCGGTCCCGTTCCCGTCCCTATCTCGGCCTCCCTCGGCCGGACTCGTCCTTCACGTGGCCACTCGTCGCAGTTCCACTGCCGACTGCCCCTAGTTAGTTCAGTATCGGGTTGTTCGTTTCGTTCGCTGCGCACGCCCGTTCTAGATCTGCTTGAAACCTTTCTTGAACTCTGGATTTCTTGTTTTTTCGTATACTGCTTAAAATATGTTTTAAATATAGAATATAAAATATTTTTTATAATTACGTAAATTATATAAAAATTACGTTGCATGTAATACATACATCTTACCAGGTAACAAAAGGTCATATCAGTTTACTTCATTATTTCGATAAACAGCAGAAGACGTACTTATAAAAAGGCAAGTTTTTTTGTTATTACACATGCAAAAGAAGTCGGCACGGCACACACGAGTGGCCATTTTCCGTCTTTTTTTTTATCCAAGGTAGAACACCGTGTTCGTTGTTATGGAAGGCAGACCGACTTGTAACCGAATGAACCCTGCACTCCATAATCGAGTGCCTGGTCTCATATTTTGTAAAGAGAATATGATAACTTCTACAGTATAATATCAGCGGCACAGGGTACCGCACGAAAAATCGGCTCATTGTCGCCTATAGTCATCTGTTGTTGTTGTTTGCATTAGCTTACCTGTTATTTCTCTACTGCCTAAGCATTATTACACGTTTATGTATTCTGCTAATAGCGGTCAACAAATCGTGCGTAATTGGCGAACAGTCTGTACTCGGGGCCGGTTTTTCGTGCGCGACCTTATATTATTTCACTGCGATCAGCCACATAACGCTATAGTTCTCTAAGCGAGAGATTTTGCAGAATCACGGAAATTACTTCCGCAAGTGTGTGACAATTCTGTAATGAATAAAAACTCTGTACTCCAGGGGGGGAAGCAAGTGCCCCCTCTTGGCGCCTTCCACCCTTCAGTCACCTAAGCTACTAATTTTAAATTTTTCATAAGAACCATATACCATACACAATTGAACAGCGAAGGAGTAAAAATCAACGGTTCCCAAAAAAGAGTGATCACCAGTGAAGTAGTTCCCAAGGCTGAATGAATTTGCCCATTTCTATCGCCTACCGCGGTAGCCAAGGTTGTGGCCCTCTCGAGCTGCCCACTGCCCTTAATGTGACTACAAACAAAAGCCATGCCGACCAAATGTATCGCCTTCTTCCACGGCCAACACACAGTAGTGCTAATGCTGGTTTACTCCAGATTTGGGCAGGAAGCATTGCGCTGCAGACGTAGGCGCACCAGGCCGCCCTTCGTTAACAAGACGCCTCTGCACACCATAGCAAAACAGCACTGATGCAGCATTTCAACGAGCAGAAGGTTCCCGACTAATTGTCCATAACAGGTACCTGCACACGTATTTCCTCATTGATACTGGGCTGAAGTGAGCACTCTATCGCCTGCTCTCGTGCCTGCTTTACTGTCCCCTCATCACTGCAACTGTGCTCGGCCAATGACACTGTAATTGCAATTGCACTTCCTGGAAACATGAATATCGCACTTGACCTTTCAACAGATATGCAAATATCTTGAACATTCCTAGTAGCAGAGACAGTTGATCCAGACCTATCAGCCGATTTCTCCTGCGCTACCAAATACTGCTGGATTGATTCGCTCCCTCCTGTTATGATGGGGCGGCCAGCAACTGATCTGTGCTCAGCGATACACTACCCGTCAGCACTGCAATGCCCTCAGTCATGCTGGCCCCCGATCGGCATAACACTCGATCTGAAGCTACAAAGAGAAGCACTTTTCAATCAGCTCTGCTTAAAGGCAGCCGAGTACTCATAATTACATCATGACAATAAGGTCACGCTCTTCAGCAATGAATTACTACGGAGACGAATCGTGGAAGCCACCGCTTCATTACACGCAGCTCAACAGCATCTTGACAACCTTCGTCACCTCGTTGGCGACCACTACCATGGCGACGATACTACAGACACTTCTGAGGTTAGTGAAGCATCACAACCCCACTTGGGTGCACGCCTGAAACAATGCCGTGTGATGTTGACAGCGATGGCGAACCACATCACGCTCTGCCTCCTGGACTCGCCCCATTAGACCACATAAAATCTGTGCCATGCAGGATGTTACAGTCTACCACATTACAATCACACCAGGTCCCCCTGCCCGTCGCTGCCCACGTCGTCTAGCTCCCTACCAACGTAAAGCTGCAGTGGACGAACATTTTGCTAGCTGGCATAGTCTGGCCATCAGTGACCAGGCGCCCCCTATTAAACTAGTTCCTAAAACGAACGGTACTTGGCACATATGCGATGACTACCGCTACCTCTACTCCCCTACAGTCATTGACAGCTACCCCATTCCGAACTTGCACGATTTTTCCCATGTCTTGGCTGGGACAAAAATTTTCAGTGTCGTCGATCGCAAAACAGCATACCTCCAAATTCCGATGGCGACTGAAGTCGTACCATAATCTGCAATAATCACACCATTCTGTCTCTTTGAGTTCCTCTACATGCCATATGGACTAAAAAACGCGACACAGACGTGGCAAAGATTTATCGATAGCGCACTGTTCAATTTACCTTTTTGAATGCCTGTCTAGATGACGTCTTAATCTTTTCACAAACCAAGGAAGACCATGGCGCCCACCTGCATATAATCCTTGATAAGATGGCCTCTCATGTGGTGATGGTCAATGATGACAAGTGCCAACTTGGCCTTTGCTGGACATCACATCGACGCGTCTGCATTGCATCCTACTCCTGAGAAAACTGATCAGATACGCCTCCCCCCACCTCCCAACAAGTACCGAGAGCTGCATAGGCTTTTGGGGGTCATAAATTTCTACAGGAACCAATCACCATACGCTGCTAAAACTTTACTACCACTCACATAAGCATTGCGTGGGAAGAATACATCTAATAAATAACGCCTTGATTGGACACCACAAATTCGGACGACCCTTGACAAAATAAAAGAACACCTCTGATATACCCATGACCCTCAACCACACATCGCTCGACGCATATCTGTTTATCACATCCGATGCTAGTGATCGTGCACCTGGGGCTGTTTTGCAGCAAGACATCAGTAGAATCACTCAGCCGCTGAGATTTTCTCATGCAAACTTACCGATACCCAGAAAAAATTGTCGACATTTGATCACGAACTACTACCCAAATACGAAGCAGTTTGTCACTTTCAAGACGATGTTGAGGGGAGACCCCTTAAAATATACAGGGTGATCCATTGATAGAAACCGGACCAAATATCTCACGAAATAAGCATCAAACGAAAAAACCACAAAAACGAAATTCGTCTAGCTTGAAGGGGGAAACCAGATGGCGCTATGCTTGGCCCACTAGATGGCGCTGCCATAGGTCAGACGGGTATCAACTGCGTTTTTTTTAAATATGAACCTCCATTTTTTATTACATATTAGTGTAGTACGTAAAGAAATATGAATGTTTTAGTTGGACCACTTTTTTCACTTTGTGATACATGGCGCTGTGATACGTGGTATCACAAAACATTCCGCCAGTGCGGACGGTATTTGCTTCGTGATACATTACCCTTGTTAAAATGGACCGTTTACCAATCGCGGGAAAGGTCGATATTGAGTTGATGTATGGCTATTGTGATCAAAATGCCCAATGGGTGTGTGCTATGTATGCTGCTCCGTATCCTGGACGACATCATCGAAGTGTCCGGACCGTTCCCCGGATAGTTACGTTATTTAAGGAAACAGGAAGTGTTCAGAAACATGTGAAACGTCAACGACGATCTGCAACAAATGATGATGCCCAAATAGGTGTTTTAGCTGCTGTCGCGGCTAATCCACACATCAGTAGCAGACAAATTGCGCGAGAATCGGGAATCTCGAAAACGTCGGTGTTGAGATTGCTACATCGATTGCACCCGTACCATATTTCTATGCACCAGGAATTGCATGGCGACGACTTTGCACGTCGTGTACAGTTCTGCCACTGGACACAAGAGAAATTACGGGACGATGACAGATTTCTTGCACGCGATCTATTTAGCGACGAAGCGTCATTCACCAACAGTGGTAACGTAAAGCGGCATAATATGCACTATTGGGCAACGGAAAATCCACGATGGCTGCGACAAGTGGAACATCAGCGACCTTGGCGGGTTAATGTATGGTGCGGCATTATGGGAGGAAGGATAATTGGCCCCTATTTTATCTATGGTAATCTAAATGGTGCAATGTATGCTGATTTCCTACGTAATGTTCTACCGATGTTACTACAAGATGTTTCACTGCATGACAGAATGGCGATGTACTTCCAACATGTTGGATGTCCGGCACATAGCTCGCGTGTGGTTGAAGCGGTATTGAATAGCATATTTCATGACAGGTGGATTGGTCGTTCACCGGATTAGACGTCCCTGGATTTCTTTCTATAGGGAAAGTTGAAGGATATTTGGTATCGTGATCCACTGACAACGCCTGACAACATGCGTCAGCGCATTGTCAATGCATGTGCGAACATTACGGAAGGCGAACTACTCACTGTTGAGAGGAAGTCGTTACACGAATTGCCAAATGCATTGAGGTTGACGGACATCATTTTGAGCATTTATTACATTAATGTGGTATTTACAGGTAATCACGCTGTAACAGCATGCGTTGTTTGAAATGATAAGTTCAAATGGTTCAAATGGCTCTGAGCACTATGGGACTTAACATCTATGGTCATCAGTCCCCTAAGGACATCGCACAACACCCAGTCATCACGAGGCAGATAAAATCCCTGACCCCACCGGGAATCGAACCCGGGAACCCGGGCGCAGGAAGCGAGAAGGCTACCGCACGACCAAATGATAAGTTCACAAAGGTACATGTATCACATTGGAACAACCGAAATAAAATGTTCAAACATACCTACGTTCTGTACTTTAATTTAAAGAAACCTACCTGTTAACCTCCCCCCCCCCTCCCCCCCCCCCCCCATGAACCACGGACCTTGCCGTTGGTGGGAAGGCTTGCGTGCCTCAGCGATACAAATGGCCGTACCGTAGGTGCAACCACAACGGAGAGGTATCTGTTGAGAGGCCAGACAAACTCGTGGTTCCTGAAGAGGGGCAGCAGCATTTTCAGTAGTCGCAAGGGCAACAGTGTGGATGATTGACTGATCTGGCCTTGTAACACTAACCAAAACGGCCTTGCTGTGCTGGTACTGCGAACGGCTGAAAGCAAGGGGAAACTGCAGCCATAATTTTTCCCGAGGGCATGCAGGTTTACTTTATGGTTAAATGATGATGGTGTCCTCTTGGGAAAAATATTCCGGAGGTAAAATAGTCCCCCATTCGGATCTCCGGGCGGGGACTACACAAGAGGAAGTCGTTATCAGGAGAAAGAAACCTGGCATTCTACGGATCGGAGCATGAAATGTCAGATCCCTTAATCAGGCAGGTAGGTTACAAAATTTAAAAAGGGAAATGGATAGGTTGAAGTTAGATATACTGGGAATTAGTGAAGTTCGGTGGCAGAGGGAACAAGACTTTTGGTCAGGTGAATACAGGGTTATAAATACAAAATCAAATAGGGGTAATGCAGGAGTAGGTCTAATAATGAAAAAAAAATAGGAGTGCGGGTAAGCTACTACAAACAGCATAGCGAACGCATTATTGTGGCCAAGATAGACAAGAAGCACATGCCTACTACAGTACTACAAGTTTACATGCCAACTAGCTCTGCAGGTGATGAAGAAACTGATGAAATGTATGTTGAGATAAAAGAAATTATTCAGGTAGTGAAGGAAGGCGAAAATTTAATAGTCATAGGTGACTGGAATTCAGGTGAATACAGGGTTATAAATACAAAATCAAATAGGGGTAATGCAGGAGTAGGTCTAATAATGAATAAAAAAAATAGGAGTGCGAGTAAGCTACTACAAACAGCATAGTGAACGCATTATTGTGGCCAAGATGGACAAGAAGCACATGCCTACTACAGTACTACAAGTTTACATGCCAACTAGCTCTGCAGATGATGAAGAAACTGATGAAATGTATGTTGAGATAAAAGAAATTATTCAGGTAGTGAAGGAAGACAAAAATTTAATAGTCATAGGTGACTGGAATTCGAGAGTAGGAAAGGGGAGAGAAGGAAACATAGTGGGTGAATATGGATTGGGGGTAAGAAATGAAAGAGGAAGCCGTCTGGCAGAATTTTGCACAGAGCATAACTTAAACATAGCTAACACTTGGTTCAAGAAGCATAAAAGAAGGTTGTATACATGGAAGAATCCTGGAGATACTAAAAGGTATCAGATAGATTATATAATGGTAAGACAGAGATTTAGGAACCAGGTTTTAAATTGTAAGACATTTCCATGGGCAGATGTGGACTCTGACCACAATCTATTGGTTATGAACTGTAGATTAAAACTGAAGAAGTTGCAAATAGGTGGGAATTTAAGGAGATGAGACCTGGATAAACTGACTAAACCAGAGGTTGTATAGAGTTTCAGGGAGAGCACAAGGGAACAATTGACAGGAATGGGGGAAAGAAATACAGTAGAAGAAGAATGGGTAGCTCTGAGGGATGAAGTAGTGAAGGCAGCAGAGGATCAAGTAGGTAAAAAGACGGGAGCTAGTAGAAATCATTGGGTAACAGAAGAAATATTGAATTTAATTGATGAAAGGAGAAAATATAAAAATGCAGTAAATGAAGCACGCAAAAAGGAATACAAACGTTTCAAAAATGAGATCGACAGGAAGTGCAAAATGGCGAAACAGGGATGGCTAGAGGAAAAGTGTAAGGATGTAGAGGCTTATCTCACTAGGGGCAAGATAGGAACTGCCTACAGGAAAATTAGAGACCTTTGGAGAAAAGGGAACCACTTGTATGAATATCAAGAACTCAGATGGAAACACAGTTCTAAGCAAAGAAGGGAAAGCAGAATGGTGGAAGAAGAATATAGACGGTCTATACAAGGGTGATATACTTGAGGACAATATTATGGAAATGGAAGAGGACATAGTTGAAGATGAAATGGGACATACGATACTGCGTGCAGAGTTTAACAGAGCACTGAAAGACCTGAGTCGAAACAAGGCCCCAGGAGTAGACAACATTCCATTAGAACTACTGACGGCCTTGGGAGAGCCAGTCCTGACAAATCTCTACCATCTGGTGAGCAAGATGTATGAGACAGGCGAAATACCCTCAGACTTCAAGAATAATTTAATAATTCCAATCCCAAAGAAAGCAAGTGTTGAGAGATGTGAAAATTACCGAACTATCAGTTTAATAAGTCACAGCTGCAAAATACTAACGCGAATTCTATACAGACGAATGGAAAAACTGGTAGAAGCCGAACTCGGAAAAGATCAGTTTGGATTCCGTAGAAATGTTGGAACACGTGAGGCAATACTGACCTTACGACTTATCTTAGAAGAAAGATTAAGGAAAGGCAAACCTACGTTTCTAGCATTTGTAGACTTAGAGAAAGCTTTTGACAATGTTGACTGGAATACTGTGTTTCAAATTCTAAAGGTGGCAGGGGTAAGATACAGGGAGCGAAAGGCTATTTACAATTTGTACAGAAACCAGATGGTAGTTATAAGAGTCGAGGGGCATGAAAGGGAAGCAGTGGTTGGGAAGGGAGTGAGACAGGTTTGTAGCCTCTCCCCGATGTTATTCAATCTGTATATTCAGCAAGCAGTAAAGGAAATAAAAGAAAAATTCGGAGTAGGTATTATTATCCATGGAGAAGAAATAAAAACTTTGAGGTTCGCCGATGACATTGTAATTCTGTCACAGACATCAATGGACCTGGAAGAGCAGTTAAACGGAATGGACAGTGTCTTGAAAGGAGGATATAAGATGAACGTCAACAAAAGCAAAACGAGGATAATGGAATGTAGTCGAATAAAGTCGGATGATGCTGACGGAATTAGATTAGGAAATGAGACACTTAAAGCAGTAAAGGAGTTTTGCTATTTTGGGAGCAAAATAACTGATGATGGTCGAAGTGGAGAGGATATAAAATGTAGAGTGGCAATGGCAATGAAAGCGTTTCTGAAGAAGCGAAATTTGTTAACATCGAGTACAGATTTAAGTGTCAGGAAGTCGTTTCTGAAAGTATTTGTATGGAGTGTAGCCATGTATGGAAGTGAAACATGGACGATAAATAGTTTGGACAAGAAGAGAATAGAAGCTTTTGAAATGTGGTGCTACAGAAGAATGCTGAAAATTAGATGGGTAGGTCATATAAATAATGAGGAGGTATCGAATAGAATTGGGGAGAAAAGGAGTTTGTGGCACAACTTGACAAGAAGAAGGGACCGGTTGGTAGGACATGTTCTGAGGCATCAGGGGATCACAAATTTATCATTGGAGGGCAGCGTGGAGAGTAAAAATCGTAGAGGGAGACCAAGAGATGAATACACTAAGCAGATTCAGAAGGATGTAGGTTGCAGTAAGTACTGGGAGATGAAGAAGCTTGCACAGGATAGAGTAGCATGGAGAGCTGCATCAAACCAGTCCCAGGACTGAAGACCACAACAACAACAACATCCTGTTACCAACTGTTCGTCTAAAATTGTGAGCAATACGTTTGTGACTATTATAGCACTATCACAAAGCGAAAAAAGTTGTCCAATTAAAACATTCATTTTCCTTTATTTACTACTCAAATAAGTAATAAAAAGGGGGGGTTCCTATTTACAAAACCCAGTTGATATCCGTGTGACCTATGGCAGCGCCATCTATCGGGCCAACCATAGCGCCATCTGGTTTCCCGCTTCAAGCTAGACAAGTTTCGTTCTTTGTAGTTTTTTCGTTTGATGCTTATTTCGTGAGATATTTGGCTCTGTCACGATCAGTGGACCACCCTGTATACTGAGCATCATCCGTTGGCAGAGCATTCCACAATCTGTCGGTGGAATCTGCGCCCAGGAGATTTCGCCGCCTAGAATTCGTAGCACAAGTTCACTACGATGTGCGATAAATCAAAGATCCCAATAATATTGTGGTGGACTATCTTTCCTGTATCGCTGCTACCTCCACCCACCTGGCCTTCGATATGATTGCAGGTACGCAAGCAACAGACGCCGATCTCCATAGCTTATTTAAGAAACCAGACACCGGACTCCAGCTGCAGCAACGTATGTTACCCAAACGACTAAACAAGTTTGTTGTGACGTTTTGAATGGACGACTCTTACCAGTCGTCACAGAACAATATCTCAGAACAATTTTTGACCTTCTCCACAATGTTGTAGATCCAGGAGAGCGTGTTACCGTATGCCTCATCACGGAATGGTTTGTTTGGTCTAACATTAAAAAGGATTGTCCCACGTGAGCCAGAACTTGCATTCCACGTCAGCAGGCAAAAACTGGCCGGCACGCACAGTCTCCCTTTGGTAAAATCCTGAATCTGAAGGGGCAGTTCCAGCATGTCCACAATGACATTGTAGGGCCATTCCCCAAATCGCATGGTTACTGTAACGTTCTGGCGATGATACACTCCTGGAAATTGAAATAAGAACACCGTGAATTCATTGTCCCAGGAAGGGGAAGCTTTATTGACACATTCCTGGGGTCAGATACATCACATGATCACACTGACAGAACCACAGGCACATAGACACAGGCAACAGAGCATGCACAATGTCGGCACTAGTACAGTGTATATCCACCTTTCGCAGCAATGCAGGCTGCTATTCTCCCATGGAGACGATCGTAGAGATGCTGGATGTAGTCTTGTGGAACGGCTCAGTTGGACCAGCGTTCGTGTTGGACGTGCAGACCGCGTGAGACGACGCTTCATCCAGTCCCAAACATGCTCAATGGGGGACAGGTCCGGAGATCTTGCTGGCCAGGGTAGTTGACTTACACCTTCTAGAGCACGTTGGGTGGCACGGGATACATGCGGACGTGCATTGTCCTGTTGGAACAGCAAGTTCCCTTGCCGGTCTAGGAATGGTAGAACGATGGGTTCGATGACGGTTTGGATGTACCGTGCACTATTCAGTGTCCCCTCGACGATCACCAGTGGTGTACGGCCAGTGTAGGAGATCGCTCCCCACACCATGATGCCGGGTGTTGGCCCTGCGTGCCTCGGTCGTATGCAGTCCTGATTGTGGCGCTCACCTGCACGGCGCCAAACACGCATACGACCATCATTGGCACCAAGGCAGAAGCGACTCTCATCGCTGAAGACGACACGTCTCCATTCGTCCCTCCATTCACGCCTGTCGCAACACCACTGGAGGCGGGCTGCACGATGTTGTGGCGTGAGCGGAAGACGGCCTAACGGTGTGCGGGACCGTAGCCCAGCTTCATGGAGACGGTTGCGAATGGTTCTCGCCGATACCCCAGGAGCAACAGTGTCCCTAATTTGCTGGGAAGTGGCGGTGCGGTCCCCTACGGCACTGCGTAGGATCCTACGGTCTTGGCGTGCATCCGTGCGTCGCTGCGGTCCGGTACCAGGTCGACGGGCACGTGCACCTTCCGCCGACCACTGGCGACAACATCGATGTACTGTGGAGACCTCAAGCCCCACGTGTTGAGCAATTCGGCGGTACGTCCACCCGGCCTCCTGCATGCCCACTATACGCCCTCGCTCAAAGTCCGTCAACTGCACATACGGTTCACGTCCACGCTGTCGCGGCATGCTACCAGTGTCAAAGACTGCGATGGAGCTCCGTATGCCACGGCAAACTGGCTGACACTGACGGCGTTGGTGCACAAATGCTGCGCAGCTAGCGCCATTCGACGGCCAACACCGCGGTTCCTGGTGTGTCCGCTGTGCCGTGCGTGTGATCATTGCTTGTACAGCCCTCTCGCAGTGTCCGGAGCAAGTATGGTGGGTCTGACACACCGGTGTCAATGTGTTCTTTTTTCCATTTCCAAGAGTGTAGATTGCTTGACACAATGGATGAAGGCCACGTCCATTTCCGACATATCAGCAGACACAGTAACAAAAACTTGCGTCAGCAGCTGTGTAGCCAGACGCGGTTGCCTGGCTTCCTTAACGTCAGACTAGGGTCAACTTTTCGAATCCCAACTGTTCAATGACTTATGCCACCTATGCGAATGCCACCAGTTACACACAACCACCTACCACCCCAATCCAGTGGCCACGTGGAACAATGGCATCCAGTGGTGAAACCTGCTCTCATGTGCCACTCGGAATCGTGAGTGTATGCCCTTCCATTGATTCTTCTACATAGTTCACACGGGAGTAAAGAGTACCTTGAAGTGTGACTCGCCAAAATATTATAGTGCAAGCCCCTCACCTGCCTACTGAATCTATAGTGCATGAAACGGTCTCCACAGCACAGGACTTACCAGACTCAACCGCATGTTCGCACAGACATAGAAAAAACATCAGTGTGCCAAACAATCCCATCACATGACACAACAATTTTTTATTCATAAAGACCTGGCCTTATGTTCGCATGTGATGCTATGTACAGATGCAGTGATACCCACCCAACAACCGTCATTTATAGAACCATACCATGTGCTGAAATGCGATACAAACACTTTTGATGTCGAAATTGCTGAAAAACATACAAAGGTGTTGGTGACCAGCTTAAACTGCCGTGGTCTTTAGCGGATCTGCCAAAAGCGACACTCTTCATCCCAGTCTCCTATGAATTCGTTAGTCAATTTCCAAGTGCCTGTGAATCTCCATAATTTACTGCCTGACAAAATATCTATCACATTACGAGTAGTGAGGCTACAGGGATGCCACCCCACATTCCATTGTTGCCAGATGTACTCAGGATGGCTGCATGTAAACTTGGCAACAGTGCATGACATCATCAAAGATGGCGGCTGTGACATCTTTTAAGATGGTGGATTTTGGCTGGAAGTTTGAATTTTGGCAGGAAATTATGTAAATTGGGCTACCTCTAGTAACCTAACCATCCCCTCCCACAGAAAATGGCTGGAAGTTCAAGTTCCATCAGGACAACATGACATACCAAGGCTACCTCCACTAACCTAATAAAATGGCGGGAAAAGGGCACTTGGGTTACCTCCACTAAACTAAGTCATCCGACCGCCACCTCTTCCTAAGGATTGGTGGAAAGTTTTAATTTTGGAGGGAAGATATGTCAAGTGCGCTATCTCTGCCAACCTAAGAAAATGGCGAGAAAGAAAGGTCACTTCCACTAACCTAAGTCACGCGACCGCCACCTCCTCCTATGGATTGTAGGCATAGGACTCAACCTGTGCTGGACTTAAGTCTTTATTGTTTTGCGTGCGCTATTTTATTTAAACAATGAGAGGCACTACCACCATCCAGTGTGGTCACCAAGAGGTACAGACTCCAACTGACCTAGTACACAGTAGCACCACAAGAGGGTGCTGACATTCATCCTGTGACGTAATCGAAGATGCTGGGAGGAAATGGCGGAAAACAGTGTGATCACCATGGGGTTGGACTCCAGCTGACCTAGTACACAGTAACACAGCCAGAGGGTGCTCTCATAAGTGACATCATCCAAGATGATTGCCATGACATCAGCTGATGACACAAGTACCTTTATCCAAGATGGTGGGAAACAGTGTGTACATCACGAGGTCTGGGTCTAGTACACAGTACCACCACCAGAGCTCGCTGTCGTCATATCTGTGATGTAATCCAAGATGGCGGTCTGGGGTAGGGGAAAATGACGGGAAAATGACTCTGCCTGTGCTGGACATAAGCCTTTAGTTTGCAGGCAGTGTCTCTACCACGAGCTGTAGAGTCCAACTGACCTAGTACACAGTAATTCCACCAGAGGGAGCTGTCATTCCTCCTGTGATGTAAGCCAAGATGGAAGGAGGAAATGGCAGGAAACAGTGTGATCACCATGGGGTCCAGACTCCTGCTGACCTAGTTTGGAATACCACTGCCAGAGGACACTCTTATCCATGACGTAATAAAGAAGGCTGCCAAGACATCAGCTGGTGTCGCAAGTACCTTTATCCAAGATGGCCTGAAACAGTGAGTTTGCCACGAGGTCTAGGTCTAGTACACAGTACAACGACCAGAGGACGCTGTCGTCACTTCCATGACATAATCCAAGATGGCAGTCTGTGGTGGCGGAGAAAGATGGGAAAGGGACTCTGCCTCTGCTGGACATAAGTCTTTATTTTGCAGGCAGTGTCCCCACCACGAGATCTAGAGTCCAACTGACGTAGTACATAGTAATGCCACCAGAGGGTGCTGTCATCCTTCCTGTGACATAATACAAGATGGTGGTCTGGAGGGGGAAACTGATGCGATAATGACTCAATCTGCGCTGGGCTGCTCGAGAGAATAAGGAAGGAGTGTACATTATTTACTTCAGAACCATTTATTTAGGGATGGAGTATATTTATCACACTGACTCAAAACGCATGCTCTGACATGCTTGGGGTCACGCCATACAGCCCACAGACCTGTAAACAACTCTGAAATAACTCTCTGCAGACACGTAAACAACTCCTAAATTACCCAAATAATTTCAGTACAGACGTGCAAACTCCTCATAAATAATGCAGTACACAGATACGCAGACATGAATTTAAATCATAAACTGTCCAAATAACGCATAGCACAGCCTACAGACCTGCTCGCAAAATAATGCAACAGAAATGCAATCAACACATGCAAGCACCGTCCACCCCCCCCCCCCCCCCCTGTCCACTGGACCGCACAGAAGGCCAGTGGCAGCTCCCGTGAAGTGACGCGCCCGCCACCTGTCAAACCACACACAGGTCCCCATTTGGGTCCCGAAAGCATGAGGCAGCGACATCACTTTCATACTTGGTACCTGTGAAATTCCTATTGAAATACGTGTTCACTTAGGCACCGTTGCTGACACAACGGGACGGGAGCGCAGACCTATTTGCTGAGTGTGACGAGACCGCCACAAGCCACCGCCACATGCAAGCCAGCACGACCCATCACTCTCACACCGCTATTTTGGGCCTATTTTCTAGTACACACTCACTGTTATACTCATGTCACAGAACTACAAGCTGTGTTCACACCGGTCTCATACATCAGACACCTCTGGGCAGCGCGTGTGTTTACTGTTGAAGACAGAGTAGCACAGTGTGCATTGTTCCTAGCGCAACATGCAACACACGTCTAACAGTGCTTAACTGCCCACTGTGACTGACACAATGCCGCGAAGTGTGCGGGCGTAGCCACAAACCATCGCAAGTTCATCAAACAAGGTTCTCAGTCTTATACTGATGTCACATGGCTATCAAAAATAAGAACCAAGTTGACCTCTCGGAAATTGTATAGTGTCCAAGAAATAATTAACGCTAGCTTTCTTAATGTCTCAGCTTGTATGCACGGAAATTCTTACCCTAACAGAACCTGTTTAAGAAAATAGTGTAGAAAAACATCGAATGCAGTCTTCCTAACGGTCCTAATGTGGCATCCTGTCCATCACGTCTTACCCTTCCTGCTTTCAACACATACACAAACATTCCCATTGCTCTGTAGAGTCTCCTATATCCCAGCACAAAAGAAAGTCTTGTGAATGAATCGAGCATTATGATTGGCTCTTATCGAATTTACCCTCCGAATTACTGCTGCCGCTGGTATCGAAGCACCATCAGATGAGACTTTCAGCGGCAAAAACTATTTTACACTGGTCGTCATATTGCACCAACAACTAAACCCTGCAAAGTGTCCTACGTATCATCAAATATGGAAAGATTCGTACTCAATTACACTGCCCTCCCACCGAGGACGGGAGTATGAGTATTAGAATGTGAAACCGATCTCTGGCCCATCGGTATATCACCGTGTACCGTGTCGATCTAGTAGTATATACTCATTCCAGCACTAGATACCCCCTGCGAGGTCGGCGGTCATCCACGCGTGACCGAAGTCACTCTCAGAACAATTCTACATATTCGGGCTCGTTCCCCTCGTCACAAATGCGTTACTGTTTCCGGTCCGGACCTGATTGATTGCCTGCTTTTTTACTACACACAGCTCTAGACTCTGGGATTACAAGAACACGTGTATTTTCGCATGGTTTGCACACAGCAGTGGCTTACCGATCGCTTGTGCAACATAATTCCGAAGATATAGACTGGAAATTATTTCTCTACTAACTCGAAACTTGAGAACTTACCCCATCTGCGAGGACCTTTACGTGAGAACTCGAAACAAATAGAGGAAAATGATATTTCTACTCGTGAATACCGATGTCGCTGATGGAACAATTCCAAATCATCCCTATAATTTACGAAGTCAACTAAGGCGTTTCTCATGTCTAGACAACAAGCAAATGTCTCTTACACCTGCTAGATGCACACACCACAATCGATGTTCCCTCAACTAAATAAAGGCGCGAAATGTGCAGATGCAGTCAACCGACCAATTTACATGGGAAGGAATAACGGTCCAGTGCATACACACCTCTATATTCAATCTTCCCAAATTTCCACGCGATCACGAAAGCTATCCAACACACACTAAGTATTAGTTCACTATTCGGTCGTCTAGAGGACAACATGGTTATTCCTTCTACGTTCCTACACTCCAACAAGCCTCTCCATTCCGACAGCTCATACAGTTAACGGGAAGCGTGAATCACTCACGTCACCTGCGCTGCACACTGAGCACACATAGACAGAATCATCATCCTAAGAAATCGGTCACATACATATTTTATCCCTGTACTTACAACTAAATGTTACGATCGCGACCTCAGTTGAACGACATTCGACAATGAGCGAAGTATCGTAAATACACCCTATTGATAGCTGCGGCTTTGGAAATAGAAATATCTGTACCATTCTTATGACTCGACATACTCTTCCCTCTGATATCACAGTATTCCACAGTCATCTTCATTGTGCATGGCCGAACACAAACACATACTTTATAAGCCTGATGCTCAAAGTGACCTATCACGCATTCCGTACTACTACTAAGTGTATTACTTGGCCAATAAATGATTCCAGACGAAACAATTAATGTTGTTGTTGTAGTTGTTGTGGTCTTCAGTCTTGACACTGGGCTGATGCAGCTCTCCATGCTACTCTATCCTGTGCAAGCTTCTTCATCTCCCAGTACTTACTGCAACCTACATCCTTCTGAATCTGTTTAGTGTATTCATCTCTTGGTCTCCCTCTACGATTTTTACCCTCCTTGTTGCCCTCCAATACTAAATTGGTGATCCCTTGATGCCTCAGCACATGTCCTACCAACCGATCCCTTCTTCTAGTCAAGTTGTGCCACAAACTTCTCCTCTCCACAATCCTATTCAGTACCTCCTCATTAGTTATGCGATCTACCCATCTAATCTTCAGCATTCTTCTGTAGCACCACATTTCGAAAGCTTCTATTCTCTTCTTGTCCAAACTAGTTATCGTCCATGTTTCACTTCCATACATGGCTACGCTCCAAATAAATACTTTCAGAAACAACTTTCTGACACTTAAATCTATACTCGATGTTAACAAATTGCTCTTCTTCAGAAACGTTTTCCTTGCCACTGCCAGTCTACATTTTATATCCTCTGTACTTCGACCATCATCAGTTATTTTGCTCCCCAAATAGCAAAACTCCTTTACTACTTTAAGTGTCTCAATTCCTAATCTAATTCCCTCAGCATCACCCGACTTAATTCGACTACATTCCATAATCCACGTTTTGCTTTTGTTGATGTTCAGCTTATATCTTCCTTTCAAGACATTATCCATTCCGTTCAACTGCTCTTCTAAGTCCTTTGCTGTCTCTGACAGAATTACAATGTCATCGGAATATACTGAGAGAAAATCAACCATGGGTGGACATGTATCGTAAGTTTTTCTCGCGAGTGTTACCACTGTGTCTTAGAAAGAGAGTCGTAATCGGCCAGATGTTAAAAAAAAAAAAACGATCCCAACAACTACTGTGTGTTACTGTCACAAGTGGTTCTGGTTCTACAGGTGCATACAAGTATCGATGTTAAAAGCTATACCCGCTTTACAAATTGAAGTATGACATAACCTCTGAATAAGGTAGTCTTTTGTCCAGAGAAATACCATGACGGCGATCTCAGGAGTATATAGTACCAGACGAACAACGCGCTTAAACGTCGCCGACGGTGCAACGTCGTAATAAAATTACACAATTTAGAATGCGACTCTGCTAAAGAACGTGGTATGAAACCAGTATCTGCGATTGCCCTGCGCCACCGCAGCTAGATATTTCTACAGTATTTATCTCGACACATAGACATACAGAAAACAGAGCAAACGCTCTCCAAATGTGGAGGTGACAGGACACACTCACGTACAGTGCTGCGCTACACCTCCCGATCTGTGCATTTGGATTAGGTGTTGGCAGCTGTTCTACACTTAGAAACTATTTTAGAACACAGAACGAGAAGTTATGTCATGATCGCATGGATGGAACTGAGATAGAAAAATAGATAGAATTGCGAAAAATGATGGGTTAATAGGTGTAAATTGACAGAATATACACCGAAATGCGGGGAACTTGAGAAAGTACTTGCGTATCTTCTGGTACGCGCAGAACAATTTCTACGTGGGGACGAGTATCAGCATCAAGAGGAATCCGAGAAAAGGTCGACATGGAAGCAAAGGGAATCGGGGATGCAGTCGATTTTTTCTCTGTCGAGGCAGCGTTATACTGTATGTCTTTTGAGGTAGCAGTGATACACACGAGTTGACTACGCTTTTGAGGAAGACCGAGAACCATCCGCCTCTAAACTTACGTGCATCTGTGTTAAAGGATATCGGAGAGTGGACGCAGTGATCGATTGAGATGAAACTGTAACGAAGTACTATTTAATGGTAGACTGATGACGCATTCTAGAGAGGTGTGAAGTTGCTGCAGATCAATTTTCCACTGTTCTTTCAGGACGCATCACTCGCTTGACATAGCATGCGTTCGACTCGTATACAGCCACGTTTTCTGTATGTGAATTAAAGCACTGTCTACTTGCGATCGTTAACGGTAAACCTGGTGTTCATCAGAGGGCTTCCATCTCATGTGTGATGAAACAGGGCACATTTCTCTAAACGAACTATGATTTATGTGAGGTACTCCACCCCCTGTCGCATCCTGAGCGTAAAATCAAGACTTCAATTTCCTAACGAAGTTAATGATAGATGCTTCTGAGGCGCTGCAATCCCCGTGTATACATTTACCTGACAGATGTGCTGTTAACAGAGTTAGTGATGGAACGACTTGTAATTTTCACAAGTCGGACGCTGCTGCTATGCGTTTATCTGTTTCCTTGTAAGAGGTGTTCGCCGTTACTAACGATCATTTTGTATAGGGCTGATGCAGGCATAGTATAATTTCCGAACCGTGATCGGATGTGAACAGTGGGCGCTCTACATCTCCGGAAAGCTATATTGTACTCGTATCACACAGAGCCAATGTTTTAACGAAGTAGTTTTTTCGTTTTACGCTTCGATAAAATAGTTTATCGTAGAGAAACCGGGAAGATGGATGTATGTCGTCCGCTTGAAATGTATTTCTTACACTGGGAAATTAACAGCGCTACATTCTATATGACTGATAGGTCGGAAACGCAAGCGATCTAGCATTATAGCCCGTGTTAAGTGCGGAATGTTGTAGCCTTAGGGGTGCGTGTGTTTATGATCTCTCTTACCAATACCTTCCAGGTATCGATCCTACACTCTAGATCTAGAACAATACTTTAGAGTTGATAGCTTCGTTGTTTTAAGTAAAAATGCGTCGAACTCCAACCGTCTTGAGCTCAAACGTGCAAAAACATCTTTCGTTTCTTGTTCTTTTTAACCGTCTGCTAGTACATCACGACACTTTGAAATCTGTTACTATACATCGATAAGGAGTGCTAAGCTCCTCGACATGGGTGCATCTCGATATATCTTGTGCGCTTGGATAGGTGAGGACTCGGAAAGCTCCATTTATTCACGAGACGTGGAGTGTAGCGGTCTACTTCCGATCAGTTGCAAATTAATTCGGCAACGGTGCTGGAGAGCGGGTTGGTCAATGACAGTGTGATAAGGGTCTTTCACTCTCTAATTTTACCCTAAGAGAATGCTCTGTGATTCTCATACGCAGAGAGATGTGCTCCAGGTGTTAGAAATATGTAGAGCGCTGTCTGTATACTTCGATGATTTATGTGTTCGAAAATAAACACTGAATGGATGTACTGAACAGTCATCTATCTACATTCGCAATGATATTCGCAAAGTAGAGAAGGGGCAGTTTAGATATGACAGTGAAAGTGGGGAAACATGCTGCCACATCATTGGTCGGTATTGAAATTACTGCAAAATTGCTACAATTGTTCACGCTATCAACTGTGATGCTTATTATTACAGAACATCGGCGGTGTCTTTTCCATCCCATCAGTACATTGGCGCGCTGTTGGTTGCCACATAATGATTGACTGGCAGCGCTTGTTTGAGTTGGGGAATGAGTGCCGGCCGCGGTGGTCTCGCGGTTAAGGCGCTCAGTCCGGAACCGCGCGACTGCTACGGTCGCAGGTTCGAATCCTGCCTCGGGCATGGATGTGTGTGATGTCCTTAGGTTAGTTAGGTTTAAGTAGTTCTAAGTTCTAGGGGACTGATGACCACAGAAGTTAAGTCCCATAGTGCTCAGAGCCATTTTTGGGAATGAGTTTTGTGGATGGGTGACGCCTTTTGGGGGTTGCTAGTACCGAAACAGTGATCGCGTACATGAGTGCAATACGAGGAATCAGTCGAAAGGGAACACAGTGTAATCATATATTCCATCACTGTGACAGATGAGTTTAAATGTAGAGGTCGTGAATCACTTTCGGACATCAGTCTGGAAACTCCCCACAACGCAGGCAAATTTTTCTAGTTTCCTTATACTGTAACTGTCTCTTATTTAAAATCATCCACTGTGAGTTGCGTGTTATGGTAGCCACAGTAACAAAATTATTTACACCATGTGATGTCTAATTTTCTGCGACAGGCTGTGGATAGGAGTGTCTTAATGTCAGTTTAGGACCTGACACAGACCTCGAAGTCGTGGCAGAAAAACAAAATGTATGGCAGTGTACAAAGCATGTTAGAAAACAATGTTTCGAACAACGACACGGGGTCAGAGGGAGTGTCTCTTGCGACTTACAGTATAGTCTGTGGGATATGGTCATCATCCTACAGTAAGGGTGATGAAACCTTAAACTGCCCTCTGCAATAGATCAAAAGTTGTATATTTAATAGGATCGTCCTGCATAGGCAGCAGCAGCCGTTTGATAGGTAAATTCGGTGACAGCAGTGTGTCCTGTTAGGAATGCTATTCTGGAGAGCATTGCAACAAGTCTCTCTATGCGCCGCATCCACATCACAGCTATGCGTCATCGTGCTTGCAACGGCGCCTAGGTGAGTTCTATATCGGATGAAGTTAGTGGAGCTTTTATAGTTCGTAATTTTTCTCTGTTCGATGGTACAGATAAACGATGACAGCATGTTGGACTGATAGATGTGAATGGACCCAGATCTGCTTCGGACTGTATTATCTGCATTTAGTTTGGAGACATATCACATTGCACGCATTTCCACCAAAGGGTCAACCCATGGTCCTGTTGCACTAACTCAGGTCGTTCTGTTTCTACACGGGTTGCAGAAGGTTGTGGATATGTCTTTCTCCGACTTCTGCTCAGTTCCGAGCTGTAGAAATGGGAGCAGTTGCAAGATGTGTAGCGGCTGACCATAACCGGGTTGGAATTTTACTATAGCAGACAGGTTCGAGAAAGGTGGCGCGTTTCGAGATATGTGAGTACCAGAAATATGAATGAGTAGTGGTTGTAATCATTAAAGGGATTGTCAATAGGATCAAACACAAATAAGCACTTGAATGGGAAGACCTGATTCCAAATCGTAGACATCATTTCTAGCAGATGGCGTACACAAGAGATCAGAAAAGCTAGTGTACATTTTCTTACGACCTCAATCAGCACACCATCAACTACTGTTTGTGATCCTTCTCAATCAATGATCGCCTATAGCTCAGTGGATATATCACCAGACCTCTTATGTGGGATCGAGACAGAATGCAATACGAATACTGTAAAATACGTAGCTGTGGTGGCTTGAAGAACTCGCAGATACCGGTCTCATACCACGTTCCTTAGCCGAATCACTTTCTAAATTGGGTAATTTTATTACGACGTTGCACCGTCGGCGATGTGTAAACGCGCTGTTGGTCTGATACTGTATACTCCTGCGATCGCTGTCACGGTATTTGTCTGGACAAAAACCCACCTCATTCCGAGGTAATGTCGTACCTCGATTTGTAAAGCGGGTATAGCTTTTAACATTGATACTTGTATGCACTTGTCGAACCAGTACCGCTTGTGACAGTAACATACACTAGTTGTTGGGATCGGGTCTTTCAACATCTGGCCACTTACGACTCTCTTTCTAAGACAGTCGAAACACACACAAGAAAAACTTATGAGACACGTCCACCCATGGCTGATATTCTCTCAGTATTATTTTGTATCGCCTGAAATCATTTATTGGCCAAGTAATATATTCGGAGCAGTAGGGAATGCGTGATAGGTTACCCTTGAGCATCAGGCTTATAAAGTATTTGTTTGTGTTCGCAATGGAGATGACTGTGGAATACTGTGATATCAGAGGGAAGAGTATGTCAAGTCATAATAATGGTACAGATATTTCTATTTCCAGAGCCTCCGCCGTCAACAGGGTGTACTTACGATACATCGCTCATTGTCGAATGTCGTTCAACTAAGGCCGCAATCGACACATTTAGTTGTAAGTACAGGGATAAAATGTATATATGACCGATTTCTTAAGATGATTATTCTGCCTATGTGTCCTCGGTACACAGCGCAGGTGACTTGAATGACTCACGCTTGCCGGCCGAAGTGGCCGTGCGGTTAAAGGCGCTGCAGTCTGGAACCGCAAGACCGCTACGGTCGCAGGTTCGAATCCTGCCTCGGGCATGGATGTTTGTGATGTCCTTAGGTTAGTTAGGTTTAACTAGTTCTAAGTTCTAGGGGACTAATGACCTCAGCAATTGAGTCCCATAGTGCTCAGAGCCATTTGAACCATTTTGACTCACGCTTCCCGTTAACTGTATGAGCTGTCGGAATGGAGAGGCTTGTTGGAGTGTAGGAACGTAGATGGAATAACCATGTTGTCCTCTAGACGACCGAATAGTGAACTAATACTTAGTATGTGTTGGATAGCTTTCGTGATCGCGTGGAAATTTGGGAAGATTGAATATAGAGGTGTGTTTGCACTGGACCGTTATTCCTTCCCATTTAAATTGGTCGGTTGACTGCATCTGCACATTTCGCGCCTTTATTTAGTTGAGGGAACATCGATTGTGTTGTGTGCATCTAGCAGGTGTAAGAGACATTTGCTTGTTGTCTTGACGTGAGAAACGCCTTAGTTGACTTCGTAAATTATAGGGATGATTTGGAATTGTTCCATCAGCGACATCGGTATTCACGAGTAGAAATATCATTTTCCTCTATTTGTTTCGAGTTCTCACGTAAAGGTCCTCGCAGATGGGGTAAGTTCTCAAGTTTCGAGTGAGTAGAGAAATAATTTCCAGTCTATATCTTCGGAATTATGTTGCACAATCGATCGGTAAGCCACTGCTGTGTGCAAACCATGCGAAAATACACGTGTTCTTGTAATCCCAGAGTCTAGAGCTGTGTGTAGTAAAAAAGCAGGCAATAAATCAGGTCCGGACCGGAAACAGAAACGCATATGTGACGAGGGGAACGAGCCCGAATATGTAGAATTGTTCTGAGAGTGACTTCGGTCACGCGTGGATGACCGCCGACCTCGCAGGAGGCATCTAGTGCTGGAATGAGTATATACTACTAGATCGACACGGTACACGGTGATATACTGATGGGCCGGAGATCGGTTTCACATTATAATGCTCATACTCCCGTTCTCGGTGGGTCAGCAGTGTAATTGAGTACGAATCTTTCCATATTTGATGATATGTAGGACATTTTGCAGGTTTAGTTGTCGGTGGAATAGGGCGACCAGTGTAAAATGGTTTTTGCCGCTGAAAGTCTCGTCTGATAGTGCTTCGATACCAGCGGCAGCAGTAATTCGGAGGGTAAATTCGATAAGAGCCAATCATAATGCTCGATTCATTCTCAAGGCATTCTTTTGTGCTGGGATATAGGAGACTCTACATGGTAGTGGGAACGAGTATTTGTGTTGAAAGCAGGAAGGGTAAGACGTGATGGATGGGATGCTACATTAGGACCGTTAGGAAGACTGCATTCGATGTTTTTCTGCACTATTTTCTTAAAAAGGTTCTGTTAGGTTAAGAATTTCCGTGCATACAAGCCGATACATTAAGAAAGCTAGCGTTAATTATTTCTTGGACACTATACAATTTCCGAGAGGTCAACTTTGTTCTTCGTTTGTAGCTACGCGCGCTCACATCGTGGCGTTGCGACAGTGACAGTGGGCAGTTAAGCACAGTTAGACGTGTCTCGCACGTTGCGCTAGGAACAATGCACACTGTGCTACTCTGTCATCAATGGTAAACACACGCGCTGCCCAGAGGTGTCTGATGTATGAGACCAGTGTGAACGCAGCTTGGAGTTTTCTGACATCAGTATAACACTGACCGTATACTAGAAAATAGACCCAACTTTCACCTACAGCAGTGTGAGAGCGATGGGTCGCGTTGACTTGCATGTGGCAGTGGCTTGTGGCGGCGGCGTCGCACTCAGAAAGTGGGTCTGCACTCCCGTCCCATCGTGTCAGCAATGGTGCCTAGGAGAACACGTATTTCGATAGGAATTTCTTAGGTACCAAGTATGAAAGGGATGTTGATGCCTCATGCTTGCAGGACCCAAATGGGGACCTGTGTGTTGTTTGACAGCTGATGGTCACCTCATTTGCGGGGGCTGCCACTATCCTCCTGTGCAGTCCAGTGGACAAGGGGGGGTGGACAGTTCTTGGGTGTGTTGATTGCATGTCTGTTGCATAATTTTTCGAGCAGGTCTGTAGGCTGTGCTATGTGTTATTTGCACAGTTTACGAGTTGAATTCGTGTCTGTGTATCTGTGTACTGTGTTATTTAGGAAGAGTTTGCATGTCTGTACTGAAATTATTTGGGTAATTTAAGAGTTGTTTATGTGTCTGCAGAGCGTTATTTAAGGGCCATTTACAGGTCTGAGGGCTGTGTGGCGTGACCCCAAGCATGTCAGAGCATGTGTTTTGTGTCAATGTGGTAAATATACTCCATCCCTAAATAAATGGTTCCAAAGTAAATAAAGTACAATCCTTCCTTACTCTCTCGAGCAGCTCAGCGCAGGCTGAGTCATCTTCGCGCCATTTTCCCCCTCCAGACAACCTTCTTGGATTACCACAGAAGGGATGACAGCACCCTATGGTGGCAGTACTGTGTACTAGGTCAGTTGGACTCTAGATCTCGTAGTGGAGACACTGCCTGCAAAATAAAGACCTATGTCCAGCACAGGCAGAGTCCTCTTCTTTGCATTTCCCGCCCCCCCCCCCCCCCCCCACCCCTGGACCACTATCTTCGAATACATCACAGAACTGGTGACAGAGCTCTCTGGTGGCGGCAGTGTGTACTAGACTCAGACCTTGTGGCAAACACACCGTTTCCCGCCATCTTGGATAAAGGTAATTGCGTCATCAGCTTACATTATGGCAACCATCTTGTATTACGTCATGGATGAGAACGCCCTCTGGTGGTGGTACTATGTACTAGGTCAGTTGGAGTCTGGACCCCTTGGCGACCACAAAGGATGGTGGTAGTGTGTCTAATTGTTTAAATAAAATAGTGCATGTTAAATAGTCATCCTATGCCGGACAATCCATAGGAGGAGGTGTCATTCGGGTGACTTAGGCTAGTGGAGGTGATCTTTCTTTCCCACCATTTTCTTAGGTTGGCAGAGATACGCCAATTGACCTGTCTTCCCTACAAAATTAAAATTTCCCGCCAATTCCTAGGAAGGTGTGGCAGTCGGATGACTTAGGTTATTGGAGGCAGCCCATGTGCTCTTTTTCCCGCCATTTTACTAGGTTAGTGGAGGTAGCCTTGGTATGTTGCATTGTCCTGATTGACTCTGAATTGAATTCAAACTTCCAGCCAAAATCCCCCATCTTGCATGATGTCATGCACTGTTGCCAAGTCTGCATGCTGCCATCTTCAATACATCTAGCAACAATGGAATGAGGGGTGCCACCCCCATAGTCCCACTATTATTATGCAATACTGACCTTATGATTACCACTACCTTCACAGACAGGCCTTCAGATGCAAGCACCACCACAATCAGTTTCATTGCACATCATTGCTACCCTAGAATTTGACACGGCATGCCTCACCTGCCATTTTCCAGGTTACACCACTGCTGGGCCCACAACACCACCTATGGATACAACAATGCAATGCACTATGCCAAACACCGCCAACATGCCTCTCTCTTCAAATACTGCCGCCAAGCCGGCACCAATTAAAGTTGCTCCCAAGACTACATCCTTATATGCTAATGCTGCCAACAACAATCTGCCAGTCGCATCGCTGACATTGCACATTGGGCAAGCCCTGCACCACCTGGCACTCCTTGCTGACTATGATGTGTCTTCCATCACATCCACTGTCACACAGCCACCTACATCACTTCCAATGGACTACACCTACTGCAGCCTCTCCTCACGTCCTCTACAACACTGGGGGAGGGGGGAAGGGGGAGGTTCTGTAACATCTCTAACTGGAGGAAAGTAAAATCGCTGCCCCAAGAATGGGAGTTATTATGCTCTATACACTTGTAATGATTACATGTGTTATGTATGAGACTTTCACAGTTTATCAGATTTGTCACTTTTAATAGAATAATAGATTTTTATTGCAGAGGACGTGTTACCTACGTTTCCTATGTTATTTCTTGTTGTTGTTGTTGTTGTAAGGGACTGTGCAAGGCATTCTTTCAGAACTGTGATCATATCAGTTTTCTCCTTGATATTTTGTGTGGCCTGATACCTATATAAGCTACTTTGAAGATCATTATTCAATATTTCATCTTCCAGTTCTTCAACTCAAGTGGGCTGTTGGGTTTGCAGCATTGGACTTTGGAATACCTGTGTCCTGATTTCTGCAACTAATTCCATTAGCATATCTTCTTGCATAACTGAGTTGTCAATGTATTCTGGTAGACCCGATTTTAAGGAAAAGCTTGCTCAGAGAGAAAGGATATTTCATAATATGCATTTATTTTGTCGATAGTAGTCCTAGGCATTGTCGCCATGCTGTTGCCATCACCACTTCCCAAGTTCTGTAGATGGAGGTTTTCTTTCCTCTTCGGTTGTGTGTGATGTGAAACCTGATTCGTTTATAGTTGAAAAGGTTGCACTGAGTAAACCATGTTGATATATTTGTATTTACTCTCCACAGTATGTCATGCTGTTGCAGAAACATTAAGTATGTCATACATTCCTTGCTATCTTTGTTGCACTTTCGCTTATGATACCAACATTTGTTTATTGAAAAATGTGAGTTAATAGGTCTGGCAGATCATGAGCCCTTACTCCTCACACCATATGAGAGGCAGCCAATTAAAATTGGAGAGTCTAAACTGGTACAGATAAGAGGGCAAAAGAAAGAGTACATAAGAGTGTTTATTGAGAGACTAGGTAGTGCAAACTGTGACTTTGTGTATAGTCGTCAACTGGGTAAAAGGGGAGCTTGTAACGTCTAGTAAGAAACAAAAACAACATATTATGTAGTAACGAGAAAATTATATGTATCATATTGTGTTATTGTATAAAATTATGTATTTTTTTTTATTATTTATTTTTGAGAATATCTGCGTCGGCGAGTAATGAAACCGCCACAGACGATAAATGTCGAACAAAGATTAAAATAAGTAACTAGTATATAATACGTGACGAATAGCAATTTCTTTGTCTTCTTCATCTGGGAGTCGAACGAGTAAGATATCCTGTGTCGTAGTAGCGAACGCTAGTGTAGCATTCTTTTGTCGAGACTAAGCAATGTACGCCATTACGTGTGAATTCACAAAGGTCTGTAATCACTGAGATATTTAAAGGTTTTAATAGAGTTGTTTAAATGAAAACTTGTATTATTTATTGTTAAGCTTGCTTGCATATCAAAGAGAAATTAATACACGTACCAGAAAGCGATATGGAAAACTTCCTGTCTGTTCTAGATTCTATAGACTTGATACAGGAAGACGCAAAATCAGCGTGTGATCACTCGCGGAATAATGGGTCAGGATGTAAACATGACAGAAATAGTAGTGCACAAAACCACAACCATGGAAATGGTGGGGGTGGTAACAAGCGGCAAGAACATTCGCAAAATGGTAGTAATGGTAGAGGCCAGAACGGGTATGGACAAACAACTTATAACAAAAGGCGTCGATTTGACGACCGGTACGAATCTGGAATGTCAGGGACCAACCGCTGGAAAAATGCGCGAGGTCAGTGGCAGAGCAATTATAGTGATAGTAATCGAAATTGGCAGCAAAATCAGCGAAGAAGCCCAGAGCGACAGGGTAATGACCGGTATGACAACAATAGACCACCGCCGCAAAACGCGCCTATTGCGCAGCCGTGGCGGCCGACAAATCAGAGTGTACATATAGTGGAGGTCGCGGACAATAGCCTTCCAAGTACTTCACAACTAACTAATTCAACAAACTAGAATCGGCCTCGATATGCTCTCCATCGATGGCCGAGGGATGGAGTGAGAGCAACACGAGTGATAATAATATACCTGGGATACGTATGCTGCGATACAACGATGGTGTCAGTATGGATAAAGATCTACTGAACGAACCACACGAATGCAAGAAAGATAATAACGAAAATGTGCAAGCTATTATCGAAGCGAAAATCAATGATGTTGCAGTGAATATAATCATCGACACAGGTGCCTCAGTAAGTGTAATGAGTATGGAGTTATTTAAGGCACTGGGAAAAGGACTTTCCCAGTTAATAATTGTAAGGTGTCTGGAGCCATTGGTGCACAGAGCCAATCAGTTAAGTACCAGGTGCAGGTGGAGATTTGTAAGGAGGGCGAAGCCATAGTGAGCTCGTTCCTCGTTGTTAAAGGATTGAAGGTGGCCTGCATTCTGGGAGTAGATTTTCTCCGTGAGAGGGACGCATTGATCGACCTCTCCTTGGGGAAATTAAGCATAGTTAATAGGGGTAGGAGGATTGAGTTATCTATGATGAAATCGAAGGAGGTACTTGTGCCGTGTTGTAATCGAATCAATATCAAGGGTAGGAACCCTTGGGTACTACACCTTGATGATTTGTCACATGCAGCAGACCTCTATTACCCGAATTTAGAGGATCGAAATTTAGAAACAAATGTTGAGGCATTTCAAACCAAAGTGCAGGAATCTGAAGGTTTAAGCGGTAAACAAAAGCAACAGTTGACGCAGCTGCTACCGGAATACACTATGGTATTTACCGACCGACCAGGAATAGTCAAAGGGTACCACTATCACATAGAGGTGATGCCCCACAAAACATACTGTCGCGCAACTTACTCCATCCCTTGGTCGAGGAGGGAATTAGTAGCTAAAGAGATTCGGAAGATGTTGGCACACGAATGTAGCTATCTGTTAGCACATCCCCATACGGGGAAGATCAAAGGATTGTATCCACGTAAAGATGTGAAGTTATTTATTCAGTGACATATCACATATAAAGAGTAATAGTTGTAAGAAGATTTTAATTGTGTTTTAGAATATAAGTATGTTAGTATTAAGAAAGAAATTTGTGTGTAATGAAACTTGGAGGAAGTGGATTCAGAAAGTAGGCAATAGCTTACACAGGAAAGATTTTGTTTACAGACAATTAGAGCCATTTAAAAATTATAGGCTCATTAAGCAACGAACAATCTTCTTGTTGATAAAGTGAGGATTAATTTCTTGAATCATTATACAAAGGATTAATTTCTTGAACCATTTTCTATGTGTAGTATGTAAGTGCAATTAATGATGCAATCTAATATAGTAAGGTAACTGTTGTAATTGTATTAGGATAAGGAACCCTGAGAGAGAGAGTCTTGACTAGCCAAACATGGACTCTGTAATATGCAACAATTATGTGATGTTTGCTGCCAGTAGTGATATGAGAACGACACTGGAGCATAAGCTAATCAAAAAACAAGCCCGTTCCGTGGAAAATCCGCTTTGTATATAACAATGCTTCAATTGAAGCCTGTGTACTTGGTACACGCCCTTGAATATTCATTACGCGATACGTGAATTAAGTCAACCAATGTGGAACCTACACTGTAGTCATATAGGAAAAATCATTAAAAATAATGCTAGTGCTAAATGAAGTATTTATTGATCAATATGCCCAAGTCCAGCTGTCATGCACATGGTAAAATCTGTTTGATAGATGGGTGATAACCAGGCAAGCTACACTGATAAGAAAATTAAAAAATTTCACAAAAGGGCTATATACGCCTAGTAACAATATGAAAAGTGTGTTGTGATAAGGTAAAAACAAATAGACGCCATGTAGATGAGAGTGAGTATGCGAAGAACAGTTAAAAGGTATTAAAAAATAAACTGTGTGCATAAACAATGGAGGAAAGGACGGAATATTGTGTGTAGCAGGGACAGAAAATGACTGTTGTATCTGCACCAATATATACGTCGATAAGTCTAGTGTTGAGTGACAGACTGTCCTAGTGCAGTGCTCAACGAACAATAGACGGTGTATAAAAACAGTAGTTATTGATCCGTTCGGAGTCGAGTTAAACGAACCTAGCTCGACGGGGACATGTAGTATGTGGGTTACGAAACATTTTCACGTGTTGAAAGACGCTCTGGCAGTGTACCAACCGTGGAGTGAGTGAAAATGTGTAGTACAATGTGCGTGTGACGAACCTTGAATACCAGTGTCACAATGCCACAAGAAACCTGTTATCACGCCAAACCATCCTGTGCATACCAGTGAAGTGACGGCTTACTGAACAATAAACGCTTTTAACAAGTTGCATCTTCTTCCACAGCTAGTAATCTGTGTCCTTAAAGGCAGTACACCGTTGTGGAATGTTTGTTTCATGCGCTACAACGGGGAGCTATGTGGAGAAGCCGAGACGAGTGCCTTGCCGCCAGCCAGCCGGTCGCGGTAAACCACTGCCACTCACCGACATCGGCGAATGGTTCGCCGCGGTTCGCGACTGCTTGGGCGCCACGTCAGCACGACGTCGCTGTTACTGAGAGCAGGTCGTCGAACCCAGCGGCCGTCGGCACGCGGCGTTCCAGACGACGCGACTCAACAATTGCTTCGCGCCGCCAGCTCCGTACAACATTGTTGTCATTCAAATGAACTACCAAATATGTGTTTAATGCACTAACATGAATAGGGTTTAGTGGACACGAAATGACGTGACAAACATTTGTTTTTTTTTCTTGAGTTATTCAATACGGACCCAAAGTATTCATTGGTTCAGTGAGATATAGATATAATATGTTTTCGTCATGTTAATGAAGTATACTCGCATGAATGCTAGACATTTTAAACCAATTGTCGCGAGTAAATGCAAGGACGATTCATGATACTACTGTAAAAATGTGTAATAAGTGACTTTCATTACAATCCAAAACACAAATATTATATGGGTAACAAAGAGACTAAAGGTTTAACATGCTCTCACAAATAGCCTTTGTTATATGTGAACATTGGATAGAATCTGAACTTTTTGTGATCAAACTGGGTATTAAAACAAACCAGACGAGATGACCATGGCTCCAGCGCAGTTTTCCCAGGTTTTCTGATCGCACGTAGCCCGAATGGGGGAGCCAAATAAATGTAATGACCCTGGGACTAGGTTAATGGTCACCTCGCAAAGTGTAAGAACAGTATAAAAAGTGTAATTAAACCTACAGTGTAAAAGAACTAAGAAGTTTAAAGTGAATGTTCTAACCAAGGTAACAGACAATAACCAAACAGACGTTAGTGGCAGCATATTGCCGAACATTCTTAACGTTAGTCAATTGCTGCCAGGGGGCATTGTAACGTCTAGTAAGAAACAAAAACAACATATTATGTAGTAACGAGAAAATTATATGTATCATATTGTGTTATTGTATAAAATTATGTATTTTTTTTTATTATTTATTTTTGAGAATATCTGCGTCGGCGAGTAATGAAACCGCCACAGACGATAAATGTCGAACAAAGATTAAAATAAGTAACTAGTATATAATACGTGACGAATAGCAATTTCTTTGTCTTCTTCATCTGGGAGTCGAACAAGTAAGATATCCTGTGTCGTAGTAGCGAACGCTAGTGTAGCATTCTTTTGTCGAGACTAAGCAATGTACGCCATTACGTGTGAATTCACAAAGGTCTGTAATCACTGAGATATTTAAAGGTTTTAATAGAGTTGTTTAAATGAAAACTTGTATTATTTATTGTTAAGCTTGCTTGCATATTATCCCATCCTGTTGAGACATTTTTCAGTTATATAAATATTATCTGTGGTGCTGAGCTGCGTGGAGAACGAAGAGCCGCTGCCGCGGCGTATTTAAACGACTTACAATATAGTCGAGCATACCGCAAGGAAGCGGTAAAATAATAGTAAAATAATATTATTTCTTTTAGCTCCCAGACTGGAAGTGAAGATCAGCAGATTTTATGATGTGTTGCAGATTGACGCGGGCTGCTGATAGGATATAATTTACAGTGCAAATAATTTAATGTACCTTCAGAATCTGATAGGAATCTTGCTGTGCTCCGTTCTGATCTGGCAAACTTTATAGTGGCAACGTATTTTTTTAATGAGAGTCTCATGTTCTTGGGCTAGTCGTGGTATGAAATAGCATTTTAACGAGAAATAAAATCCACTGCGAACTTGTGTTTTTGAACGATCACACGGACTGTAACATCAGTGCTCATAACAAAGTAATTTCAACTTTTAATCACTATGAAGTAGGGAAGATATATTGATTCTTAGCATGAGTTGCAGTTACGAAAAATCGTTCCTTAAATTGTAGGCCAGATACAGAACAATAAGACTTCCATATATACATTTTATTCCGCTAAAGGGTAATGATGATAAAGAAAAGCAAAGCACAGCATTGCTAAAAGTATTTCACGTAACTCTTTTCGTAAATGTGTTGTTACAAAGAGAATAAATAAACCAAAGAGCAACAATTTTACAATCCGCGAGAGAGTTGTACGTGAAAAGCTGAAATGTCTTTTGATAAATGTTTTAAGAAATATACAGATTTACGGTAGTCTTGTTCCCCAGTAAAAATAAAAGCCTGGACTGGTTTTCTGAAGAACTTGTGGAAAATAGAGAAAACATGCTCATACTGTACCAGATATATAAGCATCAAAGGACAGAACAGAGAGAGAACATTTATAGGTCCTATCTGAAATGCAAAAAAATCTACTAAGCTAAGCTCCACATGGCAAAAAACTAGCAGTGGAAAACTATACAGAAAGTTCCCACAATAGATGCAAGGGAGCGTGGCAAACAATAAAGCAAGGGAACCCACCAAAATGCTCCACCAGAACCCAAGGAATTAAAATCACTAATTTTTCAACTCAGTTAAAGAAATGGGAAACAATATTAAAGCAACAAGTTCATCAGCAATAGAGCTGATCAGAGCCCCACTGCCAGGAGTATTTCAATGGAGTACTATCACACCTGCCAATAATATAAAAGATGTTTCCAAATTTTCGTATTCTAAAAGTATGGATGCTATTGGTTTTCGAATTACATCATCAGCAAGATGTCTCTACACCATTAGCTTTTATTTTTAATGTATGTGTAGAATCTGGAGTATTTCCACACTCACTCAAGGTATCAAAAGTTACCCAGTTTTTGAAAGAAGGGAACAAACAGCTTCCCAAATCCTACAGAGAAGTCTCAATAGCGCCAATATGTTCAACGATATTTGGGGCAATGGTACACATACGAATAAGAAGTTACTTTGAGATTTGGAAATTGTGGATCAAACTTGAAGACAGAAACATGGTATCACTGCTATTATGTGACCTAAGAAAAGCATTAGATTGCATTCCTGTTGACATACTAACAAGGTTCAAAAATGGCTCTGAGCACTATGCGACCTAACTTCTGAGGTCGTCAGTCGCCTAGAACGTAGAACTAATTAAACTTAACTAACCTAAGGACATCACACACATCCATGCCCGAGGCAGGATTCTAACCTGCGACCGTAGCGGTCGCTCGGTTCCAGATTGCAGCGCCTAGATCCGCACGGCCACTCCGGCCAGCTACTAACAAGGAAGCAGGTGTTTTATGGGGTGGGTGGGAGCACATTGGATGTGATGCATTCTTATTTAAGCAGCAGAAAACATTTGTATGAGGTAGAAACGTAAATTCCTCCTTAATGGAAATCAGCACAAATGTTCCACAAAGCCAGCCGCGGTGGTCTAGCGGTTCTAGGCGCTCAGTCCGGAGCCGCGCGACTGCTACGGTCGCAGGTTCGAATCCTGCCTCGGACATGGATGTGTGTGATGTCCTTAGGTTAGTTAGGTTTAAGTAGTTCTTAGTTCTAGGGGACTGATGACCATAGATGTTAAGTCCCATAGTGCTCAGAGCCATTTGAGCCATTTGTTCCACAAGGATCTGTTCTCGGACACTTCTTCTTCACTGCAGCAATCAATGATTTGCCTGATAACACAGCTCATTCTGTCATATGTTGTGCAAATGATACAACACCACTACTGTACATCTTAGAATCTCAGATTTGAATATGATAATAAAAGAAACTCTTGATATAGCCTTGTACTGGTTTGCAGCTTATAAACTATTGTTAAGTCCCAATAAAACCCAACAACTCCTAATGAGAATGTCTACTGAAATACATTAAAATATTTACGTTGACTCCAAACGCCGCTGGAGGAAATTATCGTTATGTATATGAAGAAATATCTCTTGTGCCATACTTTATTTAGAAGCTAGGAGATTTAGTGAGCTTAGGGTGACATATTTTGGACTACTCCAGTCACATATGTCATATGGTGTGATTGTATTTGAACACTCCCCTCACAACAAGAATATTTTTTTAAAAAAGGAAATCTTACATATAATATGTAACATAGGGTACGAGGAGCACTGTTGTCCTGCTTTTTCCAGGTTCAGAATACTCACAATTATAAATGTTTACTTATATGTGTCTGGGCTCTATATCAAAAATAATATTTCAGAATTTGCCGCTATGTGAGAAACTGTCTGGGCACAATACCAAAGTTAAGGTTAATTTAGATATACCAAGGCTCAAGTTAGCAAGAACTGAAATTCTCATAAAGTGAACCCGCCCAAAACTTTCAACAAATTACCAATCTGTGTTTGGTCTATGGATCTAAAAATTTTTAAAGTTAAATGGTACAGCTGGCTATCAGATTATCCATTTTAACATATTAAAGAATTATCTGAGATGACTTAGGAGGATTTAACAAATTTTCCTATAGCTTACTGCATCATTATGTGGCATGTTTATGTACTGTATAATTATTCTTCTATGTTTTGTATAATTGTTTCCTGTGTACTCTATCCAATTATTATTGCACAGTCTTTGTGCCCTACTACATTATACTGTAGTATAACGTATGGACACTAGTTCTTAGAAATCTTCCTGTAGCAAATTTTATTAAGTATGTATACCACAGTTTATTGGCATTGTTTTATTATTATATACCCATACGTTTTACTACATTCTGTATTGTAGAACAATGGCAAAGCCTATTTCCTTGTAAAATGATTAATGGTGAATCAAAATTCTTGATTCTTGATTCATGGTTTACTTCTAACTGACTCATAGTTGCATTTATTTTTCTGATGACCAGGTTGACCAAAACTGCCACTTCCTTGCTGTTGTGTGTTACAATATTTCGCTGTGTGATTAAGGTCATGGCACTTAAAATATATCGGAACAGAAATATAGTATTTAATGTTATGTGCCTGAAGTCAATGAACAACTTTCCTCTTTCCAGAAGTATGTTCCTATGTCGCTGAATTACTTCAGTAGTTCCATGGAATCTGTTACTCAACTGATACCTCATTCAGAAGCAGAGTTTTATCTCTTCCAATAATTCAGTATTCTTTACTTTGTCTTTGAAGTTCAATTCATAAAACTTTTCTAGTATTTATTGATCAGTTGCTTCTTTGGTATTTCATATGTTGCTGGTAGAGATCATTTCTTTCTCGATGGTTTGCATTTTATATTCACAGTCGTTTTAGCTTTGTTGGCAGTTCTTTCTGCCTGTTTTGTTTTATATTTATAAAATTATTGTTTTCATGTTCACCTTTTTGTATTTAATTTTAAGATCATATTTTGTAGGGTTAAACTGATTTGATAAATCTTTCACTGACAACCTTGGCATTCTTGTTGTCTATTGCTAAGTTGAAGCTGGCCGCCGAGTGAGATGATAGGTACTTTCTTCGTCCTCTAAAAGAAATTATTTAAGAGGAAATAGTGTCAAATTTAAATGTTCCTTGTTTTGTATGCTTGCTGTAGTGTTAGTTCTTGTTACACAACTAAATATTAGCGTCCAAGCAGAGCTCGTTCTTGAAAAAACTTGTTCTTTAGTTGAAGTCGCGATAATCGCGACATAACCCAAAAATTTGCATGACATAAACACAAAAAATTCTATTCAAGTTTTCTTGATGGTGCAAAATTCGTTTAAAAAAGACAGCTACTAGTTTCATCAGTGTCTGCTGTCGCAATAAAAGTGTAATTAAACGTTTCTAAATCGTATTTAACTAACACATTTCGTATTGTTTACTAGTTAGATAGACGCGGTCTAGGCCTAAATTTTCCGAGGTATAAACGTTTAAAAACCTGAGCAAACACACCTGATACCGTAAATTCTCTAAAAGCAAAGTAATTACAAATTCATTCTTCTGTCATTGTATCTCTAAACCAGTAAAAAAAACAACCACCACCGCACATAAGACCTTTGTGTCATATTTTGTTTACACACAGCCAATCTCGCGTCCTTGTCAAATTTAAAACATTCCTTAAACTTAATTACTCTTTCTAAACTGACCATGAGTGAGAAATGTGGGAGCTGTTATAGGGTAGTGAGTAGAGGGATTTGTTGCCAGTCTTGTAGGAAATATTTTCACTGGGGGGGGATTCAGTGGGGAGAATGTTGGGAGAGCAGAAGACGCTTCCTCCTGGAACTGCAGAGTATGCAGTAGGAACATTTTGATTGGGGAACAGGAAAGGAAAATCTGTACCCTTCAGGCACAGTTGGAGGAAGCAAGGAAGGAACTCATATCAAGGGAGATAGGGGGAAGAGGGTGGTTGGGAACTAGCAGCTGGTAGGAGGATAGGAAGAAAGAGAATGCGATCTGACAGTTTTATCATCAACACCAAAAACAGATATCTACCACTGCCAGAGTTAAGTGGAGAAGAGCCTCAGGTAGAACGAGCACCAGGAAATTTCCAGCACATTTCAACGAAGGCCAAGAAGCCTAGGAATGTACAAAGCATTAGGAAGAAGAAAGTGCTGCTGCTACGTAGTAGCCATGGGCGAGGTGTAGGCCCACAGTTTCAGGAAAGTTTAGGAGCAGCGTACCAGGCCACCAGTATCTTCAAGCCAAATGCAGGGCTAAGTCATGTGATGGAGGATGTAGGGTCTTTATGTAAGGACTTAACAAAAGAGGAACATGTAGTGATAGTGGGTGGGGTGGGAAACAGTTTGGTCAGGGATGGGGCATATGACATAGTTGGTGACATGCACAAGATAACTTCTCTGACTCATGGCACCAACATACACTTTGTTGAGCTGTTCTGGGGTCATGATCGACCACACCTTAATGGAGCTGTGAGGCGAATCAGTGTGGGGTTATGGATGGCTCTGAGGACAGCCAACTTTGCTCATGTTTCTCTGGTGCCTGTCAGGATTATCAACAGATGGGGTTTCAGTAGACATAGCCTACACCTAAACAGGACTGGGAAGGGAAGATTGGTACAGCTGATTCATGGAAGTATAGGGGCTGGATCTCGAGCCACACGTGGTCAAATACCTGTTGTCATAAGTTGGAAAAGTAGGTCTTTTTAGGATAAATCCAGACAACAGGCTCCTCTGCCTAAAGAGTATCTCCAGCAGTTCAAAAATACTGTAACAATCACTCACAAGATAGATTTTAACACTTCAAATATCACACATACCAGGTGTCCAAAGAAAAACAAACCATTGGAAAGAATAACATGGGGCCCTCGGTGGATCAGATGGATAGAGTGTCTGCCATATAAGCAGGAGATCCCAGGTTCGAGTCCCGGTCGGGGCACACATTTTCAACATGTCCCCAACGAAGTATATCAACGCCTGTTTGCAGTTAGGGTGTCCATTTAATTATCATTTCATTTCTAGCAAAGCTGCATGGTCATCAACAGTAACTGTTCTTTCGGGAACAGATACTACCGTCTTATATAGTTAAAATATGGCTTCCTGGCCATTGACCTTCTTGTGTGAACGCACACGCTATGCCCGCACTCGTACAGGACTTGGTAGATTAATCTACCTAGAGTAATGAGTATGATGGGCAAACACCTATTAGGCGCACTACGAATGTAGTGGTGTGGACATGTTGTGAATGTGGGTCTCATGGGGAAAGTGCAAGGGATAAGTCCCTGCAGGCGCACTATCCTCTGTGCCCTCGGTGGATCAGATGGATAGAGCATCTGCCATGTAAGCAGGAGACCCCGGGTTCGAGTCCCGGTCGGGGCACACATTTTCAACATGTCCCCAACGAACTATATCGACGCCTTTTTGCAGCTAGGGTGTCCATTTAATTATCATTTCATTTAGAAAACATTGTTCTGGTGAAACACAACTAGCTCTTTGTTCACATGAAGTGCTGAGTGCTATTGACAAGGCATTTCAGATTGATTCCATATTTCTGGATTTCTGGAAGGCTTTTGACAATGCACCACACAAGTGGCTTTTAGTGAAACTGCATGCTTACGCAATATCGTCTGAGTTGCGTGACAGGATTCGTGATTTCCCATCAGAGACGTCACAGTTCATAGTAATTGACGGCAAGTCGTCAACTAAAGCAGAAGTCATTACTGGCGTTCCCCAAGGTAGTCAAATGGTTCAAATGGCTCTGAGCACTATGCGACTTAACTTCTGAGGTCATCAGTCGCCTAGAACTTCGAACTAATTAAACCTAAGGACACCACACACATCCATGCCCGAGGCAGGATTCGAACCTGCGACCGTAGCCGCCGCTCGGCTCCAGACTGAACCGCACGGCCACTCCGGCCGGCCCACATGAGTGCGAAAAGGCATCCATTAAACTTTAGTTACACGATAAAATGGTCAAATCTAAAGGCCATAAATTCAACTAAATGTCTAGGAATGACAATTACGAACAACTTAAACTGGAACACATAGAAAATGTTGTGGGAAGGCTAGCCAAAGACTGCGTTTTATTGGCAGGGTGCTTAGAAAATGTAACAGATCTACTAAAGAGAGTGCCTACTCTAAACTTGTCCGCCCTCCTTTAGAATACTGCTGCACGGTGTGGGATCCTTACCAGATAGGATTGATGGAATACATCGAAAAAGTTCAGATAAGGGCAGCATGTTTTGTATTATCGCGAAATAGGAGAGACAGTGTCACGGAAATGATACAGGATTTGAGGTGTACATAATTAATATCGTTGCAGCGCGGTCTTCTCACGAAATTTCAATCACCTACTTTCTCTTCCGAACGTGAAAATATTTTGCTGACGCCGACCCACTTAGGGAGAAACGCACACCATGATCAAATAAGGGAAATCAGAGCTCGTACGGAAAGATATAGGTGTTCGTTCTTTCCACACTGTACCTGGTTTCCAAAATGGCTGTGGGAACAGCTTCTTCTGCATGTTGTATGAGGCCCCCAGGCACCTGATGTCCTTTTCTCCCTCTTGCTGCCATTTGCCTAAGGGTACCATCATTTGCTGTACATTTTAACTACTAATGGTTAATAGACCCCTAACTCTGTGTTCACCTCCTCCTGACGCTGAACAAAATGGGTTTTTCCAAAACATCATAAATGACCATATTTTCCTCCTTCATTAGACCTGATTTTTTCACTTAAAATGTTATTTAATCGAAACTGCCTTGGCAACTTATGTTATTTATATACAGTGTGCCCATAAGCTCTGTTCTGTTATCATTAAACCTAAATAATTTTTCGCTGTCAGATGTCTGACCTCGCTCATGAAGGAACATTTTATGGAAAAGTATTTGAAATTTGCCACGGTGCACTGCTAGCTGCAACATACAGAAAAGGACTTTTTTGGGCGCTGCACATTTTCGCGTTTTTGACAAGGATACGCTCAAGCTGAAGCGTTCTTCTTCGGCATGCCAGTGTAAAAATCTGTACAGAAACAGCTAAGCGAAAAATAATACGCATGTTTATTTATATATAAAATCCAACTTTCATTTAATGTTCATTCATGAGAGAGGTCAGACATTTGAAAGCGAAAAATTATTTAGGTTTTATAATAGCCGAACAGAGCTGATGGCCAAACTGTATATAAATAATATAGTCACTAAGGCAGTTTCGATTAAATAACATTTTAAGTGAAAAAGTCAGGTCTAATGAAGGAGGAAAATACGATCATTTATGGTGTTTTTGGGAAACCTGTTTTGTTCAGTGGCAGGAGGAGGCAAAAACAAGAAGGGGTCTTTTAACTGTCGGTAGTTCAAATGGCAGCGAATGATGGAATCCTTAGGGAAATAGGAGCAAGGGACAGGAAAGGACGGCAGGTGCACTCAGTTTGTATGCCTGGGGACCTCATTCAACATGTTGAAGAAGCTATTCCAGCATCCATTGCTGGAACAGGATGCAACCAACTGCAGATTGTGGCACACGTTGGAACTTGGATCATTCCAGCGACTGGCAGAGAAGTAGAGGAGACCGGCTTTGAGCATGGAGTTTCAATAAAGCTCACAACTTGGAGAATTGTCGCCAGAAGTGATCACACCCCTTTGATTCTGAGTCAAGTGGAAGGACTGATCTAGAGACTTCAAAGGTTCTGTGACAAACTGGGCTGCGACTTCTTGGGTTTGCGCCATGGAACTGGTAACTGTAGGGTGCGCCTAAAATTTAGATTAGATGACTCCACATCCAATTTGGATAACGATAACTGTAGGAAACCCAGACGTATCATTGTAATATTGAAGGAACTATCTCCCACAGGTGAGAGTACTAAACTCTTAATGGTTAACTGCCAAAGCACTTGCATCAAATTGCAAGAGTTTGAAGTGCTCCTGAAAAGCAGGGAAGCTCACACTGTACTAGTACAGAAAGCTGGTTAAAACCTAAAATGGATGACACTGAGAGTTTTGCGTAAAATTTAAGGATACATCGAAAGGATAGGCTAATGGGAAATGGAGGTGGTGTATTCCTCACAGTAGACAAAAAACTCAAACCCACCAATTACAATTTATCGCCGCATATGATATTGTTTGAGCAAGACTCAGAATCAGGGATGGTCATAAAATAGTAAATGGATCTTTGTATCGCCTACTAAACTAATTTAATCATTCAACGATCGATTGGGAAAATAATAGTTTTGGTTGTGGTGGGTGTGACAAGACATTACTAAACGCCTTCTCTGAACACTACCTAGAACAAATAGTTCAGAACCCCACTCATTATGGAAATATATTGGATCGATTGGCAAAAACAGAACTGACTTCTTTGCGGATGTCCAAATCGAAACTGGTATCAACGATCATGATGCATTTGTAGCAACAATGATTACCGAAGTATGAAGGACAGCTAAAACAAGTAGAAAGAGACATATGTTCAGTAAACTAGATAAAAAATCAGTAGTATCATATCTCAATAAGACTTGAAACTTTCAGGACAGGGCAGGAGCATGTAGAGGAACTATGTCTCAAATTTAAAAGAATCATTGACCATGTGCTGGACAGATATGTACCCAGTAGAACAGTTCATAATGAGAGGGACACTCCTTGGTTTACAGTCACTGTAAAGACACTTCTAAAGAAACATAGATTACTGCACAATAAGTGTAAAACAAAGTGTGGGACTATAGACAGAGATTTGCTGAATGAAATAGATTTGGCTGTCAAAACAGAGGGCAATACGCGAAACCTTCAGTGGGTACCATAGCAGAATATTGTCAAATGATCTTTCACAAAACCCATAGAAATTCTGGTCTTATGTGAAGACTGTTCGTGGCACCAAAATTAGTGCCCTGTCCCTATTGAATGAGACAGGCACTGAAACTGAAGCTAGCAAGGCAAAAACTGATATGCTTAACTCTTTTTTTAAATGTTCCTTTATAAAGGAAAACTCTGGAGAATTGACCCAATTTAATCCTCATACCACTGAAAAGATGAGTGAAATCAGTATTAGTGTCAGCGGCATTGAGAAAGAGCTGAAATTGTTAAAACTGAACAAAGTTCCAAGGCCCAATGGAATCCCTATCAGATTCTATAATGAATTTTTAACTGAGTTAATCTCTCTTCCAATTATAATCTATCATAGATCTCTTGAACAGAAAACAGTGCCAAGTATTTGGACGAAAGTACAGGTCACACCAGCCTGTAAGGAGGGTAGGAATGATCCATAAAACTGCTGTCCAATATCCTTGACACTGAGTTGTGTAGAGCCTCAAAGCATATTTTGAGCTCATACATGATGAGGTATCTTGAACAGAAGAACCCCCTCTGTGCCAACTGGCATGGATTCCGAAAACATCGATCATGTGAAATCCAACTCATAGTTTTCTTACATGACATACTACAACCTTTGGATCAAGGAAGTCAGGTATTTCAGTATTTCTTGACTTCTGAAAAGCATTGGACTCAGTACCACACCTCCGCTTACTGTCAAAAGTTCGTTCATGTGGAATATCAAGTGAAATTTGTACTGGATTAAGGAATTTTTGGTAGGGAAGATGCAGCATATTATCTTGGCTGTAGAGTCGTCATCAGATGTAGAAGTACCTTTAGGTGTACCCCATGGAAGTGTGTAGAGATCCTTGCTGTTCATGTTGCCTATTAATGACTTCGCAAACAATATGAATAGTAACCTGAGACTGTTTGCAGATGATGCAGTTACCTAAACGGAAGCACCAAAGAAAGTGGTATAGGCATGTATCTTGAAATGCAGAGATGTGTAAACAGGCAGAATACGGCGCTGTGGTCGACAACGCCTACATAAAACAACAAGCGTCTGGCGCAGTTGTTAGATTGGTTACTGCTGCTACAATGACAGGTTATCAAGCTTTAAGTGAGTTTGAACGTGGTGTTATAGTCGGCGCACGAGCGATGGGACACAGCATGTCTGAGGTAGCGATGAAATGGGGATTTTCCCGTACGAGTGTACCGTGAATGTCAGGAATCCGGTAAAACATCAAATCTCCGACATCGCTGCTGCCAGAAAAAGATCTTGCATGTACGGGGCCAACGACGACTGATGAGAATCGTTCAACGTGACAAAAGAGCAACCCTTCCGCAAATTGCTACAGATTTCAATGCTGGGCCATCAACAAGTGTCAGCGTGTGAACCATTCAAAGAGGCATCATCGATATAGGCTTTCGGTCCAGAAGCCCCACTCATGTACCCTTGACGACTGCACTACACAAAGCTTTATGCCTTGCTTGGGCTCGTGAACACGGACATTGGACTGTTGATGACTGGAAACACGTTGCCTCGTTGGAGGAGTCTCGTTTGAAACTGTATCGAGTGGATGGACGTCTTCGAGTATGGAGACAATCTCATGAATCCATGGAGGCTGCATGTCAGCAGGGAACTGTTCAGGCTGGTGGAGGATGTGTAATGGTTTGGGGCATGTGCAGTTGGAGTGACATGGGACCCCTGATACGTCTAGATACGACTCTGGTATCTGACATGTACATGAGCATCTTGTCTGACATCTTGTCTGATCATCTGCATCCACTCATGTCCATTGTGCTTTCCGACAGACTTGGGAAATTCCAGCACGACAATGCGACACTCCCCACGTCCAGAATTGCTATAGAGTGTCTCCAGGAACACTTTTCTGTGTTTAAACACTTCCGATGGCCACCAAACTCCCCAGAAATGATCATTATTAAGCATATCTGTGATGCGTTGCAACGTGTTGTTCAGAAGAGATCTCCACCCCCTCATACTCTTACGGATTTATGGACAGCCCTCCATCACTACTTCAGACGTTATTCGACTCCATGCCACAGCATGTTGCAGCACTTCTGCGCGCTCGGGGGGGTGGGGGGGGGGGGAGGAGGGCATGCACGATATTAGGCAGATGTACCAGTTTCTTTAGCTCTTTAGTTTATGAGTGAAGTAATGTATGAAAAATACTGCATACATATTCAGCCTGACTTTGATAAGATTTCAAAGAAGTGCAAAGATTGACAACTTACTTTAAATGTTCAGAAATGTAAAATTGTGCACTTCAAAAATGAAAAAAACATATCCTATGACTATGATGTAAGTGACTCACTACTGGACTCAGCCACCTCTTACAAATACATGGGTGCAACACTTTATACGGATATGAAATGGAATGATCATATAGGTTTAGTCTTGGGTAAATCTGGTGATTTGTTGGTAGAATACTGGGGAAGTGCAATGAGTCTACAAAGAAGATTGCTTAGAAATATCATACGACCAGTTCTAGAATATTGCTCTTGTGTATGAACCTGTACCAGATAGGACTTACAGATGACATTGAGTGTATACAGAGAAGGGCAGTACTAATGGCCATAGGTTTGCTTAATCCATGGAAGAGTGTCACAGAGATACTGAAAGAACTGAACAGGAAGACTCATGAAGATAGACATAAACTGTACTGAGGAAGTCTAGTGACACAACTTCAAGAACCAGCTTCAAATCGCGATTCTACGAATATACTAAATCCCCTACATGTCGCTGACACAGGTTTCGTGAAGATAAGGTTAGAATAATTACAGCACACACACAGAGGCATTCAAACAATCAATTTTCCCGCGCTCCATATGTGAATGGAACAGAACGAAACTCTAATAACTGGTACAGTGGGACGTACCATGCACTTCATGGTGGTTTGAGGAATGTAGATCTAGATGTAGATGAAGGCAAAGCACAATATTTGAATGAAGTTTAGGAAGTCACCAAAGTGCAAAATCCACCAATATAGATTAACTTACGATGTCAACGGACGACATCGTCAAAACTTTCCTCCCGAGAAATACTGACAACACCTGACGGTCAGTTGACGGCCTTTGGGAATGCCGCCATTCGAGGGGCATTGTGAAATGTTTTAACGTGACGACCATTGTGAATTGGCGTTTAAACCACAAGTACACGTCCTGTCACCAATTACGTAACACCCGCCCATCGATTCGAGATCAGTTTCATGAATTAACTCGGAGAATGAGGGCACCAAAACGGAGCTCTTTACGAACAGTCTACCGGCCAGTAATTACCTGACATTTGACAATGTGGAACGCCTTGTTCCGTCAAGTGAGAATCGTCCTTGAACATACTCTCTTTCGTCACTCACAGAATATGTCTCGGCGAAACTCTTTGGCTCGCTGTCAAAGATGATTTCTGAATTCGTGTAGGTTAGTTTTTATTTACAAATTTTGCATATGCGAAATCTTTGTTGGTGTCACAAAACATTATTTTCAGTAGTAGAGTGAAATTAGATTCAGCTATGGGAGGTAAACATAAACAAGCCCAAAGGACGAAGAATAATGTTCGGGTAAGTAATTAAACATTATGGTTAGTACGTATGGTGTTTGCGTATTTTAATTTTCCATATTTCCGGAACGTAACCAATATAATCAATTTTTCTACTTTACAGCCATCAAGCAGTGGTAGAAGTGCTGCACTGCTAGCAAATACCACGCCAAATTTCCCCGGTTTCGATGCTGTCAAAGAGTGTGGCTACATTCCAGCACTATCTGGATTTACAGCACCAAGCCATGAAGATGTGGACCCCAACATTGACGTGAACTTTCAGTTAGTACTGAAGAAAATGAGCAAGAAAGATTCAACGACAAGACTCAAAGTAAGTTGCCAATTTGCTTTCAAAGTGAATTACTCCAATCATCTGTAAGGTGCCCAATGGTGATCACAATCTGTTGCTACAATGATAATAATACAGATGACCATAAAACATTGCGGTGATTTATTTAATTTATAAATGTAGCTTCGTTTATGTTTTAAACATGACTTTCTGTAACGCAGTGTCCATTCATGCTACGTGTATCTGCGGAAGGTACATCATTGTACCCAGCCAGGAATGACTATTCCCTTCCTCTCGTGCACTGCACCACCCCTCCCCTTCTTTTACCGTTGGAAAAAGAAATTGATCCTCACAAACCAAATTCCCATCTGTCAACACCACAGTGACTGGACCGAGTGAAGTGGTGCAGTGGTCAGCATACTGGACTAACATTCGTGAGGATGAAAGTTCAAACCCGTGTCCGGTCGTCCCGATGTAGGTTTTTGGTGATTTCTCTAAATCGCTTCAGACAAATGCCTGGATGGTTCCTTTGAAAGGGCAACGCCGACTTCCTTCCCCATACTTCACTAATCTGATGGGGCCGATGACCTCGCTGTTTGGTCCCCTCCTCCCACACGAACCAACCACAGTGACTGGTTATATTGTCAGTGTCAGTTTGAAGAGAGCCAGTACATGTAATGGTTTCTAACTGTAGTGTGTGTACTCGAAGTCATTTGTCTTTAAATCACAAAACTACATTTGGGAGGTTTGGGTTGTTTGGGGAAGGAGACCAGACAGTGAGGTCATCGATCTCATCAGATTAGGGAAGGGTGCGGAAGGAAGTCGGCTGTGCCCTTTCAAAGGAACCATCCCGGCATTTGCCTGGAATGATTTTAGGGAAATCACGGAAAACCAAAATCAGGATGGCCGGACGCGGGATTGAACCGTCGTCCTCCCGAATGCGAGTCCAGTGTTTAACCACTGTGCCACCTCGCTCGGTTACATTTGGGAGGGCTTAGAGCTCTGAAAGCGTCCAGTGGTGTTGTTCTTGTATTTTCCATTGTATTTCTCATGTTACCAGCTTATCTGATACATGAGATAGCCTATCGCTTGCTGGTGTGAGAATTCGAAGAGCATAGCATGCTGTAGAGATTTTGTTAGTAAGTATTTTTACACGCTATTCCCACTTTTAACTGTCAACATCCATTCCAAGGAATTCTGTGTTTTCCATAAACTTTTCTTTATTTATTTTTACATTGTTGTAATTGGAGTTTTGTTTATGTGGAAGTTTGTAGTACTTATTTTCTTTACATTAAGTGTGACTTTATTGTTTGTTGCCCACTAATTCACATCTAATGTTATTTAGTGTACCACTGTGTCAAATGCTTTACTAACGCCAGGTGCTTCTAGTACATGTTTTGTGAGATATAATGTTGCTGTCTTGGTGCCTTTCCGTGATTGTAAACGTAACTGATCATTGGAAAGGTTGTATTTATTTAAATAGTTCAAATGTTTCGTTTTCTCAATAGTTTCTATTATTTTTGCAAAGCATGGGAGTAGTGAGAGTAGCCTGTAATTTCCTGTAAATATTTTCAGTTTTGAAGAGAGGCAGTAATTTAGCATATTTTAAGTAATTAAGAAAGCAGCTCTGTGTGAATGATTGATTTATCATGGTCAGTAATGATGATGTTAGGTTGTCTGTACACTGCTAAAGTGGGCAAGTTTGTACTTCGTTCAAACGTGCTGAAATTTAATTTTTCCATTTGCAAATTGCTTTGTAGACTTCCTTCTTTGTTGTGGGCAGTAATAGTATTGAATGTGGCGCACACTGATTCAGCTTTTGACTTAAGGGGCCGTTTGAAATTTTTAATATAATATTGTTCCTCTAAATAGTAGCTGTCTGTATATTTTGTCATATATTTTGGATTTTTTAGTAGTGTCCCCTTGTCCTTAATTTTTCATTTGAGTGATTCATCTTTCTGTTACCTACATTGTTTTTGTTTTGAGTGGTGAGTATCAGTTTGAAAATATGAGCCTTGTTTGCTGCAAGCAAAACTTTCATGTATATTTGCCTACAGGCCTACTGTTTATAAAAGTGTGAGAAAGCGGATTGGATGGGCTGTTTCTTATGGAACTGAGGCACATCAGTGTTTGGGATGATTTTTTAAAATCTTTGGTCACCCATTTGTATTGTTCCACTGTTGATAATGGACATAATAATTTAGTAAAAGCCTTGTCAAATAGTTGAATAGTGCTGTGGAATGCTGTCAAATTTTAGTTTTAAAAGTGTCATGAAATGTTGCCAAATTTTAGTTTCACTAGTGTCATGAAATTTTTGAATTTTTCATTTGCATCTGCCTGTGTGTTTTTTACTTCCCATGTTTGATGTGCTGTTTGTTTGACAAACACATGCCTTTTTGTGGCTAAATTTACAAATTGGAGCCCCCTCCCCCGGAAATTTTGGTGGGATGACAGACTGATCTGTAGTCCAGCTCGAGGTCTGGGTTTGATTGAAAGGTGACAATTTGGTTGCTAGTTGGTGAAGCCAGTGAATGTGGTAACAAATTGACTGGTGGTGAGGCCTATTGTTTATGTGTACACCATATTGAAAAATGACAGCAAGGTCAGATGCATAACTTTTACCCTTTTTGGTTTAGAAAATATTCATCTGTAGACATGCATTTGCTTTATTTCTATTGTAGCCACTTTTAGTGTAATGTTTTACTTAAGTAGTCAGATAATCTTAGATCTACTACACCAACATTACAGTTTTCTTTGTCTCAATCTGTTAGCACATGATCAGTTGCTGTCATTAACTGGTTTGTTATTCTTGTTGCACTGTTAACCTCTTACATTAAACTGAAATGTTGCATGATGCTTAAGAATAAGTTACAGGTAACATCAGGATCAGTGTATTTACAATTATAGAATGTCCAGTAAAGGAGTCTCTGAATTCAACATTAAATATCTTAAAAACTAAATGTTTATTATGAAAGCTGTAAGAATTTTATTCAGAACTTTTTGAAATAGTCTGAAAAGCTGCTAACAGGTGGCTCTATGATCACAATACGTAGTGCCTGTAAATGATGTACCACAGCTCAGAACGATCATTTCTGCCATTGAAACATGAAAGGTGGGTAACGTATTGAAGGAAGTCCTTGAAATCATATGTTCCATTGATCATCATGTTCCATAAATTATCTGAGAGTACGCATTAGGAGTGATTTAACATGGAATGACCATATAAAATTAATCGTCGGTAAAGCGGATGCCAGACTGAGATTCATTGGAAGAATCCTAAGGAAAAACAGTCCAAAAACAAAGGACGTAGGTTACAGTACCAGATAGGGTTGATAGAAGAGATAGAGAAGATCCAACTGAGAGTAGCGCACTTAGTTACAGGATCATTTAGTAATTGCAAAAGCGTTACAGAGATGATAGATAAACTCCAGTGGAAGACTCTGCAAGAGGGACACTCAGTAGCTCGGTACGAGCTTTTGTTGAAGTTTCGAGAACATACCTTCACCGAGGAGTCAAGCAGTATATTCTCCCTCCTATGTATATCTCGCGAAGAGACCATGAGGATAAAATCAAAGAGAGTAGAGCCCACACAGAGGCATACCGACAGTCTTTCTTTCCACGAACAATATGAGACTGGAATAGAAGGGAGAACCGATAGAGGTACTCAAGATACCCTCCGCCACAAACTATCAGGTGGCTTGCGGAGTATGGATGTAGATGTAGATTTTGGATTAGTTTGTTGTCACACAGCTAGCATTGGAAGATGAATCAGGCACCGAGTGGTCAATGTAATATGGAGCCAGCCAGACCACATCACACGGGACAGTTGTTACACTTTCTTGATGAATGCTTCATGAATAGAGCCATTGTGTTGGATTATTGCAAACTTACTGGTGCAAGGATGGATCAGCCTCCACATTTGCCTTATCTGACTCCTTGTGACACCTTTCAGTGGGGCACATAGAAAGGTGCTGTCTACCGGAACCAGCCCACCATGCTTAATGAACTTGTATCAGTGATCTGTGTGGCATCTGAAACCCTTTCGGTTGAGACATTACAGGGTATGATGACAAATTTCATTGTTTGTTTGCATCACCTCTGTATTTTGAGTGGTGGAAATTTCAAAAAGATTGTGATGTAATTGCAAAGACTGCTTGCAGAGAATGAGTTCCATTATGCACGCTGATACTTTATGAGCTGCACAGTGTACAGCTCCATCTGTTGACAGTTTTTTTTGAATTATTTTGGAACTTTTTTTTATGAATTCTGTGTAAATTTTTTACAGCTTTCACAATTGACATACCATTTGTTGCACTCAGCTATCACTCCTTTGGAGTGGATATCATATCAATAATTTGATTTATTTGTGACAAAAAGATATTCGTATGTCCACTAAGAGATCTGTATAATCATAAAATATGCATTTAATACATTACTTAATGACTGTTGGCAGTCACTTGCCAAAATGTTTAATAATAAATAGTGTATTTTGTACATTTATATTGGTCCCTTAATTCTATTACTGTCAACTCAAAATGCTTCTCTTCACTGATTTCCCAGAGATCGCTTCTGACATTAAATTGATAATTTTGTTTCATATACAGTAAATGTCCACCCCTCGTGGTCTCGCGGTAGCGTTCTCGCTTCCCGAGCACGGGGTCCCGGGTTCGATTCCCGGCGGGGTCAGGGATTTTTCCTGCCTCGAGATGACTGGGTGTTGTTGTGTCGTCTTTATCATCATCATTCATCCCCATTACGGTCGGAGGAAGGCAACGGCAAACCACCTCCATTAGGACCTTGCCTAGTAAAGCGGTGCGGGTCTCCTGCATCGTTCCCCTACGCTCTGTAAAGAAGCATGGGACTTCATTTACATTTTATACAGTAAATACAACAGCCTCCATACTCCCTAGATATTCTGCTATATGAACATGCTAAATTGTAAAACTTTAAGATTACATGATTAATTTCTGATTGTTCACACCAGTCATACAAGCAACAGAACTGTCAGTGACCTCCAGCTAAACCTCTAGCTGTTGCACTTTATTTGTTAGGCACTGAATATTTAGGTGAACAATTGTTAATTTATTATTACTACATCTACATACATACTCCGCAATCCACCATACGGTGCGTGGTGGAGGGTACCTCGTACCACAACTAGCATCTTCTATCCCTGTTCCACTCCCAAACAGAATGAGGGAAAAATGACTGCCTATATGCCTCTGTACGAGCCCTAATCTCTCTTATCTTATCATTGTGGTCTTTCCGCGAAATATAAGTTGGCGGCAGTAAAATTTTACTGCAGTCAGCCTCAAATGCTGGTTCTCTAAATTTCCTCAGTAGCGATTCATGAAAAGAATGCCTCCTTTCCTCCAGAGACTCCCACCCGAGTTCCTGAAGCATTTCTGTAACACTTGCGTGATGATCAAACCTACCAGTAACAAAATTAGCAGCCCGCTTCTGAATTGCTTCTATGTCCTCCCTCAATCCGACCTGATAGGGATCCCAAATGCTCGAGCAGTACTCAAGAATAGGTCGTATTAGAGTTTTATAAGCGGTCTCCTTCACAGATGACCCACATCTTCCCAAAATTCTACCAATGAACCGAAGACGACTATCCGCCTTCCCCCCAACTGCCATTACATGCTTGTCCCAATTCATATCGCTCTGCAATGTTACTCCCAAATATTTAATCGACGTGACTGTGTCAGGCACTACACTACTAATGGAGTATTCAAACATTACGGGATTCTTTTTCCTATTCATCTGCATTAATTTACATTTATCTATATTTAGAGTTAGCTGCCATTCTTTACACCAATCACAAATCCTGTCCAAGTCATCTTGTATCCTCCTACAGTCACTCAACGATGACACCTTCCTGTACACCACAGCATCATCAGCAAACAGCCGCACATTGCTATCCACCCTATCCAAAAGATCATTTATGTAGATAGAAAACAACAGCGGACCTACCACACTTCCCTGGGGCACTCCAGATGATACCCTCACCTCCAATGAACACTTACCATTGAGGACAACGTTCTGGGTTCTATTACTTAAAGTCTTCGAGCCACTCACATATTTGGGAACCAATCCCATATGCTCGTACCTTAGTTAGGAGTCTGCAGTAGGGCACCGAGTTAAACGCTTTCTGGAAGTCAAGGAATATGGTATCCGTCTGATACCCTTCATCCATGGTTCACAAGATATCATGTGAAAAAAGGGCGAGTTGCGTTTCGCAGGAGCGATGCTTTCTAAAGCCGTGCTGATGCATGGACAGCAACTTCTCTGTCTCAAGGAAATTCATTATATTCGAACTGAGAATATGTTTGAGAATCCTGCAACAAACCGATGTTAAGGATATTGGTCTGTAATTTTGAGGATCCGTCCTTCTACCCTTCTTATATACAGGCGTCACGTGCGCTTTTTTCCAGTCGCTCAGGACTTTACATTGGGCAAGAGATTTGCGATAAATGCAAGCTAAGTAAGGAGCCAATGCAGTAGAGTACTCTCTGTAAAACCAGATTGGAATCCCATCAGGACCTGGTGATTTATTTATTTTCAACCCATTCAGCTGCTTCACAATCCCAGGGATGTCTATCACTATGTCCTCCATACGGGAATCTGTACGAGACTCAAACAGCGATACGTTTGTACGATCCTCCTGCGTGAAAGATTTCTCAAATGCTAAATTTAAAATTTCAGCTTTTGTTTTGCTGTCTTTCGTTGCCAGGCCAGACTGATCAGCGAGTGACTGGATGGAAGCCTTCGACCCGCTTACCGATTTTACGTAAGACCAGAATTTCCTTGGGTTTTCAGCAAGATCTTTTGCTAAGGTATGACGGTGGTAGTGGTTGTATGCTTCGCGCGTCGCTCTTTTTACAGCAGCACGAATCTCTACTAACTTTTGTCTGCCCTCATTCTACCGATCTTTCTTGTACCGCAAGTGCAACTATCTTTGCTTGCTGAGAATTCTCCAAATTGCGCTATTAAACCACGGTGGGTCTTTTCCATCTGTAGCCCACTTTTTTGGCACAAGCTTCTCCAATGCGTGATTTACAATGTGTTTAAAATTTGCCCATAATTCTTCCATGTCCATCGTACCGGAAGTAAATGAAGTCGATTCATTTACTAAGTGGGATACAAACAACTGCTTATCTGCTCAGTAAGAATACTCTCCTAGCCTTATTGACCGACTTTTTAATTTTCGTAACCACAGTCGTAATGACAACATCATGATCACTAATCCCTGTCTCAGCACTGACACCGTCAATGAGGTCTAGTATGTTCGTGGCTACCAGATCCAAAATATTTCCATTAGGCGTTGGCTGTCAATTTAGCTGCTCATGACAGTTTTCGGATAATGTGTTCAAAAGTAATTCATGCAACGGCTTGTCTGTACCACCTGTAATGAATCCATAGACAACGCAGTCTATACTAGGTAGGTTGAAGTCGCCTCCAACTAATATAGCATGATCCGGGTACTTCTGCAATACAGAGTGTAGACTCCCTTTGAATGATTCTAGAACTGTCATGGTGGAACCTGGTGGCCGGTAATAACGCCCAACAAATAAAGTTATTTCTCCTAGCCCTGTTAAAATGTGTCCAGATAACTTCACAATCACACTCTACTTCGACCTCAGTAGACACAATATTTTTGTCAACTGCAATGAAGACACCACCTCCTACGGTTCTAATCTGTCTTTCTGATACACTTTCCAACCCTCACTAAATATTTCAGAACTTCCTATCTCAGGGTTCAGCCAGGTCTCAGCCCGAGAATAATTTGCGCGCCACATGCTTCCTGGAGGGCAGTAAGTTCAGGAACTTTATTCCAAACACTCTGAAAATTTACTGCTAATATCTTGATAGCTGAAGTGTCTTTACACTGCGCGCGTCCTGATTTCCCTGCCTGTACATCAATTGGTGAGTGTTCATCAGGACACCTCGCACTGCTGCCTAGCCTAAAAAAAACCATGTGCACGCCACAAGTACTCTGCTACCCGAGTAGCCACTTTCTTTGTGTAGTACACCCCTGACCTATCTAGGGGTGTCCTACAATTCCTCACCCAATAGCGCAAGTCTAGAAATCTGCAGCCAAGACCATCACAGAGTCGACGAAGCCTCTGGTTGAACCCTCCAGTGCTCCAAACCAAAGGACCCCAATCCACTCTGGGAACAATGCTGCAAATAAAGAGCTGTGCTTGCACCCCGCTTGCGAGGCCAGCGGTCTTCACCAAATCCGCCAGCCGCCTGTACGAACTGAGGATCGCCTCAGAACCAAGCGACAGGCATCATTGGTGCCGATGTGAGCAACTACTTGCAGGCGACTGCACAGCGTACGCTCAATAGCCGCAGGCAAGGCCGCCTCCACATCTTGGATGAGGGCCCCCCCGGCAGACAAACCAAGTGCACGTTGGAATTCTTTCCAGCCCTGTATGCTATTTCCCTAAGAGGCTCCATCACCCGCCATATAGCATTTCCTCTTCTCTCTGTGAATTGGTTTAAGTGCTTCATCATTTCAATTATATTCATGTTTTTTTATTTTCAAGAAATATTTTTGAATTATCACTCTCTTAGGACCATCTCAGTTTCACCTTTTTTAAAAATTATTTTACATACATCTATGAGCATTTTACTGAAAGTCATTGTTCCTAGTCTATTTACGTGCACGCCATCCCTTCTCAGACATTTGTCACTTAGAAATTTGTTTGCCAGAGAAGGAACATGTTGTTCCACTAAGTTGGGATTGCTGTTTTCTGTTTTAAGTGCTTTTAACCAAAGTATTTAGAGTTGCACCTCCATAAGACAAATATTGTCCAGTTTGTCTGTCTCTTTGGGCTGATGAATATTACACCAAGTCTGTCACACTGTTCACTAATTCAATTTTTTATTTTGTATGTAAATATTACTCACCAATCTTCTGTGTAAAATTCCACTGAGTGCCAGTCTTGAGCTTGTATGCACCATTTTGGCTGAGTGAATTAAAATTTGTTTTTCATTCATGATTTCTTGTCAGCTGCTGCTTCAGATATTACACCATTGTATCTATTGGACACAAATCTGAGTGGTCGCTTTTTGAATTGTTGCACTCAGAATTTGGCAACCATGAGAGATGATGGGTTTAATTGTTTTTTATGCAGTCCGTTGTCCAACAGTTAATGTAGAGGGGAAAGAAGAGGGAAGCAAATTTAACCAGAAGAAATATATTTGAGAAAGAGTGTTATTTGATGGCTAGTTAAATAGGTAAGAGCTAAAATGTTAAAAAGTGAGAAACGTAAGGGAAGGACCTGGTGTAAATAACATATGATAAAACAGTATTCTCTAACTCGCATTATACCTTCTTCAAGGAGGGAAGAGGTGTTTGCAAAGACCCCTGTTCCTCTTTATAACAGGTAATTCTCACAATCAACTGAAATCTTATATACCACTTCACCAACTGACAACCAAACTGTTACCTTTCAACCTAACTTATACTTTGCACTATACTTCAGATCAGTCTGTCACAAAAACTGACTTTCCAAAAAATGATATAAATACACACACAAGATAAAGTCAGTGTTCTGTTCGTTTCCCATTTGCAATATAAGACGTCATATGTCACATCATCATTGTGCCACGGTACAAATCTGACATCTGGTATTGGTACACTTCAGTTGACACCTTCCCGTTTTATCTGTAGTCTAAGTGACCTGCCCCCTTTTCAACATCTCGAACCAATTTCTTTCTCCTTGCCAAAGAAGGAACATGTTGCTCCACAAAGCTGGGATTGCTGTATTCTGTTTTAAGTGTTTTTAACCAAAGGATTTAGAGTTGCACCTCCATAAGACAAATATTGTCCAGTTTTTCTCTCTCTTTATGATTTTTAACAATTTTCTGATATGTGTGTTCCAGTTTATGTGAGATTTGAACTGATCAGAAATGCCAAAGCATAACAGGCACAATTTTCTGTAAGAGACCAATGAGTAAACCAAAGTCAGAAAAGGTGTCACAGAGAGGAAATAGTGTAATAAGAAGGAGAAAAAAGTTATATTGAGAGCTATATGAAGATATTGTGTTCAAATAAGTGGAAATGACATTAGAAGACACGGGGCAACAGTGATTCATTTGGAGCAACCGCAGTAGAGTCACACTTCTGTGATCAGCTTGTGAGACATCTATCTCAGTAAACTGTCTACTGACATAGCGCATGTAATCTGCAGAAACCAATATTGACAAATATGGTCATTGTTATATTCATCGAAAAAGCTCACCATCCCAGCAAGGCAGCATGAGACTTGGTCAGTGAACACAGAATGAAACACTCCTCTTGATCTAATACCTACAGTCCAGGTGAATTTTATCACATATGTAACAGACAAGTCTGTTCTCACATTAATGGTAGTTAAGGAGCACTCTGTATGTGGAGTTATGTAATGCATCTGCAAAGGAATAGCCTGCAGACAAGATGAATGTGTTTTTCATCTTCCAAGGATGAAGTTTTCGGCAGGGTTGCAATGTGAACTTCTTAAGAGTAACATTGGGAGGTCTGACAACAAACATGTTTATCATTTTTTTTATAACAAAAATACGTTTGTTTCCAGATAGCAATAGTGTACTTATGATGTGTAATAACAACACTCATGCTTTCCCATTTAACGTAATATTAAGGTAGTGATATGTAACACATCAGAAAGCAAAATACTATATCAATTTTTAGCCAGTACCAGAAGATGGTCCATGCATAGACCAAAAGGTTAAAGTGCACTTATGGTGTCGGCTCTTCTGCTGCATGCTGCTGTGAGAAATTTTTTTCTTTTGACTATAGCCAATTGGCTTATTGTATATAGAAATCAGTGAGAATTGCCGAATCCAATGATTTCTTTGTTGGAAGACATGATTTAGGCCTAATTTTGTTTTCTGCATGGATTCTATGAGATTGACCATTATTGATGTGGCTGTTATGGAGTATAAAGTTGATTATTGGTTTTCAAATGTATGTTTTGTATTGTATCTTTCTCAGAATAGGACAGGATTTCCTGGAGTGTGTAGTTTGGTTGAGAGTTGGTGAAGCCAATAAATATGACAGGAGGAAAACTGGCTGTGGTGATGGACTGATCTGTAACATAGCCTGGTGGTTATTTCGAAAACTCTGTGGGGTATTTTCTAAATGTTGAGGTTGTGCTTACACAGGAACCTAAGGGTACAGTTTAAATTTTACAGAATATTTTGTTTTATATGACAGCATTCCACACAATACATTTCCTTATGCCACCATGTAATTGGATAGACTCCGCATTATGATCACTAGTTTCTCATTAGTTCTGCCATCTTGTCTAATCATCTGAATCATAATGTATTGTGTTCACTTCTCATAATTCTCTGTGCAAACAGTTACTAACTGCAGCATGCAACACAAAGGCCGTCAACACCTTAAGTGCGCAGACTGAAACTAACAGCGACTTAAGTTTCTGACAGCAGCTGATGATGTAACAAAATAATTTTTTGACTGTAGCTGATGATGCAGCTACATAAATATGCCTTCATGAAACATATTGTACCTGTGGATCACCACTTTTCAGAAATAATATTCATTGCATTCAGTTAATCTGCCAAGTTGTTTGTCAACTCTGACAAAATTTCCTTAAAAGTTTATATTTCTTCTCTCTGAAATTTTAATTCACTTTCCAAATTTTCCTTATTTTCTTTTACTGCTTGCTCTGTGTACTGATTGAATAACATCTCTCACTCCATTCTCAATAACTGCCTCCCTTTCATGTTATTTGACTCTTATAACTACAGTCTCATTTCTGTCCAAGCAGTAGATAATATTTTGCTCTCAGTATTTTATCCCTAGTTACCTTCAGAATCTCATATAACGTACATTTCCCTATATTTCTCACTCAGCCATACTTAAAGATCATTGATTAAAATATCAGTTTTTAATGTATATTGTCTTAGGTTAAATTAGGCTCTTCAGATTATCAGGATAAGTTGATGTATCTCTCCTCGTGAAATGATGAACAGTCTGTACTGTAGTCTCTCAAAATCTACAGCTTTGAAACGTGTGTAGTATAATGCTCTAGTGACTGCTATGTGATTCTCAAACCAATTGTGTTTGTATGGCATTGTAGGCTTTACAGGAGTTCACACAGTTGGTATCAGCAGGAGATTCAGCTGAGGCGGTCAAAGTCTTGCTCCCATGCTGGGCTCGCCTGTTTTGCCAGCTGGTGCAAGACCCTGAACACCGTGTGAGGGAAGCTGCACATGTAGCACAGCGTGCCATTGTTCGGGCCGCCCGCCGCAACTTGGCTCCGCACCTTCGGCAGCTCGCCGGTCCATGGTTCACCGCACAGTATGACACTCATCCCCCTGCCGCCAGTGCTGCTGCGCTTGCTCTCCAGGTATTGTACCTACGAAGGACATGTGAAAGAGATCATGCCCAATTACTGCATATCAAAAGGATACCCAAAAAAGTGTATAGACATAAATGTATGTCAGGTGCTAAGAACAGAGTGTCCAGCCTCTTGGAGGCTATATATCTGTGCAGTATGAGGCATGAGAACAGTCGTCCACAGGTAACATGCAGTCTGGAAACAAAACTCTTGATGTTTTTTTCAGGGCCACTGTCCCAGAACTACATTGTTTGTGAAACACTGTACAGTTTTTATCTTTCCAATCTTTGTTTCTTCCTTTTCTGAAAATCAGTCACCATTGTTAATTTAATACCTTTCCTAATTCTCATTTGTTACACATTTGAGTTTTCGTAAAAAGCTGCAAACAAAAACAAAATAATATTTTTTATTGAGTTAATATTAATATACTGGAAATTATTACATAATTTTATCAATATGTGTATACTGAATCAAGATGGGCTTTGTGATGTGATAATTATAAAATGAACTGCAATTAGTAAGTGCTTTCAATGTGATAAAAAAGTCTAGATCAGAGCCAGTATTGTACTACTAATGTGTTTTGTGCAGAATGTTGTCAGTGCTCATCTTGAGGAAAGGAAAGAGGATGTGTAGAGCCAGTGAGAGATCAGTGAACGGAAGATGTGTTTTGAAGGAATATTCACCTTCTCTTGTCAGTGTACAACAACCTCCAACATCTTAACACATTCGGAAGAAACAGGCAAACATTTTAACAACAAAGATTAATAATTTAATTTAAGCTGTACTGTTAGGTCCAGACCTAACCACAACCTCGTAATTCATGACATATTTAGAAGAAACAAATATATGTGACAACAAAGATCCTAAATTTAAATTTTGTGAGTAAAACTGTCATATTCCTCCTAACCTAGACCTCTGGCTAAGCTACAGTTCAGTCTGTCAGCAAACCAGATATTTTATCTTATATACGAGGGTTATTCCAAAAGTAAGGTCCAATTCGCCGTAACTATTGAAATTTGGCGCCAATGACAAAACACGCATGCGCGCCGACTCCCGGCAAGCCTTGCGCGTCAAACGCCGCCATTCGCTTTGTTACTGTTGCTGAGTGTAGTTCACAGTGTCACTTTACAATGTTTAAGACAATTGATCAGCCCGCCGATTGTGAAGTAAGGGCAGAAACAATTCAGCGGCGGAAATCCATCGGCAGATTACTGAAGTGTACGGTCCTAACATAATGAGCGACAGTAAAGTGCGCAAGTGGGTGCGAGCTTTTAATGAAGGACGGGATAATGTGCACGATGAACCACGGTGTGGCCGACCATCAGTGATTTCAGACGATTTAGTCAATGCGGTTGACAAAAAAATTCGTGAAGATCGCCGATTCACTATTACAGACGTAGACATGCATTTTCTGAATGTGAGTAGAACAACTTTGTACAGAATTGTGTCTGAACATTTGAAGTTTCACAAATTGTGTGCCCGTTGGGTTCCCAGGCTGCTTACTGAGCCCCAACGAATGAAAAGAATGGCTTTTGCTCTTGATTTTTTGGAGCGATATCATAAGGAAGGTGACAGTCTTTTAGACAATGTTGTCACAGGGGATGAGACATGGGTTTCTCACATCACTCCAGAGTCTAAACGTCAGTCAATGCAATGGCGTCACACGTCATCGCCAGTCAAGGTCAAGGCAAAGCAGACAATCTCAACACATAAGGTTATGGCGACTGTGTTCTGGGATAGACGTGGAGTATTGTTAGTCGACTTTATGGAGAGAGGAACAACGATTAATAAAGCCGCCTACTGCGCTACCCTGACTAAACTTCGACGTGCAATCCAGAATAAGCGACGTGGTCTTTTGTCGTCTGGAATCTTGCTGTTGCATGACAATGCCAGACCCCACACTGCAAATGAAACGCAAGCTCTGATCAAGAAATTTGGATGGGAACAGATGGACCATCCTCCTTACAGTCCGGACCTGGCGCCAAGTGATTTCCACCTGTTTCGTTACTTAAAGGAGTTTCTCGGCGGCAAGCGCTTCGACACAGATGATGAAGTGAAAGAAGCAGTTAAGGACTGGTTATCGTCACAGGCGGCTGATTTCTATAACATGGGCATTCAAAAGCTTGTTGAACGATGTGACAAATGTTTAAATAAGTATGGAAGTTATGTAGAAAAATAGATAAAGATGTAAGGAATGTAAATAAAATAATTGTTTTGAAAAAACATTTTAGTTTTGATTTTTTTTTTATAACCGGACCTTACTTTTGGAATAACCCTCGTATTTGTTGACTTCGCCAACTCACAACCAAATGGTCACGTTTCAAACTATCCACAACCTTGTAATTTATTTTGTATTCAGAAAATTCAGTCAAATAATTGTGACAACAAAAATTATATTACTATTTGTTCTTGGGTAGCATCATAATCACACCCATGGATGTTATGACATACACAGTAAAAAATAGCTGAATATTTGTGACAAGCAGGATTATAGATTTCACTGTTGCATGCCAAGCATCAGTAAAATTTATAATATTGCTTGTCATAAATATTTGGCTGCTGCAATTGAAGTTGTGCTATTGGTTACCAACCTACCCACAGTCTCACAGCTTGTGACATGTTTGGAAATAGTCAAATATTTAAAGGAAGGAATGGTTTCTAATTTCTATTTCAGTGCTAGAAATTCATTGTCTCTTTTCTCACCTCTTGTCGTTTATGTTAAAGTGTCGCCCCATTGGCTATGCGAAACTGATGCGTTGCAAACCTGTGAACAATAGACAAACACCGCCATGACTACCATTACCCCTGATCTAGACTTTAGCCGTGATATCTTTTACAGTCTAGGTAACAGTTCAAATCACTTATGACACTAAATAAATTGAATAAATAAATCTGTAGGTAAAATTTCACTGCCCTGGAAGATCATATGTTATTCACTGTGCTTAAGTTTACCATCTTACAGGGGAACTGTTGAATGTACAACACAGATGTGGCATTTAAAACTTTACTGGTGTATAGATCATCTAATAAAGGAGGCGCTCAATATACTTTTGTCAGTAAACGCATGAAGGTTGCCAGAAGACTCCACACCAAAATATTGTGGCAGCAGGTTACCAACATGTTAGTTCCAAAAGCCATGGACATACCGAAACAGATTTTTTATTTTGGTGCCGTAAATACATGGAAAAGATGTTTCTCATAGGGTTCTTACAATTAGCTGTAGAGACACACTTTTGCCTTCGCATTTCATGTCCCACCAAATATTGCCACTTTTGCTCCGTGTAACATGCATGTAAAAATAACTTTGGGCATGCCCCAAAAAACTATTGCGGTACTGTTGCTGTGCACTACATGTATAAATTATCTAGTAAATAATGCAAAATAATTTTATGAGGCTGTTTCTGAACATTACTGTTGTATACAGGAAGGCTGCAGCACCGAAAGACTATATGAAATGCAAGAGGAGCTGCAGTGGATCAATGATTGGTGCAGGGACTGACAGCTGACACTAAATGTAAATAAATGTTATGTATTGTGCACAAATAGGTGAAGAGCTTCACTACAGTTTGATTGCACAGTTGGTGATGATTCACTGGAAACAATAACCACTGTAAAACATCTAGGAAAAGCTTTCTGGGACAACCTAAAGTAGAATGGTCACATAAAAGTAATTGGAGGAAAATCATAGTGCATGCTGAGATTCATTGGGAGAATCTTAAGGACATTTATACTCCAATTAAAATCACATTTTGTTTGATGTCTCATTGAGGTGAGTGGTAGGGGGCCAGCTGCCATCCAATTGTAGTTCTTCCTCAAATGCACATGCTCACTGTATTGGCTGTTTTGTAGGTACAAGCAGTGCCTTGTGAAGTGTGGCTGGTTGCATTCTGGCACCATGCCCCCTGCCACTGCAATATGTCAATCACAAAGTAATTTTAATCAGATCATAATTCATCCCCAAAAGAAGGGAATTACAAGATATTTGTAAGACAAACTTTTGAGTATTGCTGACCAGTCTGGCACCATTACCAGGCGAGTTTAATGGAGGAGATCAAAAGAAGAACAATATGTTGTGTCATGGATTTAATCAGTAAACATGAGAATGTTATGGGGATGTCAATCTAACCCCCGTGTCAGACGCTACAAGATAGGCGTTGTGTGTCACAGAGAAGTTTGCCGCTAACATTTTGAGACTGAGGTTACATATTGCTTCCTCCCAATATATCTCAGAAAATCAAAAGAATTAGAGTTCATATGGAGTCTTATGGACAGTCATACTTTCTATGCAACATTTAGAACTGGATCTGGAATGTGTGTGTGTGTGAGGGGAGGGGGAGTTCACCTAATGGTACCAGAAGTATGCTCTGTCACACATCATAAGGTTACTTGTGGAGTGTTTATATCTAGATATGTAATAGCAATGCCCTTGTCTCAGACTTTTACCTTTGCATGTACAAAAGTAACTTCCACATTGGTGAAATGCAGTAAAAATTATGTGAAATAAAAGCCACAAAAAATAAAATTCAGATAAGTATAGGTAACCACTCATTTATAGTTGATCGGTAGGTGACATATGGGCCACTGAATGGTTGAGAAATCACATTAATATTGAAATTTTGCTTTTGTTCTCTCTATGTAACATATACACTCTATTCACTGTAGTTAGAAGTAGAGAAAATACTCTTACAAGTTTTGTATATTTTGTGTGTCTCCGCATATGTGGAGGAGCAAAAAGAGAAAGAGGAAGAACGTAGTAGTAGGGGAAAGAAGAAGAAGAGAAAGAGGAAGGGAAAGGATTGGGACAGTGATGTGGGAATGGGGCAAAGAAAATAAAAAGACAATCCTGATTGAATTCTCGTTGTACCAAATGATCCAGTGTAACGAAATTGTAAAGAGTACTTTCTGCATATGTTGTTAAGCTGCAAAGAGGATTAAACAGTAGGATGATGAACGGAAGAGGGTGGGAGTCCAAAGTCAAAGTTTTCCCTGGGCTCCAGTAACCCTCCATACATTACTGTCTGTGTACCAGAAATCTGCAGGTGAATTACTGTTCATTTTTTTTTATTTAATATTTCCATCATGTGATTTACAGTAAAGAGCACAAAAAAAAAAAAAAAAAAAAAAGTCTGTAAGAGCCTAGATCAGTGGTAAGCTGTTACTTACTTGTGGCAGTTCACACCATGAGGTGTGGCGGAAATATGATGGGGTGTGTCAGCAGCTGATTGTAAGTACTTAGTGACAGAGAAGTGGACAGATGACATGTTTGTAGAAAGGGTGTAAGCAGTTGCTTCAAATCCTGTTGTCAGTGTAAAGATGAAATGTGCCATGTGTGTGTGTAAAAAATAAAAAAAAAACAAATAAAAATAAAAAATAAATTATGGCACATTGATATCACACAATTTTTCAACCTAATGCAGACCTTGGACTATGCTACAAACCAATCTGTCACTACAGCCTACATTCGAACTCAATAGTAGAAGAAAATGCCAAAGCTATGAGCACCAAATTTTAAGAAAATTGCTAATACAGTAACATGCACAGGTCATAAAATGAGTTCACTTATGGCCTCTCTTTTAAACTACCCTTCTATTGGTTGCGCCAGTCTTTTGCATTACCTAGTTATGCACTGTAAATATGCTGTAGGTGCCACTAGCCAAGGTCTTAAGAAGGGTATGCATAAAGGTAAATTTCTAATTACATTAAAGTCACTGCTGGTCAGATAATTGTTGCTATTGATTGTGTCCTATTGTTCAACCATGGATTGTATATGACATCCTCAAATGAAAGTGAGAATTTCAATGCCACATCAGACTGGGGCTCTGTTTTTCCAACACCAAAGTTACAAGTACTGTACAGCACACAACTTAGTTTTGTGTAGTCCCTGGTAATAAAACAAAGGTGTATCACAATAAATCATGACACTAGAAAACCCATCTGCATATAGATAGTGAAGTATAATACATTTCCTAACTGTGGGGAATGTGTTGTTGGATGTATTGAATGTTTTGGAGACCTGTCTTTTGGTGCCTGACATTCCTTTCTCAATATCAGAAGGTAGAGAATGTGTCACAACAAGATCAGCATTATCATGCTGTTGCTGATATCACAGACATACAAGCCATACCAATCGTAAGTTGACTGACAAGTGATGTCAGAAGTGCATGTCAGCTTTGGATTCTGTTTACCATCCATGTCATGTGATTATGTTATCAGAAGGTATGCAGTAGTAGAGGTTCCCATTTTGAACATTTGAGCACTACATACAGGATACTACTTGTACCACCTGCTGTACTACCACACAGATTTTTCCAATCGCACATTCGGACTTCTCAATCAGACATGCTGGCTGGCTCTGCAACAGTGAAACTCTTGAGTCTGTTACCACAGAGTGCAATTTTGGGCAAGTTATTTCGTACCATAGGGAACAGTGCAAAGGATAAGTCATTGTGATGTACTCACCCACTTGCAGGTCCCTCGAGTACCTGTGAGACTGTTAGGAAGAGATGCAGTATTACCTGTAATTCATGTCGACACCACTTCTACTTTACAATCCTTGATTTACTTGGCATTGGCAGAAGATCGCCATAGTGCTCACATCTCTTAATATTTAAAACTATCCAAAGGCTATTGTACAAAGAGGAAAGGTATATGGTAGAAATTGATGTTCTACGTAAACACTCATTTATTTCACATAACTAAACAAGTCTTCCACAATTGTAAAGTTATTACAATTTCCCCAGTGTGGTAGACTAGCAGAGGCTATTACAGTAAAATTTGGGCTATCAGGTAACAGTACAAGATTGTTAAAAAGAATGTTTTTGTCGCTGTGTTGTAATAGAGAGAATTCTTCTACTGAGTAGCTGTTATGTTGATTTAGATAAATATTCAGTTAGGAAAAGCTTAAGAAACATTAGGTTTGGTCACCCACTTGCATTTGCAATACAGGGCCCTTTATCCTAACCATTCACAAAGAGAGTTCCTCACCCATTAATAATGAACTCAGCAGTTGTGACTGCTGGCAGTAGCAACTGTTTTGTTCTCTTACTCCTTAGTATTATGTCCAAAATTTGCTCCTTGTGGAGGGAGTCTTTCACATCCTCAGCAATACTTTGTTTTCATAGACAATTATGCAGTAATGCAAAAGGATTAAGCAGCACTTTTCTGGACACAGAATGGCGTTATCTATCTAAGGGGGTGTCTTTTTTTCTTCAGCTTATATCCGTCCACCTGGGAGTTCAGAGAAACATCTCAAGATACTAGCCTTGCCTTCAAATCGCCATCTTGATCATTTGTTCATCAACCTTCTCTGTCATATTGTACAGTGGAAGCTGGTCAAGTTAATTCACACATGAACAGTTTCAACTTTGGTCACTAAAATTGTTATTTCCTGGGAAAAGCAGTTAAAATTTACAGCAAATCTCATATGTTAATTATCTATTTAGAAACTAAACATATTTGCAGTTTGGTTGCAAATAGGGCTCTTAGATAGTGAGTAATGAGCCAAAAAACGTTTAGGTTTGGCACAATATGCTGGCAAGTTTCCCATAGTTGGCCCTTGTCATTTCTACCGAGAAGCTGGACATTTTGCTGTGTGACTTGTCACTTCTTTGGACTACTGGGAAAATTGCTCAGAAAGAGGTTGGTTGCAATGCAGGAGCTCCATGGGAATTTGTAAAATTGCGGTTCCAAATGCAACTGTATTAAGTTATGTGGACAGTGTTCTACACATATACTCTGGAAATCACCGAGATTATATGTTGCACCACATAGTAAGACAAATTAAAAAGTTTCTTCCTGTTCCATTTATTGATGGAGAACAGGAGAAAGCCTTCTAGTAAGCTACTGTACATAGTGCTATCGAGGTAATTCTATCTTTATGGTCACTACCGGAGCGATATGTCAGCTGACGAATTTGTGGATTCTGTGTTAAAAACCAGTTCTCAAACATTTTTAAATAGGTTTTTAATGAGATATTATTACCCCTGGGGTTCAACACTGAACCATTGTGAAAGTTATATTTTGTTATAGAAAAGTTCCATCCCATCTATTTTTCCTTTGTTCTATAATTTGTTAAATGAATAGCATGAATTAACTACATGCTTTCTCTCTCGCATACAGTGCAACATTAAATGTATTGTCAAAACTTCGAAGGCGAAGATTTAGTTCAGTATTATTCTATAAGTTATAATGTCATTGAGAATGCATGTTTTATGGCCTCTCATTTATGCATCATGTTTTATTTGTTTTAGGATGCTTTTCCACCGAAGAAGATGATTGAAGCAATAATATTTTGCCAACAAGAAATATTAAATTACATAATCGATAATGTCACTGTGCAGACTCCTCAGACCCTGAGTAACCCAAAGTAAGTGAGCTCCTCATTTTTATTCTTGAAAGGGCGAATTCTGCCACTTATGAAACTCGCTTAATGAATAATATAAATAGAATGCGTAATACACATTTAAAAACATTTATAGAAATGTTTTATTTTATGCATAATGTCTCTGAAGGTCAGATATTTAGGTAAACACTCCGGGTTGGAATATCAAAAACTGTGGAAAGGACAGATTCCTACTCAGTGTAAAGATGCAACATTGAGTTGCATGCAGGCTCCACAAAAAGACTGTTACATACAAAGCTTTCAGCCAAAGCCGTCTTCAGAAAAGGAAGGAAAACATACACACCCATTCATGCAAGGAGGCACACATGATTGCTATCTCTGGCCACTTTAGTCAGACTGCAACTGTTACATTGAATGAAAGCAGCAATCCAGAGTGGGATAGAGAAGAGGGAGGGATAGCAGAGTAAGGGTGTGGGAGAGAAGAGTGATGTCTAGCAGAAAGTGGAAAAGGTTGGTGGAGACATTGGCAGACAGTGAGCACAGTGAGGGTGATGGGCAGGATGTGGAGATACTAGGTTATCGTAGATTGAGGCCGAGGTAATTTTGGGAGCAGATAATGTTTTGTAAGGATACTGCCAACTATGCAGTTCACAAAAGTTGATGGTGGAGGGGATTATTCAGATGGCCTGGGTTGTGAAGTGGCCATTAAAAGCAAGCATTTTATGTTCATCTGTCTGTTTTGCCATGGGGTGATCCACTCTGTTCTTAGCCACAGTTTGGCATTGTCCATTCATCCTGGCAGACAGCTGGTTGGTAGTCATACCAATATACAAAGCTGAGCAATGATTGCAGCAGAGATGACATGGTTGCTTTCACAGGTGGTCCAGCCTATGATGAGATAGGACACACTTGTGACAGTACTATAACAGGATTGGGGATGTCTTGCATCTGGGTCTTCCACTGGGATATATGATCCCTGTGGCAGGGGCCTGGGATTGGGTATGTAAAATGGAGGAGATCATGAAACATATGTAGATATTGTCACTGTACCAGCATGCAACACATTAAAATACAGTAGTGCTACTATTACAGTGAAAATACACATGGTATGGTCAGTGTCATAAAATTAAATGGAATGCATATCAAACACCTCAACAGCACAACTGTATCGTCAAAGCTGACATGTCCCCTAGGAGGCTCGCCACTCTTTAGCGGGTTTGTGCTTGGCCACCACGGGGCCCCAGCCTTTGCAGCATTTTTTTCCTTTATGTGCTTTATGTCTATCCTCTTGCTGTTCTTTTCCCCCTCACTTTTGGAACATGTCTGGGATACTATTGGGAATGTTCTGCATTGTCTGTCACTGATGTAAGAACAGTCTCACCTATGTTTTTTGCTCCATTTTCCTTTCCTTGTTTCCCTTCTCCTCTCGTTCCTCCACTTCAGCATTTGAGGTTCCTCTTTTTCTTCTTCCTCCCTGTGCGCTCCTGAAGGACAGCCCATGCGTCTGATGCATAACAGGCAACTGGGTAACGCGGAATAACCGGTCCCATGTTGACAGGTAGGGTTCGCACGTACACCCTGGTACTGGCCAGGCCCAGAAGGGGCGATCACCTGAGGTGCAAACTTCCCAAATTGCCATGTTCACAATCGGTGTCTACAAAACATAAACATAATGAGGCAATGATTCAAAGACTATTCCCACTGCACCATGTTTCCTCATGGTCTTATGTACTGAAGACAGTCAGTCCTTCGCCACAGTAAATCCATTTATTATTCAGAAAGGTGTTGATCCAATTGCCGGCCCTGTGAAGTCCTGCTCTCATTTACGGAATGGCACTTTGCTTTTGGAGACTACTTCTGATTCTGAAGCACAACAATTGCTTGAAGTCTCGCTTCTCCACAGCTACCCTGTTCGTGTCGAGGCCCGTAGAACTTTGAATTCTTCCTGTGGTGTAATTTACACCAGGCTGCTCGACGGTCTAACTAAGACCGAAATTCAATCTTACCTCTCTGATCAGGATGTCGTTGCCGTCCATCGTGTAATGAAATAGGTAGATTCCTCCTTAGTGCCCACCCACATTCTTTTTCTCACCTTTGATAGAGTGGTGCTTCCATCCAAGATCAAAGCAGGCTATGAAATTATCACAGTCCGGCCATATATTCCGAACCTGGTGCGCTGCTACCAGTGTCATTGTTTGAACCACACTAGAACGTCGGTCGACATCCAGTCAAATGTGTAACGTGTGGTAGGGATGCGCACGAGGGCGATTGTCCACCTCCTGCCCACTCTATCAAGTGCAATGGCGCCCATGCCACCTCCTCTCGGGATTGTCCCGTGTATCTTGATAAGCGGGCTGTCCAAGAGAGCGGGGTAAAGGAAAAAGTGCGTTACCCAGTAGCTTGCAGGTTACTGGCTAGTCGCAAACCCAGCATTCTTCTGTGTGGCACCCATAGTTCTATTCTTTTTACCCCTCGCTCCATTAAGGATGTGCCCACGCAGACGTGCGACCACCAATTCAGCTCTGAGGTTGTGAAATCGCCCAGTGTCAAGGTAGCGTCGCTATCTCCCCCGTCCAGCTGTGCAACAAGTCGTCACACTCTCGCCTCAAGGGGCGAAGCCACCAGCTACACAACCGGCAGGCCGGAGAGGACAGTAGGAGTACTCCCGTGATGACTTCATCCGTCCCTCCAGCCAAACAACACCGGTGTCTTCCTCTAACCAGTAAGGCTCAGAGAAATCCACCAAAGGCAAATGGTCTTCTCCTTCACCAACTCGGGAATCCTCTTTGACGGTGTTGCCCAGCTGGCCTCTGTGTTGCCGGTGCGCACCACCAACTGTTTTTCAGCGTTAGACTCCACAGACCGACCACACAAGCAAGGTGATGCCTCTGCGGACCCTATGGAGCAGGATCCTTCTGCTTCTGTGCCCTGTAGTAGCGACTCTTCACCAGCGGTCACTCGGCAGCTGCCGAGGTGCCACCCCCACATCTCTTCCTCATCATGACTCTCCTCCAATGGAAAGTTCGCGGCCTTCGGTCCCACAAAGAGGATTTACAGCTGCTTTTAGCATCACAGCGTCCCCTTGTTCTATGCCTTCAGGAAATGAAGTTGCGCCCTCACAACTGTTTTGAGCTTTCACATTTCCTATCGATTCGTTTTGACCTTCCCCTGAGGTCGGCATTCTATCTCAATGGGGTATTATGCTGCTCATACAGGATGACATTCTCAGTCAAACCATCTCCCTGATTACCGATTTTCAAGCTGTTGCAGTCCACCTTTTCCTTTCCCACCTGACTTTTTTCCCTGTACCATTTATGTCCCTCTGTCATTCGATGTCACCATGGCAGACTTCCTTCAGCTTATTGGGCAGCTACCTCCCCCATTTTTGCTACTCAGCAACTGTAATGCACATCATCCTTTTTGGGGTTCTCCCAGGACCTGTCAGAGAGGTGCCCTCTTGGCTGACCTTCTTAACGAACCTAACCTCTTCCGCCTTAACATTGGAGCACTCACTTTCCTTTCTTTCTCCTTGCACACCTATTCTCATTTGGACCTATCCTGCACCGCCCAGCTTGCCCATCATCTTGAGTGGTCCATTCTTTCTGACACCTACTCAAGTGACCATTTCCTGTGTGCTGTCTGTTTGCTGACTCCTACCTCAACCACGTGGACGCCCAAATGTCAGTTTACTAATGCTGACTGGCAGCGTTACACTTGCCTGGTGACCTTCGAAGAACAAGATTTCCCCAGTTGAGATGGCCAGGTGGAATATCTCACAAATGTTATCCTTACTGCTGCAGAATGTCCCATTCCTCGCACATCCTCTTTACCATTTCATGTCCCAGTCCCTTGGTGGACTGAGGCATGTCGTGACGTAATTCGTACACGGAGACATGCTCTCTGCGTTTTTAACTTTCATCTTACCCTGGCAAACTGCATTCATTATAAACAGATGTGTGCAAAGTGTCATCACATTCTTCGGGACAGCAAAGAAGGTAGCTGGATTTCACTCACTAGTTCTTTTAACAGTTCCACCCCATCTTCTGTCATGTGTGCTAACCTCTGACGGCTCTTTGGGACCAAGTACTATTCCCCAATTTCCGGCCTGACAGTAGCAGATGATGTCCTTGTGGACCCTGTTGCTATCTTCAACACCTTGGACCGCCTTTTTGCAGAAGTTTGAAGCTCAGAATTGTGAATGCTACAATGCCGCCTTTAGTATAAGGGAGTTGATCATGCTCCCAGTTCCTCCTGATCCTCCGCCCCAGGGCCAGTCGCCACCCACATTCAGATGTTGCAGCAAATTTGTCTTGTGGGCATGCAGTTTCTGCTTAACACGTACAACCGCATCTGGGCAGAGGGCTTATTTCCCGAATGCTGGTATGAAGCCATTGTCATACCCATACCTAAGCCTGGTAAGGACAAAAACTTTCCTTCTAGCTACCACCCCATCTCTCTTACCAGCTGTGTTTGCAAGGTGATGGAACGTATGATTCATGTCCAGCTGGTATGGTAGCTCGAGTCTTGCAATTTACTGACGAATGCACAGTGTGGGTTTTGAGCGCAGTGTTCTGCAGTTGACCATCTCGTTACTTTGTCTATCCACATCATGAATGGTTTTCTGCAGAAATCCCAGACTTTGGCCATGTTTTTTGATTTGGAGTAGGCCTATGACACCTGCTGGAGAACCGGTATCCATCGTGCTTTTTACACATGGGGCTTCCATGGCTGCCTGCCCTGTTTCCTTCAGGCATTTTTAAAAGGCCGAGTGGGTTCTGCCTTGTTGGACACCTTTATCCAAAAAAATGGTGTGCTTCAGGGTTCCATCCTGAGCGTCTTCCTCTTAGCTGTCGCCATCAACCCTATAACGGCCTGTCTCCTTGCTGGGCATCTCCAGCTCCCTTTTTGTTGATGATTTTGCCATCTATTGAAGTTCTCCATGGACCTGCCTCACCAAGTGCCGCCTTCAGCGATGTGTTCATTGTCTTTATGCCTAGAGCATCGACCGTGGCTTTCACTTTTCCACTGACAAAACCGTCTGCATGAATTTTTGGTGACGCAATTGGTTTCTTCCACCATCTTTACATCTTGGGCCTGTTGCCTTTCCGTTTGTTGAAACTACAAAATTCCTGGTGCTCATGCTCGATAGGAAATTCTCTTGGTCCTCCCATGTGTCTTACTGTACATGGTTCCTCAATGTCCTACATGTTCTCAACGGTACTTCCTGGGATGCTGATCGAACCAACCTTCTCCATTTGTACCAGTCCTTTGTCCATTTGAGACTCGACTGTGGGTGCTTTGTTTATGCATCTGCATGTCTATTCGTCTTACGCCGTCTCAACACTGTGTACCATTGTGGCATCTGTTTGGCCACAGGCGCCTTTTACACTAGCCCAGTTGAGAGTCTGTTTGCTGAAGCTGCTGAACTACCACTGCCCTAACGATGTGACTTTCTTCTCAGCAGGTATGCACGCCATTTGTTTACCATACGTGGCCACCCATCCTATCCCTCCTCCTTTGATGATTCCTTTGATCGCCAGTATGGAGCACATTCCTCTTTTCTGTTACCTCCTGGAGTCCACTTTCAGCACTTGCTACAGTGGCTTAACTTCACATTACCTGTACCTTTCCCTTCACCACGTTGGCTTCGTGAAGTGGCCCATGTTAGCCTTGGCCTTCATTCGCTTCCTAAGGACACTACTCCAGCCTCGGTCTGTAGCCTTCAGTTTCATGACCTTCGCATGGAATTTCGCGAGAGTACCTTTGTATACACTGATGGCTCTCAGACTGACTGTGGGGTTGGGTGTGCCTTCGTCATTGGCACCTGTATCTTTCGATATCTGCTTCCGGCACACTTCTCAGTATTTACAGCCAAGCTCTTTGCCCTGTATCAGCCCACAGAGTATATCTGGTGACACAGCCTTTTCGATTCTGTCCTCTGCTCAGACTCCCTCAGCGCCTTTCAAAATCTATGTGCGCTGTGCACTGCCCATCCCTTAGTGCAATGGGTCCAGGAAAACTGTCACTTACTCACTCTTGGTGGAGCCAGTATGATGTTTCTGTGGGTTCCTGGTCATGTCGGTCTGCCAGAAAATGAGGCTGCTGATGCTGCTGCCGAGGTTGCAGTTCTCGTACCTCAGCCCGCGAGTTCCTGCGTTCCCTCTGATTATCTTTGTGTTGCCATCTGTCAGGAGATGGTGTCCCTTGGGCATCGCCAATGGTCCTCACTTCACGGGAATAAGCTCTGGCTTATTAAGCCTGTCCAAGTGGCTTGGACAACCTCCTCTCGGTCCTCCCGTGGGATGAGGTCATTTTAACTAGGCTGTGTATTGGGCACTGCTGTTTTAGCCATCGTCATTTGATAAGTGGTGCTACCCCACCACTTTGTACACATTGTGCCCAAGTTTTAACAGTCTGCTACTTCCTGACGGACTGTCCATTTTGTAACCGCTTACATTCCCGCTTGGGTTTGCTGTCTGATTTATCGGCCGTTTTAGCAAATGACGTGTGAGCTGTCAACCGTTTTTTACTTTTTATTCATCAAAGTAATATGGCGAAGGCCATTTAATTTTTAGTTTTGGACCTCCAATTCTGTATGGCGTCTTGTTTTAGCCCTTTTTCCATGTGCCTGTTTTGAATTGGGCGCGTATGACCCCAGTTGTTTTTTGTGCCCTAAAGCAAAACAAAACCAAAACCAAAAGTTGACATGCATTCAGTTTGATTTTATGATGGTGACCAAGCTATGTGCATGTTCTTTTTACAGTGACACTAATATATTTTAATGTGTTGAATGCTGGCTGAGTAATAGAACTGACATGAGGCTTGCATATATAGTTATATCATTTTTTCCCCCCCTATATGGATTTCACGTTCAAGATAGTTATGTCTACATCTACTTTAGCTGTGCGAAACCCTTATTAGAGACACCTTCAAAGATGTAAGGAATATATCATGCTAAGTGAATCACAAATTTTGCTGTGATTTAGCATGATAATTGCCCAAGGGGATAAAATTAGCTAATCACTAAATTATGAAATAAAATATTTTTTTCAAAATAAAATAACAGCCTGTGTAGGAAAATGACATCCCCCAAGAAATTTACAATGGCTGTGGAGCAATATGTGCAAAAAGACTGTCAACTACACTCAGTTACCCTTTATTCAATTTGTTACTGCCCATCTTATAACCTCTATTAGACTGATCTTCCATGTACTTTGCTGTCTCTTGCAGAATCGCAATACCATTGGCAAAAGCTTGAAGCTACTGTTTAATCACTCTGAACTTTAATTCCTTGTTCAGATTCCTCTTGGGTTTCTTTACTGTAAGCTGGATGTACTGATCGAATAACATGGGGGATAGGCTACAATTCTGTCTCACTCCATCCTCAACCAGTGCCTCCCTTTCATGTCATTCGATGAAGGATGAGAGATAGAAAAACTATATATGAGGGTTGGAGCTTTAATAGTGGCGACTATTTATTTACAGCTCGTACAAAATAGATACATGTTTCAAATTTTTACTGACCTTCAGTGTAGTCACCTGCATTGTGTATAACCCATTGCCAGTGATGTGGAAGTTATAGGTCACTCTTAGCAGTGCCAGTGTGTTGACAGTTCGAGCAGTGCGATCTATTGCCCAACAAATTTGTAGCAGCTCAGAAGCGAATGCCGTGAAGTGTTTCCTTCACTTTAGAAATGAAGTTGAACTCATGAGGGCTTAAGACAGGGGAGTGCAGTAGGTGGTATAGCACTTAGCAGCCCCTTCAGTCAAACAAATCAGTAACAGCTTGCACTGTACGTGCTTGAGCATTGTCCTGCAAAATGATGGTCAGGTCCTGCAGAAAGTGTCACAACTTCTGCCTCTATGCTGTTCACTTTTGGAACACAACCTACAACCAGCTTGAAGGTCAGTAAAACTTTGAAACATATATCTATTTTGTACGAGCTGTAAATAAATAGTTGTCACTATTAATGTTCCAACACTCGTAGAAGAGGTGTATGAAAGAAACAAACTACAGGGCAATGTTATTGGAAGGGAAGAATAAATAGATGAAGATGACAGGAGAGAGGACACTGCGGGAAGAATTTGACAGCACACTGAAAGACCTAAGCCAAAACAAGGCAATTGAAATAGATGATATTCCCTCAGAGTATTATTGAGAACTTTGGCTTAACCTCCCATAACAAATCTGTTGCACTCATTGTGCAAGCTATATCAGACTGGTAAAATACCCTCAGATTTCAAGAAGAATGTAATAATCCCAATTCCAAAGAAGGCAGATTCCGACATGTGTGAAAATGACCAAACCATGAGTCTAATAAGATATGATTGCAAAATACTAACATGAACTATTTTCAGAAGATCAAATAGGCTGGTAGAAGTGTTTGACAATGTTGATGGAATGCACACTTTGAAATTCTGAAAGTCTGATGGATAAAATAATGGGAATGAAAAGTTATCTGCCACTTCTACAGAAACCAGACTGCATTATGAGAGTTGATTATTCTTTGTAAAGTGAAAAAGTTGTTGATGCAGGAACAACCAGAATAGAGCAGTCCAGATTCACAAGACAAAACAAGGACAGCTGTAAAGCTTTTAGAATGAATGTTCATCAAAAGGCACCAAAAATAAATGCAAAATATATCTATTTAAAAAAGAAGATAAAAATTTGCTTGATACATTACTAAGAGACAGTCTCCATTCCTTCCCATCTGACTCTGTTCGTGTAGACTAGATTTGGATTAGATTCAGAGAAATAGCATTGCTGGCAATTGAGAGATATATACCAAATAAATTAATAAAAGATGGTACTGATCCATGACGGTGCACGAAATAGTTCAGAACATTGTTGCAGTAGCAAAAAAAACATCATGCCAAATTTAAAAGAACATAAAATCCCCAAGATTGGTGAAGTTTTATGGAAGCTCAAAATTAAGCATAATCTTCAATGCTTTTAATAGTTTCCACAAGGACACTCCATCTCGAAATCTGGCAGATAACGCAGAGAGATTCTGGTTGTACATAAAATACACCAGCAGCAAGATGTAGTCAGTACCTTCACTGTGCGATAGCTGTGGTAATGTTACTGATGACAGTGCCACTAAAGCAGAGTTACTAAACACAGTTTTCAGAAATTCCTTTACCAAAGTAGACAAAGTAAATGTTTCAGAATTCAAATTAAGAACAATTGCCAGTATGATTAACTTAGATACAAATTTGTTGTAGCAAATCAGCTTAAATCACTTAACAAAGGCAAGGCCTGTGGTCCAGATTTTATACCAGTTAGGTTTCTTTCAGAGTATGCTGATACAGTAGCTCAGTACTTACCAATCATATAAAACTAATTACTTGTTGAAAAATCTATAAGTAAAGATTGGAAAGTTGCACAGCTCAACCAACACCCGAGAATGGAAATAGGAGTAATTTGCTGAACTACAGACTCATATCCCTAACATTCATTTGCAGTAGGATTTTGGAACACACATTGTGTTTCAACATTATGAATTTCCTCGAAGTAAAAGTTTTATTGACAAATAGACCACACAGATTCAGAAAATGTCATTCTTGTGACGCACAACTAGCACTTTACTCTCACAAACTAGTGGGTGCTATCTAAAGGGGATGTCAGATTGATTCCATATTTGGAGATTTCCAGAATGCTTTTGATACCATTCCAACAAGTGACGTGTAATCTAATTGTGTTCCTACCTAGATAATGTTGCAGGGAAAGCGAAGAAAAGACTGTGATTTATTGGCAGAACATGAAAATGCAACAGGTCTACTAAAGAGACTGTGTACACTACACTTGTTCCTAATCTTGTGGAGTATTGCTTTGCGCTGTGGGCTATGCAGCAGATGGATTTATGGAGGGCATTGAAAAACTTTAAAAAAAGCAGCTCATTTTGTATTATTGTAGAATGGGAGAGAGAGCTACGGATATGATATGTGAATTGGGGTGGCACCAATTAAAGCAAAGGTATTTTTTGTTGCGACAGGATCTTCTCATGAAATTTCTGTCAAAAACTTTCTCCCATTACTCTGAAAATATTTTGTTGGCACCCACGTACATGGGAAGAAATGATCTTCATAATAAATTCAGAGAAATCAGAACTCACACAGAAAGATTTAAGTGTTCATTTTTCCTATGTGCTGTCTGATTATGGAACAGCAGAAAACTAGGTTGAAGATTGTTTAGCCCATGTTTGAAAGAACAACCATCCTTTCGATCTGGCAGTCACTATTAATTAAACACATAGGAATTTCAGACATTGGCTGCAAATAGACATTCATGTGAATCAATGGGGAAAGTTGAAAATTTGCGCTGGACCGGGATTTGACCCCGCACCTCCTGCTTAGTTGGCAGATGTTCTGACCACTAAGCCATCTGGCCACAGTGGTCATCACTACTGGATAGACTACACTAGCATGCTTCCCATCTGACCCAAATCCTCAACTTATCCACACACTACGAATGTAGTGTTCCCTGCCCATTATCCTCATTACATCGTGGCATGTCACCAATTCCCATAAGAGTTTGAGCCTGGTGTGCATCCGCACTGAAAAGATCAGTGGCTGTATTTGCTTTAGGAGCCTGTTCTTTCGTCTGAAAGAATGTGTGAGTAAGTTGAGAATTTGGGTCTGATGGGAAGTATGCTAGGGTAGTCTGTACAGTTGTTATGACCACTGTGGCTGGACAGCTTATGGTCAGAGTATCTGTCTAGTAAGCAGGAGATGTGGGTTCAAATCCTAGTCCAGCATAAATTTTCAACTTTCCCCCTTGATTTACATCAATGCCCACTTGCAGCCAATGTCTGTAATTCTTTTATGTTTGAATCTCAAATAAATAGTAGTGCATTTATATTGATAACTCACAGTTAATTTTAGAGTCCAGGCAGTGATGACACCTTAGACTGTTGCTTTCTTCACCTTACAAAGACAGCTAGCTCAGCTGCTGAAATATTCTGAATGAAAGTAGGATTGTCAGCATAGTTGGTCACTCAGAATAATACAGTATTAACAGAGTTATCCTTTGTTGCTATATATTACATAGACATTAACCCCTATTTGGGCCGTACAGGATATGCTTCCAACTAAATGTGTTTCTTCACAGTGTTTAAGGGAGTATGTGTTACCACTTGTGCACACTCCTGGCATCTAGTGGCAGTCCGCTGCACCAGCTGTGGTTTCCATTTGCTGTGATATATAGCCTTTTGGACTGTGGGAAGTATATATCTCACCAAACAATGGTTTTTTAAAGATTCTTGGAAAGTATGCTTACCACCAATGTAGTTTCTGGAAGGGGCTTGGGAAGTATACTTACCACAAAATTAATTATCATTTGTGTTCCTTGGGAATCATACTTACCATCAACTTAGGAGTATCCCAAAGCTTTTGGGAATATGTCTTACCACCTCTGCCTATGCCTGACATCTTGTGGTAGTACACTGTAACTGGTGTATGAAAACTGCTACAACAATCAGTTTCTGTTTGCATGAGATGAGCTGTTATTGGAACACATTGCTTCACTTCTGCGTTATACATTATTGTGACCTGCATCAGCTCATACCACATTGCATGATAAAGTTTCTAGAATTGTTTTCACATTGTAGTAAGTGAACTTTTAATATTGGTTACAAATATTTTTTAAATAAAGTAAAAAAAAATAAAGCAAATAAAAAATAATGTAAAAAAATAAAAACAGAAAACATTTTTCATTATTTTTTATGTGTAATGGCAACACATAACAGCTCACAAAAGGGAAGTGGAAAATCTATTTACCACTATAATTTTTGGTCCTAAATCACAAAAATAAAATTATAAAAAAAAAAAAAAAATAGTTGGCTGATCACAATTCTGGTAGGACAGCAAAAAATTATCTTCACTGAGTTGCTACAAAAAATGTGCGTGCGAAAGAGTGAAAGTGATTCTTTTCTCTGCATCTGCACCCTGAGTTGAACATATTAGGCTTCATCCTGAGTTAATGTACTTAGGAACCAGTTGTATTTTTATACAGTATCATAAATGTGTCCATGTAATCCTACTGAGGTGTTGTGGTTAATTTGAAATTCTTGGCTAACTCTCTCATTGCTTTTGTTTTTTCTACCTTCCTTTTGAAGCTTTTATTGTTAATATTGTGCAAAAATCTCATCACTAACTAATCTGCATTACTAGACAATAACTGCAGGAGGACAGAGGTATATTCTGTTCATATACGTTGTTGTGGAGAGTGCAGTGTATTGTATGTGGAATGGATATGAGATTAATGTGATGCATGTTTATGCAGGACATCATCTGCTGAAGATATGGAATCCAAATATCAGAGGGTACTTGTGAGCTCCTTACAAGGATATGCATTATTTCTACAGAAGATGCCACCAGAGGATCTTGAGGCTGTACATGATCTCAATAAAAAACTTGTTTCTTCCAAGAGGTTCTGGAAGCTGGCTTCACATAAAGCCCCGCTGGTATGCAGTACTTCGTGTGCAATCTTAAATTATAATTGCATTGAATTTTTTATAACTAACTGAAAATTAAAAGATTAAGAAGCATGTACCACTAAACTTGGTCAATTGTCTCTAAGCATTAATTTAATTTTGATCAGATGCTGCACAGTTAGATATTTTGATTATCTCACATTTTCCCAACACAGAATGCACCCCATTTCCACTACTTATAGTTTACCTGAACACTAGTCGCATTTCACATAATCATTTACACATGCTACCACCAATAATTTGGTTTGGTAAATTTGTAGATACATTAATTGTGACTAAAGGTGTTAATTTGGACATATAGCTGCAAAACTTTTGGTGTCAGATGGGAACACCATCAAGAGGTACTCTGACAAACAAAGATGCTATTGTGTGTGCTCTTTGTGCTCTCTTGAGAATACGCACATCTCTGGGTTCAAATACATCAAGGCTGTGTAAAAGGAAAAGTTGAATTCTGAAACCTGTTAAAATCAGGAAGTGACAGGTTTGCAAAACATGGATGTAGGTGTAGTACTCACCTTCGTGATGAGACAAGTTACCATAAAGTGTTGGTGTCTGGTAGAACTGACACAGTCTTCTCGTTGTTTTGACCCTCATTTCTTGAAGATATTGGCACTAAGTTATAGATGCCTTGTTGATCCTTCCTTTCCACCATTAAATAATTATCTTGTTTTTCCCATCATATCTCATAGAAATGACCACAATCACGCAGTAGTAGGTCAGTGCCTCTTTTTGAAAGGCTGGCTAACATAATTTCTCATCTCATCTGTTAGGACTTTGCACATGTGACTCTGGTTAAGATATTTGATACTTAGTTTTGATAATGCCGCAGGTCAATTTATAATGCTTAAAAAAAAAAAAAAATATTCTCTATTACCTAGCTCTACAGTCACAACTGGCTCAGCCTCAGAGTGTATGTATTGACAGGCATTCCATGTTTAATTTCTCTAGTTTGTGCATTTGTGCAAGTGTGCACTATTTTGCATGAAACTCTTCTCATTTGTGTAGTGGCTTATGGTCTGTGCATGTGTCTATGAATTGGTGACAACAAACAAGGAAGAAACAGTTATTTCCCCTAAAAGCTCAGTCACATAAATCTGCCATTTTTATGAGAACAGTGCAAATTAAACATACAATTTTCCTTGCCATGAAAACCTACACTGTTGAAATGTTATCTACTTTCTACACAAAGGAGATGACATATTGATACTTTTGAGGCACCAAGGTTTAAAGTGAACACACTCATATGCCATGATTGCAGTGTAGACAGTTTTTTTGCTCCAGAGTGACCAGTTTCAACAGTCTGATCTTATGGAACTTGCTATAAAATTGCCATGTTACATTATTTGAAGTAAAGCATAAAAGGCACTCCCCACATGTACTTGTTTTGATAAAAATCCAGCTGGTAAAATACACACAATGATAAAAACCACACAGTTAAAATCCTCATTTTGTACATGATTCTCACAAGCTTGCAGCACAGCACTATGCTGCCAGCAGCACCCATGCCAGTATTCTTGCTTTTTCCCTGCTTCGGTATAGAGCGTAAGTGTCACACGCTCTTACATCATCTGAGGAAATCTGCTATTGTGGAACATTGGCTTGGTACCATCATCGTATGGAGTACAACAAACTGAGATTCTGGTGTACACCTCCAGCTATTTGGAATAGTGTCATTAAGTATGCAGTTGAGATTAAGTTAGCATTTCACCTCATAAATAAAAGCGGAGGTTTTTGCTTAAATTCTGTTTGGCATCCTGCTCTTTCTCAGATGAAATAACAAAGAGAGAGCTTCAAGCTCGCTCACTGATAATTCGTACTAACTATTGATAACTTCTGATGTGGTCATCTGTGGTTGTGTGGTGTCTTTCTGCATAACAACAATGTAGGAAAAGATAGATTGCTACTTACCATAAAGAAGACATGTTAAGTTGCAGGTGGGTGCAATTAAAAGACACTTAATAAAGCTTTCAGCCACAGCCTCCATCAGCAAAAGAGAAACATACACCATTCATACATGCAAGGAAGCACACCTCATGCAGATGACTGCCAACTCCAGCAGCTCAGGCCAGAATGCAGGTATCACCTGGGAAGCAAGCAGCAGACAGGTGGTGGGGAAGGGAAGGGATAGTAGTGTATGGGTGGGGGTAAAGGCGGACACTGTCTGGCAGTGTGTGCAGGGACTAGAATAGCATTGGGCACAATGTCAGTAGGTTGTGGGTAAAAAAAGAAAAAAAGGAGCGGAGTGGGGAAAGATGAGAGAGTGTGTTGTCAGGGGGTGGAAGACGGGAATTGGGGAGGGGGGGGGGGGGAGGGAATGATAGGACAGAGAGGGTGGAAACTGTTGGGTGGAGGGCCGTGGGGACAGTATTTTATCATAGGTTGAGACCAGAACAGTTTCAGGAGCAGAGGAAGTGTTGTAACGATAACCCCCATCTGTGCAGTTCAGAAAGAAATGCTGGTGGTGAAGGGGAGGGTCCAGATGGCTCGGGTAGTGAAGCAACCACTGAAACAAAGCATGTTATGTTCTGCTGCATGTTCTACATCTACATCTACACCCATACTCCGCAGGCCACCTGACTGTGTGTGGCGGAGGGTACCCTGAGTACCTCTATCAGTTCTCCCTTCTATTCCAGTCTCGTATTGTTCGTGGAAAGAAGGATTGTCAGTATGCTTCTGTGTGGGCTCTAATCTCTCTGATTTTATCCTCATGGTCTCTTCGCGAGATATACATAGGAGGGAGCAATATACTGCTTGACTCTTCGGTGAAGGTATGTTCTCGAAACTTTAACAAAAGCCCGTACCGAGCTACTGAGCGTCTCTCCTGCAGAGTCTTCCACTGGAGTTTATCTATCATCTCCGTAACGCTTTCGCGATTACTAAATGATCCTGTAACGAAGCGCGCTGCTCTCCGTTGGATCTTCTCTATCTCTTCTATCAACACTATCTGGTACGGATCCCACACTGCTGAGCAGTATTCAAGCAGTGGGCGAACAAGCGTACTGTAACCTACTTCCTTTGTTTTCGGATTGCATTTCCTTAGGATTCTTCCAATGAATCTGTCTGGCATCTGCTTTACCGACGATCAACTTTATATGATCATTCCATTTTAAATCACTCCTAATGCATACTCCCAGATAACTTATGGAATTAACTGCTTCCAGTTGCTGACCTGCTATTTTGTAGCTGAATGATAAGGGATCTATCTTTCTATGTATTCGCAGCACATTACACTTGTCTACATTGAGATTCAATTGCCATTCCCTGCACCATGCGTCAATTCGCTGCAGATCCTCTTGCATTTCAGTACAATTTTCCATTGTTACAACCTCTCGATACACCACAGCATCATCTGCAAAAAGCCTCAGTGAACTTCCAATGTCATCCACAAGGTCATTTATGTATATTATGAATAGCAACGGTCCTATGACACTCCCCTGCGGCACACCTGAAATCACTCTTACTTCGGAAGACTTCTCTCCATTGAGAATGACATGCTGCGTTCTGTTATCTAGGAACTCTTCAATCCAATCACACAATTGGTCTGATAGTCCATATGCTCTTACTTTGTTCATTAAACGACTGTGGGGAACTGTATCGAACGCCTTGCGGAAGTCAAGAAACACGGCATCTACCTGTGAACCCGTGTCTATGGCCCTCTGAGTCTCGTGGACGAATAGCGCGAGCTGGGTTTCACACGACCGTCTTTTTCGAAATCCATGCTGATTCCTACAGAGTAGATTTCTAGTCTCCAGAAAAGTCATTATACTCGAACATAATATGTGTTCCAAAATTCTACAACTGATCGACGTTAGAGATATAGGTCTATAGTTCTGCACATCTGTTCGACGTCCCTTCTTGAAAACGGGGATGACCTGTGCCCTTTTCCAATCCTTTGGAACGCTATGCTCTTCTAGAGACCTACGGTACACCGCTGCAAGAAGGGGGGCAAGTTCCTTCGCGTACCCTGTTTAAAATCGAACTGGTATCCCATCAGGTCCAGCGGCCTTTCCTCTTTTGAGCGATTTTAATTGTTTCTCTATCCCTCTGTTGTCTATTTTGATATCTACCATTTTGTCATCTGTGCGACAATCTAGAGAAGGAACTACAGTGCAGTCTTCCTCTGTGAAACAGCTTTGGAAAAAGACATTTAGTATTTCAGCCTTTAGTCTGTCATCCTCTGTTTCAGTACCATTTTGGTCACAGAGTGTCTGGACATTTTGTTTTGATCCACCTACTGCTTTGACATAAGACCAAAATTTCTTAGGATTTGCTGCCAAGTCAGTACATAGAACTTTACTTTCGAATTCATTGAATGCCTCTCGCATAACCCTCCTCACACTACATTTCGCTTCGCGTAATTTTTGTTTGTCTGCAAGGGTTTGGCTATGTTTATATTTGCTGTGAAGTTTTCTAACTCGGTTGTTGTACCACGGTGGCTCTTTTCCATCTCTTACGATCTTGCTTGGCACATACTCATCTAACGCATATTGTACGATGGTTTTGAACTTTGTCCACTGATCCTCAACACTATCTGTACTTGAGACAAAACTTTTGTGTTGAGCCGTCAGGTACTCTGTAATCTGCTTTTTGTCACTTTTGCTAAACAGAAAAATCTTCCTACCTGTTTTAATATTTCTGTTTACGGCTGAAATCATCGATGCCGTAACCGCTTTATGATCGCTGATTCCCTGTTCTGCGTTAACTGTTTCAAATAGCTCGGGTTTGTTTGTCACTAGAAGGTCTAATATGTTATCGCCATGAGTCGGTTCTCTGTTTAACTGCTGAAGGTAGTTTTCAGGTAAAGCACTTAAAAAAATTTCAATGGATTCTTTGTCCCTGCCACCCGTTATGAACGTTTGAGTCTCCCAGTCTATATCCGGGAAATTAAAATCTCCACCCAGAACTATAACATGGTGGGGAAATCTACTCGAAATATTTTCCAAATTATCCTTCAGGTGCTCAGCCACAACAGCTGCTGAGCCCGAGGGCCTATAGAGACATCCAGTTACCATGTCTGAGCCTGCTTTAACCATGACCTTCACCCAAATCATTTCACATTTCGGATCTCCATCAATTTCCTTCGATACTATTGCACTTCTTATCGCTATAAACACGCCTCCCCCTTCACTGTCCAGCCTGTCTCTGCGGTATACATTCCAGTCTGAGTTTAGGATTTCATTACTGTTTACGTCTGGTTTCAGCCAACTTTCTGTCCCTAGTACTATGTGGGCGTTGTGACCGTTTATTAATGAAAGCAGTTCTGGGACCTTTCTATAGACGCTCCTGCAGTTTACTATTAGCACATTAATATTGTTATTCCCTGTTGCATTTTGCCTACTCCTACCTTGCCGCGTCTCAGGAGGCGTCTTGTGCCACAGGGTGGTCTACTTTGCTCTTGGCCACAGTTTGGCAATGGTCGTTCATTGTGGTGGACAGCTGGTTGGTAGTCATACCAATATAAAAAATGTCCATTATAATTATCCGGGCTGTTATGCCGTGGTCGGTTGATGAATTCTGTGGTGATTCCCAACGTTTTGTCTCCGACTACGGGAGACATCTTCAAGGGGGTCCGTAGCTTGATGGAAGGTCCAACACACACACTGGCTCGCTACTGACTGCCGCTAAATTCCGTGTCCGCGCACCCCCGCGCCGCGGTGTGACGTCACGTGTTTTGAAAACGTCTGTGCAATTGGCCGCTGTCCGTCGCCGTCGATCGCCGTTGCCATCACCCGGTAGTGGACGAGTGGTACACATCTTCTTTAACACCGGCATCCATATACCGTTTAATTTGACGCCCTCCTCCTTTCGGTTGAAATTATTTGGGTGTTTAGCGATTTCGATTGCCTCCCTGTAGAGCCTTTCGTAGTATCCGCTCGTGGCCGCTAGTACTTGTGTCTCCTTGAAACGAATATTGTGGTTCCCTGGCTGGAAAGCATGCTCTGCAACAGCTGATCGTTCCGTTTCTCCTCTTCTACAATTTCCCTTGTGCTCTTCCAAACGTTTAGAAACAGTTCATCTTTTGCAGATGATTGCAACAGAGCTGGTAAGTGACATAACTGCTTTCACAGGTAGCCCAGCCCATGATGGGGTAGGATAAACCTGTGACAGGACTGGAAAAGGAAGTGCTGGGTGGGTAAGTTGGGCAGGTCTTGCACCTGGGTCTTCCGCTGGGATATGATACTTGTGCCATGAGTTTGGGGGTTGGGAGTGGCATAGTGGTGGACTAGGATGTTGTGGAGGCTGGGTGGGCAATGGAACATCATTTTAGGAGAGGTGGGAAAGATCTCGGGTAAGATGTCCCTCATTTCAGGGCATAAGCCATGATGGAGGGTGTGGTTCAGTTGTTCCAGTCCAGAGTGGTACTGGATGACAAAGGGTGGTTGTTTCTTGGGGGTGGTGGGAGGATTGAGGGTATGAGGCGAAAAGGCATGGGAGATCTGTTTTTGAACTAAGTCTGGGGGATAGTGCCAGTCTGTGAAGACCTTGGTGAGGACACTTAGCATACAGAACACGGGAGTTCTTGTCACTGCAGATATGCCATCCCCAGGAAGCCAGGCTGTATAGGTGGTTGCTTGCTGATGATGCCGTGTTGTACAGTAAGGTGTCGAAGTTGAGTGACAGTAGGAAGATACAAAATGATTTAGACAAAATTTCTAGTTGGTGTATTGAATGGCAGCTAGCCCTAAATGTGGAAAAATTTAAGTTGATATGGATGAGTAGGAAGAAAAACCTGTAATGTTCAGATACAGTATTACTCGTGTACTGATTGACACAGTCAAGTCTTTTAAATATCTGGATATAACATTGCAAAATGATATTAGCATGTGAAAACTGTGGTAGGGGAGGCAAATGGTTGACTTCGGTTTATTGGTAGAATTTTAGAAAAGAGTAAAGAAGACCAAACATAGGTTGCTGGTGCAACCTATTCTTGAGTATTGCTTGAATGTTTGGTGTCTGCACCAGGTCGGATGAAGGAAGACATCAAAGCAGTTCAGAGGCAGACTGCTAGATTTGTTACTGGTAGCTTCGAACAACACATAAGTGTTACAGAAATGCTTCAGGAACTCAAATGAGAGTCCCTGAAGGGAAGGCCAGTGTCTTTTTGAGAAAAACTATTGAGAAAATTTAGAGAACCAGCACTTGAAGCTGACTGCTAAACAGTTCTGAGTCCCGATCATGAAGATATCAATGAAACTGAACCAGATGAAGGGTTGGTGTTTCCAGAGGCTAGGGAGGTCTTCTCTAGGTGGCTCATGAACAGGTTGGCATAGGAGGGTGCCACATGGGTTCTCATGGCTGTGCCACAGATTTGTTTGTATGACTTTCCTTCAAAGGAGAAGTAGTTGTGTGTTAGGATAAGGTCAGTAAGGTGAATGAGGTAGTGGGTTTGGAATCTGAAGGACATTGGGAAAGGTAATTTTCAACAGTGGTAAAACCATGAGCATGAGGAATGTTGATGTATAAGGAGGTGGCATCAGCAGTGACAAGTAGAGATCGAGGAGGTAAGGGGGTGTTCATGGTGGAAAGTTGCCAAAATTCTTTCATTGGGTACACAATAACCAGCCACAATTGGGCAACCAGGATTGTTGGGTTTGTGGGCTTTGGGGAGCATGTAGAAGGTAGATGTGCGGTGTGTCATGGGGGTAGGAAGGAATAGGAGGGAAGTGGATTCTGGAGAGAGGTTCCGGGAAGGGCCTAATCCTTTAAGCAGAGATTGGAGGTTGCAGAGTTCATAGGTGCAGGAGTCTGATAACTGTCAGAGGCCTTCTGTCAGGTAGTCATTGCAATTCATAACAACAGTCTGCAGGTGGCATAATTATGTCAGGATTTGTTTTGAGGTTGTGTACAGCAATTCTTTTTCCTACTGGAAAGTTAGTGTTTTGAGGAAGGTACCTGGGGAAGGATGGCGAGGCTACGTTAGAGGTTAGGAATTCCTGGGAAATGACTAGGGGGTGGTTAGGTGGGACGGGGGAGGATTGTGGATGGTGGTATGAACTGGAAGAGGCAAGGGTTTAGTTTTGGAATTCGTTTGGTTTTGATTGGAGGGATTGGCAGCAAAGAAGTCCTTCCATTGCAGGGATCGGGAGAAGGAGAGTAGGTCCTTGACAAGTCCAACATGGTTAAATGTGAGGTGTTTGAATAGAGCTGAAACTTCTGTGGAGCCGTGGGTTGTGCTAGAAAGGTTAACAACAGTGTTACAGGAATATTTTGTTTATGGATTTGGTGGAGAGTTGGTATGGAGTTTAGGGGGATGTGGCAAGTTGAAAAGGTCAACTAGGTGGGGTTTAGATGCTACAAGGGTTGATGAGGAGCAACACTGTGGGTAGGATAGGGGTTGGATAGTGGTGCCCTGAGGTGGCAGTAGGATTTCAACAGATTGGATAACTTATGGAGGTGTTGTCTGGAATGCTCCTCCAGGTGCTGGAGAGCAAGGGATTCAATTTCAGAGATATAATGTATGGAGTAGGGATTGCACAGTAACAATATCTTGTAGAGGGAGTAGAGGTGGTTCTGACACACCTGTGACATGGAGAGGTATTTTTGCAGTACCAGGTTTGTGAGGGCCAAGGATTAGTTGAATCTGAAAAGGTGAAGTAAGCCATATTAAGGTCCTTGGTCAGCATACACATAGCTGCTGAGCACTTAAATTCCATTGTACAGTGCTCTCTAGTTAAATTTGTGCCTTGAAAATGATGTGGCGTCCACCTGTAGAAATGTTGGTGGTTGTTGAAGACATTACTTGGGTGTCTTCTTGTAAATTGTTTGACCATATTGGCCAGCATTTTTGATCTACCCTTGCCAGAAACCCTTGTTCAGGAGAACACCCTGTCAGTCCCAGTGCACATGATTTTTGGCAGTGTTTCTGCTTTAATTTGGTATTCGCAAGTAAACCACTATGCTTGTTTTGACTCTGGTGTAACATTCAACACCCATGTTTCATCTCTGGTGACAGTAAGAGTGTGAAACTTGTCATGTTTCTTTTAATATCTGGAAGATTATCAATGTTGTGCCTATACATTTGGTTTTGAGTTTGTCTGTTTTGAGCAGCAGTGAGTAAAATATCTGGGGAATTGATGAGTGCCCTAACTGTGAAGGATGGGTTCTATGAACCTGCTTGTCACACATTTTTCACCAATTCCGCTGGCACTGGAAGTGGTTGGCCATTACAATCTTTACTGTGCATGTTAGTGATTTGCCTGTGTCATCCTCTAACCATTCTGTTACTCATAATGTGGCACAGCTGGCAGTGGACCTCTGCTGGAATTTGCTTTTTAGCATGCAGAAATCTGATAATTGCGCAAAGCTCCCACCAGTTTCTCCTAGCACTGTGATATGATCACTGCCATCCTAACACTGAAAGTGCACCACATTATTGTCCCCTGTTCCCTCTCTGCTACCTCAAGGATGCGTTCCACTCCAAATGCATGTGCCATTTTTGGAGACTATTAAACCTTAGTTTCTGGATAATCCTCCTCATTCCAAATTATCAATGAAAATCTGATAAAATTTTGTTTTGCAGCATATGGTGCACATATTAAAACCAGTTTTTTTTTTTAAAAAGGGCTCTGTGGCTTGTAATGTATGCTTGTTAGTCAATCTGTACTAACACTGTGTTTGCAGGTACGGAATGCATGGTTTTCTGCACTTATTGCAGTATGCCAGAAAGCACCAAACCTTCTGGAAAACAACGGCAGCCAAGTTACTGTAGCTGTGTTTGGGAAACTTGACGAGACTGACCCAGTCGTACTACCCGCGGTATGGGAAGCAGCGCTGCACGTCCTTACAGTAGTGCAGGTCTGTATGTTTTAGATGTATTGTCCATATACTCTGCCCTAAAAGTTAAAAGAGGTCATGTAAAATAATGTAAGGCACTGAATGATTGATTGGCTGGCATAATGGAATGCCTAGAATTCTTGAATGAGCATTATTGCTACTTCGTTATTGTCGTCAGTACTTCTACTTTATCAAAATTTTAATGAAGTAACAGTCAGCATTTTTACACAGCATTTAGGATTTTAGAAGACATTAGTTTTAAATTGTACACCTCTCGTTTAGAATGTCTACTGCATGTTTTTTATGAAGTGGATATTGTTATATGATGGTGATAATTTTGTGCATCGAGTTGAATTTCTCAGTAAGTTTATTTCTCAGCAAGTAGGTTAAATAATTAAAGAACATGAAAGATTAACATAATGGTGGGAAATAATATGAGGGCATGCTGCAAAGCAAAGCCTCCAAATTTATGTGAAAACTCTTAGACCTTTTTAAATGAAATCAGAGTTATTAACATGCTACATATGAATTTTTCATCATAGTCACCCTTGTGACAAACACATTTCTCCCAATGAGAGACCAGTTTGTTGATACAATCACTGTAGAATGTTTGACTTTGTCGATGAGGCCACAACCTTATCTCTGCTTGCACCGCTTCATCACTATCAAAGTGAAGTCCTTAAAGGTGTTCTTAAAGTTTTGGAAACGTGTGAAAATAGAATGGGACCAAATCGTGACTATATCGAGAATGATTGATGAGAGTGAACCCGAGGCATGGGATTGTTGCAGATGTTGCAGCGTTGGTGTGTGGTCTTGCATTACCATGCTGAAGAAGAAGGTGGCCCACATGTGGAAAAACTCTTCAAACTCAAAACTTGATTCACACACTGTTTCTCATGCACTAATATAATTACATTACGCACCACCATGTCACACACCACACAATTTCAAACCCTCCAGCAGTAAAGAGTTGCAACTTGCATCAGTGAAGTGGGTTAGTTGCCCAAGTAGCATGCATGACATGCTATACTTCAGCCATTATTGAAAACAAAATAAAACATTCAGACATTACTTTTCAGCATGCCCTTTAAATAATTCTGAAATTTAGTAACAAGGCAGTGTGTCTCCTGTTAAATATAATTTGCTTGAAATAGTATGATGGAAATTTTAGGATGCAAACAAGAAACAACTCACCTGCAAACATTAGCAGGTGGTGCATAAACATATGTTGTGTATGTGTTTGCTTACATACACTACCTGATAAAGAGTTTCCCAACACCCCACTGTAAGGTGGAATTGCATCTACATCTACATCTACATGATTACTCTGCAATCACATTTAAGTGCTTGGCAGAGGGTTCATCACCACAATCATACTATCTCTCTACCATTCCACTCCCGAACAACGCGCGGGAAAAACGAACACCTAAACCTTTCTGTTCGAGCTCTGATTTCTCTTATTTTATTTTGATGATCATTCCTACCTATGTGGGTTGGGCTCAACAAAATATTTTCGCATTCAGAAGAGAAAGTTGGTGACTGAAATTTCGTAAATAGATCTCGCCGCGACAAAAAACGTCTTTGCTTTAATGACTTCCATCCCAACTTGCGTATCATATCTGCCACACTCTCTCCCCTATTTCGTGATAATACAAAATGAGCTGCCCTTTTTTGCACCCTTTCGATGTCCTCCGTCAATCCCACCTGGTAAGGATCCCACACCACGCAGCAATATTCCAACAGAGGCTAAGAGGTCAAGTGTGTTTTCGCAACCATTTACAATTCGTGTGGGTTCGTGGACTAACTGCTCGAAAAAATTTTCGGAGAAAGCATTTAGGACAATCTCAGAAGATGTTTTCTGCCTACCACCGGTTTTGAACAAGTATTTTTGCCAACATATCGAGGGAAGGTTGAAGTCCCCACCAACTATAACTGTATGAGTGGGGTATTTATTTGTTACGAGACTCAAATTTTCTCTGAACTGTTCAGCAACTATATCATCGGAGTCTGGGGGTCGGTAGATGGAGCCAATTATTAACTTAGTTCGGCTGTTAAATATAACCTCCACCCATACCAATTTGCACGGGGTATCTACTTCGACTTCACTACAAGATAAACCACTACTGACAGACACAAACACTCCACCACCAATTCTGCTTAATCTATCTTTCATGAACACCATCTGAGACTTCGTAAAAATTTCTGCAGAACTTATTTCAGGCTTTAGCCAGCTTTCTGTACCTATAACGATTTCAGCTTCTGTGCTTTCTATTAGCGCTTGAAGCTCAGGGACTTTCCCAGCACAATTACAACAATTCATAACTACAATTTCGACTGTTCCTTGATCCAAGCACGTCCTGTATTTGCCATGCATCCTTTGATATTGCAGCCCACCCCGTACTTTCCCGAGGCCTTCTAACCTAATAAACCGCCCAGTCCACGCCACACAGCCTCCGTTACCCGTGTAGCCGCCAGCTGAGTGTAGTGAACTCCTGACCTATTCAGCGGAACCCGAAACCCCACCACCCTATGGCGCAAGTGAAGGAATCTGCAGCCAACATGGTCGCTACTAAATTTCACACGAGGTGGACCAGCCAGTATAAAAGGAGGTGGAGAGTATTGAGTTATCAGTAGAAAAGCAGTAACAGCAGAGTGAGTCAGTCGGGAGAGCTCAGTGACTTTGAACATGGAATATTATTGTATGCCATCAAAGTAACAAATACTTTAGGGACATTTCAGCCTTTCTGAAACTGCCCAAGGTGTCTGTTTGTGATGTAACTAGAAGTGAAAAACATAGAGGAACAATCACAGCTAAACCAAGACCAGGTAGATTTCATGTACTGACAGACAGGCACTGTCGAGGGTTGTGAGAGATGATTGTAACAAATTGCATGAAATCAGTGGAAAGGATCATTTTTGAGCTCCAAAGTGCTACCAGATCAGATAGCATAATGAATGTATAGGGAGTTTAAAATAATGGGCTACAATGGACAAGCAGCTCCTTATAAGCCATACCTTTCTGTAGCTATCCCAAGCGACATTTGAGGTGGTGTATAGAGTGACACCACTGAACAGTGAATGACAGGAAATGAGTTATTTTGAGTAGTGAATCACATTATACCCTGTGGCAAAATGACTGTAGGGTTTGGGTTTGCTGAATGCTTGGAGAATGTTACCTGCCATCATATGTAGTGCCGACAAGTGGTGTCGCGGTATGGGGGGTGTTTTTCATGGTTAAGGCGTGATCTCCTTATTGAGACCAAGCGAGGTGGCGCAGTGGTAGCACACTGGACTCGCATTCGGGAGGACGACGGTTCAATCCCGCATCCGTCCATCCTGATTTAGGTTTTCCGTGATTTCCCTAAAGCGCTCCAGGCAAATGCTGGGATGGTTCCTTTGAAAGGGCAAGGCCGACTTCCTTCCCCACCCTTCCCTAATCCGATGAGACCGATGACCTCGCTGTTTGGTCTCTTCCCCCAAACAATCCATCCAAGCCAAAGATGGAGAACTCGACTCTCCTTATTGAGCTTAAGAAACTGCTAAATATGAGAGGATATGAATACCTTTTACGGCATGGTGTACTACGTACATGATGTAGAAACAGTTCAGAGACAATGAGTGATTGTTTTCAATGAGTGATTGTTTTACCCTGACTATGGGCCCTATCATCTGTGAGGCAATAGTTTCTGGACAATATCATTCTTGAAATGGACTGGCCTCCCCAGATTCCTGACCTGAATCCAATGAAACACTTTTGGAACGCATTAGAATGTTAACTTCGCTACAGATCCCAGTATCCAACATTACTATTTTCTCTGGTTTCAGTTTTTGAGGAAGAAAGGGCTACCATACTTACACTGACATTCAAATGATCCATCATAAATGTGAAGAATGGACTCACCCTATATTAATCTCCACTAACAAATGCCTGGATACTTTTGATCAGATAGTGTATATTGTGAGGAAGAGTAGTAGCTCTAAAGTTAATAAGAATTGTTCAGTGAAATATGTTTATGTGCCACCCATGAATTATTTGTTGATGAGCGCTTTCCTTACCTCAGTATTGTGTTCTTAAAAGAGTACAAAAATAATATGTAAGATAACATTTTAAGCATTATGAAATCAGTATAAAACATATAATGGTCAAATCCATGTATTTACAAGTTTACTGCCTCATTTATTTCTTTTACTTAGTTTGTATCTTATCTACAAGAATTAATGCAATAATTAAATTGACAGTACATTTAACTTTTGTGTGAAAGCACATTATGAGTCTCGTATCATGTGTGAAAACTGCTAGTTATGTTTACTAATGACTGCTGTAAGTTGGGCAGCTCGAGTATCATATTTTGTGTGACCTGGTCTTCTGGGGATATTCTGCTCACATCAGCAACATTTGAAGGTGTGGAAGAAGGCTTTTTAAGTGATTTATGTGGCTGATAATAGTTATTCTGTCTGTACCAGATCTAAAATAGTCGTATTGGGAATGTTTATTTCTACAGTTTGATGAGGTGCTGGAGGAATTTCAACATCAGTGATATCTTTCCATAAAAGATCACTTTTTGCTTTTTACACACAGTGGTAAAACTGTTTGTCAGACAATGCCTTTCATAGCATAACAGATATGTGTAATTTTGATGTTATTTCGTAAGATATTCACTGCACTGCTTGTTCTTCTTACTTTATAATTATCCCCTTCCTATTTCAAATTTTTATCTCAGAAATCCCAGTTCTAATCTGGATTATCTGAGCATTAGAGCCTGGCTTTTATTTGTTTGTTTGTTTGTTTACAACATGCTGCATTACACACTATTTGTAACCCTACAGGTATGCATTTTGTGTGTGTGTGTGTGTGTGTGTGTGTGTGTGTGTTGTGTGTGTGTGGTGCAATGTTTTTGTTGAATTATGTTGATGGTGGTAATGAGGAGAAATGGAGGAGGGTGAAACCCAGTGCCGGGACATAGCTTGCTCCTCATGAATAGCACCAAGGGAGCCACCAAGCTTAACGTCCCCTTCCAAACAGATGGGTCACCATCAACAGTGTCACATGTGCTCAGTTCATGAGAGACTGTGGAGAGGTTTGGTATTTAAACCAGGGTGTTGGCACAGAGTCTAGTGATCAGGAACTTTAAGCCAGTACCTCTTCTCGTCCCCTTGCCAGCCAAATTTAGTGAAAATTTTTTGCAGCACCAGGATTCGAACTGGCTTACCCTTGGGTCAAGCACCACCGCACAGGTGTGCTTTAGCAACCTTGGCCACACAGGGGGGAACTGGTTCCTGTTGTGGTTTAGATATATCAACTCAAAATATAAATTATTGCTTTTTGTAATGTTGATTCCACAAGCTATCTGAGTATTCCTACTTGAACAAGCAATTCTGATTGAGTGAGAACTTTTCTGTATTCAACTGACAACAAACTACAGTGTGTGTCACGTCTAAATTATTTTATCATGTTAGTGTTCTGTTTTTTTCCTTGCAGAATTGTTGGTCGCTAGTGGACACTGAAAAACTCGTATTTCCAAAACTATGGAATGTGCTGCGTGAAGGTGGCTATGGAAATGCAGTGACAATTTTCCCAAACCTGCTTCCTTTCCTTAGCAAGCTGCCTGCTTCTACATATGCAGATGATGGTGGCTTTTGTGAGCAGTTCTTTTCCAGTTTGCGGCAAGGGTAAAAGTTTTATTCTTACTTTGTTTTCTAATTTGAAATAAACTAATGTGCCCAGAAATAGTCTTTTGTTAAGTACCACCCTCACCTTTCTATAGTTTTAAGAGTGTGAAACCCTCTTGTCCAGCTTTGCAATGTTCACAACAATTTGACCCTTGCACATTGTCGTCTTGTAAGACTTTCCATTTGTGCCTCTCTCTCACTCACTCATTTTGAGATCATCTTATATCATTTCCAAAATCTACAGAAAATGATGTTACATATTGTTATTAAGTATAATTGCTTATGTAAAATGTATTAACATAGTGACATTTGTAACACATTAAGCTCCTATATCCACTGACTATGTGAATTATTTTTGTTCCAATGCTCTAAATAATATTTTACTTCCGCATTTGGTAGTCATATCTGGCAGACAGCTGTCACAAATGATGATTCCTGTCTTCCAGTAACGATGACACGTTGAGTTGCAGACAGGCACAACAAAAAGGCTGTTACAAATTTAGCTTTCTTCTAAAGCCTTTTCCAGAAAAGAAAACACACACACATTCACACAAGCAAGTACACGTCATACACATATGACTGCCATCCTTGGCAGCTTGGACCGGAATGCATTGGTTGGCACTCCGGTCTGAGCTGCCAGAGGTAGCAGTCATGTGTGCATACTTGCTTCTTGCTTATGTGAATATATATGTGTGTGTGTGTGTGTGTGTGTGTGTGTGTGTGTGTGTGTTTGTGTGTGTGTGTGTGTTCTTTTCTGGAGAAGGCTTAGGCCAAGAGCTAAATGTCTAACAGTCATTTTGGTGTGACTGTCTGCAACTCAACATGTCATCTTTATGGTGAGTAGCAATCGTCATTTTCCTAATATTGTTGACATTCCAATCTGTAGTTTCCATAGTTTGATTATTCCTACCTTCCTGTAGGTTGATTAATCCTATCTTCCTGTTCTCACAAAAACCTCTTATCCATTGTAACTGATTCCTGTAGTTGTTTTTTCTGCTGTACGATAAGAATTTCTGTTATTTCTGTAGCACATTGCAAAATACTTGAAGATATTTGAGAAATATGTGAGAAGCATAGTGAATGAAAATAGACACTAAGTCTCTTCCCCCAAACAACCCAACCCAACCCCTTGAATCCATTTAAGTTATTAAACACAATCAAATTTTGTTTCAAACAAATACCTGAATACTATCAGTTCATAGAAATTATACTAGATTTTAGATTATACTAGATTTTAGATAATATTTGTGAAGAAGTTTACAGGATAGATGGTTGTGTTTAATTATATGCATTAAATACTTAACAGTGACTCTTGTAATATTAACTAAAAGCAGTATTTTACGTCATCAGTTACTGTATGTCCTCATGCCAACAATTAACCCTCTCTCATTACTTTTTCCTCTTCCAAACCCTTCATTATCTTTTTTTGTGCTGTGTAATATATAACATAATCTTTATTTCCTTTCTTTCAGATTCAAGCAGAAAACAGTACAGCAGAGCATTTCAGAAAACCATGCTGTTGCCAAATGTTATATTGAATGTTTCCGCTACTTGATAAGCATGAAGAACAATGATATAGAATTTTGCAAATTGTTGCACAGGGAGCAGGTAAAGAACAATATAAACATTGTGTTAAAACAACACTATTAAGGACCTCAGATTAAAATAAAAAGTGTCTAAATGCACATTTTTCCAAAATATATGCAGTCATCAATATTGTAGTTTGGATAATCAATCAGTTTGAAATATTCTTGCACAAAAATTGTCACTAATTTCTATGTAAAAGCATGTCCATTTTTCTGTATTAAACTACAACGGTAACAACATCATAAGCAACATTTTGACATCCACTGTTACATAGGATTGTTCTGCAGACTTCTCCAGACATTCCAGTCTTAAGCTATACAAATCTATTTTGCACCTGCATGTTTTCTGTTATCATCTACACATCTTCCATTAGTTCATTGGCTTGGTCTTTCCTTGTCTCGTGAAATCCAACGAAGTACTTCCTTGGCCCATTTCATTATCATTACAGTTATAATTACATTTTTCGCTGCAGTTTGTTGCTTGTTATATTTGTTTGTCTTCCTTTGTCACCCAGTAATGCTTCTAACACACAGTTCTGGTTTTTGAGACACTGTACTAACAATCAAGAGGATAGCAATCCAATTCCTTTTTTGGACATGCAGGTCTAGGTGTTCTGTGGTATCCCTAAATTGATTAAAGTGAAGACCAGTGAGGTTCCTTTAAAAAGGACACATCTAATTTTTGTATAAAATGATTAGTAAGGGACTAATATTGGCAGCTCATCTGGTGAACTAAGTTGCAGCCCTAGTTGCAGAGCATCAGTAATGTATAACCTTTTTGATATTATTGTTATGTTCTGTCAAGCACCGATGAAGAATTCAATGAATTTAATTAATTTGCTACCTAATGAACTGCCAGTGTTCACTAGAGAAACTGTTTGAATGTCCATTTTCTGTGAAGTTGATGGGAATAGAAATTTTATGAACAATTGTCTCCCAGTTCTAAATTTGATGATGTAAATAATTACTGTTGTTCTGTGATCAGATATATTGTACTGTAGACAGAAATTTTGTACAACAATGTATAAATGTGTTCAGAGTTCTGAGTAACACTGTATGTGTAAATATGTTTTGACATTACCCATGCCCATGCACGTAGACTTACATATTATACACAGAAAATAATTCATCAAATGGAAGAATCACTCATAAACTGTAAAATTACAAGGAGGCAGGATGCCCAAGTACAGGGTTATTACAAATGATTGAAGAGATTTCACAGCTCTACAATAACTTTATTGTTTGAGATATTTTCACAATGCTTTGCACACGCATACAAAGACTCAAAAAGTTTTTTTAGGCATTCACAAATGTTCGATATGTGCCCCTTTAGTGATTCGGCAGACATCAAGCCGATAATCAAGTTCCTCCCACACTCGGCGCAGCATGTCCCCATCAGTAAGTTCGAAAGCATCGTTGATGCGAGCTCGCAGTTCTGGCACGTTTCTTGGTAGAGGAGGTTTAAACACTGAATCTTTCACATAACCCCACAGAAAGAAATCACATGAGGTTAAGTCGGGAGAGCGTGGAGGCCATGACATGAATTGCTGATCATGATCTCCACCACGACCGATCCATCGGTTTTCCAATCTCCTGTTTAAGAAATGCCAAACATCATGATGGAAGTGCGGTGGAGCACCATCCTATTGAAAGATGAAGTCGGCGCTGTCGGTCTCCAGTTGTGGCATGAGCCAATTTTCCAGTATGTCCAGATATACGTGTCCTGTAACGTTTTTTTCGCAGAAGAAAAAGGGGCCGTAAACTTTAAACCGTGAGATTGCACAAAACACGTTAACTTTTGGTGAATTGCGAATTTGCTGCACGAATGCGTGAGGATTCTCTACCGCCCAGATTCAGACATTGTGTCTGTTCATTTCACCATTAAGAAAAAATGTTGCTTCATCACTGAAAACAAGTTTCGCACTGAACGCATCCTCTTCCATGAGCTGTTGCAACCGTGCTGAAAATTCAAAGCGTTTGACTTTGTCATCGGGTGTCAGGGCTTGTAGCAATTGTAAACGGTAAGGATTCAGCTTTTTTCCGTAAGATTTTCCAAACCGTCGGCTGTGGTACATTTAGCTCCATGCTTGCTTTATTCGTCGACTTCCGCGAGCTACGCGTGAAACTTGCCCGCACGCGTTCAACCGTTTCTTCGCTCACTGCAGGCCGACCCGTTGATTTCCCCTTACAGAGGCATCCAGAAGCTTTAAACTGCGCATACCATCGCCGAATGGAGTTAGCAGTTGGTGGATCTTTGTTGAACTTCGTCCTGAAGTGTCGTTGCACTGTTATGACTGACTGATGTGAGTGCATTTCAAGCATGACATATGCTTTCTCGGCTCCTGTCGCCATTTTGTCTCACTGCGCTCTCAAGTGCTCTGGCGGCAGAAACCTGAAGTGCGGCTTCACCCGAACAAAACTTTATGAGTTTTTCTACGTATCTGTAGTGTCTCGTGACCATATGTCAATGAATGGAGCTACAGTGAATTTATGAAATCGCTTCAATCATTTGTAATAGCCCTGTACTTAACTTTAAGGAGGCAAAATTCCAAGTATTGCTGACAGACATATTTAAAGGTTGTCTGCCTAGGGACACACAATACACAGTTGATGAGCATGCCCTACAGCAGAATGCCTGCAACACACAAGGGCATTTGCATCGTCTTACCCCCAGTACTAGTTTTCTGAATTCCAGAGATCAGAATTTGCTATGTGGTATATATCTTCGCCCCTCATCACCCTCTATATGTTAACCCTTTCACTGTGTGGCTATGTATATATGTCATGCCACACTTCCCCACATGTTGAGGACGTGTATATGTGCCTCACTTGGGTTTTCCTTCAGTACTGTGAATGTCGGAATGCATCCTGAGTCACCACTGTTGCGGACGAGTTACTTCCATATCTGAGTGAATAGAAACATTTTTGAGTATTCATCATGCAACATATGTGTCTCATTGTGTGATGTCATTTGCAAAAAACTGATTTCGATATCTTGAATCGTTTATGAGATATGACAATTGTTATGACCATATGATTCGCGACGTGCAGGGACATGAATGGGTGCATTGCGTGCGACTGTCCTTTGGATATGAAATGTAATAATTCAGGAATGAAATGAAATATCCTACTCTCAGTTTTAAATAAAATTTAAATATCTTATGTACATTTCATTTGCTGAAATGTTTAAGCTAAAATCAGCCACACACACAAAGCCTACACAAAGCGTTATTGCCTCTGTTAAAATCTTTAAAATTTCACATATTACTTTACTTAATATGATGCAGCACAGTAAGTATGGCATATAACGAAAAGGGAATCAATCTTTTATTGAATGAAGATATCATACTGTAAGATGTGCAAAAATCAATTTTTTTCACCAAACAGTTTTCTTAAAGACCGGTGAGAAGTATTTCATAGCAGATGACAAGCCCGCATCAACAGAACTGAGTGCATCACACTTGACCATTCATGAGATATAAAACCCAATAACTCGAAAATGAAACAAAATATCATTCTGCTCTCAGTTTTAAATAAAATTCTGATATCTTGTGTATACTTCATTCACTGTAATGTGTGAGCTAAAATCAAACATATGTAAAGTTTATGCCGTGCGTTTTTACCTCTGCAAACTCTTTAACATTTCGTGCTGTATTTTACATAATTTGATGCAGTGCAGTAAGTATGGCAGTTAAAGAAAAGAAATTCAGTTCTTTATCGAGGTTCTGCATGGAATAGGACAGGAAAGGAATATGTGGAAAACACTGACAAGGAGAAGGAACAGGATGATAGGACATCTGTTAAGACATGAGGGAATGACTTCCGTGGTACTAGAGGGAGCTGTAGAGGGCTAAAGCTGTAGATCAAGACAGAGAATGGAATACATCCAGCAAATAATTGAGGACATAGGTTGCAATAGCTACTCTGAGACAAAGAGGTTGGCACAGGAGAGGAATTTGTGGTGGCCCACATCAAACCAGTCAGAAGACTGATGACGCACGCACACACACACACACACACACACACACACACACACACACAAAAGATATTAGACGGTAAGCTGTGAAAAAATAGTTTTTGAAAAATTGAATGATAAGTATTTCAAATCGGCCAGAATGCTGGCTCTCAGCACAGCACCAGCACTTGACGAGCAGTACAGCCATAATAAAATCTGCCTCACCATGGAATGCAAAGAGCATGTCAAGTAGCAAAAGGATTAATGAACTTAACCTGTGGTTAGTGTAGTTGAGTCCAGGAGGGTGATGGGGTTCGAAGATATACAGTGTACTGAATAGTGAATTTCCATCGTCAGAGTTCAAGAAAACTAGTATCCCTACTACTCCTTTTTTACATTTGGAGGATTCCATTAGTAATTACTTTTTTATTTTTTTATCGCCATTCCTGTCCCTCTTCCTTTCTCCTTTTGTCTCAATTTGGGTTTCTTCCCCTCTCCTTTCCTCTTCTCCGTTGTACTATTCATCCCTCTTATCATTTCTCTTTGTCTTAATTGATCTTATTTTGCATTCTCTCCTCCATCACCTTTGAACTGAACCTCTCCCACTTCATCTTTTTCTCCCCTTGTCCTTGCAGCAAGTGAGACCCTCTCAGTACGGCATCTGAATGACCTGCTCTTCCTTGCCAACCCTACCCAGAAATCCATCTTTCCTTCCTGATAAATTAACTGACTGTTACGAAAGCTGAGTAGGTTGTTTTAACTTTAAAATACATTTAAATATACTGTTTAGGCACGTGTGCATATCACCGGTACTCAGTATTTCATCCTCTGGAGGTAAGTACTAGCCATTCATTCCATCCCCTTCAAATTTCACTAAAGTATACTTCAGTTAAGGAAGACACGTGTACTTGTCATTGTGGACTGCTCAAGTCAGTGTTTAAGAAAATTGTAGGCCTTAATTGATATTTTTTGTGATTTTGTTTTGCAGCTAATGTCTGTCATTGAACTTGCCTTAACAGAACGTACAGTTAACTGTGGAATGCTATTCAGAGAAGTTTCAAATCTCATTCATCACTGGAGCAGGAACAGGCATAATGCTTTGCATGCTGAACTGCTAAGTTTGTTTTGGTGTGGACTATCGGAAATGTACATGAAGATACTGAAACCTCCAGGGCATGACTCAATGCAGCCACAGGAAACCCCGGCAGAATGGAAGGTGGACCGTGTTGTGGACTTGTGTGCTTTGTTAAAATGTCCCGCTTCTGAGATTCCAAAAAGTGTTTCAAAAGTTAGGTTTTCATCTAAAGAAATAATTGACAATGAAGTGAGTGAAAATGAAAATTGTGAAACTGACAATCAGGTATCATTAACTGTTTTCAGCGAAGATCATGCTGACGAATTTGCCAAAGAATTGAGTCGTTTGAGCTGTGAATTGGCAACTGTGTTTATTAATGAGTTGAAAAAATGTCACGTTTCTGCATATATTAAACCCCTGAAAAATTTGGTGAACTCTGCACTAAGCAGTAATGACTTACTGAATGCTGTGGGGAGCACTGACCAAAATGAAGAACAGAAAATACATGAACTGCAAAAGCTTTTGGATGAAACATTCTGTGCTTGGTTGCAGGACAAAGCCAGGTGCTCTGAAGCTGTTGTCGAATTAATATTTTCATTATTGATGCATGTTTCCACCGAAATGAAGGATCGAGTTATTCACCGTTTGTATGAGGTATGTTTTAATCCTAATTTTCTTACCATAATGTTTGAATTTGAAATTAAGGCTAAGACCAGACTACTTTACTCTTTCTTAATCTTGGGGACTAAAAAAAGGCACTAAAACAGAGTAAAATGTTACCACTTCAATTTATGGAAGCATCCGAATGCCACACAGGAATGGCCACATAAAACTAGACGTAGGAGAAGGAGATGCCACAGTGAGATTCATTGGAAGAATCTTAAGGAAATGTAATTAGACTATGTAAGAACGAGCTTACAAATCCCTCAATCATTCAGTTCTCAAGTAATACTTGTCATTGTGGGACCCTTATTAAGCACAATTAATGGAGGAGGTAGGAAAAATTGAAGTAAGGGTGGCATGTTTTGTCACAGATTCATTTTCATTTAATTAGCACAAGAGTGTCAAATAGATGCTGTGGGAGAGGTGTTGTGCGTTGTGGAGAGATTTCCTGTTAAAAGTTCTAGAGCACACGTTCCAAGACAAGTCGGGCAATGTATTACTTGTTCTCACATACATGTTACTAAATGACTGTGATGATTCACCATTAGCAATATGAACAGGATAGGTGTGAAAGTGTAGTGCTAGCAGATGTAGCCTTCACTATACACTTTAAGATGGCATTGGAGTATAGGTGTGGATGTAACTGTGTCCTAAAATAACATCCTGTGTGGCATCAGAGTACAATGTGGCTGATAGTTTTCTGTGGGATATCTCTGCAACTAACATGTACCTGGTTTGAAGTAACACTATTTTGTATGGCTGTTTTGTTTTGTTACTCTGTTTCAACTTTTTTATATTCCATTTAGTATTCAAATTACATTCTTTCAGTACTTTATATATTGCTCCACAAATTTTATAACTATCCTTTAGTTATAAGTGGAAATAACAGTCCTGCCTAATACACCGTTCGATATATCTGGCAGATTTCTGAGTCCCACAGATCAGTGCTTCTGTGGCTCCTGAAGATGTGTGTCAAACACGTTGGTGATAAGGATGTAATTTACTTTATTCGTGGAGAGAAGATGAGTGGAGAACTTGTTGCACTTTCTGGAGAGGTATCATCTTGTTCTGATTGTGATGGTGGGGATGCCCTTGAAATTCTTCGTTTCTGTCTCAAGACTCCAGCCATTGCAGGTACAACTACATTAATATTAGTTTATAAGTTATTTCAATTAATATACATCTTTTATGAAATCCTCCCCCACTCCACCAAGAGTGTCTTTCCGCTGTCCACCTAACCTTCGTAACCTCTTAGTTCACCCCTATGAAATCCCCAAACCACCTTCCCTACCCTCTGGCTCCTATCCTTGTAACCGCCCCCGGTGTAAAACCTGTCCCATGCACCCTCCCACCACCACCTACTCCAGTCCTGTAACTCGGAAGGTGTACACGATCAAAGGCATTTACCAACTGACCTGCCTACACTGTGACGCATTCTATGTAGGAATGACCAGCAACAAACTGTCCATTCGCATGAATGGACACAGGCAGACAGTGTTTGTTGGTAATGAGGATCACCCTGTGGCTAAACATGCCTTGGTGCACGGCCACCACATCTTGGCACAGTGTTACGCCGTCCGGGTTATCTGGATACTTCCCACTAACACCAACCTATCCAAACTCCGGAGATGGGAACTTGCTCTTCAATATATCCTCTCTTCCCGTTATCCACCAGGCCTCAATCTCCGCTAATTTCAAGTTGCCGCCACTCATACCTCACCTGTCATTCAACAACATCTTTGCCTCTGCACTTCCACCTCGACTGACATCCCTGCCCAAACTCTTTGCCTTTACAAATGTCTGCTTGTGTCTGTGTATGTGCGGATGGATATGAGTGTGTGTGCGAGTGTATACCTGTCCTTTTTTCCCCCTAAGGTAAGTCTTTCCGCTCCTGGGATTGGAATGACTCCTTACCCTCTCCCTTAAAACCCACATCCTTTCGTCTTTCTCTCTCCTTCCTTCTTTCCTGATGAGGCAACAGTTTGTTGCGAAAGCTTGAATTTTGTGTGTATGTTTGTGTTTGTTTGTGTGTCTATCGACGTGCCAGCGCTTTCGTTTGGTAAGTCACATCATCTTTGTTTTTAGGAATATATATCTTTTTGTATGAGACAGTACACAACACTCAAATTAAATGTCACAAAGAAAAAGCCTTTTTAATATGAACAAAAATAAGCCAGTTTTCTTGATTGTATTTTTAAAGAGAAACCCATGTTTATAATTATAGTAATCACATATTCTCTTTTCTTCGTGTAACATACAAACTTTGGTACGAATTGTTCAAATGATAGACAAAGCCAGTAAAAGAGAAATAATTGTCATTTGGCCACAAGATGTCACTTTAACCAAGCTGGTGCTGTGACGTTATTGTGGCAAACATGTGAATTTCCAGAGATACCTGCACCACACACAAGAATATCTGGATGAAATAGCATTTTAGACTGTGTTGTTACTATAGGTGAAACATGACGTCACCATTTTTAGCAGCAGAATTGTCTTGAATATGTATGTCCAGGCAAGTACAGCATGCTGTTATTCAATTTTTGTTCAAAGAACATCTCTCGTAAAGTTAAATTCATCATCAAATTCAAACTGTGTATAGGGAAGCATGCTTCAAATGTAGCTGTGTGTAAGAGTAATGTTCCCGATTTCAGAGTGGCTGACAAAGTAAAGTAGCATATTTTGTGTGCTGTCAAGTGCTGTGCAAAGACTTTGGATATTAGAAATTTTTTTCTGCAAAATGTACTTTGACACCTTCGTAATGAGCAGAAAGACTTGCATGCGGAAGCTCGTACATCTGATGTGATACCTGTATGAAACAGCATTCTTGGACTGTGTTATGGCTATAGATCAAACATGATGTCACCATTTCCAACAGGTAACGTAAAGTGTGTGTCAGTCACGGAGAGGTCCATTTCTGCCTAGGGCTGTGAAAGCGCAGTCAACTCCTGTGGCTGGAAGGGTCATGTTGAGTCAGGGACTATTGATTTTGGAGTGAATTCATGTCAGGACTACACACAACTTTCTAAGGATTGTTAAAAACAAGTGGTCTGGCAAGTTGTTACAAGTTGCAATTTTGCTTCATGATAACCATGCACTAACAAGGCAGAACAGGATGGTCTACAGTCTTTCTAATGAAATGTATTGCATCACCCTCTATGTAGTATGAATCTCTCACTTTGCAATTACCATGTGTTTGATTCCTGGATGAAGGCCCTGGAAGGTCATCACTTCATCTGCTGTTGAGTAGCGTCTAATGGAGTAGAAAGTTTTTGCTTCTTCAGGCTTTGACATTCTTCAGAAAAGGTATACTACAGAAAAACAAGTACCATATTGGGACAATAGCTTAAGCAAGGGGAGTGATTATCTGTTGATTGAGTAATAAGTACACTGTTTTTGTTCCACAGATTTTTGTTTATTTCAAACTAGTTTTCAGCTTGTTGGGTCATCTTCAAGAAACAACTGACTAGCTTCCGGAAGGGACATGAGTTCTTAGGTAACCAAACATTGTAAGCAAAGATACAATCCACTTGCATCGAGTGTTGTGAATCAAACTTGTTTCTTAATGTTGAAATTACACTTTACCTAATGGCCAATATTAAGCACAATAAATTATTAAACTAAACATTATTACAGGTTAAATGGTTATAATGCTAAAGTCTGTGAGCTCTTGACATTGGCTGAGAAATTGTTAAATTGAGCTCTCTCCCGAATGAAGACAGATCCATTGAATGATCTGTTGAGAGGTGCTTCAAAATTGAAGGATGAAATCTTATGGACTATCAAAGCAGAGGCAGCTTTCTGCTAAGTGAAAGCTGCCATCGCCGAAGCTACGCTGTTAGCACATCCTGTCACTCAGGCCCCCCCTCGCTTTGGTGATAGATGCATAGTTAACAGCGATAAGCACTGTACTACAGCAGCAAATAGAACAGTGTTGGCAACCTCCTGCCTTTTTTTTTTACCCAGAAGATTTTACCAGCAGAATGAGGCTAGTCGACACACAATTGTGACCTACATGTGGCGCATCCTGCCATATGCTCGAAGGGCATCAGTTTATTGTGGTCGTCAACCACAAGCCACTGACATTTGCATTTCATCAGAAGACAGACTAGGCATCACCTGACACCTACACCATTTAGATTACATAGGTCAATTTCAGATGCATGTAATCACATGGGATAGTCTGAATGTCCCATTGGGTGCTCTCTCTTGTGTTGAAACACTCACAGCTGCAATCAGCAGTGAAGCTCTTGCTAAGTCGCACCACCTCGATCCATAGCTATGTGCATTACTGGAGTAACCAACTAACTTGCACCTCAATATGTCCCAGTACCACCAGCAAACATGTGGGTGTATTGTGATGTTTCAGCAGCGAAGACACAACTGTTGCCCCTATGGTTTTAACTCCAGGCCACTGCATCATTATATAACTTGGCACTTCCAGGGACCTGGGTACATTGAATCTTGTAAAACATGCTTTTGTGTGGCTGATTATGGACAAAGCGTGCAACTGGTTTGTGCACCAGTGTTACCCTCATCCAAAGGCTTCGCTTACCCTTATGCCTCTGGACTGCTTTTTGCCTCCCCTATGGGTGATACAATGACTGAAACTATTAGCCAGATTCATTTCAGCATGCCTCTTCATGTTAACACAGATCAAGACCAAGAAGTTGAGTTGTATTTATTTAAAGCTCTCTCCACCCTGCTAGGTATGAAGTATATTGACACTACAGCTGACTACACTGCAGCTAACAGACTTGTGGAATGACTGCGCTGGTAATTGAAGGCAGCACCAAAATGTCACAATTCACAACATTGGACAAAAACATTATCCATTGTGCTTCTAGGCCTCCATGCATCCATTAAGGAAAATCTTGAGGCTATATTAAGTGATCTCATATCTGGCCAAACAATACAACTACCAGATAAATTCCTTGAGCATGTACCTAATGACTTCATCGATGCATCTGACTTTGTCTCCAGGCTGTGGCCGCTGATCCAATAACTCCACCTGTCGCACCACAGTGCCATCTCACTCATCATCATTTTATTTTCAAGGATCTAGCAATGTATGACCAAGTCTTTGTCTGGTACGACACGGTATGCAAGCCACTCCAATCCCCGTAGATGGGCCTTACACAGTCCTCAGCAGCACTGGAAAGACTTTAAGACTGATATTATGTTTACTCCCACCTCAGTCTCTGTGGATCATCTAAAGCCTGCATTTTGCAACTTCACCATTGGTACATGCAGTCCACCTACTCTGCCTACTGCAAATATAGCACTCTCAGTTACCATCAACCGACCTGTCATGAACTAGCCACAACAATCAGCAGACACCAAACTTACGGATGCTGCAGCAGACATGACTATACTAGAGTGTGCTGCAAACAGTAGTCCACAAAATACTGCAGTGGGTTCCACAAAGCAAGAGATCATGTGAACGAGACACAACGTCTGTTTCAACACCAAATATCATTGACACTAGTGTGAGTGAGTTATTGATCGCACATTACAGTGTCTGTAGTGACATCATGCAGTGTTAAACAATATTATGAAAAGGAAAATTGCTACTCACCATATAGTGGAGATGCTGAGTTGCAGATAGACTATCACTAATAAGCTTTTGGCCAGCAAGGCCTTCATCAAAAATAGACCACACACACACACACACACACACACACACACACACACACACACACGGGTGCGTGCGCGTACGTGTACGCGAACACAGCTCACACACATGACTGCAGTCTGTGGCAACTGAAGCCATACCACAGACTGCATTTGTGCGTGTGATTTTCTCTTTTGTGTGTGTGTGTGTGTGTGTGTGTGTGTGTGTGTGTGTGTCAGTCATCTATTTTTGACAAAAGCCTTGCTGGCTGAAAGCTTTGTGACAGTCGTTTTGTTGTGCCTATCTGTGACTCAGCGTCTCCGCTATATGATGATTAGCAACTTTCCTTTTCATAATTTTATTACATTCCATCCTGGATTTTCCATTGATTGATTTTTGCCATACAGTGTTAAAAGTATTTATGCTCATTGATACATTCTATAACGTATGTTTAGTCTTTGTTTTGTAGTAGTTAGTTATTCCTTGCTCTTGTTGAATAAATGTTGTATGCTACTTGGATACAGTGCTTCAGTGGTATTAAAGCCTGCGGATAACTCTAATAACCAACAACATATTCCATCATTTTATGCCTTGCCACAAATTAGTGGATTAAAAAAATTAAATACAATGTTAAATTCCATACCAGACTTCAGTTGTCACGCCACTTAATTTCAGATCGTATTACTGCTGTGGCAGTGAAAGCAAAAATTATTGCTTGTTTGAATACATGCAACACCAAAACTGAATGTCATTTGCGCCTTGCTTGCATTTGAACATTCAGTGATTTGTTAGTGTACTGCTATAGCAATAATATGATCTGAAGATGGTTGCTGTCACAACCAAAACAGGTAATGCAGTGCAATAGTTGGTTGATTGTGTCAGTTAAATAAGCTTTTTAAAAAAATACTAAAGCGTATTATAGTTCTCAGTCATGCTCCTCAAAAATAAAATAAGCATAAAAATAATTTAACACCTGTTCTATTCTGTATTGTTTATATGGATAATACTGGATGTGAGTTTGTAAAAAGCGATCAGCTTCTACTCTTTAAGTCTAATGCTTCTTAAATAATACTTACAGACACAGCAGTGCCAGGCATACTCAGAGAGCTGGCAGTGGGCCTTCGAAGGACTCCACAACCTACAATGACATGCACAGTTTTGGCTTGTGAAGCAGCGGCAATGGCAGTGAACTTTGGCTCTGCTGGCATTGACCTCCTGGCAGGCGTATTCGCTCTGGCAGTATTGCACAAAGCTGAGGAGCCGGAGGTTGTCGAAGCGTGGCACAGTGTAGCACCTGAAGTTGACATCTTTATAGTTCCGTCACTGGTTGCAGAGATCAGGGCCTTGCTTCATAACTGGTGAGTGTAAGTTCTCATGTCAATATTTATCTGTTTACTGTATAAGGAAAGATATCCAGGGCAAATAGAACACAGGAAAAAGCTCTGTAGCAGAACCGATGGCATCAGTTAGCTCCTAGCTGCTGTGCCAAGACCTAATTAATTGTGGGTTTTTTATTTAGCAAATGGCGTAGCAAGTTACAAATCATACACAACAATTGAACATGAATCACATGCGTATAGTTAGATGGTGTTAATTTGATTGTGTCTTTTGTCACTGTGAAGAAGTCAGACCAATGACCACACTTAGACCAAAAGGACATTCTTCTGTAATTTGGTAGACTTCTTGTGTATTGGCATCACATTAACCTCTTGTGAAGCTGCCTTTTCCCAGTCATTTGAGGTGCATGTCAGCTGTAGTTTATTCTTATTCTGCTGGGATTGGTGTAGATTTTCCAGTTGTAATTTTTGCTGATCTGTCAGTCATGTTCCTTGGTAGTCTTTTTCTCAAAGTTCATTCATCAGTTACACAGAGCTTTAGGTGATATCTAAATAATTGTATATAAAATGGTCAGAATACTTTATGCACATTTATTATTACTTTATAGTACAGAAGAAATCAGCTGTATTGCAATCTTCATACTTTTACACAGCAAGTCAATAAACTTCAAGAAGCCTAACAACACTTAATATGTGGCAATAATACTGTATTTACATACAACAGCTGTTCCATACAAGTGACAGTATGTACATAATTCAGCCTGCTGACATGGAATTTTACATGACTGAATGCTAAACACAAACTGATTGCATGAAAATTAGCTGATGATTACGTAGTTTGGACTCATTTGAAACAATGCAGACTGACGTGGAACTTTATGTGATGGCTGCTACATGCAGAGTGACTGATACTGTTTGTAGTCTTTGAATACTGGACATGGACTGACAGTGGCTTATGTAGCAAAGTCATCAGAAGGGAAAAACCAATTGCAAAATGATTGACAAAATGTATGATGTGAAAAATGTCAATTGACCCTAAATAATGAAAAATGTGGGGTCATCTACATTTAGCACTCAAGGGAATCCGTTAAATTTCGGTTACACAATAAACCGTATGAATATAAAGTTTTTCAGTTCAACTAAATACAAGGGCTAACAATTACAAACAACTTAAATTCTGACAGTCACAAAGATAATGTTGTGAGGAAGATGAACCAAACACTGTGATTTATTGGCAGCATGCTTAGAAAATGCAACAGGTCTACTAAAGAGACTGTCTACACTACAGTTGTCCGTCCTCTTCTGGAGTACTGATGCATTGTATGAGATCCATGACAGAGGGCATTGAAGAAGTTCAAAAAAGGGCAGCTCATTTGGAATTACCATGAAATGGGTCAGAGAGTGCCACAGATACGGTACACAAGTTGGGATGCCAGTCATTAAAACGAAGGTGTTCTTCATTGCAGTGAGGTTTTCTTATGAAATTTCAATTTCCAGCTCTCTGCTGGAGGTGAAAATATTTTGTTGATGCTCACTGAATCGGAAGAATGATCACCATAATAAAATAAGAGAAATAAGAGCTCACATGTATAAAGTTAAGTGTTCATTTTTGCCATGCATTGTTCTAAAGAAATAGTGTGAAAGTGGTTTGATGAACCCTCTGTGAGACACTTGATTGTGAATTGCAGAGGGGTCATGTAGTGTAGATGTAGATACAAAACTGTCTGCCCTCCTTTGAACTGTTTCAGTGTGCTCTGTCAGTCTTCTCTGGTAAGGATCCTGTACTGCACAATAATACTCCAGAAGAGGACAACATTTTCTATTGATGACTCCAATTTAAGTTGTTTGTAATCCCTAGGTAATTAGGTGCATTGACAACTTAAAATTTGTGTGATTTATCGTGTAACTGAAATTGCATTCTAAAATAAACTTATGTTGAAATTGTGTTGCAAAGGAATATGGAATACATATGTTTCTTTGTAGCACAACTGGTAGAGTGCTGCATGTATAACATGGAGTTCGTAAGTCATCATAGAATGCAAGTTTTTCACATAAAATGTCGACTCATCCAAATACTTGGATGTAACACTTTGTAGGGATATGAAATGGAATGATCACATAGACTCAGTTGTAGGTAAAGCAGGAGGTAGACTTTGGTTTATTGGTAGAATACTGGGGAAGTGCAATCTGTCTACCTTTGTAGACTATTGCTTACAAATCACTTGTGTGATCCATTTAAGAATATTACTCAAATGTATGGGACCCTTACCAAACAGGACCAACAGGGGCTATTGAACGTATACGTTGAAGGGCAGCACAAATGTCACAGGTTTGTTTGGTCCATGGGAAAGTGTCACAGAGATGCTGAAGAAACTGAGCTGGAAGACTCTTGAAGATAGACAAAGCTACCCTGAGAAAGTCTACTTGCAAAGTTTCAAAAACCAGCTTTAAATGATGACTCTCGAAATATACTACAACCCACTACGTATCACTCATATAGAGATTGTGAGGCCAAGATTAGAATGTAATTACAGCATGCCCAGAGGCATTTCAATCATTCTTTCCACACTCCTTATGTGAATGGAATGGTGAGAATCCCTAATAACTGGTACAGTGGGCCGTACCCTCTGCCATGCACTTCACAGTGGTTTTCAGAGTATAGATGTAGACGTATACAAGACCTAATTGTTGTGATGATGAAAAAAAAAATTGTTGTCACGTACCCTTCATACCCTGCCAAAAAAATGATATTTGGAATGGCCTTGTACCTTAGTTCAGCTCCTGCATATGCAGTTCTGCTACATCCCAAGAGAGAATGTAATCCCTGGGTATTAGTTGCATTGACAGCTTAAAATTTGTGTGATTTATCAATTAACTGAAATTGCATTCTAAAATAAACTTTTGTGGAAATTGTGTTGCAAAGGAACTCGGTAAATTCTGCTCATCAAGTAACTTCTGTGAATATCATATAACTGCTTTTCAGTTAATTTATGGAATAAACAACTACTAAATACCTTATAAACAAATTCAGCTATGTGAACCGCTTATAAACTGCCACAGGACAGTGCTGTAGTTGTTTCATGCAAATATCATGTCAGTGCTGAATTTGTACATCAAAATGAGGTGTTAGACAAGCTTTTGTAGGACAGTTTCACTTCTGAGCAGTGATGCTCTGTAAGCCAATATGTATGTGACCTTGTTACATTTTCCACTTACATTAGTTGCAGAGAAACAGTAACTTCAGATCTGTTTGTGTAATATAGGCATTTTGTCACAATCGATGGTAATCCAGTTCTGTAGATTAATGTTACTTTGTTTACATGTGTTTCCCTGTTCTTATTCTATGTTGTCTTCCTTCAGTGAGGTTGCAGAAATAACAGAACAGCTGCAGCCTCTGCCCACAGAAGTCAAAGCCGAACTGTTAACAGAATTGAAGTCTGCTCGCTGTGATGACGGTATGTGGATGTCGTGGGCATGTCACCTGGCTCATCGGCTACTCGGAGAGCTGACAGGCGATGCTGTCACACCTCCGCCTCTTCCAGGTCCTTCCCATGACACTCACAGCTTTGCTGCACTCACTTTGCTGTCGGTTCAGCTACTACTTTCTCAAAAATCACAAAAAGAAAGCCAGTCTTCTTCTGATGATGATGGAGATACTGATAAACTGCTTGAGCACATGCCGGAGCTGACACATGCCCTGGCTATCGCTGATGATTTTCTTACCTGCTATGTTAATGTAAGTACCACAATCTGTTAGGCATGTGGTCTATATTTAAACTTATGGTACTTCAGAACAATATTTGTAGGTTGTTACCAGTGACTGAATAAGTAATAATAATAATAATAATAATAATAAAGATTTTATTGTCTTTAGGCCATTACAGCAATTGACAACGTCAAATGAAGTTACAATTTATAATACAGTGTGATAAGGTATTGACTACTGAAATATTTTAGCTTATATTACAATCAATGTACAGTGGGTCATCTGTTAGATTACTGCATTTTACAGTTGAAGAATTCATTGATATCATAGAATGGGTGGGCAATAAACCATTCATGCAGTCTTTCTTTGAATGTATGTTCAGGAAGATCCTGTATGGCATGTGGCAGCTTATTAAATAGCTTGTGCCCTGTGACTTCATAGCTATTTATTAATTTTGATAGTCTGTGGTAAGGCGTGTATATGTGTTTGATGCTTCTTGTGTTGTAACAATGTACATTTTCTCTACGTTTCACATCTTGTAGGTTCTTCTTCGTAAAGATTAAGACATTGTATATATAGAGGTTTATTACAGTCATAATTTTTTGTTTAGTAAATAAGGGTTTGCAGTGAGCCTTATGTGAAGAATTTGTAATTATCCTAATGGCTTTCTTCTGCAATAATAGGATGTCATGTATATGACTACAGTTACCCCACAAGATAATGCCATAGGATATTATACTCTGGAAAAATGCAAAATAAGATGATCTGATGTATGTTTCAGGTACACAATTTCTGAGTTGTCTTAATAAATAAATTACTCTAGATAGCTTACTACTAATATAGTTTACATGTTGGCCCCAGGATAACTTTTCGTCTAAATAAACTCCCAGGAATTTAACAGAACTAGGGTCATCAGATAGTGGCTTGTCTCTTAGAGTGAAGATTATCTGCTGAGTTTTATTTTCATTTAGCAGAAAACTATTTGCTCTGAACCAATATGCTGCATGAGTGAGTGTATTTTCAGCACAGGTTTTAAGATCGTTAAGACTGTTACTGCTATGGAGAAAAGTCGTATCATCTGCATACAATACTGTGGTGGATCTAATAAACGAGGGGAGGTCATTGATCATTATCAGAAACAGGAAGGGCCCCAGTACAGATCCCTGAGGCACACCTACTCTAACATTTTCTATGTTTGACATTTCCTTACCAACACAAACTACCTGTTTACGGTTGTTGAGATAAGCTTTTAATAGTCTGAGACTGTTTTCTTTGATGCCGTAGAATTCTAGTTTCTCTAGTAGTGGCATGTGCTCAACACAGTCGAAGGCCTTGCTTAGGTCACAGAATGAGACCTGAGCAAAGCCTTTGTTCTCAAAAACTTTGAGGATGTAACTGACTACCGTGTTGATTGCATCAATGGTCGACAGATTCTTCCTAAACCCGTATTGTGTAGCATTAATTATTCCTAGATTCTCAAAGTGAGATGATAATTGTTGGTACATGATGCATTCTATTACCTTGGAGAATGTGGGTACTATTGAAATAGGCCTGTAGCTAGATGGAGAGTCTTTATCTCCCTTTTTGTATACTGGGACGATCCTAGATAGTTTTAACTCATCAGGAAAATATCCCTCAAGTAAGCACTTGTTTATACAATGGGTTAAGGGGTAGAGAATGCAGTCACACACTTTTTTTAGCAGGTTGGATGATATGCCATATATATCTAAGCTATCAGATGATTTCAGTTGTTTTATGACCCCTTGTACATATCTAGGCGATACTTCGGAGAAGGTTACTATGCTTGTATTTAGTGACTGTCTACCCCAATTTTGGGAGAGTAACTCTGATGGACTAATGTCTGGTTTGATAATTGCGTCTCCTATTTCTTTCACTGAATTAATAAAAAACTCATTGAGTGTTTGTGGTGGGATATTAATTTTGTCTTTTTTAGTATCTCTGGCAGCACTGTTAATTACTTTCCACGCAGTTTTGCATTTATTGGTGGAATTATGTATGCTGTTGGCATTGTAGGTTTTTTTGGCTTGCAGGATGGCTTTTTTGTATTCATTCCTGCATTCCACATAGGCTGATTTGGCACAGTCAGACTTCATACTATTGTATATATTGTACAGTAACAAAACTTGTTTCTTTAGATCTGTCAGCTGTTTAGTGTACCATATATTTTGTCTGTTTTGAGATCTGGATTTGTGGCTGCTGTCCATTATTTTTATTTTCTTTATGGGAATACTATGGTTAAATAGGGTCAAGAATGCATTAAAAAATCTATCAAATATTATTTTGGCTGGCAGATCATTACTTGATGTGTAATGTCCATCAACACTACAATGGCCAAACCAGTCTCTGTCAGCAAGGGAATTACGAAATGTTTTAATTTTATCCTCAGTTATGGGTCTGGTAATCACAACTGTTGGGACAGGTCTGTTTGCATTGCACCTATTGAGGGGAATTTTACTTGCATAATTTAGAGATACGGAGTCATGGTCAGAGAATGGGAACACTACAACTTCGCATGTGTTTTCAGTGGTCTTGAAGTTTTCAAAGATGTTATCTAAACATGCTTTGTTTCTTGTGGGCCTGTTATTAACATGATGTAAATTGTATTGTCTTAGCAAGTTTTCCAGATCTGCAACACTACCCTTACAGTTAGTAACATCAAAATCAGCATTCAAATCACCTCCTATTGCAATATCATAATGTAGCCATTTAATATTACTTAATTCACTCAATAGCATGTCCATTTTTTCTAAAAATATGTTAATGCTTCCCTTTGGTGATCTGTACATGGATACTACTATTAGCTTATGACTATTAATGATTATACCCGTAACTTCAAAGTGCTGTTCATCACACAAGGAATTTAGGTCTAGTTTGGTTATTGTACAATTGAGTGACTGGTTGGAATAAATTGCCACACCACCTCTAATGTGCTTTTTCCTACAGTAGCTATTTACTATACTAAAATTGTCAAGTTTGGCAACTGCAAGTTCATTCTCATTAGCCCAGTGTTCACTCAGACAAAAAATATCAAACTGGTTATCAAGTCCAAACTCATTTATGATAAGTTCTTTATCTTTCAGTCCTTGAACGTTAAGGTAACATATTTTAAGATCCATGCTCTTATTGCTAACACACTGAACACTATGGTGATTGGTTTTCAAACGTTTTTCAGGGCTTATCTTTTGGATTTCTGCCTCTTGTTGCCTTTTACTAAAAAATTGTTCACTTGGAGTGGTAGCACATCTACTGTTGTATACCTACTCTTCCCTCCTTGTGATGATATTGTAGATGAAGCTGCTACTAGAGGAGTTGATGTAACTGCTGTTATGGTGTCTGGAGGCACTGTTGTGGCACCTGGTGACTGAGGAGATAAGGTGGTTGCTTCTTCTTCTCCTGCTGTTGAATCTTGCTGGTGAAGTGTGATTGGTACTGCTGCTGCTGCTGTAGGCATTGTTGTGGCAACTGGTGACAGTGGAGATTTGGATGTTGCTTCATCTTCTGCTGCTGTTGAATCCTGTTGATGAAGTGTGGTAGGTATTGCTGCTGCAGCATTTGTTATGTGTGTAGGTACAATTGCTGCTTCCACTTCTACTTCTACTGCTGCAATAGAAGTAAACATTTCTTCAGGCTCTGCTTGCGTCAAGCAAGGAACTGGAAGAGCAGCAATTACTTCTTGGTTGTCAGATGCTTTCAGTATCATGCTGATGTTTTGGCACAGAATCTTCTTGCCTCTGTTATTAAGGTGCATGCCATGTCTCGTGTAACAGTCTCTTTGCAAGGAGTCCATACTTATAAAATATGCATTTTGATAGGCCCTGCAAATCTTTGAGTATTGCCTGTTTGCTTTTATGATTTCCACGTTCACACATGACCATTCCGAAAGGTCATGCCTATGTGGAATTCCGACTACAAAAACTGATTTCTCTCCTGTTGACCGAGAATTTAGTATTGCTTTAAGGTTTCGTGTTGCACTGTGGAGGTCGTTTTTATATACATTATTGGCTCCTGCTATGACGACAATATGACGATCATTTTCAGTTTCTATGTTTCTAACGAGTTCTTGGATGGGTGCACCTGGTTTGACAATACTAGTTGCTTGTATACAATGACTGTAACGTAGTATTTTTGCGATCTCACGTCCATGGCTATCAGAGAATATTTTCACTTTGAGTTTGTCTTCACGTTTATTGCGGAAGTTTCTGCTCATGTGCTTGTCACTATATAGATTCGGCGTGTTGTTGTCGTCACAGTTTTCCGTGGATTCCACATTTATATCTGAATCTAGTGCATGAAAACGGTTTTTTGTTACCACAGTAATTCTACAGTCACTGAATTTCACACGACCAACCCTTTTTGGCCTAGTAAACATATGTTGCCTTGTTGTTTCTGCCTTTAGGCCTATATCCACTTCAGAGCACTCGTTTATTGTAGGTAGGACACTGAAACTGCTTTTATTGCCGCGGTTCGTTCCATTCGTTGTATTTATCACCTTTTCGCTTCTTTCTTCCGTGATCATGCTAGTCCTGTGCTCCCAGTTCCGTGTTTTACTTGCTTTGGCGATCGGGATATTACGCGCCTTTTTCAGTTCGGCATTTTCATTTTCTAAATGCGCAATGTCCCGCCTTAGTACATCTACAATTAATTGCAGGCTTGATACACGTTCATTTAGCTTCACTATTTCACTGTTATAATTTATGTATGTTCCGTTTTTCACCACACAACTATAACTTTTGTTCACTTTCTCACTATAAACAACTGTACCGGACGCCATGTTCTTCAATACATACATGTCTAACAAGGAGAAGACATTGACTCAGGATCATAGAATATAAGTTAATGTATTTTTGCGTTTGTTTTGTTTTACTGCAGGCTAGTAACACAGTATCGAGTATAAAATAACAGCAAAGAGATGCATGAAAAGTAACATTTTGCATAAATGTTTTATAAGCAATGTGAGAAATGAAATCTGGCATAGCTGAGTCGTAAAATTGTTCACATTAATGAAGCTGCCTTGGGTCAGAGTCCAACATGTATCATATACAGGGTGGTCAGAAATTCTCATTACAGACTTCTAGAACTTGTGGCGGGGAGTGAGTACACCGTATTTTGAATAGGAACCCATGTCCAGAAACGTTATCCAACAAGACTACAGAGCATCAAAGTTACAGGCGCAGGTGTCTGTAAATGTACATATGCATGGGGTGATTCCATGATGATGTTACATACTTTCTAAGATGATGGAGAATGATAAATGTATTAATTTGAAGTCAGGATCCCTGAACTGGAAACGAACGAGTCGAAAGTTATAAACAAAAACTGTTCTGATACCTCTGACAGTTGAATACATGTACCGGTTCTTGTGTTGCGAAGAGTGTAGGTTGGTAACTTTCAGTGGTGGTAGTGTGGACAGAAACGAGAAAAAATGTCCAATAAACGTATGCTCTAAATTGCATACCTGAGGAGCTATGACCATTTGCTCATCTTCGCTAATGTGAAACACATCTCCTCTACGGAGCAAGTGTTCATAGCTGTTAAGGTACGCCCTTTAGAGCCCACATTTTTTCTCGTCTTTGTCCACAGTACCATCACTTAAAGTTACCAACCCTACACTCTTTGCAACACAAGAACCGGTATATGTATTCAACTGTCAGAGGAATCAGAATGGTTTTTGTTTATAACTTTCGACTCGTTCATTTCTAGTACAGGAATCCTTACTTCAGATTAATACATTTATCGTTCTCCATCATCCTAGAAAGTCTGTAACACCATCACGGAATCACCCCGTGTATACATACATTTACAGACACCCGTGCCTATAACTTTGATGTTTGTAGTCTCATTGGATGACGTTTCTGGACATGGGTTCCTATTCAAAATACGATGTACTCACTCCCCTCTACAAGTCCTAGTAGTCTGTAACAGGAATTTCTGACCACCCTGTATGTGCATTTTTTGTGCTACTTATTAATGTTTGTTTTTACAATACTTCAGGTTCTCTTTGAGGGAAACTGTAAAAACTTTGTTATTTGTAATATTTATTGTACTAATCTTATACTTTTGTTTTTTATTATTTTGCTAAAAATGAAAAAACAAAACTTATGGAAAGCTTAAAGAAAATATTCTCGTAGACTATCATGAAATGTTGTCACATGTGAGTGACAGAAGGGATGGTTTTCTTTCAGTAAGACTGACTGGTTTTTTGGTTGTTCTGTCATTTTTAAATAGCTTGTAGTAGACTAGTTTCTCTTATCAGAATATACATGCTCCTAAAGAGTGACTTTACAGACACTTGGCTTGATTGGGTTTTAGTTGCAGACTATATTCCTTGGAAAGTTGAGTGTTTACTTCTCTCTGAAATAAAAAATTATTCTAAGTGTTTGTGACAAACCTGCTAAAACCATTGCTACAGTACTGTGCCTCGTACCCTAGTAACTCTTATGTGGATCATCTATATTCCTCCATTACTCCTACTTATTCCATGTGCCCACCACTGCCAACCCCAAGTTGGAATCACCAAGATAAGCATGTTGTCACTTGTTCGTCATCATCATCATCATCATCATCAAATGACTCTGAGCACTATGGGACTTAACTTCTGAGGTCATCAGTCCCCTAGAACTTAGAACTACTTAAAGCTAACTAACCTAAGGACATCACACACATCCATGCCCGAGGCAGGATTCGAATTTGCGACCGTAGCAGTCGCGCGGTTCCAGACTGTAGCGCCTAGAACTGCTCGTCCACCCCGGCCGGCATCATCGTCATCATTATCATCATCATACGGTGCTGATGACACTGCCAAATGCCATCTTCAGTCTCTGCCCTAAATCTCATTGCGAAGCAGTAATGGAAATTCCTGGGTAGAACAATGCATAAAATAAGGGAATGGTAACTACACTTATAACAGGCTGATGTACAACACATAGACACATGTAACAAAAAACATTGTTACTAGCTTTTGAGTCCTGGCTCTTTTTCAGTAGCAAGTACATGCATTTGGCCACAGCAACACTTATTATTGATTACACATTATTGAGAGCACTTGCCTTGGCTGATAGATGTGGGGAGAGGGACATGCAAGGAAGGAGCGGTAGTGTGAGGCAGGAGTGGAAAGACTCAGTGTCTGCACAATAAGATGAAAGGAATTATGAGGGTGTAGAACATATAAAAGAGAGAGCAAGAGGGAGAGGGGGCAGAGACAAAAAGAGGAACAGGGAAGAGAAAAACAAAAAAGGGGGAGAAGGGCAGAAATGGGGCTGGGGGTGGGAGAGCTCACATATAGGGGTGAGGGGGAGGATGTAGGGTGGTTGGAGAAGGTAGTACATTATCTGGACAGGGAAGGAGTGGTATGGATGACGACAGAAGAGAAAAATGAAACGGTATGCTGAGACAGTGGGAAACAAACATAGGGTATGCTGGAGAGAGGATTTAGAGGTTTAGTGAAAAGGGAGCTGTGGAATTAAACTGGAAAAATATAGATTTTGTTGTTTCTAGTATACTTCTATCATATATTGTCTGTCATGGGAACTAGAATGGCAAGGCTCCCACCCTTTCTGCAGTAGATTCTGTTAAGTTCAGGAATATGTTCCCCTCAGAATTTTGAGTGAGAGGAGAAGTTATGTCACTTACTGATGTTTGCTGTGTCAGTGGCAGAGTTACCAACATAGGAATGTTACAGACTGTTACATAAATTTTATCATATTATAAGGGCATGTTGTTTATTTTTTACATCTCCCTTTTTAATGCACATTACACACAAACAGTTATTTTTCCCCAGCTTGTAACAGATGTTTGTCTTTCTTTTGGTGGTGGAAGTGATATCTCTGGTACCCCTGCTATGCAGTATTTCAGAGAAACATGGCTGCTTGTGTATCAGAGAATGTTGAAAGGGCTTGCAGAAAATGTATTTGTAACTCAGAGATATAGAAGAGAGAGAATGTGAAGAAGAAAAGTTACGGTGGATGTGAACATTAGTGATAAAACCAGTAAAAAAAGTAGGAGCTAAGCAACAAGGACCTGGATATGGCTACAAAAGCAAATCAGACAGTTCTAATCTCAACTGGTGTAGCTATTCAGTGTTAGACAAAGATTTGTGATTTTTACTAACTGCTAGAGTACTACATTCAAAATGCCCACCTCAGTGGCCTTTTTGAGCATAAGGATTGCAGTCAGGGCTGTGACGTGGGAGTGAGCAGAAGAAAGAACTCATTTACTGATCATGTGACAGTGGCTACTGGCACAAAACTTAGAGTATGTTTGAAAGCTTTTTGCAGTATACTTGCAGTTTTGCGGAAAAGAGTTTCAGCAGCAAGAGGAACAGGAAAGTGTATAATGTTGGGGAAGAGTTAGATGGTGATGAAGTTAGCAATGAACGTAATTCAATGCACCTTGGCATGCCACATGTAGGTAGATGTGAAAGACATGCCAATGTTAAGCATAAAATCAGTGAAGCCTCATTGGATTGTGTTTGAGACCATATTAAAAAGTTACTGAAATACAAAAGTCATTACTCAAGGAATGACAATTCAGTAAAGGTGGCTGAAATGCACTATCTGTGTGGATAAGGATACCAAGGTTCAGGAGTTTTACTCCGCAACATATGAAGTCTGTGAAAGTTTTCAAAACTGAGCTTTAAGTTATCACACATCACATGTGAAACTTGTGATGAGTGTGCTGCTTATATGATAGATACTGTTTCTTTCTGTGTTAAAACTGAAGAAGCATACTCTCTCTTGATGGAATACACAATGACGTGTTCCAGTGATGGTTGTGACTACTGTATAATCACCTATGATTTACAACAGGCACTGCCGGCACCAAAAATTCCAACAGATACATTTTTCTACCAAAGGCAGTTGTGAATGTACAACTTTGGCCTCCACAAATCCAGCTCCAATTCAGGTATTATGTTATATCACGAGAAGATAGTGACTCAAGGGGTTTGTGAGAATTGTATCCTGTATCATGAAAATGTTCCGTGATCCCTTGAATGTTCATTTTGCAATAATTTTTGTTAGACTCTCGTATTTGACAAAACAGAAACAATACAATGATTGATGTGGGTTATTCTGCCACTGCTAAAGAACTCTGTGATTTCATTCAACATTATTTCCTTGTTCTTGGACATACCTATTTACCTTAGTGATCGAGATTTAGCACAATGAAAGACTCTGAAAGACAGGTCATATTTACACTCTTGACCAATTGTACGAAGTTGTGGAAAATGCCAGAGTCAAACAACAGTTAAACAGTGGAGTTGTAATACCTAGTGCAAGCTTTAATATCAGGAAAATAACTGCTGTTAAATTTGATAGACAACCAGGTGTGCTCTTTTTTAAAGACATCTATTCTGAAGTTGAAAAGTGGCACAGATTGGAACTCTTCAAGCAGATGTAATGTCAACACTCAGAAACCAGAAAAGAAACCATGCTTGATAATCCTTACATGACTAAACTTCTTGAAGAAATATAATTATTCTATCCATACAGACTGCCCATATCATCATTCTTTCAATATTGTCATGTATCTCCCCCCCCCCCCCCCCCCCCCCTCATTTTCTCATGGTGTTTACAAAAAACTGAAATCCACAGGAACTTGGACTGGGAAGATGCGCCAGAGTAGATGTAAAATAGTTTTTATGTTCTTGATATGTAAGCCTCTTAATATGGTTTAATTCAACAAAAAGTATTTACATCAGTATAAAGCTCTCTGACACGACAGTATAAAATTCTTCATTTTCCATACAAAAACTATGTATCATACATAGATGTTCAAAATAAGTGCATTTTACGTTGACATTTATGTTTTTGATTTTGCATAATCTACCTAATAATCAGTTAAACAGTGAAAACTTAACCTTTATTGTACAAATAATGCCTCAATTTATCTCCTTTTATTATGAAAGTGGCATGACTCCCCCTCTCAGCAGAGCCCTTAATTCCCATCTGCGTAGTTCAGAGAAATTATTGATAATAAATTATTTAAAGCACTTGCCTGGACTGATAGAATTATTGGTTATCAATCATGGAGAGCAGTAGCCAGGGCTTAAGGATTATTAATTATTGAAAGCAGTTGCCTGAGCTGATGGGTGCTACACTGCAGTAGAAATTCTTCCCCATCAGTTGGAACAGCATTCCTAGCACTACCTGAGGAGGTAATCCAAGCTGCTCCTGTCTTTTGCTCGCATGGGATTACCTCTAGCCACTCGTGTCATCCCCTCAAAGCTCTCTGATCATACTTTTCTAGCTCACTCTGCCTTCCATACCCCTGAAAACTTTCTTCAGCCTCCATGAAACACACTGCTCGTTCCTTATCATTGTTGTCAACCTATCTGCCAAAACTCTGACCCCTGCAGAAGTTTCAGTGCTTTCTAAAGGCCTCATATGTAGCCCAAAACGTAACTTCAGCCATGCTGGACTGCTAAAGTACTTGGTTTCCTTCACTCATTCTTGGCAGTGGAAACATTTCTTCACCAGGCACCACACCAACAACAGCCAACCAAAACTACTAACATAAAACCTTCTTTAAAACATATATGAAGATGCTATCTGTTATTTCGGACATGTCCAAAAGAACAGATACCATCTTCATATAGTTAAGGCCAACTGGCCATTGACCTCCTTCTTCTGCACGGGATGCACATGCATTGGTCGAACTCTTACAGCACTCGGTAAGATTGTGTGCCGTGAGCAGGGGCACTACGAATATAATGTGTGGACATTAAGTTGGGAATGTGGGTCTCGCGGGGAGCGTGTAAAGGATACATCCCTGCAGTCGCACTATCCTCTGTGCCCTCGGTGGCTCACATGGATAGAGTGTGTGCCATGTAAGCAGGAGATCCCAGATTCGAGTCCCCGTCGAGGCACAAATTTTCAGCTGTCCCCATTGATGTATATCAATGCCTGTTGACAGCTTAGGGTCTTGATTTCATCATCATTTCATTCTTTAAAACAGTTCGAACCTTTTTCCAACCATGCTCCTCCTCTCCATCCACACAATCGTATCCAGGCTATCTTTCCAAGAATTCCTCGCTTCTAACCTGGTTTCACCTTTCTTTCCTAAATCTCTCCCTAGTGAGTCCAACATCACTTGTATGGAACACACAGCTACCTGAAAACCTGTCCAGACCGTATCATCCTTCCTGCGGACAGAGCCTCCACCACTGTGGTCATTAATCATGCTGACTAAGCAGCTGAAGTTCTCCACCAACTTTCTGACACCTCTGCATACATACCTCACAACCATAATTCCATCCCAGAAGTCCAGCAAAACCTCCAGCAGCTCCTCAAGGCCTAGATCCATCCCAAAACCTAATACCTGACTCCATCTCACTCCTCACACCTGCAACCTCCTGCACTCCTTTCTATTACCTACTCTGCAAACTCCACAAACCCAACCCTACAGTTTTTCCTACTAGTCATCCCATTGTGGTCAGTTACAATATTCTCACATGGAAAAAAAAAAAAAATCTCTGCCTTTATTGACCAGCACCTCAAAATTATTGTCCCTATCCTCCCATCCTATGTTGAAGTCACTTCTCACTTCCTTCACTATCTTTCCACAGTTCCTGTCTTGTAACTGCCAGACTCCTTGTTGGTAACTGAGGATGCAATGTCCTTATATACTACATCCTCGATGCCCATGGCTGCACTGTTCCCAGTATCTTCTGATACCAAACCCACCATCTTTTTCCTAATCCTCCTGCCCAACAACATTCTGACCTACAGTTATTTTACTTTTGAAGGCTAAGTCTATAAACAAATCTGTGACACTGCCATGAGTACTGATTAGGAATCATTCCTATCTCAACAACACCTAAAACCCATTGTCTTGCTCAGGTTCATTAATGACATTTTCATGATCTAGACTTATGACAGGGACAACTTTCGCTCTTTTTTTCAATATTCTCAACACCTACTCCCAAATCTGCTTCACCTGGTCCTTCTCAACTCAATAAACAACCTTCCTAGCCATCGATCTCTGACGCCTGTCACCCATTCCATGTCAAAAAGTTTCTTCCTTACAGCCTTGCCACCTGTGGATGTTGCATCTGCAGTGAAAAACAGGAGTTGTCAAAATATACTGACAACATTACCAGAACTTTTGTTGGCAGATGATTTCCTATCCAGCTCATCTTAAACAGGTCTCCCATGCCATCTCCTCTGACATCAGTAAACCTGTTAACCAAACAACGACTAGCACTCCTCTGATCATCCAGTGTCACTCTGGCTTGAGAAGCTCAGTTACATCATTCTCAAAGCTTCAACCACCTCTCATCATTGTGCTCTGAGGTAAGAGTTATCCTACCCAAAATCCTAACCACATCACCCAGAGTAGTGTTCTGCCACCCACCAAACCTACAGAATTTCCTTGTCCATCCTTATTCCAATCCTGCACACCATCAGTCATTCCCTTGTGGAAAACCCAGGCGCAAGACCTGGCCCATACAGCCGCTTACTACCTCTTACTGCAGTCCAGCCACAAGCCCTTTTTGCCCTACAAATGATGTGGCCATGTGTGAAAGCAGCAATGTTATGTATCAGCTATGCAGCAATTGATGTGCAGCATTCTGTGTGGGCATGATAGGTAATCAACTGTTTACTCATATAAATGGCCCCTACCGAACTGTAGCCAACCACAAATTTGACCATCCACTTGCTGAACATGCTACACATCACAACACAAATGACTTTAACAGCTGTTTCAGTACTTGTGCCACTTGGATACTCCCTTCTACCTCAAGTTTCTTTGAACTACGCAAGTGGGAATTGTCTATCCAATATATCCAGCATTCTTGCGAATCCTGGCCTAATCCTCTACTAATGTATCCCTGTGCCTCATGTTATCTCTCCCCTTTTTGGTATGTTGTCCATGCCACTCCTTCCCTCTCTCGATTGTGTACTGGCTTCTTCTACAAACTCTTCCTCCCTTCACTCCCATGTGGGGACTCACTCTCACCCTCTCCCTCCCCCTTCCTTGCCCCCTCCACCCCCCTCCCCGCCCTCCTCTCACATCCTGTTTCTCTTCCCACTCCCTCTTTCTGTATCATGCACATACCTTACCCCCTCAGAATTCCTTTTGTCTTATTCAGCCGGCTGTCTTTCCCACTTCTGCCTCTCACTACCCTGTTACCCAATCCATGCCTCATACTTCCTCCCCAACCTTCTCCCCACATTCATCAGCCCCGCCAACTGCTCTCAATAATGGAAAATCAGTAACAATCATTATTGTAATGGTAGTGTGCATTTGGGTACCTGTGTTGTTGTGTGTGAGCATGTATAATTTGTATTTATCTATTTTCAGCTGCAGGATCAGCTACTATTTTCAAAGTGCAGTTTACCCATGACAAAATTAAATTTGAATTTTTATTATTGTTGCTTTGTAAAACCAGGATGTAAATTAACATTTTTATTTAATTTGTTGATGATAACATCACACATCCAGTATTGTATTTTCAAACAGTGGAAACTCCTGGTAAGAATATCAACAATGTAGGAAAAGACAGATTGATACTTACCTTAGAGAAGTCACATCATGTTACAGGCAGTCGCGATTAAAAGACCTCACATATAGTTTTCGGCCACAGCCTTCATCCGAAACACACACACACACACACACACACACACACACACAAAAGGAAGCAAACCTCATGCACATACGAGTGTGAGTGTCTCCTAATTGCACCTGTCTGCAACTTGATGTGTCTTCTTTACAGTTAGTAGCAATCTATCTTTTCCTACATTGTCATCATTATATTTTATTGGATGTGATTGACTAAAGCCTTTTCATCAAACGTTTACCATTACTATACATTAACAAATCTGTTGTTGAGATCGAAGTGTGGTGGTTGTGAGCTGCCTTGATGTTCCATCTTCTTAGGATCTTTGACTAGTGGCAGGCACAATAAGTATCTGTTTCAACTGTTCCACACTGACCAGTGCTGGACGAATTTCACAACACCCACTAGTTCTACATAAAAAAACAACAAAATGGAATAAATATCCATGAAAATTGAAATTAAATATATTAATTTCATAACATATAAAACTGAAATACGTAATTAAAATTTGAGATTGGCAGTGATTGCACAAGCAGCATGAGTACGTGTAACATTATAGTGTCAACACTTTTGTTATACTACAGTGGGATACTCATACTGACTTCTCTGCTGTCCATAAAAATGATTTTCACTTTGGTTACTCTTCTTTAATTGTTGTACGAAAAGATACCGTAGGCATTTCCTTGCAGATACTGTTTGCTGTAGATTTTCAACAGAAATGGAGGTGTGTGAGCAATAAAAATCAGATTTTCAAATCCAAGCAATAAATCTTCCTTGTAGCAAACTCCTTTGGTATCATTGAGGATGTCCTAGCAGCGGATGAGAACTATCCTGAGAAATGCAGTACATATGTTGAAACAAATCTACCTTCTTTTTATAAATTTTCTTTCAGTTTGGTCCTTTGTAATGGATCATTACATTAATAAAGAATGCAAATTTTGTATCTCTATTACAGATTATTAATTATATAGGAAAAGGATGGATTGCTACTCATTGCAAAGGCAGCACATTGAGTTGCAGACAGGCACAATAAAAAGACTTTTACACATTTACTTTCAGTCAAGTCTGAGTTACCAGAGATGGTGGTCACATGTGCATGAGGTGTGCTTGCTTGTGTGAACATGTGTGTATTTTCTTTTCTAACTAAGGTGTTGGCCGAAAGCTAAATGTGTGAAGTCTTTTCAGTGTGCCTTTCCTCAACTCACTGTGTCATCTTTACAGTGAGTAGCAATCTATCCTTTTCCTAATGTTGTTGACATTCCAAACTGTGGTTTCTATTGTTTGAAATTACTAATTGTATTAATTTAAAACTCGTATAGCCAAGCTGTACGTGCATTTGATTATTCTTTCTGTAGCATGGTAAATAGTCTATCATCAATGGCGGACACGTGGAGAATGTAACAAAGCACAATGATTCTCAGAAAACACAGTGAAGAAAGTAGACTTATGTTTTCACCAGATAGCAACGACTTATGTTTTCACCAGATAGCAACACTGTGTGGCTGTCTTGTGTCAGAGAATTTGCCAGCATATAATGGTGTGGTGTTGCTTTCATCTTCAGGCTTCTCCCTTTGTATATAATTTTTCCATTATCATCTGTACTACATATTGTGACTGTCATATCAATGTTGTAATGTGATTTGAGACTGAGAAAGTATGTAAAATAAAAATTAAATCACATGTTAAATGTCTGTGGCTTGAAACAACTGTGTTTTATTGGTCAAAAATAATCTAGTTGTCTGAGTTCGATAGAGAGACAACTCTTTCCCAGTTCATGCAGGTTGTTTGGCCTGACTTTGTTAATTGCAACTATTGCACAATGCTTACACTGAACATTATGTGGAAGTAGTGAAACATCCTGCAACTCCGAAAGTGTACCTCTGTACATTCTACAAGTACTCTTCTTGAATTTGTATGCAATAGTGTATCTGTAACTCATTGACAGTGGTAAATTGCAGAATCTATTCTGACAACAGCCTCTTCCTACTAAAATGTTCATGAAAGATATTGAATATCCATTTACTTGAGATGTTCATAGTCATTTCAGACTCAAGAATCTTCAATTAGTAGTCATACAACACTCTGTCAGATTTTCTCTCTTCATTTGTAGGCTCCACTAGACTTTTGAATGCTTGACTTCACTAATTCTTGTATGGATTAAGTAAACTTTAATGGCACAATTTTTTAGTGTACCATAAGATGGAAGAACAAGAATCCCCATAATACTTCTTAAACTTTTCTGTTGCTTCTTTTCTCATATCCCAATCCAACACTGCATGTTTCATCAACTGTTGGAACTCACTTTTTTTTTATTTAAGAAACATCCATATATCTGTTATTGATCTTACTCAACATAGTTCTAAGAAATAGATCAAACCAGTTGTTTGGGATATACTTGAAAGGAAAAGATGTTTCACATCAGAGGTAAACAAAAGAGATTTAGTAGTAAATAGTCTTCACGTGGGTGCCGCCGGATGACGTTGTGCAAATCCCACAATATTTCCTCGGAGCAACTGTCCAACATCATCAGGTGGTTGAACTTCGCTGGTAGCTAGGTACAACTAGCTATGTACCTAACCACCAGCGAATATTGAATACCCATTTACTTGAGATGTTCATAGTCATTTCAAACTCAAGAATCTTCAATTAGTAGTCATACAACACTCTGTCAGATTTTGTTTCTTCATTTGTAGGCTCCACTAGACTTTTGAATGCTTGACTTCCTAGCTAGTTGTACCTAGCCACCAGCGAAGTTCAACCACCTGATGATGTCGGACAGTTGCTCCGAGGAAATATTGTGGGATTTGCACAACGTCATCTGGCGGCACACGCGTGAAGACTATTTACAACATATCCGCCGGGAAAGCCTGAAGAGTCACAAAAGAGATTTATATTATTCAGAATTTTTATACCTCTTGTACACACTGGCTTTGGTTTGTTTCCATAATGTATCATCATATTCGGAATGTGTTCCCTCAATTCATCTACATCACTAGCCTGCAATTCACATTCAGGTGCTTGGCACAGGATTCACAGAATCATTTCCAGAATATCGCTTGAAGGAGAAAGTTGGTGACTGAAATTTTGTGAAAAAATCTTACAATGAAAAATGCCTTTGTTTTAATGATCACCATATCATAACTGTGACACTTGCTTCGCTGTTTCATGAAATACAAAACAAGCTGCCTTTCTTTGAACTTTTTGAAGTCCTCTGTCAATCATATCTGGTATGGATCCCATACTGCACAGCAATACTCTGGCAGAGGATGGACAGGCGTAGTGTAGGCTGTTTCTTTAGTAGATTTGTTGCATCTTTTAAGAGTTCTGCCAATAAAATGGAGTCTTTGGTTCACCTTCCTCACAACATTTACTGTATGATGGTTTCAGGTTAAGTTGTTTGAAATTTTAATCCCTAGATATTTAATTGTACCAACTACTTTTAAATTTGTATTATTTGTTGTGCAACCAAAGTTTAACAGATTCTTTGTAGTACTCATGTGGAGCACCACACAATTTTAAATTTAACAATTTTTTTTATTACTCATGAGGGGGACCTTACATTTTTATTGTCTGTGGTTGATTTTCTGATAACTTTACTAGATGGTAAGACATCGTCATCTGCAAACAGTCTTAAGAGGGCTGCTCATACTAACTCATAAATTTATCGAGTGAAGTTTACAATTACAACTGCACAGAGAGTTCCCATTCATTGTTAAAGAAATGCTTATATTCTGTTCTGTTTTGTTTCAGACACCTCAAGCAAATGGAATGTCTGCATGTGTTACAGATTTAAAATCAGGATACAAAAAAATTATTCAGCAGCTCAGTAAGAAAGAGATTCAGAAAGTTTCAGATGCAATTACTGAAAGGTAAGCTACTTTCACTTCGTAACTAAATATAAAAGTTTTGGACAGTGTTTTTTAAAGAAAGATTTATTGAATGTTTCCTTTCATACCAGCTGCTTCATTCACCTACAGAACTTACTGAAAATTACACCAGAAGTATCAGTAGGGTATTTCAGACCGTTATCTTCACATTCTCAAAATAGTGCTTAGGTAATTATGAAGTAGGGATGGTTTTGAAAATATTTCCTAAAGAACTACAAAAAAAACAGGAGGCTTGGGATTTTACATGTAGTGAGAGTATGTTCAACTGGCTGCAACAGGTTCACTTTATGTCTTTTCTACTATTCGTTTACTGTTGGGTTGAGTAACTAGGTTAAGGAGAGGCGAGATTGTTGCCATGATTAATAACCTTGACAAGCTGCTACAATATGAAACAAAATTGGAAATATACACTGAACTGCGAAAGAAACTGGTATGGGCATGCATATTCGAATACAGGGAGATGTAAACAGGCAAAATATGGCACTGCAGTTGCCAATGCCTATACAAAACAACAAGTGTCTGGTGCAGTTGATAGATCAGTTACTGCTGCTACAATGACAGGTTATCAAGATTTAAGTGAGTTTGGCGGTGGTGTTATAGTCAGCATATGAGTGATGGGACACAGCATCTCAAGGTAGCAATGAAGTAGGGATTTGCCATACAACCATTTCATGAATATCAGGGATCCAGTAACACATCAGATCTCTGACATCGCTGCTCCTGGAAAAAGGTCCTGCAAAAACAGTATTAACGACAACTGGAGAGAATCGTTCAACATGACAGAAATGCAACCTTTCCCCAAAGTTGCTGCGTATTTCAATGCTGTTCTGTCAACAAGTGTCAGCATGTGAACCATTAAATGAAACATCATAGGTATGGGCTTTTGGAGCTGAAGGCCCACTCATGTACCCTTGATGACTGCACGACACAAAGCTTTATGCCTCGCCTCGGCCCATCAACACCGACATTGGACTGTTGATGACTGGAAACATGTTGCCTGGTCGGACAACTCTTGTTTCAAATTGTATCGAGCAGATGGACGTGTTTGGGTATGGAGATAACCTCATAAATCCATGGACCCTGCATGTCAGCAGGGGACTGTTCAAGCCAGTGGAGGCTCTGTAATGGTGTGGGGTGTGTGCTATTGGAATGGTACCCTTTATATGTCTAGATACGACTCTGACAGATGACATGTACATAAGCATCCTGTCTGATCACCATCATCCATTCATGTCCATTGTGCATTCCGACAGCTTTGGGCAATTCTAGCAGTACAATGCAACACCCCACATGTCCAGAATTGCTACAGAGTGGCTCCAGCAACACACTTCTGAGTGGCCACCAAACTCTCCAGGCATGGGCATTATTGAGCATATTTGGGATGCTTTGCAGTGTGCTGTTCAGAAGAGATCTCCACCCCTCATACTATTACGGATTTATGGACAGCCCTGCAGTATTCATGGTGTCAATTGCCTCCACCACTACTTGAGACATTAGTCGAGTCCATGCTATGTCGTGTTGCGGCACTTCTGCGTGCTCATGGGGGCCTACACGATATTAGGTAGGTGTACCAGTTTCTTAGGCTCTTCAGTGTAATAATGGAAAGTCCAGGATGCAACACAAACAATAGAAGGAGAAAAAGTAACAGCTGACTGGATAGTTATTGTGTTGAGTGGTCAGTACACACATAAAGAAGATTTAAAAAGTTGCAAAGCTTACAGACCGTGTAGTTCTTCAGATTTAGTTAATATAGAATACACACACACACACACACACACACACACACACACACACACACACACACACACACAGACAGAGAGAGAGAGAATACGTTGTATCAGTGTTACAGTAGCTCAGCTTGTTCTCGGCAAACAACATAAAGATGATCTGTAGTGTAAGTGTCATCATCATCATTAAGCACTACTGTCAGTAAATGATGTAGCCTCTCCAGTACTGAGTTCAGGTACATCTGCAACTTCTTCTTCCTTGGGCAATTTTCTCCATGAGCAACAGTCTTGGGCAATGTTCACCCAGCTAACTCCAGTGATCTTCCACAGGTCTTTGTCCCATCGGTCTGACAGTCTTCCTCATGGACCATCAGTCTGACAGTCATCCTCATGGAGTGTGTATGTCTCGTGGGCTCCATTCCAGCATTGACCTTTGTCGATTGGTCATCAGTTCTTCTGGTAACATGGCTGGCCCACTGCCATTTCATAGTGACTATTCTCATCAGATTGTCTTTGATATCAGTAATTGATCTAATGTCTCCAACCCTTTTTTGTCTTTCCTTGTGAAACCCAACATAGAGCTTTCCACACCTTGCTGCACAGTTCTTAGTTACTGCCTTGTATGTTCATGAAGTGTCCAAGTCTCACCGCTGTAAGTCAACACAGGGAAGACATACCGACCCAAAATTATTTTTTTCAGTTTTACTGCCATGTTTATCTGGAAGATAGCTGAAGGTCTTCCAAGTTCTTGCTACTTAATTTGATACATTGAAAAATTACAGCTCTTGTGTCTACAATCTAGGCAAGATAAATGTATTCTCTGAAAGTGTCCAGTAGTGTATTTATTTATTAGACAGAACGTTTGTCTTGGAAAGCTTTATGTCCTGTTCCACTGTGTGACGTACCAAGGTGAGATCCAATACCAATGTCTGTAGTATTTCAAAACCATTTGCCAGTATCACAGTGTCATCTGCAAATCTCAGGTTGTTAAGTATGTTCCCGTTGATTCTAATTCCTTTTTTCTTCCCAGTTTAATTATGACATTGCCATTTCTAGGAAGGCAGAACTCAGCTTGGGAAAGATGACTGGTCACCTTGATTCACACCTCTCTGACTTATTAACTCCTGAGTTGGATTCCATGACACTTAACGAAAGCTGTAGAAGTTTTATATACATGGTACATAATTGTAACAGAGGCCACATCTTGTCCAGCTAAGGATGGCACAATATCAGTACGGCTGACTGAATCAAAGGCCATTTCAAAATTTACAAAAGGCACCCAGTATTTGTTTGCTCTGCTTACCACTTCTCAGAGAACAATAATATAGTGACCCTCAGGGGCTCAGCATTTGTTTGTTGGGTATGTGCTTGGCGACCCCAAGGTTACTGAGCTGGATTTGGTATGCACCACAAGTCTTCTGTCACTGTAAGCTGACCATCATGTGGTGCTGCGGTGGAACGTTGTGTGCAACGGGGAACAGGGACGTTGGTTTGCCTACCTGAATCATGAGGACAGTAAAACCCTCTATATAGAAAAACCTCCATCTGAAGGTGTAGGTATGCTTCCTGCTGATGAGGTGCATGGCTGTTGAGGTGTAACAGCCATTTGAAATTTTTTCTTCATCCTCCCAGTGGAATGGGTAGGCTGCTGGTATGTCCCAGCATCCAGTCAAACAAAAGGGCTTGTGTAGCCAGCCATCCACACTCAGGGATGTTTTAGACTTATAGTATGTATAGTAACAGAATTCATGCTGTTAGTCAGGTTGTGTTTTTATTGGTTAAAAGGAGAGAAGGAAGCTTTGAAAAAATCTCACCTTTTTACATTCAAAAGGGTTTAGAGGAGAGTGCAGGTACATTAAAATCTATTAAACGGTTATGGAGTGGGACACTGTTGATCAAAAGCTCAAGTTCCCAAGAAGTGGCACACCTACAGAAGGCCAAAAGCCTTGGGGAATATGCCATTGAGACTGAGCTCCATAGTACCTTAAAGTACAGTAGAGGTTTAGTGACGTGCAGGGACATGGTTGACGTCCCCAAAGAAGACCTGAAAGTTGAGTGGGCCCAAGAAGGCAGTGCAGCTCTATGTCTCCCATCCAGTGCAGTAATTTAAATGCCAGTGATTTGGGAACACCACTCTTGGATGTAAGGGAGAAACCACTTGTGGCAGTGGGGTAAGGCTGCCCATGAATTAGTTGGATGTTCATCTCTACCGGAGTATGTGAAATGCTTTGGGGCCCATCTTGTCTGGATTAGAGATTGCTGTGCCCTCCTTGAAGAATGGAGGATACAAGAGTTCATAGCGACAAAGCTCTCCTTCCTCGAACTAAAAAGATTTACAAGGCCATGCAGCCCGCCTTGTTTGCCTACTTTGCTTCGGTTGTTAAACAGCCAGTTCAGAAAACCAATACTGGTACACAAATGGACTTTGCTAGTGTCAGCTCTGGTACCTGCATTTGTCAGTGCACTTGTGCTGCTGCAGTTACTTCGATACTTATACTTCCTCCCAGACAAGGATGTGGTAGCCAACATTCCACATCTCCCTGCTCCTCCAAAGGCTGAGTCTTGTCCACCATCCAGCATTGTCACTTAACTGCCATGGTTGTGGCTCTGAAGGCTGACCAGGGCAAAAAGTCAAATGTCAAGCATCCACCAACCATTGAAGTCGGGGAGTAAACATTCCAACAGTGTTATCATCATCGACTCTGCCATCTCTCATGATTTTTCTGTAGAACTAATTGACCTTGATGTCTGATTGGGGGCAGTCACTTTGCCCAAGACTGAGTCTCGACCCATTATGGGCTCCCCTCCCTGGAGGAAAGACTGGGTCAAAGTGCAACTGATCATAGATTGCTGCCATATTACAATGGAACATCATTGTGTTCAGGACACGTGTGGAGGAATTGAAACTGCTAGCACAGGAACACCCCCTGTGCCTGTGCTTACAAGAAAAACATTTTAAAGCCACTGGTGTCCCTGCACTATGGGGCTATACCCTTCACTGGAAGAACTGAAAGAATAATCTGACTGGGGACAGAGTCAAGAGAGGGATTGCTGTCTTTGTCAGTAATACACACCACTCCTCTGCTCTCGCCTTGATTACTGACCTACAAATGTGACTGTTGCTGTCCTTGTGGTTCAGAAGATCACTATATGTTCCCTGTATTTACCTCCATGGGATGCAATAGACTCTGGAGCTCTTGCAGGCCTTACTACACAACTCCCCTGCCCATTTCTCCTAATGGGTGACTTCAGTGCCCATAATGCATTATGGGGCTTGAACTATACTTGCCACAGGATTTGAGTCATGGAGAACCTCATGGAGTCTCAGGAGCTGTACATCCTCAACATATGCAGTTCCACACATTTCTCAGCTGTCACTGGATCATCCTCAACCATCAACCTCTCTTTCTGCTCTCTAAAGCATGCAGACTCACCCCAGTGGGAAGCAACTGGTGACCTTCGTTCCAGTATCCTCTTACCACCGTAGATCCACTTCCTGGATGGAGGACTGCTTGATTGGAAGCCACCAAAATGGATGATCAGTGGGGCTCACTGGATGCTGCTCAACCAGCAGGCTGTGTTTGAACACTGCGACAGTGTCTAGGAATGAGTTGATCACATCGCATGAGTGATTCATCATGTTGCTGATTTATCCATCCCAAAGTCTTCAGGTCATCTTAGAAGGCAAAATGTACGTTGGTGGACTGATGAGTGCCTTTCAGCAATCTGGAACAGGAGTGCTTTTCCCGAGGGCATGCAGCATTACTGTATGGTTAAATGATGATGGCGTCCTCTTGGGTAAAATATTCCAGAGGTAAAATAGTCCCCCATTCGGATCTCTGGGTGGGGACTACTCAAGAGGACATCGTTATCAGGAGAAAGAAAACTGGCGTTCTACGGATTGGAGCGTGGAATGTCAGATCCCTTAATCGGACAGGTAGGTTAGAAAATTTAAAAAGGGAAATGGATAGGTTAAAGTTAGATATTGTGGGAATTAGTGAAGTTCGGTGGCAGGAGGAACAAGACTTTTGGTCAGGCAACTACAGGGTTATAAATACAAAATCAAATAGGGGTAATGCAGGAGTAGGTTTAATAATGAATAAAAAAATGGGAGTGCGGGTAAGCTACTACCAACAGCATAGTGAACGCATTATTGTGGCCAAGATAGACACGAAGCCCATGCCTACTACAGTAGTGCAAGTTTATATGCCAACTAGCTCTGCAGATGATGAAGAAATTGATGAAATGTATGATGAGATGAAAGAAATTATCCAGGTAGTGAAGGGAGACGAAAATTTAATAGTCATGGGTGACTGGAATTCGAGAGTAGGAAAAGGGAGAGAAGGAAACATAGTGGGTGAATATGGATTGGGGGAGAGAAATGAAAGAGGAAGCCGTCTGGTAGAATTTTGCACAGAGCATAACTTAACCATAGCTAACACTTGGTTCAAGAATCATAAAAGAAGGTTTTATACATGGAAGAATCCTGGAGATACTAGAAGGTATCAGATAGATTATATAATGGTAAGACAGATTTAGGAACCAGGTTTTAAATTGTAAGACATTTCCAGGGGCAGATGTGGACTCTGACCACAATCTATTGGTTATGAACTGTAGATTACAGTAGAAGAAGAATGGGTAGCTCTGAGGGATGAAGTAGTGAAGGCAGCAGAGAATCAAGTAGGTAAAAAGACGAGGGCTGGTAGAAATCCTTGGGTAACAGAAGAAATATTGAATTTAATTGATGGAAGGAGAAAATATAAAAACACAGTAAATGAAGCAGGCAAAAGGGAATATAAACGTCTCAAAAATGAGATCAACAGGAAGTGCAAAATGGCTAAGCAGGGATGCCTAGAGGACAAATGTAAGGATGTAGAGGCTTATCTGACTAGGGGTAAGATAGATACTGCCTACAGGAAAATTAAAGAGACCTTTGGAGAAAAGAGAGCCACTTGTACGAATATCAAGAGCTCAAACTGAAACCCAGTTCTAAGCAAAGAAGGGAAAGCAGAAAGGTGGAAGGAGTATATAGAGGGTCTATACAAGGGCGATGTACTTGAGGACAGTATTATGGAAATGGAAGAGAATGTAGATGAAGATGAAATGGGAGATACGATACTGCGTGAAGAGTTTGACAGAGCACTGAAAGACCTGAGTCGAAGCAAGACCCCGGGAGTAGACAACATTCCATTAGAACTACTGATGGCCTTGGGAGAGCCAGTCCTGACAAAACTCCTCCATCTGGTGGGCAAGATGTATGAGGCAGGCGAAATACCCTCAGACTTCAAGAAAAATATAATAATTCCAATCCCAAAGAAAGCAGGTGTTGACAGATGTGAAAATTACCGAACTATCAGTTTAATAAGTCACATCTGCAAAATACTACCGCGAATTCTGTACAGACGAATGGAAAAACTGGTAGAAGCCGACCTCGGCGTAGATCAGTTTGGATTCCTCAGAAATGTTGGAACACATGAGGCAATACTGACCCTACGACTTATCTTAGAAAATAGATTAAGGAAAGGCAAACCTACATTTCTAGCATTTGTAGACTTAGAGAAAGCTTTTGACAATGTTGACTGGAAAACTCCCTTTCAAATTCTAAAGGTGGCAGGGGTAAAATACAGGGAGCGAAAGGCTATTTACAATTTCTACGAAAACCAGATGGCAGTTATAAGAGTAGAGGGGCATGAAAGGGAAGCAGCGGTTGGGAAGGGAGTGAGACAGGTTTGTAGCCTGTCCCCGATGTTATTCAATCTGTATATTGAGCAAGCAGTAAAGGGAACAAAAGAAAAATTCGGAGTAGGTATTAAAGTCCATGGAGAAGAAATAAAAACGTTGAGGTTCGCCGATGACATTGTAATTCTGTCAGAGACAGCAAAGGACCTGGAAGAGCAGCTGAAGGGACTGGACAGTGTCTTGAAAGGAGGATATAAGATGAACATCAACAAAAGCGAAACGAGGATGTAGTCGAATTAAGTTGGGTGATGCTGAGGGAATTAGATTAGGAAATGAGACACTTAAAGTAGTAAAGGAGTTCTGCTATTTAGGGAGCAAAATAACTGATGATGGTCAAAGTAGAGAGGATATGAAATGTAGACTGGCAATGGCAAGGAAAGTGTTTCTGAAGAAGAGAAATTTGTTAACATCGAGTATAGATTTAAGTGCCAGGAAGTCGTTTCTGAAAGTATTTGTATGGTGTGTAGCCATGTATGGAAGTGAAACATGGACGATAAATAGTTTGGACAAGAAGAGAATAGAAGCTTTGGAAATGTGATGCTACAGAAGAATGTTGAAGATTAGATGGGTGGATCACATAACTAATGAGGAGGTATTGAATAGAATTGGGGAGAAGAGGAGTTTGTGGCACAACTTGACAACAAGAAGGGACCGGTTGGTAGGACATGTTCTGAGGCATCAAGGGATCACAAATTTAGCATTGGAGAGCAGCATGGAGGGTAAAAATCGTAGAGGGAGACCAAGAGATGAATACACTGAGCAGATTCAGAAGGATGTAGGTTGCAGTAAGTACTGGGAGATGAAAAAGCTTGCACAGGATAGAGTAGCGTGGAGAGCTGCATCAAACCAGTCTCAGGACTGAAGACGACGACAACAACAACAACAACTGCCAATGTCAGCCAGGATCCGATGTTTTACCACTACCATGCAGAGAGGGACAAGTTGGACTTCTGATCACACAATTCTGAGTTTTACACCTGCCCTTTTTCCATATAGAAGTGTCTGAGACTTGTGATACTGCATCTGGTCATGACCAAATCCGGTACTGCACGCTTCAACACTTGCCACCAGTGTCAAAGGAAATCCTCTTCGAATGTTTTAATTTGATATGGCAGACAAATCACTTCCCCAACTCATGGAGATAGGCAATTTTGATGCCTCTCCCCCAACCAGGAAAGGACTGCACGCATCCCAGTAGTTACCAGAGTGTTGCCTTAACAAGATGTCCAGGAAAGACTGGATTTAATGGTTAGCCATTGTCTGGTCTTGTTGTTAGAGACCAGGCAATTCTTTAGCTGCTCTCAATGTGTATTCTGGAGATTTCAGTCCACTGTCAGCAACCTGAACCTGCGGCCATTCAGCAGACTTTCCTACATAAACATTGCTATCTCGTCAAATTCTTTGATATCAGTAAGGCTTACGACACTACTTGGAGATGCAGTATCATCATGCAACTCTTATCTGCGGGGCTTTCATTCCCATCTTCATGTGATCTTTTTTGTTTTGGCGATTTTTTTAGATCGCTCTTGGTGGCATGCTGTCTTGCAGTACCGGATTTGGTCATGACCAGGTATCATTTTGAACAGGCGTATGATGTTCATTAGAGCAGTGTTTTAAGTGTTACCCTCTTTGCCATAGCCATAAACAGTATCACATTTATGGTAAGGAGTCCTGTGCAGTGCTCCTTATTTGTAGACAATTTTGCTGTTTTCTGTTCGTCCTCCAGTGTTGCAACGATGACACATCAGTTTCAGATTACAGTACAGAGGTTAGAGGAGTGGGCTGCAAAGATAAGTTTACAGTTTGTTGCAGATAAGTGTGTGTGTGTGTTTTGTTTTTGTGTTTTCATTTTAATCATTGTTGTCATACTTTTAATTTACCTGACTAACATATGAGGGACACCATTCTACATTTAAAGACTCAGTGAGCGTTCTGGGACCTAATTTTGACTCCAAACTGTCGTGGTTACCACATCTGAGAGACCTGAATCCAAAACTCAGAAGACACTGAATGTCATAAAGTGCCTTATCCACAGGTCTTGGGGAGCAAAAAGGGCATGTCTGCTTCAGTTTTATAGGTTTTTGTGTGTTTGTGGCTAAGCTATAGATGCGCAGAGTACAGGTCAGTGAGGCCTTCTTACCTGAAGATTAGAGACGCTATCCACCTTGATGGGTTTAGGCTGGCCATGGGTGCTTACATGAACAGTGTCATACCCAGGCTCTGGGCAGAGGTTGGGGAACTGCCACTCACCATCCCGTGACAGCTCCTCATGGTGCATTAGGCATGTGAGTTCCTTGCAGCTCCAACTTCACCTACATACTGTACCATTATTTGTCCATCTCTGGAATGCCTTTTCTCCTATCGTCCATGAGCAGCAAGGCCATTTGGGATCTGCATGAAGCGAATGCTGGAGTCAGTTGGTGTGAAGCATGTACAACCCCAGATCTATGCTCTTAGCTGCTTGCCACCATGGTTACTGCAGAGGGCCCTGGGTAATTTTAGATTTGCTACAGAACAGGAGAGATTGCACTCATGCATATGTTTTTAATACATTATTTTATGACATTTTAACTGAGCACCACAACTCTACAGCCATCTCTACGGATGGGTTGAAAGAGGGGGTATTCCGTTGGTTGCTCTGTTGTTTTCCATAATAATGTCCTCAATGTCAGAATGCCTCGAGACTTTTATTGTCCTTGAAGCAGGACTATAAGCGATCTAACAGGCACTGAAGGAGGTGAGATGTGCTTCAAGTGCTAAATTCCTTGTGTATTCCAATTCTCTGGGTGGTCTTTACTCTCCATCCATGATGCTAGTCCCCAGCAGATAAAATAGTCCAGAATATCCAGGACATCCCCCTACAACTACAATGTCTTTCTGCTGGGTACCAGGGCACACGGGTACTGTAGGAACGAAAGGACAGATGTAGCAACCAAGGAGGTGTGTCCTGATCCTCAGTTATTTTAGTGTGCCATTTCCCTGCACGCTATTGCCTTACTGTTGAGGTACAGAGTTTGGTGTCAATAGGAAGACAAGTGGCTGGACATGATAGATAATAAACTACATCTAGTAAAGCCCACTACACAGCCGTGGTGTACCTCCTTTTAGCCACAAAGATGGGTTGAGGTCCTTCTTACTCGTCTTCGCAAAGGCCACAGTCCCGTGACGCATGGCTTCTTGCTCCAGCATGATGACCCTCCAATGTGTGTACAGATCACTGTGCACCACATTTTACTAGGCTGTGTTTTGTTTGTGGACCAGAGGGCAGCAACAGATTTGCTGACAGATCTCCCCTCTATTTCAAGTGGCATTCAAACAAATGTGATGTCACTTTTAAGGTTTTGTGGTTTGTCCAAATTATTTTCAAAAATTTTAGAGGTATTTTGTAAGTGGTCAGCCAGTTACATATACCTGTATCATTGTTTTAGCTCTCCTGTTGTTTTCCTTCTGTTTTCTTCCCAGGTGTAGTGCTGTTCATTATTTCTCCTTTGTTTTACGTAATATGATATGGAGTGATTCTGTGGATCACCATGATTGAGATAGGAGTGAGTGAGTGTGCCAACATTTTTATCCCCTTTAACCATATTCATTTGTTTTAATATTTATAAGGGTTATGATAACGTCACCGTCGAGTGCTCGTAGACCCCAAAACTGCAACAGGAACAACAACAACAACAACAAAAATATAGTGTAGTTTACTGAAGCTACTGCCGAATCCAGTCTGCTCAATGGGTTGAGTTGCAGAAAGGGTGACACTTATACGATTTAACAATATTCTTGTAAAAACTTTTTACAAAATGCAGATTAAGCTTATGGAACAATAGATTTTTATGCTATGATTGCTTCTCTTCTTGAGGAGCAGTATTATCATTACTTGGTTCCTAAATTTCTGAAAGATGTTCCACACTGTACTACATCATCAGCTACTAACCAGCTAACCAAGACACAATCATATGAAGTATCTTAGCAAAAATGTGATTGGCTCAAGGAATATGTGACTAATGGAACACAGTATGTTACACTGGAACACTAATGAGAGAGTAATAGGGCATCTAATGTTTTCAGTGTGACCAGAGAATAGCATCATTTGATGATCATATGGAATTCCAAAAAAATCTGGAAAGAAATTTCTGATGGCAACCCTCTTTAAACATGGATAAGTATAAGATAATGCTTATAACACAAGAGGTATCTGACTACATGATTAGTGGTTAACTATTGAACATGTCATATCATACAAGTATTTGGGGGGTAACACTAAGAATCAGTGTTCTGGGACAATCACAAAATCAGCAACAGAAAGTGAATGGAACACACAGATTGTGTTTGGAAAACTTTTGGCAAAATGGAATTCATCTGTAAAGGAAATTACATAAAAAACAGTAGTGAAAGACTTCTGTAGTACTGTTCTGGTGTTTGGAGCCCTTATCATGTAGAGACAGCAACAGACATCAGATTCTTAGACACAGTGCTAGAATTGAAACAGGTTGGTATAGGAGTAAGTAACTGTAACAGAAATGCTCAGGAAAGTAGATGGGAATCCTTGTAAGAAAGACGCCAATGTTCTTGAGTCAGTGGTGGATGAATTTAGAGAACCTATATATGTAAAAGACTGTGCAAACATTATGTGTCACCAACATATATCTTGTGCAGGGATCGCAAGAATAAGAGATTAAGGTTTGTACATGAGCATATATATATAGTCATTTTTCCCCAGCTCAATACATGAATGGAATAGTAAAGAAAGTCGATAATAATATGATATACTCTTCACTATGCACTGTACAATGACTTGCAGAGTATATGTGGATGTATATACAAAGAAGGGCAGCACAAATGATTACAGGTTTGTTCGATTCACAGGAGAACGTCGCAGAAATGCTGAAAACCTGCATTGGCAGATGTTTGAAGAGGGTGACAACTATCCCATGAAAGCATACTCATAAAGATTCAAGAACCAGAATTAAATGAAGAATCTAGGACTATGTTACAGCTCGCAAGGTATTACTCCTGTAGAGACCACAAGACAGGCTTACACTAATTAGAGTGTCCACAGAAGTACTTACACAGGCATTCGTTCTGTTATGCATACACATACGAATCGGAAAAGAAGTCCTAATATGTGGTACAGTAGGAAATACCCTCTGCCGTGCACACGACAATGGTTTGCATAGTATTGATGTAGGTGTAAAAATGGTTTGTGTGGGTCAGTGCACTGTCTTCGTGATGAACATATGGAGTTCCAGATGTCACGATTTCCATCCACAGCTTCACAACACTTGAAATAATGTCAAATAAGCTTCTTCTATTATGTTCAGACTGGTGGAAAATTTTGTTCTGGCCCCTTGGTATAATTTTTCAGTCAACACAGAAGCAAATCACTTTGGCTGACTCACTTTGCCATACCAGTCTCAGGCAGCATTTGTGTTAACTTCAGTGTGTAGGTTTCTATCAAAGAGCCAATTGTACACGTTATTGGCTCGCTTACACGAGCAATGTTTGCCAATAATAGCAGTTATTTCCTTGAATTCTCCAAAAGTAGCACTTGAGCTCTTTCAGAGACTTCAGGTGTCCTCCAAGTGTTGTCAAGGAACAACTTCTCACCAGTGCACTGGACTCTTCATGCAACTATTATGAACCAGAGTATTTTGCCACATCATTAACTGTGATTTATTTGTACAAATTTTCATAATTATGTGGAATGATTAATTTGACATTCATGTTATACATTCCAGCCTGGAGGTCCCAGGTTCAGTCCCAGGTAGGGTGGGAATTTTTTGTCTTTCCAGTCCCTCCAGGACAGCCACAGGTCCACTCAGCATACAATCAAATGAATACCAAGAATCTCTCCTGGGGGATATAAAGGCTGCCCTCTCATCTGAATACAAAATACAGTCTACTAAAATGTGGTGCATTATGATCAGTATGCCACAAGCATCACACATAGGATGGTCCTCTCAGCAGAGCTAGAAGCCATGCATTTAGGGCTGTGTCCAATGCAAAGAAGGGTTAGAAGGACCTCATCCCATCTGATTGGCTAGGAGGAGGTACGCCACTACCTCATTGTGGACTTTACTAGATGCAACTTATTTTCCTGTCGCTTCCAGCCACTCTTCTCATTGGTGCATGACTCTGTATCCCAACAGCCAGGCAATAGCATTTAGGCAGATCACTTTCAGCTATTAATATATTACACTTTACATATCATTAATGTAAAGTTTAATATTTTAATAGCAGAAAGTAATGTATTGAGTTGTATCAGAATAAGTTGAAGTGGGAGCTGACAATACAGTACAGTGATAGAATAAAGTAAATCATAATTGCCCTCTTTAATATACACCATCTGACATCTAAGCGGTATCAGATGTATTTAGTTTCTGTATGCAGTTTAGCTATATAGGTCAAGTGATACTTTTGATATCACATTTTGTTCATTTCTGCATTTTCTGGCTGTCTCTATTGGGATTGCCTTTTGGCTTTCTGTTCTGGTATCGCTTTTTGTATTGGTATCGTGAGTCTCGCTTGAGCTGAATGGTTCACGTAACCTTTTCAAATACTGTGTTTTGTGAATTACTGTAAATTTTGACTGCCTGGGTTAATCTCACTTTTTGGCTTTGTAGGTCTCGAGATATTGTTGGTTCACACTAATTTTGATTCCCGCCCTCCTCATCTTTGATACTAGTTATTTTTTTGTGTTTACCTGGTGGTTTTTGTTTGTATATTTTAGTATTTCTGTAATGTTGTGATCGTTATTTTAGATTTTAGTTTGTTCCTACCCAGAACGGCCAGTTTACAGCACTTAATCTGAGTAGATTCACTATTTATAATTAAAAATTTGTAAAATTCCATAATTGAGGTTTATATTTTCACACCATAGGAATGGGTGATTGTGATGTCTTGGTCTCCATTTTGGAATAATTTTTACCTTCGGTCAGAGTCAGCTGGTGATACTGAAGGCTGTAGTTAATTCGTTTAATGCCCTTTCTGATTAGTTTATGAGGAAAGTTACTTTCAAATTAAAAAAAAAAGTGAAGCAGTCATCAACCTGAAGATTGCTTTGAATGCTTCAGTGCTTTGCTGGGCATGGTCCTGTGGAGTTTACTGTTGTCTTCCTCAGACCTTTGAACTGACTTACCCAGCCAGTACACAGGGGGGCTGTCAGTTTAACATGGATTCTGAACCATGGTGCAACTCGGCAATTTTCACATCAACAAACATTTTCAGAGGTGACAGAAGCCATAAGTGACAGATAAAAATCCTAAGATTGAGTGTCATAATTATGTGAATTTGTCATGAAATCGATTAAATTTTAAGTCAGCATTTGGTTTGCTAAAAATTTCATCCCACACCATATCTTGAAAAATATTCTTAAAAACTTTTGTCCTGGAGCTATTAATTATTCTAACTGATTTCCAATGAGGGGACTTGAGTCTGCAAAGCAATATCTCGTTTCTCCTAACTAAACATTGGTATTTAAAGAAACAATTTATATTTTTTGCCGAACACCTGTTTCATGACCTTTGACCACTGTGGCTCTCTAACCATACTTTGCACTTCATTTGAACATTTTGGATATTTTGAGATTACAGCTGTTTACTAGGAAAAACTGACAGTGCTGAGCTCAACACTGACCTCTGACAGAAGAATAATGTAATGGTAAATTTAAATTTGTCCATGTTGTGGTGACACACTTGTGTATTTCATACATATTAATAGTTAATAATCTTTTCTTAAATAAAGACAGGACTGTAACAAAGGTATGTTGCCATTTTGCAGGGCAGAAGTGGAGGGTAATACATGGATATGGGCAATATACAACCTACACAAATACGCGTTTGGCATAGAAGATGGAGCGGCAATATTCTCTTGTCTTATTAAAGAATCCAAACTATTTGGCCTGCCCAGAATGCATACTGAACAGGTGAGAATTTATGACCATTAGTGTATCTCTGTGATAAACAACTTTGAAACACAAAATGATGGAAATTAGGAAGTTCTGTATGAGCAAATTAGTATTGGTGCTATTTAAGGCTGGCGTGACAAGGTAGTTACCAGAAAGACCCCAGTGTTCTGCAAGGTCCCCTCTGACCTGGCATTCCGAGTAATGTTTTACTGGATCCTTGAATATTCCTGTTTTATTCACCCCTCTTTCCTCTGTTGTTCCAATGGAGGAATGTGTGGAAGCTAGTGTTAATGTCAGCTTCTGTTTACGCGTGTGTTTGCTATGACCTGCTAAGCAGAAATTTCTTTTGCATTTTTGTAGTTCTTGGTTTCTTTTGCAGGGGCTGGTATAATTTAAAAAAAGTAGACATTTTTTAACATTTCTTTTTATCTGTGTTCAGTTTTGCCTATTGAATTACCAATATTGATCGAAATATATTGGTCTGTTCCTTGATATTAATTATTTAATTAATTAATTCACACATTATGTTCCATAAACCTTAGAGTGCATGTATGTTTGTGTGCCTTTTTCTTAATACAAGTATCAAATGGATTGGTAGCCATAGGAGCAGAGGCAAGAGGCTCTTCTTGATTCTTGTAGTTTTTGTACAGATACAAAATAATGTGGCATATGCTCTTTTAACCATATTGCCATCTGAAATCTGTTTCTCTAGTTCTCTGCAAAATTAGTTTTTACCTCTTTTTCTTGAGCAGATTGAAAGAGTTTCTTTTTAAGAAATCATGACTAGTTTGCTCAGGTCAGGTGGAGTGGTGGGAGGGGTGAGGTGTGGAGGGTGAGAGGAGGTAGGAGGGAAGGTTGATTGCCAACTGATACGGAGAGGCAGGCAGGAAATGGGATAGGAATGTAGCACCAGTGAGCTCAAGTTGTTTAACGTGTGAAATGTTGGACTGACTTGGGAGGAGGGGGAGGGGGTGGCAGTGGGGGATGACATGGAGAGGAAGGAGTGAGTAAGTGAAGTTGGTGGAGGAGAGGGAGCATGGGGACAGGGACTAGTTGAGATTGAGGCCACGAGGATTGTGGGAACACAGGATGTGCTTTTAAGAACAATTCCAGTCTACTTAACTCAAAGAAGCTGCAATTGAGAGAGGAAGAACCAGATGACATGGCTTCTAAAGCAGCCATTGAAGTCAAGTGTGTTGCTTGCAGCAACATTTTCTGCCACTGGGTGTCAAAGGAAAAAAATTATTTTGCATCAGTGCAGTAGGAAAGAGAAAGATACAGTATTGCTTTCCACTGTAACACCAAGAACTTTCACTTTGCCTTCCTGTCTAAGTGATTGCTAAGAATATCTTGTATGTTATTGTATTTTCTAGTTAGAACAGTACTTCATTGGTAATTTTTACTGTAATTATTTTGCTCAGGTTGCTGTCTCCCTTGGTAAGTTGTCACATAGTATAAAAACTTTACCCAGTGCTTTATCAATTTCAGATTTTTTATGGCCTTAACGCCCCAAAGAACTGCGATGTGGATTTTGCGGAAACAGAACTGTCAAAAACTTTGCCCACCATTACTTGCTGGCTGAATAATGTGACACGGCCCTTTCATAAAAGTGGTAACATTGTTGTGAGGCATTTCATGGAGCACATTCCAGCATACTGGAAAACAGTTGAAGCACGAATTCCCACGAGGTAAGTACCTCTTGTAAACTTCAGATATAAATGCATGATGAAATGAATTGTTACAATCTGTTTTAAAAACTTTAGAACTCTAACCATTTATTAGATATGTCACATGGACAGTGAGGAGTGATTTTCTATAATGATAAGGATGCAAGGCAAACTTTGAGAATCAGTAGATAATTCAGATGGGCTTGCATGTAAAACTGAAAACTAGATTGATGCCCAATGTGAATTTACACTTATGAGTTGCTGATTGATGTGCAGTTGACAAGTAAGCACATGTTAGGCTGTGAGCAGTATCAGATAGTGAGCTGAAGCCAGTGGGAATTGTTACCACTTAGAATAAATGTGATGGCATGAGTGAGTGCAGGTCAAACTGAAGCACAAGTGGAGACAGACAAATATGTTGTAATAATTTCATTTTTTTTTAATTCCTTTTTTGAGTCTTCTGTAATATTGCAAGAGTCAGGTTCTCTATGTTCATATGTTCATTTAGATATTGTGTAGAACTGAGACTCAGTAACCCCCCACCCCAACCCACGTCACCCCACCCCAATCCTCCACCCGTCTCTCTAAATCTTGCAAATGTTTCAAAGACAGCTATTGGACAGCAACATATTCTTCTATTCTAACCACTTGATGGCCATCTGTCAACAATGGATGACTTTCTTACTGGACAGCCCTTTTCCAGCATTGTGATTGCCGTGAGGCCCTTTCTTGGTATTGTGCAGGTATTCGTCACAGATGACACTGGCAGTTACTTCATCGTCTGTCACTACTTGATAGCCAGGGTCATCAACATAACATTCAAGCCAGTTCTGAGTATTTTCCTGATCACATTCTTCAAATCTTGAACATTATGTAACTGGTTCTCCAAGTTCAGAAACAAATTGGCTGTTTGGTGTCTCTTTAGATGCAATTGATCGACTCATCTGAAGGAAGGAGCTTATTCCAAGTTTTTGCTAATATAATGCCCTTGAAGTTGCTTAAGTTTGTGCTGTCATATACACGTAATCCTTAAAATGAATCCCTTTTTACCAATGCCAATTCAGTACCCCCCACTCCATATTCTTTTCCAATTAGTACCATATACAGCAATGTATTTCTGTAATAACATCTGAAGCTGTCACTGATGCCCTGGTCCATCAATTCAGGACACAGAACAGCATAAATGACGGTTGGCAGGGAGGGTGAAACTAGCCAGCCCAGCACCAACAAAACTTCTACATGACTTGCGTATAAATTTGAATTTGATGATTTGGACACTTTTACTTAACTGATGTTTCAGTTGATCTTTTTTAAGGTAATAACTTCTTTCTTTTATTCTGTTCAATAGTAGAAATATGTATTAATTATTGGTTTCTAGTGTCTAAGGAAAATATAATTGAAAGGATAGGTCACCACTCACTTTAAAGCTAAAGTGACGAATGAGTCATAGGCACATATTGTGATTACTGCTACGCTATTAAACTACAGTCCTTCATTGGAGTTGAAAAGAAGTTTTGCATACATATACACATATAGTTCTGTTCTGAATTATGTCACTGCATCAGGACTGTACAAATGATTGTAAAACATCATATCTGCTCCAATGCAGGATCATATTATGTATTTCACTATCAGTCACTTGCTCTATTTGTCTGGGCCAATCAGCAGCTCGTAACTCTGCCTTTGAGTTGTAATGTTACCTGCCTTCTCAGTCGTATCCAATATTATCTTAATAACACATTGTATCTTCAGAATACTGATTACAGTGATTTTATGTGTTACAGTGAATTGTCAAATGTTGACTGGGAAGAAGTACATAAGTTGATAGAGAAAATACACTTCCTTGCTGCAGTCACGAAAAATGCGTGGCATGTTCTTCCAGTGCGCATGTGGGATTTCATTCTTTTGGCTCTTGTGCACCTTGTAAAGAATTTACACAGTGCTGTTAAGACTCTCCTGCAAGAAACAAATGCACAACGCACACACAGCACTAGTAGGAGAAACCTAACCTCCTTTGCAGTTGCAACATGCCTCTTGTTTCGAGCTGTTGACAATTTCTTCAAAGAAGTTGCCAAAGAAGACAACAAAGAACTGGACAAAAAAATGTTTAAAGACTTACTGGAAGAATGGAAGCTGGTTTATGTAGGAGAAATTTACAAGACCTTCACAGATATTGTCAAACTCTTAGCAGGTATAACTCTTCATTAAATCTTTTAGTGATAAATATTAATTAGAATATAGCATACTGAGGAATTAGCATATCTTGACTTTAATGTGCTGCTTGCTGTATTCCTTAATCTGTGTGCATTACACATGTGGTTCACAGTTGATGACTTTTACCTTTTATTCTGAGATTGATGTGTATTTTATGATACAGTAACAGTAAGTTGTTATTACCTGTACATGATCCTCCAGGAAAAATATTAAGTGATAGTCCAGACATTTCTGGTAAATAGTTTATGAAAATTAATGCTGTGCTACCTGTTGTTCAGCTGAGTTGTTGTTTCCATTTGATGTTCATTATTTTGACAACTGGCCCAGTCATCTTCTTCAGGTGCTGCAAGTTGTGCTGTTTTATATACTAGCTGGCTGGACTCCAACCAGACTATGAATTATTGTTGGTCCAGTTAGAGTACAGGCAGTGAGTACATGTAACAGCACAACTCGCAGCACTTGAAGACAACTGAGTTGGTTATCGAAATATTGTGCATAAAATGGGAATCACAGCTAAGCTGAACATTTAGAATCACATCAATAATCAATCAATCATGCTGAAAAAGACCTGAAAGGTTACTGTTAGTATCAAGTTCCTCCATGTATTTAATTCCTCCCATCCAGTCCCGATTTGAGTTTTTGTCAGCTACAAATTACTTACTCCACTGGCACCGGTACCATCACCACAAGAGCTCAGATTTAGATGTACTACAAAGTATGATATATTCAATCATCTCCATTCAAAAAATCTGCTAAATATGCTCTAAAAACTTTAAAATATGCATAAAAAATAAAGTACCATATTTCAGCTTTCCCACATTTATTAAGCTAGACGAAGTTATCAGATTTGCAAATTTATTCCTAAACTTAGTCATTAACAAAATTAATGTTTCTCTCTCTCTCTCTCTCTCTCTCTCCCTCCCTCCCTCCCTCCCTCCCTCCCTCTCCCTCCCTGAATCTATTTTAGCATTTCTATTGAAAAAAAAATTAAATGTTTTTCACAGTTTTCCGGAAGAAATAGTTTCCTTCTGTCACTTAAATTGTTTTTATAAGAAGATAAAGGTCTCTCTGCTTCACATGAAGTCAGAGCACAGTACTGAAAAGAGGCTATGCCAATTCCAGACTAAGCATTAGGCTGTTTTTCACTTTCTCCGATAGCACCTTATTCATATCCTGCACTAAATTTAAACATGGATTCATTTCATCAGTTTTCTCAATTTTGTTGTAAAGATACTTTCATATTTCTCCTGCTATGTCTCCAGTGACATCTGTTTCTTATACTTGCAGTGTAGTGGATAGAGGCATCTCTTTTCCTTCCAGACATGTGATTTCAGATGGGAAATACTAAAATATGTGTTAATAAATACCAATTTACTCTGTTGACTCTGCTTACTGCAAGCACTAAACTAAGCAGGGTACTCGCTGCTTCATTTTTATGCATTACATCAAGCACCTTTTCACATTTTCTAATTGATCACTGTAATATGGAATTGCTTCAATTCATGTACCCCATCTCATGAGGATTGGCTTAGGGTGGTAAACAAATACCTTTCATCATATCAGCAAATAATTTCACTTTTGATGGCACATTCACAGATACTTCATCGCAAATTAAATTAAGGCTGCCAGCCAGTGAAGAGCATGTGTTAAACATGTCATATGAAATGCCTTAGGATAAAATACCTTCAAAGCTTTTGCAGCCTTAATCATGTATTCTGCTGCATCTGTAACTATCAGCAAGAATTACATTACATTACATTAATACTTGTTCCACAGATCATGACTACGATATGTCGTAATGATGTGGAATGTATCAGTTTAACATAAGTTTTCATTACACATTTTTTTTTTTTTTTTTTTTTTTTTTTTTTTAATTTTTAGTTACTGCTTCATATCTAAATAGTCATTTATTGAATAGAAAAGTTGTTATTCATAAATTGTTTTAATTTGTTTTTAAATGTTCGTTGGCCATCTGTCAGACTTTTAATGCTAATTGGCAAATGACCGAAGATTTTTGTCGCAGCATAATTCACACCTTTCTGTGCAATAGTCAGAGTTAACCCAGAATAGTGAAGATCATCCTTTCTTCTAGTGTTGTAGCTATGCATCTGCTATTATTCCTGAATTGGAATGTGTTATTAGTAAGAAATTTTATAAGAGAATATATGTATCGTGAAGGTACTGTGAATATCCACAGTTCCTTAAATCAATGGCTGCAAGGTGATCTTGGGTGGGCTCCAGCTATTATTCTGATTACACACTTTTGTGTAGTGAATACTTTTTCTCTTAATGATGTATTGCCCCAAAATTTGGTGCCAAATGAAAGCAATGAATGAAAATAGGCATAGTAGGCTAATTTAGTGACATATTTATCACCAAAATTTGCTATAACCCTAATAGCATAATTAGCTGAATCTAACCGTTTCAGCAGATCATCGATGTGTTTCTTCCAATTCAATTTCTCATCAATGCACACACCCAGAAATTTTGAATATTCTGCCTTAGCAACAGACTTCTGTTCATTCTATACTTATCAATGGTGTTATGCCTTTTACTGTACAGAACTGTGGATACTGTGTTTTCTCAAAATTTAGTGAGAGTCCATTTGCAGAGAACTACTTAATAATCTTCTGAAATACATTATTTACAGTTTCCTCAGCTAATTCTTGTTTACTGGGAGTGATTACTACAAATGCATCATCAGCAAAAAAATTACCGTTGCATCCTCATGAATGTAGTGGCAAGTCATTAATATAAACAATAAGGGAACCAAGACTGAACCCTGTGGGATACCATTCTTGATACCTACTTAGCTTGTCTGGAAGAATTTCATGATTCACACAGTCCAAAGCCTATGAGAGGTCACAAAATACCCCAATTGGTGATGTTCAGTTACTCAGAGTATTAACGTATAGGATGTCAAATCAAACACCTTTCAGCCCTCTAAGGTGTTTGATTTGATATCCTGTAGTGAACAGCTGAATTCCGCAACCACCTCTGAAAATATGGACACACAGAGACATTTAATATATGATCAGTGAAAGCATATACAGGGTGTACAGAAAGTCTGGGAACACTTTCAATTATTTATTGCACAAGAACTAAACATTGTACAGATGTCATACATATTGTATTTTGAAGAGAAACTCTGAAAGCTTTTTTTACAAACATTTGATATGCGAACCATGAGTCACCTGGCAGACGTCAATACGGTAATCGAATTCTTGCCATACCCATCCCAGTATGGCATCATCGACTGTGGCAGTAGCTTCCCTTATTCTCTCCCGGAACTCTGCTACATCATATAGTAGAGGCGGTACATACATCAGATTTTTAATGTGTCCCCACAGAAAAAAGTCACGCGGAGTGAGATCTGGTGACCGGGGAGATCATTTCATGAAACATCTGTCCCCTTCTGTAGCATGGCCGATCCATCGATGCGGCACTGACTATCAGCAAATTACCAAACTATGCTGTGGCAGTATACAGGAAAAAGAAAAAAAAAAAAACTTTCGTGGTTTCTCTTCAAAATGACATATGTATGATTCTGCACAATGTTTGGTGTGCAGTAAATAATTGAAAGTGTTCCTGGACTTTATGTACACCCTGTATAGCATTTTCTGGTGAAGAGCCTTTCTATAAACTAAACTGACATTTTGTTAGTACATCATTTTCACAAATACATGTAGCTGATCCAATTTACATTATTTTTTCAAGAATTTTGGATTAAGCTGTCAGAAGATAGATTGGGCAGTAATTGTTAGCATCAGACCTATCACCTGTATTATGCAATGGTTTAACAGTAGCATATGTCAGTCTATCTGGGAAAATGTCGTGTTTCAGTGAGCTGCTAATGTTTTCTCATTTTTTTAGCAGTCCACAAAACAGGTAATGCATCATGAACTACTCTAGCAGTTGTTGCGACATTGCCAATAAATGTCCCTTACGAGTTGATTGTTTCATTTACAGATAAAAACAAGATTAAGTAGCTGATATCATCTCTTATTTCTTGTATTGCATGAAAAGAATTATTTTATCGAAAATTAGTAAATAACAGGGTTGTAATTTGGGGTCTCACTTTTGCGGCAAACAAGTATAAGAAATTTATAAAAATATGTTTCTTCATAATAAACTAAACTAAATGAAAATCTGTGGAACTACAGATCTACATAATTTTATGTTCCCAGTTTAAAATATTTTTGTATTACATATTTAAAAGTTACAGGGAGAGGGTGTTAGTTGACATACACAAACTAATTCCATTAAATAAATTTTTTAACTTACCTCTTCATAAACTTTGCCAAGGTAGCTTTTATTTATTGTTGATTCATCAGGAACTTTTCATTCAGAATATTTTTCCAGGAACGTTCAAAATTCTACATTATTTAACTTATTCAGAGGGCCGTTGGCTGAAACTAATGCTTTGCTTATATCTTCCAAAAAACTGTCATTGACATGATTTCCACACCTGCTTGCAGAGAATACTGCTGGTGAGGTTGTTTAGCTCTTGGAGACATTTCTATTAACAGCATTTCTATGAGCAGCTGCTTGCAAATGATGTGCAATCTGGAATTTTTTGTCATTGGGTAACTGTAACAGTGGTATAAAAATAGTGTTAGTTTAAAATAGAGCAATACAACTTATGTGTTTTTACATATGTGGCACAGTACCATATTTCTGTCTGTTCTTAGTCAAACCAAATAAGTTTTACTGCTCTTTTCCTTCAGCATTGTACTGTTCTGTCTCCTCTTGCTCACACTTCAGAAATTATAAGTAACAGCACACTAGTTAGAAATTAAAAGTTAACTGAAAATGACACTTTTTAATTCATGGAAATGTTATCGTCACAGCAGATGGCTTCATTTGAAACATAATAATGATGCGAAGACCACACCGAACTTTAAATGTTTGCCACATGATTATTGAACACAGTTTTGTTTATGGTAAGCTGTTGAGCGGCATATTTTTGTGCTGTATCAGGAACCAGCCATTGTTGATACCTATGATCTCATTCCCCCACCCTGTATGGATTTAGAAACATAATAAATTACAGTCCTTGTACAAAAAAGAGCAATAAAAGAGAAATTTGCTCACGTCTTCCTCTTCTTCTTAAAGTATCTTGGTGAACTATTTATATTTGAAGAATCATTGTTGAAGAGGTAAAATATATCCATAAATATTCACATATTAGTTAAATATGCAGTAGCCCCTTATATATGCACTACCAAGAAAATGTGCAAAAATGTGAGCTCTAGTCATCATTTCTTCACTCCATTGTGCTGGTTGTGATTTCATGTTTGTCCTTCTTGTTTATGTTGTTCATTGACAGCCACTGTTTGTATATTTTATTCCATAATTTCTACAGTTTCAAGGTCCTTGAAGATCTGGTTCTGAGGAAGGTAAGGCAGTGGTAAGACATTGGACTCACATTTAGGAGCGTGGAAGTACAAATTCCCATTCGCCCATCCAGACTTTTCCTGTGGTTTCCCTAAATTGCTGAAGGTAAATGCTTGGGTGGTCTCTTTAAAAAAGAGACAGCTGATTTTCTTCTCCAGCCCTCTGCATATGCACTACATCTCCAGTGACCTTGAAGTCAGTGGGACACTAAACCTTGATCACCGTTCATGGACATCTGCTTGTTCCAGCCATCGTGATCTTTCCTCATGAACTCTTTTGAGAGCTTTTCCAGTTCAAATGTCCTCGAGAATCCTAATGGAAGCCATTCTTTTCCTATGACCATACTACCACAATTGCTTCAGTCTTCTGAAGACTCCATTCCAGTGGTAGCTGTTGCTGAATATTCTCATTTATTACTTGATGCATATTTGTCTTTTGTAGGAAGGAACAAAGGAACTTCATCTCTCTTTTCTGGAGACAACTTTCAGTTTGTGTAGCGATTGAGCACCTGTTACTACATGCAATCAATATGTCAGTATATATACAAGATATGGTAGATACTGCTTAGTTTTAGAAATGTGTGAAAATCTTCTGTCCCTACCACCACAGAACACCTTTAATGAGGTAAACAACCATGAGTCTGCTCGATTATTATTTGGAGATTGTATCTATCAGTTCGTATGGAGGTCAAGTTACGTAACTTCTTTCAAGTCAAGAAAGAAAGAAAAGAAAAGAAAAATAGTAGCTAAAAAAATACTGAGATGAACAGGAAAGTGAACTGAAATCCACATTTATTGCAACTGACTCACATGACAATAGAAATCTCACACAAATTGTGGTATTTAAAGAGCAAAAAATGAACCCACAAGAAGAATAGTCATAAAACAGCATGAATATCCTACAGTAGCCACAAAAATAATTGACAGCATTTTTAATTATTGTCCTCTTGAATATTCTGGGACTGGCTCATGAAATAATATAAAGTTTGTTTATAGTTTGATCAAATTCACATGTTTTCATAAGTAATGCCAGAAAGCAAAAATGTGTATCTGTAATAACACTGAACTAATTGTTGTAACAGCTGTCATCACATTTATGCACTAGTAAGAATGGAAATTTCAATGTTATCTAATTACTACTAGCTTTAGTCGTTACTCATTAATTGAAGTTCTCCCCAAAAGATCCAGGAAAACTTATGATAGTTGATTTATGAAGAGCCAGTTATCAAACAATGGATGTTACCTCATGAGTTCAACTTGAAAGCTGGAGTGTTGCTCCATTATTAGATCCATTGTGAAGTGCAAACCAAAATCTAAATTGCAGTATTAATTTCATTGGGCAACAAAAACACATGAACGATATCTGTTCAGAACAAGATGTAAATTTAATGTTCTACACTTGTACACTATGTGATCAAAAGTATCCAGACACCCATCAGAAACATACGTTTTTCATATTAGGTGCATTGTGCTGCCACCTACTGCCAGGTACTCCATTATCAGCGACCTCAGTAGTCATTAGACCTCGTGAGAGAGCAGAATGGTGCACTCCGTGGAACTCACAGACTTCAAATGTGATCAGGTGTTTTGCTGTCACTTGTGTCATACATTTGTATGTGGGATTTCCACACTCCTAAACATCCCTAGGTCCACTGTTTCTGATGTGGTAGTGAAGGGGAAACGTGAAGGGACATGTACATCACGAAAGCGTACGGGCCGACCTCATCTGTTGACTGACAGAGACCTCCGACAGTTGAAGAGGGTCATAATGTGTAATAGGCAGACATCTATCCAGACCATCGCACAGGAATTCCAAACTGTATCAACATTGGACTATTGAACCGTGGGAAAACATTGTGTGGAGCGACGAATCACGGTGCACAATGTGGCAATCCTATGGCAGGGTGTGGGTATGGCGAATACCTGGTGGGCATCATCTGCCAGAGTGTGTAGTGGCAACAGTAAAATTCTGAGGTGGTGGTGTTATGACGTGGTCATGTTTTTCATGGAGGAGGCTTGCACTCCTTGTTGCTTTGCATGGCACTATCACAGCACAAGCCTACATTGACATTTTTTTAAGCATCTTCTTGCTTCCCCCCTGTTGAAGAGCAATTCAGGGATGGCGTTTGCACCTTTCAACATGATCGAGCACCTGTTCATAATGCACGGCCTGTGGTGGAGTGGTTGCACGACAATAACATCCCTGTAATGGACTTGCCTGCACCTATAGAACACCTATAGAACACTTTTGGGATGTTTTGGAATGCTTACTTCGTGCCAGGCCTCACCGACTGACATCGATACCCATCCTCAGTGCAACACTTCGTGAAGAATGAGCTGCCATTCCCAAAGAAACCTCCACATCTGATGGAACATATGTCTGCGAGAGTGGAAGCTGTCATTAAGGCTAAGGGTGGTCCATCACCATATTGAATTCCAACATTGCCGATGGAGGGTTCCACGAGATTGTAAGTCATTTTCAGACAGGTGTCCGTATCCTTTTGATCACATAGTGTATATACTCACATGTCCCGGGAGGAATGGTCAATATTCAGGGGTATGACAGGAATGCTCATTTGAAACAAAATACTTCATATGGACATATGCCCTATTCCGAATGGTTTCTGAGATAGATAACATTTAATGTATATTTGTTTTTTGGGCTCATGGCTTGCACACGCGTCCTACCCACATAGTCTGTTTGGCGTTTTAATTCTAGCCCAACCTACTTGATTGCTTTCAGCCTCTTTGATCGGAATATCTTTCTGCCATTAAACAAGCCTGCGCAGTTATACATGGTGTGTTGTGACGGAAGTAGTGTGAAGGATTGAGAGTGTATCAGAGAGAAGCATTGGTTACCCTTGTTCATACAAAATGCTGGCTAAAATGCCACAAATCTGTGCCAATGAAGAATGTGCAGATAGTGCATGTTTATTGCTTCTGCGATTGTAGTGCTCCTGCTGCTGTTGAAAAATACCATTGGCACTTTCTGTCATGTCGAATTACTGATCTGGAGAGCTTACCAGAGTTTTCAGCACATTACATGAAACAGATATTCTTTAAAGTTTCCATTTTTCTTCTGAATCTGTAGTTCAACAAGCTGTGCAGTAACAACAACATGCTGAAATTGTGCACTGTGGTCCTACCAAGAGCATGTGGCAACTTTCTGCATATATCTACCTCCAACGAACACTTTTATGGCAAATATTACATGCAAAAAACTTGTACCAATACAGAGACAGCATGTTCACAATTGTCACATTGGTGACAATATGACATGATTTGAATTTTGTCACTGGCAATAATCGTTTGCTACCATTAATACGATTCACTGGTGAAGACACATTTACACGGAATGGAATCAACAAGTATGCAAATCACTGATGGTTGTAGGAATAACCACACATTACAGTGGAAACCAATTTCCAAGTTTGTTTTGCGATCAGTGTTTGGTGGGATATGAGTGATAAAACGTTGATAGGTCCTATCATTTAAGAAGAGCGAATGAAGGAACAGAATTACTTGCATTTTTGGAAAATTCATTTGTTGAACATCTTGAGGAGATTTATTCGGCGATGCAGATTGCAACGTCAGGGTGTATACGACCCAGGACAACCGGGAGATCCAGGAAAGACCCGGGAATTGTTTAGAATTCTAGGAATTTTTCATCGTTTTAGTTTTCAGTTAAATTTTTGTGATTTTGATTGGTAAGAACCAATACTCTAACAAAGGATATTACTGTATCCTGCTACTGCAGAATAATACTGCAGCAACAAAACATGAACGAGAAGAAACTAAAATAAAACTTAAGTTGCAAAGGAAATGCGTCACATACAACAACAAAACACAGTGCTCATATAAGCGTCTGCCAACAGCAAAGTTTGTCAAAGGCTTTAGGAAGACTGTGCAATTCTTCATAACAACATATTGCCTCTGATGAGCCTGATGTGACAACTGTTTAAATTAGATTCGTCTGAGCAGTTGCGGGCGGGCTCTTGCGCATGCGCAGTTGAGTCGCATATGAGTAGTACCTTCTCCCACTTCTGGTTACAGAAGTGTGGCTGGGCGCCACTATCTAATATTGCTCCAGTTCAGAAATACAGTAAATCCGGGGCTGATGCTTAGAGCAGTCTGAGTTGTGGTGGGGAGGTGTGTCGTCTCGACGTGACCTGTGTACACATCAGTGATTTTATTGTTTCCTCTTTGTTTATGGCTCTCACGTTAAATTAAAACAAAAAGGATTTTTGTGACTGGGAGCTATCAAATGAATTAAAATACGTTTGCATAATTACAGAAGGCTAAAATATGTTATTAGTTTCAGATTTTATTTCCACCTTTCTGACAGTCAAGCATAATTGCCTTACAGAGTAATGAAGTTATTTTTGAAGGTTTGCTAAAGAGATTTGGCTTTTATTAATCTTTTCTGCTGAGGCAGTCAATTTATTTGAAACAAAGTGTTTAGTTTCACACTGTTGGCTAGTTTCAACTGTTCACTATATTTCAAGTACACTTATAGCATTATTCCATAATAATGAACCGAACATGAGGTAATACAGTACTGGTGCTCCAAGAGAATTTACATCTGAACCTGGACAAATGAATGTGCACTTTAAACCGAATTATACATTTTAGTATGGTGCACGAAATTCCGATGCTCTTGAAGTATCCTCTGATGTCTTGTTTCTTTTATGACATAATGTAAGATCTTTTAATGTTTTACACATAGGAACATCGGACTTCCTGCGTCATCTTAGTTTCGCAAGCGTGGTGACGCCTGTTATCTGGCGCTCTCTGCCAACTGCCAAAATGAACCTATTTCTAACAGGACGCAGGAAAATGTTGCAAATGGTGGTTTGAAAAGCGTTACATTCAAAGCAAATTTCCTTTTACTCAAGATGAACTATGTGCGAGAAATTACGATGAATTTCTTAAATCACAAAGCATTTGACTCTCATTTAAAAATCAACTCTTCGAGGAGGACCATTTAGAAGAATTTTTAGCCCAGAAAATCAGACATTTAGGTCATTATTAAAAATTTTACTGGTACATTTATGTGATGTATCTTAAAGTGTAACACGCGCAAAGAAGTCAGCATTATATGTGCAAGCTTAGCTTCTCTTGCAGCTTATTAATCTTCGAGACCAATATTATATGTGAATGCTATGTATATTAATTTAAACCATTAACTTTTCTTATTTGTGTGTTCGCACTACTTAAGAGTGATGTTGCTATTGGCTGTTAACATGCGGTGTTTGGTGGAATCTGAATTTATATCTCTGTAACACAAACATATGCAGCGTACATGTTGCTGAACATCAAAGATCTTTCAAAGAGTCCCCTCCGCCCCCTCCGCACCGCTTCTCTCGAGTTTCGTTTTCTAAAGTGCCAGGAAATTCTACGTCGGTATATGAAACCGTAAACAAAGGATTGATGAGTTTTAGAGTGGCAAGGAAGAATATACTGTCACTTACCATGGAAAAAGTATATTTTGACCTGGGAGAAACTGTATTTTTAACCGGGAAATCCGGGAATTTTTTTTTTCCTTGTCCACGTATACATCCTGAATGTACTTCCAGCATGATGGAGCCCATCCACATGTTACCTGACGTATGAGAGGACATCTCAACCATACTTACCTTAATTGCTTTATTGGCTGTGATAGTACAGTTGATTGGCCACCAAGTTTGCCAGACCTTACACCATTAAATTTTTGTTTACGGAGTTGGATGAAATCTGAATTGTACAAGTGAAAGGTGAATACATGAGATGAAGTGCTTTTTCGCATCATGAACACTGTTGCCCTCATTAGGAAATGTGCAGAGGCACTCAGACAAGCAACACTACATGTTCTTCCAAGAGTGCACAAATGAGTTGAAGTTGGTGGTGTATTCCAACATTTATTGTGAACTGTACAACAGCTTTAATGTGAAGTGTATGACAATGGTTAGAGGTAAATTTGTTAAAAATACATATTTTTCAATTAAATCTAACAGTGGAAAATCCAGGATGGAATGTAACAATATTACGAAAAGGAAAATTGCTACTCACCATATAGCACAGGTTCTGAGTCACAGATAGGCACAACAAAAAGACACTTACAGTTAAAGCTTTTGGCCGCTAAGGCCTTCGTCAACAGTAGACGACGCAGACACACACACACACACACACACACACACACACACACACACACACACAAACGCAACTCCCACACACAACTGCAGTCTCAGGTAACTGAAAACACACTGCAAGCAGCAGCACCAGTGCATGATTGGAGTGGCGACTGGGTGGGGGTAAGGAGGAGGCTGGGATGGGGAGGGGGAAGGATAGTATTTAGTATGATGGGAGTGGCAGACAGTGAAGTGCTGCAAGCTACACGGAGAGGTGTGGAGGGGAGGAAATTGCGGAAAAGGAGATAAATAAAAAGATTGGGTGTGATTATACTTGTAAAATGCATGTTGTAGTGCTTACTGTAGTTGAGTTGGTGTAAATTAATCCCTGACAGCTGTTGTGGGCTGGGTGCGGCAGCTTCACAGTCGTACCTCAACCAATAACATAATGCAATTTTTTAAACATAAGGCAATGCCTTGATGTTGTCACATCTCTATAGACAGCTGTTGTTTGACCTGCTGCTGTTAGCACTTCACATTCGAAAGCTGGCAACAGTGGTACAAACTGTCAGTCGTTATCTAATGTCAACCCATTTAGAACTGTCGCACATGTGGAGTGTCTTTTAATTGTGCCAGTCTGCAACTTAGCATGTCTCTTTTACGTTACGTAGCAATCTGTCTTTTCCTGCATTGTTAAACTTGACAATGTACTGAATAAAACAGAAAATAAATGACAATGCGCACTAAATGTGTTCTATCTTGGAAACTGTTTGGAATAGGGTATATGTCCACCCATATGAAGTTTTTTGCTTCAAATGAGCATTCCTGTCATATCCCAGAATACTGACTGTTCCTTCCTGAGACTCCCTGTATACCTCACTATTTACAAGATACTGTAGCTAACTTAGGTATAGATCTTCCTACCACATTTCTTTTGTGTAGCGCGTTTAACATGGTAAATAGTTTGCGCAGCACACTGACAGAAGTCACCAGTTATATGTCTTAAATACAAATGTTATTAATTTTGGAGATAATAAAAATTTATGTCTTTGAAATTATTTCGCCTGAATGCACATACTTCTCTGATCACTCCAAGGTTGCGCTAGGTGTTTACTCATGGTGCGATCAACTTAAAAAAGGTGTCCTGTGCAGATGCTAAATAAGTAAATAAGAAAACATTTAAATGCTAAGTGCGAAATACCAGTGCGTCGCAGTATCCCTGTGCTACATGATAGAGCTTGGAAGCTATTTGTATGGTACAGAGCTTGGAAGCTATTTGTATGGTACAGAGCTTGGAAGCGATTTGTATGATACAGGCTGAGAAAAGAATTCTACCTGCATACTAAAAGCTGTACATTATATCTCTCTTGTCACCTACAGTTCTTGATATTGACACACAGTTCCAATATGAGCCCAAGTCTGCAACATATGACTGTCTCACATTAATCCTCAGTTCCGGCCTTTCAGTCAGTGCCAATACAAGAATGCCTACCAGTGTCACACATGTTTACATGTGTTGAAATGTTGGTATTATATTTCCAGAATAAATCTTATAGTCTGCAATTGAGTATCCATTGTTTCAAACCTTCCTGGCAGATTAAGACTGTGTGTAAGATGTGGAACCTATATTTCATAGGCAATGCTCTTACCAACTGAGCTTAAGCCATTTATTTTTGAAACAATGTCCCTTCTTGACCATTTTACAACCTCTCAATATGAAAGTCTTAAGCAAAGATTGAGGCTCTACACGATACTTCTCCTCTGTACCACTAACTGCAAATGGGAAAGCCACAACAAAGATATTCTATTCTTGATTATCAGCCTTTTTTCATCATGTTCCCATATTTTCCTTTAATTTCCTGTTATGTTGTAGTTCTTATTATTTTGAAGTCCTGCACCACATAGCTATTACTTGGGAATGTGAATCTCAACTATTGTAGTCTGTTGTTACTTCCATTCTGCAGCTATTTGGTCTTATCTCATGTGGAAAGCAGATTGTCCTACCTCCCTCCCCATCACTCCTCACCTGAACCTTATATATTTCCATTGCCTTTTCGATGTGCCCGTTCTCTTTGTTTTCAGGTGAAGCACTGGAGAGGGATACAAGTTAGCAGTCCAAGAAGATTTTGTACTCTTAATTAACATCCTTACTTGCTCTGCTTCAGATGCTGCTAAAGAAACAGTTGTGACGCTAGATCGACAGATATTACTCCAAGAAATTGGCAAGTCTCTTATGTGTGCTGATGTTGGGCAGTATCTCCAAGGAAGTCAGCATGAAGCATTCATAGAAAGCTGTGAAAAATTAATTTACTCACCACTAAATGTGCTCCAGCTAACTGGTTTTCAAATGCTGAAAAAGTAAGTTTGATGTAATTTGCATCATTACTATTGGGGTAGCTTTATCTGTCAGTTTGTTGTATTAACTTTATCATTAGTAACTGACTAAACTTTCATAACAGCGGCTATTTCATCAAAGATATTTTTGGTTTTGTGCATGGCTAATGTTGATCAGTTAGATAATAATTTCGTACCTAAAAGCACTCTCTCTCTCTCTCTCTCTCTCTCTCTCTCTCTCTCTCTCTCTCTCTCTCTCACACACACACACACACACACACACACTCACACTCACACACTCACTTTATAGTTGTAAACATCCAAAACTGTGTCTATGGAGTAATCTCAGTTTGAAGTTAATTTTGTGTCTGTAAGATTCTTAAAACTATCGGGTAAGTGGTGAAAGTTTTTTATGGCTGAATATCTCACTCTTTTCGGTACTGCTCTAAGATCAAGTGATGACTAGTTTAAACTATTCCTCATTGTGTTGTTAAATTATTGATGTTACTGTAATGGTCTAGTACATATTATGTAGGCTGTACATCCACAACAACTTAATTCACTGGTGTGCATTCATTCTGCATGATAATACTCAAATATTGCACAAATTCAGGGCAATAAAGTATGTACGTATGTGTATGTCTGGAATCTTATCCCAAATCCCTGGATTGATTTTAACCAACTTTGACACAGAAACAGCCGACATCATGAGTATCAGCACTGTGGGGATTTTAAATTACAAATCCAAAGGTTCGGGATTTGATCCCAAGTCAGTATAGGTGCTGTGACATTTATCATGTTAACCTCTGAGTTTGTAAAACATGTATTTTACACCATGGTTAAGATTTCGTGTTAAATTGTAATTTCCACCTTGTTAAGGAGCAGTTTTCAGTCAAAATGCAGTAGAGGCTACCATTTTCAGTGAGAGCATACATATTAAGTCACTATGATGCTCAAACAAACCCTTTCTAAATGTCAGCATCTGATTTATATTGCACTGTAATTTTAAGTAGTGTGTGTTATGATCTGTTACTTGGTATTATTATATTAACATCAACACCTTGAAGAATGAAATGCTGGGTGTGTGTGGGGAGGGGGTGCGTTCACATAAAGGGCATCATTGTAATTGTAAAAGTAACTCTTGTTAACTTTTATTTCAGATCTCATTTGATAGATCTGTTCTGTGGAGGTAATGTTTCATTTCATATCACTTCTTCTTCTTCTTCTTCTTCTTCTTCTGCTTTTACGGCCTCATTGGACCACTTCAGTCAATCATTTCTGGTCCTCTTCTTTGGTATTTTCCCCTTCCGAGTGGCCCAGTATCTCTTCATTCGTTCCGATGCTTTTCGTCGTTCCTTATCTGTAAATACCCTTTTCATTGTATGTCGTTTGTCAATTTTTGGTTTAAATCTTATTTCTGTGTCCCTCAACTTCTTTAAATTTGGTGTTTTGTTCTGCAAATCATCCAGAGTTATTTCCAGTTCTTCCATATCCTCTCTTATTTCCTTAAGCCATCCTCCTTGTTGTTTCAAATTCCAGAGTTTCTCAATAATTTTCCTTGATAATCTGGTTTCTGGTGTCCTCAGAATGTGACCACAAAGAGAGATCCTTTTCTTTCGTATAGTATCAGTGATGGGCTCCAGTTCTCTGTATACCACTTCATTTGGAACTATCCGCCATTGCCCAGCTTTTTGATATTTCTTATTTATGCATGTTCTAGCAATTCTTCTCTCTACTTTTAAAATTTTGTCAATTCTGTTTTTCTGGGTGGCTTTAAAAAGAGTTTCACTTCCGTATGTAACCTCTGGTTGAACCACCGTCTTGTAATGTTTTGATTTTGTTTTAATTGATAGACATTTTTTATTGTACGTAGACCATGTTAGTTTTTGAGCTTTTATCATTTTATTAGTTCTTGCTCGCCATGCAGGTTTCTCGTCCAATTTGTGTGTTATAATTTCACCCAGGTATTTAAATTGTTTCACTATTTTAATTTCCCTATTGTTCACTGTGATGTGATCTATTACAAGTGGATCCGTTACCATTATTTCAGTCTTTTCAAATGATATCTGGAGTCCTAATTTTTGTGCTATATTTTGTAAGCTTGTTATTTGTTTCGTGGCTTCCTGAATATTATTAGCTAGTAATGCTAGGTCATCAGCAAATCCCAAGCAATTTAGGTTTATTTTATCTTTCTTAGTTCCAATTTTAATATTCATAGGATTTTCCTTGTACCATTCTCTCATTACATATTCAAGAGCACAATTGAATAGCAATGGTGATAAACAATCTCCCTGTCTCAACCCTGTTTTAATCGTAAATGGTTCAGATATTTCTCCTCTAAATTTTACTTTGGATTTGGTGTTTGTTAAGGTTAACTGTATCATTTTTATTAATTTAGGATGAAGTCCAAAATTCCTTAATATTTTCATCATTGAAGATCTATGGATGCAATCATACCCCTATTTGAAATCTACAAAGGTTATGACTAGTTGTTTTTGCCTTCTTTTGTAGACATCCATAACCAACTTCAAGGTGATTATCTGTTCTGGGCAGCTTCTCCAGGATCTAAATCCCACTTGATATTCTCCCAATTCCAGTTCTAATTGATCTTTACAGCGGTTGTATAGTATTCTTGACATGATCTTATACGTGCAGTCCAAAAGGGAAATTCCTCTATAGTTGTCTGGATTTGATTTTTCTCCTTTCTTATGTAATGGATGTATTATAGCAGTAGTCCAATTTTCTGGTAATTTCTCTTCATTCCAGATTTTTACTATGCATTGGTGTAATGCTATCTTTACTGGTTCTGCTGCATATTTCCAACGTTCAGCAAACGTTTGATCTTCTCCACTTCATATATTATATTTGCTACTTATTATTGCACACAGATTATCTCGGTTTCTGTACTTTCAGGTTGGTGCCATTCTTTTCTGCGAAAGATTCAAGCATTGGGCAAGTGACTGGCGAGGAGATGCCCACTCCGGGCCTCAGCCTCCTGACCAGTTTGCTGGACAGAGGTGAAGCCGCGACCGGTGCTCTGCTTAGTGAGCTGCGTATGGGCGAGAGCTGCACTCTTGAGCCGTTCACAGAGTCACATGCCTACTGCAGTGCCTATCTGCTGCTGTGGTCACTGACCCTGGAGCTCTGTGCTCATGCATCGCCACAGCTAAGATACCAATATGCAGCTAAACTCAGGTACTGCATTGTTTTTTATCTCCCATGTTCTTCTCCTCCCTCATTTACTTTACCACACAAGTCTCACTTTTAGCACAATGTAACGAAACAGGCTGTATTGGGTCATGCGGTGTACCCGATACAGCAGATTTCGCAGTTTGCGATACACACTAAAACAGATGTGGGTAGTGTATAAAGACGCTTAGTGAATAAGGTCACTTAGTGCAACTTTGTGAAATAGTGTAACACACCAATTACTGTAAATTAATGTACAGTTAGGATAAGTCATTACCACTTTGATATGAATTTCGGGATGTTTTGAAGAGAAAGAACAAGATCGGGAGTCAGGGTTAATAGTGTATAAATGTTAATAACCTTTTTCATTCAGTTTTGTTATAATAGTTCAATTTGTAAAATTCATTGTTTACCATAACATAAATTAACTCTGTAAACCATTAATTTTGGAAAAGCCTAACATTTATGTATCTTTGCAAGTCAGGACAACATATTCGTATGGAAATCACCAACTAAAAAAAAATCTGTAACTAAACTCGTAATTAAAGTTTCTGAAACATTCTATAGAGAAATTCAGTGCAATGTCCACATATTACGAAAACTAGAGAAGATTCATTTAAATTGGAGACCTAACCTCGTTCAGAAAGACAGTTTGTATCATAAATGATGTTAGAAGAACGATTCATTAATCTTTTGTAACACAATTTAAAGATTTTGGGTTGTGCGTAATTATTCCGCATTTTAGCCTTCAAATGTTGTAAAAAAGTCGTAACGTAATAATGTCAAATACTGTAATTGTTAAAAGATGTATAAATTCACATTGTCCAAAAAGCCAGAGAAGAGCGGTTGGAGGATTAGCTGGTGTGTTGCAGTGCCTGTTAAGTTATGACAAATAACCAAGTGTTCCTAACAGATTAATTGCTGTACGTCTGGTAGTGACCCAAGACTTTCTGCAGTGAAGCTATCACCTCCAAAAATGTAAAACATGCTGTGCTTCTGGATCTGGTTACATTTTAACATGTACTGTTTCCACTGTTACTGCTGAAATGTAATGTTACTCATAGTACCACAGCATGTTGTTGTTGTTGTTGTTGTTGCAGTCTTCAGTCTGAAGACTGGTTTGAGGCAGCTCTCCATGTCAGAGTACCCTGTGCAAGCCTCTTCGTCTCTGCATAACTATTATAACCACCATCCACTTTAACTTGCTGGTCTCCCTCAACAGTTTTTACACCCCCCCCCCCCCCTCCCACTTCCTTCCATTTCATTTACATCCATACTCTGCCAGCCACCTTACAGTGTGTAACGGAGAGTACTTTGTGTTCCAGTGTCACAACCCCCTTTTTCCTATTCCAGACACAAATGGTTTGTAGGAAGAATGATTGGTTGTAGGGAAGAGTGATTGCTGTTAATCTTGTGTGTGGGCTCAGAACTCTCTAATTTTATCTTCATGGTCCTTTTGTGAGGTATACGTAGAAGGAAGCAATATATTGTTTGACTCCAGGAAGACACTCTCGGAATGACCACTATGTGACACAGAATGCCTGTCTTGCAACATCTGCCACTGGAGCTGATGAGCATTTCTATGATGTCCCCACACCCACCAAGTGAACCTGCGACAAAATTTGCTGCTCTTCTTTGGATCTTCTCAGTTTCCTCTTATCAATCCTGTCTGCTATGAATCCCAGATGGACAAGCAATATTCAAGTATCGGTTGAACAAGTGTGTTGAAGTTATTTTCTTTTTTTGGTTGACTACATTCACTGAGGATTCTTCCAATGAATCTGTCTGGCATCTGCCTTGTTCACGAATAATTTTATTTGGGCGTTACACTTCAGATCACTCAGTATGCATACTCTTAGGTATTTTATGCACGTAACTGCTTCCAGTGATTGTTCTACAATTTTGTAATTGTACAATAAAGGGTCTTTCTGTGTATGTAGTCACAATATGTTACATTTGTTTATGTTGAGGGTCAAATGCCACTCCCTGCACCAATTGTCGATCCTCTGCAAGTCTTTCTGCATTTCACTGCATCTTTTTACTGTTGTGACATTTATGTGTACAATGCCATAATCTGCAAAAAGCCTTGTGGACTTTATCTACTAGGTAATTTATATATGTTGTGAAAAGTAGTGATCCTATAACACTCCCTTTGGGCATGCCCGAAGTTACTTTTACCTCTGAAGACTTCTCTCCTTTGAGAGTGACGTGCTGTGTTCCATGTGCTAGAAACTCTTCAATCCACACACACGTTTGGACTGATATTCCATACGCTCACATTTTGTTCATTAGGCAGCAATGTGGAAATGTATTGAACACCTTCAAGGAACGTAGTATTTACCTGAGTGCCTGTATCTACTGTTTTCTGGGCCTCGTGGGCGAACAGAGCGAGATGGGTTTCACATAGTCATTGTTTTTGGAACCCATGTTGATTCCTACAAATTTTCAGGCTTCGCAACTGTTGTAATTCGTGAGCATGAAATATGTTCCAAAATTCTACAGCAGACCAATGTGAGATATACAGGCCATAATTTTGTGCACTATTCAAGACCCTTCTTGAAAAAAGTGACAATTCCTTGATGCTTCTGGATGTAGCTTGTCAACCAAACCCTTCTATTTGTGTAGTTGTGCCACAAATTTCTTTTTTCCTTATTTGAGTCAGTACATCTTCGTTAAGTAAACTGTCAAATCTTCAGCATTCTTCTGTAGCACCACATTTCCAAAGCTTCTATTCTCTTCTTATCATACAAGTTTCACTTCAGTACAAGGCTATATTCCAGAAAAATGCTTTAATTTCTAACATTTAAATTTATATTTAATGTTAACAGTTTTATTTTACAGACACATATTTCATACTGTTGCTAATCTCCATACTTGCAATTTTTCCAATAGAGAAAAACGTTTCTGTTGAATTTGGGGCTCCAGTAAAGATGGCTTGGAGCTGCCAACCTGTAATGCTACTGACATTTCTTTATTCATAAAATGTATTTCCCATTAACAGCTATGTTCTCAATGATTATATACTCAGATGTGATTGATTTCAGAGTTACTAAACTCCAGCATTGGGCCCCATACCAGATGCCTTTGAATCACAGATATCACAATTTGTTGCTCAGAAGCTCACTTGTATCTAACATCCAGCATGTAGATGTGCTAATAAGTCAGTGCAGTGATGCCACAATACAGGTCAAGTTGGATAATGCTGAGAGGGTCAGAGAGAGAGAGAGAGAGAGAGAGAGAGAAATGCGTTTACATCTCATTAACAAAATTGAAGTATCTTTCTTATATAATGATGTTTTTCTCTCACTAAATAGATACTCTTCAATTTGTATAAAAATAAAACTGCGAGAGGCATTCAATAAGTAATGCAGCCCTTTTCTTCTTCTTCTTCTTTTCTTTAAGCACGGAATTTGTTGTGGGAGATTGTGGAATACTCCTGCTACAGCTCTTATAGTTTCATGAAGTTTTGGTAGATTGGTAGACGACGGCATTATATATAGCTTCAAAATGGCATCTGTAATAGAGGTGGATTCCAAGCAGAGAGCTGTCACTGAGCTTTTTTTGGCAGAAAACCAGAGCATTGCAGATACTCATTGGCACTTCCAGAATGTCTACAGGGACCTGGCAGTGAACAAAAGCATGGTGAGTCGTTCAGTAAAGCATCTGTTATTGAACAAGGATGCGCCAACCTATCTGATCTGTGTGCCTACCAACCACACACAGCTTCAGGAAGTTGAAGAACTGACTTCAGTGTGTTCATTGGCAGAAAAACGTAAATGAACATCTCCTCCTCCATGGCAATGCAAGGCATCATACGGGTCTGCACCGAGCGAGGTGGCGCAGTGGTTAGCACACTGGACCCGCATTCGGGAGGACGACGGTTCAATCCTGCACCCGGCCATCCTGATTTAGGTTTTCCGTGATTTCCCTAAATCGCTCCAGGCAAATGCTGGGATGGTTCTTTCGAAAGGGCACGGCCGACTTCCTTCCCCATCCTTCCCTAATCCGATGAGACCGATGACCTCGCTGTTTGTCTCTTCCCCCAAACTACCCAACCCAACGAGTCTGCATGTCCGAGAGGAGCTCACAAAACTTCATTGGATTATTGTTCCTCATCCACCCTATAGCCCGGATTTCACAGCTTCTGACTTCCATCTGTTTGGTCCAATGAAGGATGCACTCCACAGGAAGCAGTACTTGGATAATGAGGAGGTTACTGACGTAGCAAGACGTTGCCTCTGATGTTGATCAGTAGAGTGGTGCCTTGCAGGTATACAGGCCCTCCCAGAAAGGTAATGTAAGGCCATCACACTGGAGAGTAAGTTGAAAAATGGGGTTTTGGAGCCAAAAAAGACTGGAGAATCATATGATGTATTGGAATATTGAATAACACCAACCTACCTTCAGAAAAAAAAGTGCTGCATTACTTACTGAACTGTTTCTCATAATAACCGAAGACAATTAATTAAAAAGAAGTACTAGTTAAATCATAGGGAGTTGAATATGTGACATTATTTCTTTTCTCTGTTACAGAATAAATCTGTTTTGTGTTACTTCTCTTATACATTTTCAGTATCTGTGAAAAAATTGTTTTAGTGAAAATGGTAGTCTGAGGTGTCTGCTGCAGAACCTGTTTTGCCTAATGCCAGCAGAAGTTCTCAAGGTGTCTGATATAAAGCCAAAACCACCGAAGGCCTTTATGTTTAGTGCGGAACCATCACTTCAGTTTTCAGAACCATGTGACAGGCAATATTTACAGCATCTGGCATGTTGGGTATGTTTTCAGTTGTTTTCTATAATTTCAGATAAAAGAATGCAGCATTTTATTAAATCTCTCTTGAAGCCTTGTTCTTTTATCGACTTTTACTCCAGAAGTATCCTATTAACTGGAGTTTTGCACTAATTCTGTAATTCCTTCAAGTTATCAGTCACTGTTAATGTCCCAGTTGCAACATAAGTTTATTAAGGAATACATTGAATAAATCTCCCCACAGCTACTGTGAGGACTATCTTTAGTTATAGACATGAGCAGTTTTGAGACATTAAATCTTATTATCAAATTATGGTAAAAAATTGAACAGTATGATTCAGTGCACAGCCAGGTAGGTGTGTGTGTGTGTGTGTGTGTGTGTGTGTGTGTGTGTGTGTGTGTAGACAGAATTCTGCTAGGTATCCAATATCGTGGAAAATAATTTTTTAAAAAATCCATCAAAACATTTCCATCAGTTCAGCTGCTTCCAGTGACTTCCACCAGATTCATGAACAGCGTGCATATTCTTAGTGTGGATATCTCATTACAACTGAACTGAATTGCATGTATTTTACCGAACATTTTCTAGACTTTATTGATGAAGTTCAAAGTTGTCTTATTCAAGGCACTCTATCAACATCTGCAATGTTGGAAGCTCCTTGACATACTTGTCATGTAAAAGTGTTTACTGGCGAACTCCAGTCACTGCATGCCACGCATGGAGCACCTCAAACAGAATAATAATACCACTCAAACAGATATATGTACTCACATAATACCACATGCAAAATGTAGACCTGTGTGCTGTTGTAATGTTAAAAACTCCACAATTAACTTATTTATAGGAGACAACAAGAGTACAGAAAACTTTGCACTTTTTGTCTTAAAAGGGGAAATTCTCCAATTTAATTATATGAAATTATGTACCCTCACGGTGTGTGTGTTTGTGTGTGAGTGTGTGTGTGTTTGTGTGTGTGTGTGTGTGTGTGTGTGTGTGTACAAAACTCCATGTAATAAAATGAACTGCATCCCTACTTGAAGAATGCATGGGAAATGCTGAATTTATTGTCTATATCCCACAAAACATGACTGAGGGAGAGTTCAGGTGTATGCTTCAAGAAGGGATGCAGTTCGTTTTAATGCATGGTGTTTTGGTGATGGCCAGACATACAAGAAAAGCTTGTCTGATTGTTGCGTATCCTACAATTTAATAGTTAGCCATCCACTTAATGATCTACTTAACATCATGTAATAATGAGGTTGAATGTTTTTTTACAGGTCATGTCAATAGACAAGCAAAAGAGTGTTAACAATGCTTGTGGTAGGATTATTCGATGTATTCCTGTTCCACTTCAGCCACAGATCATCAAAAAAGTCAGGGTGAACTAAGCCTTGTGCAAGCTTTTTAATTTTAATTTTTATTCAGATTTCAAAATACTTTATTTTGGGGTCGACCAAAAAAAAAAAAAAAAATCAGCATTACTTGTGGCACTATCAATGTTAGAAAAGAGACATAAAGTCTTGAAAGATATCAATGAGCATGGTCAATTAATATTCACAAATTGCAGATAGTAGTGATGTTGTGATCAACAGTGTACTTAGACATCAATTCTAGTTTAAATATGCTCTGAGGATGGTTGCTAGTGAACCAGAGCTGGAAATCATTGTATCATAATTACATTTTATCGTGATCTAGACCATTAAAATTTATAATAGAGCATGGTGCTCTTACACAGTGAGAGAATGGCTGGATAGTACTTTATTATTTATCCATGCATTAGTTGACCCTTTTACATGGGACAATTCAATTAATGTATTCATTATTTTTTTCCTCAAATCTGATGGTGATATCTGTCTAAATGTGTAATTTACAGTTGATGATGTTCTGAACAATTCTCTTATTGTGTAACTAAGTTTTGTTGAGCTGCTTTTTCTGGTACAGCTTTCCTTGGTAAGCACTGTTGTCTGTTTGTTTGTTAGGTATTCGTTTGCTGTTGCAGGTATACTTTTCTACTTTAAGGCGGCTGCCTGCTATGGTGCGGCAGTGGTGGGGAGAGGTGGAGCCCCGTGTTGCTAATATGGTTGACAAAGTGACGTCTTGTTACGTATCGCCATTGCTTTGTATACAGGAGATGCAGGCTGTTCAGCAGCAGGATGTCAAATACAACAACATGCAGGTACTTAAAAACAGTTTAAATTGGCTTGCAGTATTCCATTTTATCAGGCATCACTGTAGGACTGTGGAGGTTATAATGATGGTGTATTTGTCTGTGAGACAGTTTTACTAATCTATTTTATTTGCTGTATCTCACTAACATATTTTATTTGCTATAATGTTTTTCAAGGTTAACACACTCATCATCAGCCGTTAAATTCTAGAATTTTGCATAAAATATTTGCTTTGTTCATATATTAATTAATAGTAAATTATAGTTATAATACATATAACAAATTGTACAAAAGAACACCCATGATGGAAATATATGATGACTAGTAGCAACAAACAGAGCTTATCTCTTTGAGGATGTCCATGTTGAAATTGGTACCAGTGATAACAAGGCAGTGGCAGCAACAATGACTACCGAAGTACAAAGGATGACTAAAACGAGTAGAAAGATTTACATGCTCAGTAGGTAACGGGCAGTCGTATCGTATTTCACAGAGAAACTCAGCACATTCACCTCTGCGCTGGAGCATGTAGAGGAATTGTGGATCAAGTTCAGAAAAATAGTTGACCATTCACTGGATGTATACACAGTAGAAAAGTTTGTGTTGGAAAGGAGTTTGTATGTTCAGTAAATAAGCTTATAAATAAATAGCAGTTCATCAAATTAACCTCAATTAGGAATGTGGGTGCACTCAGTGACTGTGATATGATGTACAAATGATAGAGCACAGCAATCGGTCATCCTTTTTTTTTTTGTAGGTTTTATTGCTAAAATCTGGATTTTGGCTATTGCCTAGCCATTATCAATGCACTATTTCATAGTATCAATGCATGTCAGTCCGCTGTTGTTCAGGTATCTGTCGCAGTTCTTTTGGTGCATGATAATGGCTAGGCACTAGCCGAAATCTGGATTTGCCCAATAAAACCTGCAAAAAGGGTCGACGGATTGCTGTGGTCTGTCATTTGTAAACAGCAATTACTAGACAGTTGGGTTACATATAAATGTGGATTACATATAGATCTTAAATTAAACACATGTCTGTCAAAAGTGAAATGCATGAAGACTTCGACAATTACTACAGAAGGATATTATCTAAATAACTCTTAAAACCCAAAGAAATTCTGTTCATATGTGAAGTGAAGGCACCATAATTAGTGTCCAGGCACTTGTACATGACAGGAAGTGCAATTGAGGGCATCAAAGCAAAAACAGAGACACTGGATTCCAAAAACAGAGACAATGAACTCTATTTTGCTTTACAAAGGAAGATACAAAAGCATCCCCAGTTCAGTTCTCGCTCCACTGCAAAGATGAATGATAGGTAGAAGTTTCACTGGTACAGAAGAATTGTTGCTGCAACAGGCAAAAGATGCATTTTCTTGGTGCTGCACAGTTTCGCAATTTTTACTGAAATAAGCTCCTGCTGTGGTCTTCTTCTTGGGCACACCATTGTAGAAATTGGCCCAGAAACAGCTAATTAAAACAGCTGTACAATATGTATGTTTATTAGTATGTAAAAGCCAACTTCAGAATTTTCCTTTGTGCGAGCAAGGTGTGAGCAAGATTAATGTACTGATTTGAAATTCTAGATCTGCATATTTTACCATCTGTGTTGCTTCTGCATAATCTTTCATTGATTGTATCAGCACCCATTTGTATTGTGGTATATTGTAAAATTTTGAATATTCACGAGTGCCACGATAAACTCATACTGTTATCATCAATTGTAGGCTTAAACTTACTTGTGCGCTTTTAAAATTTTTGAGAGCAGCAGGCCTATCTTTGTTCAGAACAGTCATTCTCTAATTTCATTGTATAATTATGTAAGAAATAGATTATTTTTGAGAATTTTCAGATGCAAAGAATAGTCCACCCAAATTTCAAAACTGATCCAAACATCAATCAAAAACAAAAACAGTAAAAATCCAGGCAAAGCTGCATACACAATTGCAACAGAGCAATGTACAATGCGGGTGTGGCTGTGAAGGGAAAAATTCATTTTATTATTATTATTATTATTATTATTATTATTATTATATTCCCCCCACCACCACCAGTCATGTCACAGATTCCAGTGTTACTGCCTAGACTGAGGATAGTATACAGGCTTAAAGAGTTTTCACACCAATGAAAAACATTTAAATGGTTTTATTGAATTTTCAGTGTTATGCAAAGTGCACATTATGTACCAAGTAGATATTGCTTGCCACATTAATATAAAGACATACAATGACAGTGTGTCAAAGAATCAGTATAGTTAGTAAACTTATAGACTAAATTAGTGCAGCAAATTTGAGTTCACCTTAAGGGGTCCTGATGAAATAGGAAAATCCAAAAACCCAATAATTTTTTGGGGGCTACTTGGTCTAATGTCAGAACTGAATGCATCTTGAAGGACCACATTGAAAAATTGGGTTTTCTTAGGTCGGTCCAGAACAGTTCAAAATGAACTCCTTTAACCAATTGTGAGATATACCTGAATCTCTGACTGTGCAAATTGTTGTAACTGATCCTAATAATTTGGCATTTGCTACTGGGGAAAATAAATGAAATATATATATATATATATATATATATATATATATATATATATATATATATATATATTTTTTTTTTTTTTTTTTTTTTTTTTTTTTTTTTTTTTTTTTTTTTTACAGCGAAAAAGTCAAACTGCAGATGTTGGTATAGTAACTGTCTCAGCAAGCTAGACAAAAGAAAAGTAAATGAAACACCTGGAAAACTGATAGCTCAACATTACAACAGTGCTCCTGTTATAAGTGGCCACATAGCTGGAGCTTAAGTCAGAATTGAAGAGAAGTGTAAAAATAATTGAAAAGATATCAAGAGTGAGATTTCTTCTTCTGGTTTCATTTTTTTAATAGGGTCGTACCTCAATGTGACATTCTGTTTGATGAATTACTGCAAAGGAATATTGATGCAGATAAAAACTGTTGAATGCGTATCTCACTTGGCAATATTTGTTCAGCATGTTAGGCCCGTACTTGACACTGACTATAACTGGGAACAAGAGGAACCAAGTGCAAAATGAGGATGTTTCATGGAATCAAGAATGGTTTCTGCACGAGACATCTGTGACCCCATCTTGACTCAAAATCAGTGACCGATTAAGATTTAATGATCACTTGTCAGTTGCAGTTCTCTTTGAATTGTAGCTGTTTTTGGAACATCATATTGTTTTCCCAGAAAAAGAACTGAAAATAGCTGTTAATTTGTTTAAACTACAGTGTTCAGAGTTAATTCATGAACTGAATGTATTTTACGGCCAAAAGGATTTAGTGAAAGCATCAGGTGCTTTGACCTTATTAGGTTTTCTGCATGAGAAGCTGTAACATTTGTCAAATATCTGGGTGTGACTATTCGAAATGATCTCAAATGGAATGTTCATATTACACAAGTAACGGGTAAGGCGAAGTCTAGATTGTGGTTTATTGGTAGAATCCTGAAGTGATGCAGTCCTTCAACAAAGGAAATTGCTTACAATACTTTAGTTCGTCCAGTCTTGGAGTATTGTTCATCTGTATGGGACCCTTACCAGTTGGGTCTGATTCAAGAGATTGAGAAGGTCCAAAGAAGAGCGGCAAGATTCGTAACGGGTACATTTAGCCATCGCGAGAGCATTACAAATCTCATAGAAAGTGTGAAGTGGGACACACTTGCAGATAGACACATTAAACGAAAGGGGCTGCTCACTAAATTCCAAAATCCAATCTTTTCCGAGCATGTAGAGCATATATTATTGCCACCAACTTTCATATCGCGCAATGATCACGATTCAAATATAAGGGAAATTAGAGCTCATATTGAGGCTTTCGAACAGTTATTTTTCCCTCGCGCAATCCGTGAGTGGAACAGAGGGGGGGAAATATGGCTTTGTCATGAATAGTTCCCCTCCGCCACACACCACTTGATGGATAGCGGAATATATATGTAGATGTAGAGAACAACTTGGCAAAAGATTTCCCTAAAAGTGTTAAACTTCTACAGATAATGTGATCTTCCCAGTGGTGACTGGTGAGGCAGAACACTGCTTCACATTGCTAAAGCAGATGAAAATATTCATGCAAAATGCTATGACGGAGAACAGACATTGTGCACTTGCAATTTGTTCTTTTGAAAAAGAAACATTGATCATAAAAATTGCAATGATACAGTCATAGATCATTTTGCAGTGCAGAAAGGGGTTAAGAAGCAATTCTTTTGTTATAAATACCTATTTAGCATACTAAATGAAGTCTATAAAAAGTGTGATTACATGTTTATCCACGAGTCACATTCTCCGACACTTGAGCACAGCAGTCCTTGCTAAAAATGACACATTTTGAAGATATCTTTAATGCGGTAGTACATAAACTGTATGTTTGTGTAATACACAACTATAAATATGAAAACCAACAAATATGGTATGTTATAAATAAAAATAATCAGTTTTTGAAAATGTAATGTAATTACATGGATAAAAAATGTACACATCAAGCAGCGGCAGAAGAACACACATATAAAAGGTATTACAGTTTGCAAGCTTTTGGAGCCCTTGGCTCTTTCGTCTGGGAGAATGGTTGAAGGGGAAAGAAGAGGGGTGAAGGAAAATGACTGGTGAGGTTTACGAAAAGGGGTGGAGTTCGGAGAAGCTACCCAGAACCCTGGGTCAGGAGAGGCTTACCGGACGGGATGAGAAGAAAAGATTTATTGTTGGGGAATGTACCGGATGAGATTTGAAAACCTGAGAGCTTAAAGGTGGAAGATACGGTAAATTGCAAGACAGAGATTAGCTAAAACATTGTGGATAAGTTAATAAAAGCAAAAAGCAAAGTGCATTGTATGTGGTGGATGGGGATGGCAAAACATAGACAGGTCAAAAAATGAAAGCTTTAGTAAACTAAAAGGAAGTCAACAAATGAATAGTTATTGTGAAGAAATGTTAAGACTGAAGGAATTAAAGTAATTAAGGCCAGATGGATGGCAAGAACCAAAGACATGGTGTAGCGCCAGTTCCCACCTGTGGTGTTCTGAGAAACTGGTGTTTGGGGAAAGAATCCAAATGGCACTTGTGCTGAAACAGGCACCAAGGTGACAACTGTCAACCCCTGGTACCGCCCCTGCTGCAAGACTTGCTCGATGCACCCTCCTACCACCACCTATACCAACTCTGTAACTGGCAAAACATATCTTATCAAACGGAGGGCCACCTGTGAAGTGACACATCATACACTACCTGTTGTGTTGTGTTAACACTGTTCAGCCTTTTACATTGGCAGGACTACCAACAAGTTATCAGTTATCGTGAATGGTCATAGGCAGGTGGTGTACACTGGCAACACATACATGTTGCAGAACATGCTCTAGAAGAGGACAGTCTTGTGATGTTCAGTTAATTGTGGACACCACAAAATCTTGAAGAAGATCCCAGCACAGGGGTCAAAATGTCAATCTCATAGAAGAAATACGATTCAGCCTAACAACCCAGAAGATTTTATCTTCAGTAACAACAGCCACGAATGTCTGCAGACTTACATTAATTTACCGTTCTCACATTCACATGGAGAATCCACATGTGGTGTACAAAGACAATCAGGTAAGTAAACTCCATTCGGCTATAAATAAAATCCTGCAATAATGTTACAAAAAATGGTAGTCATAACTAAAGATGGAAAGAATATGGTACAGCTTTTGGATGACCCCACACCGAGGACTATTGCCACCACATTAGTATAGGAAACCATTGTCTTTTCACCTGTCATGATCCTGCTCCATAGATCATCTCCTTCTGCTTCATAATGGGAAGTTAAGTCGAGAAAAATAGTCATTTGTTGAGTTTTGTACTTCTCAGAAAGTTTGGACACCATGGTAAGCACAAAACTTGTGGTACCTCAGTTGTTTATTGTCAAACTCAAATAAAACATTGAGAAATCCAAGGAAATTTTTCACTATTTTTTCATCAATTTTCTGTAACATTTGGGTGGTGGCTGCAGTTGCATATCCACTTCTGCCAACATCATTCATCCCACTTCTGTCATCATCATTCATCCAGTCTTCATGTTCCATAGATTCTGTAAAAACAGAAAACTTTATGGGGTGTGGAAAAGTCATGGTATATGTCAGCAGAAGGCAGGCAAATATAGAAATGTAATATGTATATTATAGTGCTTAATACTATTTGTGGTTGTGTCAGCTTTATTAATCCTAGAAAATTCGAAAGAAAGCTGCTGCTTTGAAAAAGATACTCCTTCCTCAATTATATTAAACAGCTGCTTTTTATCTCCTATGGTTGCTTAATATTTACTTGAGTAATTTTTTGAAGAAAATAGTTACCTACTTCTGTAAATAAAAGAGTCCTGTTTACTGCTTGTCGTGCAGCTTTCAAACGAAGACTGCTACTTGCTATGTAGCTAACAGAACTTCTCAGTCCTCAACATGAACATTCGTCTCCACTGTTAAGCAAATGATAGCATTGACATACAACACCTTCACTTATCACATTTAGTCAGTATACAGCATAAATTCCAGGAAGAATTCCAACTGTTTTGTGATACCCCGCCACAAAAAATTCTATTCAGATTTCAAATTTGGCAGGATTTTCAACTGCATTGCTCATTTTAAAAGCAAATGAGAAGCAATATGGCTTTATCGCTATCACAGCCGTTAGCACACTGACCCACTGCATGAGTCAGTGTAGTGACTATTGAGTTGACTCAACTACTTCCCCTGCTATGTGAAAATTGAGGTTACTTTCCAGATAGTTCTCATAGTAGCCTCTGATCCTTCTCACTGATGTCACTTTGGACCTGTTGCTGGATAGACATATAGTCTGTCTGTTACTAATCTGTTATTTTGGAATTGGACGCAAAATTTGAAAATAAAATTTATTGGTTATAGTAGCTAGTGGACACTGTTACACTACCAGTGTAAGAAGTAATAGATGTGTTGTGCCACTTAAAACGTATAATTTTGATAATGATGAAAGTGACAGTGCCCTAAAGTTTGAGATTGTGTAATGAAATAATTCATCTTGTGAGCGAAGAATATTTTATTTGTGAGAGCTGATATGAAAAACTTACTGCACCGGGCACAAATCTCTATTTGTTCAAATGTGTACCTCTCAAACATCAGTATATTCTTTAGAAGAAAATAAAATTTTCAGAAGTATTTTGTGCTTCATGACACATTACAATAGATGGTTTCCTTATCACAAGTTAGAAGACTACCAGTAAACCCCACTCCTATTCTTTAAAAAATGGAAGTCCCTTGTGTAAAATAGCTGCAAACATCTTATTATTTTATAAATAATTTCATGTGTTAAATATTTGAAGCTAAGAATGTAAGCAACAAAAAGTTTAGAAAAATTTGAAATAATATTTAAAGTTTGTCAGAAGTCACTAAGTACTCTCATCCCCAAATGACAGATAATTTAAGTTCCCTTTTAAGCCAAAGCTAGTTTTGCACAAATCACATTGTGCATAACATCAATTCTCCTTAACTATGTAACATACAATGATATAATTTTGGCAGATTCATGCAGTGGTATATGTTGTTACTATCCGCAGAATGTGTTGCAAAAAGAGTTAATAGTAAAGAAGTAATAAATTAAAATATCATGGCTGATGTTGAAGTTTTACAGAACAAAGAGTTGAAGTTTTGCAGAATGAAGAGTGAAAATGTAGTACACGCTAAACTGTTTTCCTTTAATTATTTTTGTGCTGTGTCAGTGAAAAAGAGTCTCTTATTACATGCAAAGTTTGTTGTGGAAGTCGCTAAGTGCTCTCATAGTGTACAATTGTAGTCTGGGTAATTCGCCCACCACGAGATACACTGCCTCAAGACATATACATACAACGGTGGTTTCAAAAGTTCTCGGAATCACCATGAGAGGTCAGCGCTAGCTCAACAAGTTGTTCATATGATATTCATTGGACTATTGTTTGTAAACATGTGCCATGTCAATGCCCTTGGAAGTGAGCTGTGGCAGTGACGTGGCTCTGTTGTTGTTCCAAGTGGACAAATGAATTTAAATGTGGTCATGAGAGCTTAGATGATAATCCATGCAGTGGTCAGCCAAGATGTGTCACTACTCCAGAAATCATAGCAAAAGTGCACAAAATGATCATGGAGTATCGCCAATTGAAAGTGTGTGAAATTGCTGACGCTTGCCAGATGTCATGTGAAAGGGTATATCACATTTTAACTGAAGAATTAGAAATGAAAAAATTATCTGCAAGATGGGTGTCGTTACTCTTGAAGCTGGATCAAAAACGCATGAGAATGGATATATTGGAACAATGTTTGGCCTGTTTTAGGAGAATCGAACAAGATTTTTTGCACCGCTTTCTGACCACAGATGAAACTCGGGTGCATTACTATACTCCAGAGACAAAACAACAGTCAGAGCAGTGGAAACATGCTGATTCTCCACCACCAAAGAAAGCAAAGACAATTCCTTTGGTGGGAAAGGTCATGTCATCAGTGTTCTGGGATGTGAAGGGGATTCTGTCGGTAGATTATCTCCCCACTGGGCAAACAATTACTGTAGAATACTATGCTAACCTCCTGGACAAATTGCAACAAAAGATACGTGAAAAAGAGCCAGGTTTAGCAAGAAAGAAAGTAATCTTCCATGAAGACAGTGCACGCCCACACACGTGTCATCACCATGGCAAATTTACACGAACTAAGGTATGAATTGTTGCCACACCCACCTTATTCACCTGATAGGGCTCTATCAGACTTCCATCTCTTCCCATAACTGAAAATTTTTCTTGGTGGACGAAGATTCACTTCAAACAAAGAATTGATAGATGGAGTTGACAACTATTTTGCTGGAAGTACTTTTTTTCTACTCCATTCTGAGAACTTTTCAAACTACCCTAGCAATTTCGAACTGTGAAACTTGTCTTATTGCATTGAATTTTTAACATTATCTCTTAATGAATAAATGATAGTAGCATTTTAAATTTGGTTGGTTAAAAACTTTTTGTTCCCCCTGGAAGTCATTACGTAGCCAATTTTAACCGGGTTAGCCCTTTAGTAATATAGATGAGTCTCATGTTTGTTAATTATATCTTACAGTAACTTTCCAGTGGAATCCAATCCTTGTCAACTGACATATGGTGGAGTACTGTTGCATTTATCACTTTAAGGAGATAGTGCTGATGACACCTTCAGAATACTCATTCCAATTTAGCGTGTCATATTTAAGTGAAAAAATTAATTACCTTTGTTTACCATGTGGATTTTGGTCGGTATCATTACTAAAACAACAAACAGATTTACAGCATATTTTATAAGGAATATTGTACAGAGGCGAGATTAAGTATATGTCTAATTACAGTTGTTTCATGAGGTCCTTTATTATCTTGCAGGTGAAAGTACATGCAAGTGTTCGTGAAGTAGTTGTAATCTACTCACTTGATGAAGCACGTGTTGAACTGGTGGTGAAACTGGCTCCAAATCATCCACTGGGGCTTGTGAAGGTGGAGAGTGGTCAACGTTTTGTTGGATCGGGGCAATGGCGGAACTGGATGTTGCAGCTAACGATCTTCCTCACACATCAGGTTTGTACAGATAAAATCACTACATCAGATCAGTAATTCATCTGCCTAGTGTCTCTTCAATATGAAAATGTTTTTTTTCTTTCCTGTGTTTACTCAATGTATTTATTATTTTTATTGTTTATTGATTATCACTCATCTCACAAGGTCATTAGTGATGTGCATTTGACTGAAGACGGCTGCAGTAGACTGCAGAAATCAGTCAAAGTGTGTCACTAGCTTTTGGTTGTAGTTGTTTAATAAAAAATATAAAAATATGTGTGCAATGACAACCTCCAGATGTGATAGTTGATAGTTTTGTCACATTTTATTAAAGTAATCATTTGAGATCAGTGGTGTTCATCTCAGGTATATAAACATGTCTCTTCAGTATGTCAAACATGTATAATGATAACATCTACTAACTACATAAACATCTCTTTGCTAGAATGGTTCTTTGTGGGATGGACTGATGTTGCTAAAGAGCAACCTTGACAAACGGTTTGAAGGTGTTGAAGAATGTTACATTTGTTTTTCTGTACTGCATGGATCAAATTTCCAACTGCCGAAACTATGCTGCAAAACCTGCAAGAAGAAATTTCACTCTCCTTGTCTTGTAAGTAATTTAGCTTTTATAGTAAGAAAATAATAAAATATTGAGGGATACACCACAACTGTTTTCATAAATTTCACAAACACACACACACACACACACACACAGGCAGTGTGCAATGGAAATATTACTTCAGCAGCACTTATTTATCAAGTATGCACATATATTTGATAGAATACTCTAAGGAAACATACTGTTTTGGGTTAGAATAAATCTGCTTTATTATGTTACTTGGTATAAACACTTTGTGCCTTGGGCATATTTGATGTAACAATGCACAATCACTACATCACTCCCCCACAAAATGCTAATGGTATCTTTGACTGAAGCAGACTTGACAACTGGATCGCGTGACAACAGGTTTTGCTGCTCCTGAGGCATCGTAGTCAGTGTTCAGTGTCTGTTGTGGCTTGTTCAAGACAGACAGTGAAGGAGCAGGTGATTCTGTATTCTCTGTGGTTGGTGTGTCAGGCAATTTGCTCATACCAGCATAGGCAGTGCTGAATGTGGATTACGGTAGTCAGTGGAGATTGATGTCGAGGTTCCCATGACGTCTACCTTGAAACATTTTGCCACCTCTGCTGGGGACTGGACATGGTCCATCATATGGTTGCTGCAGAGGCTTGCAGACAGTATTGTGGCAAACAAAAACTTCGTCGCATTTGCGTACATTGGCAAAGACAAAAGGGCAACAACTCTGTTGATCTCTCATTGCAGCAGGATGGAGCTGCCAGGTCTACGTGCATAGTTTGTTGACAAATCTGATGCCTCATTAAAAGTGTCTGGCATGTTGCTGAGGAACTCACTGGCCAGTCAGATCAGTTGGCCGTTAACAAAATCTGGTCCTGTAGAGTTTGTCATTATTGATGGATGTACAGAGGCCCAGGAGGATGATCAGCAGGCTTTCTGTCTATAATTGCAATTCAGGGCACCAAAGTGGTACCCTTAACTGTTGGTGCAGGTATTCCACTAAGCCGTCTGTTGTTGAGTGATAAACCATTGTTTGAATGCACATAATGCCTAACAGGACATGAGTGCCTTGAACAGGTAGGATTCAAACTGCCTGCCCTGGCCAGTGGTACTGCAAAGTGGCACTACGGAACAAAAAATCCATCTGCAAAAGAATGTGGTTGCGACTGTTGCAGTGGTGACCACGGGAAAGACTTCAGGGCAAAGAGTGAAGTGAAGTGGTCAGTGGCAGTTAGGCAGCAAGTACGTCCTTCAGAATACGGTAAATGCCTGACTTTGTCGATATGTATGTGGTCTGATCGCTGTTTAGGTGGGACAACTGTGCCAAAGAGTGCACTTACATGGCGAATGATTTTATTTCACTGGTGACGATGATGGTGTCTGATTTATGGGACGCTCAACTGCGCGGTCATCAGTGCCCGTACAATATCCCAATCTTTACACAGTCCAGTCTAGCCACTTTCATGAATGATGATGAAATGATGAGGACAACATAAACACCCAGTCTCCGGGCAGAGAAAATCCCCAGCGCTTATTTCACTGACAGGCTGTACACTGGTGCACAAATGCTTTGCAGTCTTTGTCAATACTTGGCCACCCAAAAGTTTATGTAACCAAATACATTCTACTTTGGACCCCTGGATGAGACAAATTGTCCAAAGATGCAAGTTAACAGTCACAAATGGTCGTGGCTTCAATGTGGAGATGTCACAATACAACAGCATGCATGACCGTGGAGCTGTGGACTAGATTTCTTGGCCAGTAAATTGTGGAGTTTGTTGTCTGATTGCTGCACCAAAGCGAGCGCTTCGTAATTGACTGCACCTGTATTGCTTCTATGTGAGAGAGGGTATCTGCTGGTATGGTATGGACTATATGTTTCGTAAATTATCCTATTCAGTCTAACTAGCATAGTTGATGCGGCAATGCTTTGTCCAGTATCTGAGGGAAAGAACACATCAGTGGCTTGTGGTCAGTAATGAGCATAAAGTGTTAATCTTTGGTCATGTGCCAGAACTTCTTGATTGAAGTATACTTGATACAACTCGCGATCATACATTGACCAGCTGTGCTGTAGTGGATATAACAGCTGGTTGAAGAATGCTACAGGCCGTCAGTGTTGGTCTATTTGTTGCTGAAGTTCACCACCTATTGTGGTTGCAGATACTTCAACCATTAAGATAAGTAGCACTTGAGGGGCAGGATGGGCTAAAGGTGCAGTCTTAGTGATAGCAGTCTTCACGTTGTTGAAGGCTGTCTCGGCGTCACTTGTCCATAGCAACCTGTCATTTGGTTTTTGGTGAGCCGTGTAAAAGTCCATTCGATTAGGCAAGTTTTGATGAACCTTGTAAAAGTTCATTCAATGGGGCAGTGAAGAATGCGTGGTTCTGCATGAAACAGCAGTAGAAATTGGTGACACAAGACATCGTCGGAACTCAAGCAGTCACAGGCTGTGGGAAGTTGTTTATAGCTTCAACCTTGTCCTGTGGCAGGCGTATTCCTTGAGCATTGATGGTGCAACCCAGGAAGCAGACTTCGGATGCCCAAAAGATGCATTTTGATGGATTTATGATTAGTCCATGCAAACAGAGGTGAGTAAAGATCTGGCATACATGTTCCAGGTGTTCAGTTTTGGGACTGGACGTCACCAAGACATCGTCCATGTCAACATAATGGAAGTCGAGATCTCATGGTACTTCATCCATAAAGCATTGAAAGGTCTGCACAGCACAGCATTGCATTGTCGAAAAAGGCATTCTCATAAACTGAAAGAGAGAGAACGGAGTACAGGCTGTTATACTTATGTCTCCTGCAACAACAGGTAGTGGGTAAAACACATGTACCAAATCTAATTTGGAAAATACACTGAAGAGCCAAAGAAACTGGTACACCTGCCTAATATTGTGCAGACCCCCTGCGATCACGTAGAAGTGCCGCAACACGACATGGCATGGACTCGACTAATGTATGAAGTAGTGCTGGAGGGAGCTGACAACATGAATCATGCGGGGCTGACCATAAACTGTAAGAATACGATGGGTGGCAATCTCTTCTGAACAGTATGTTGCAAGGCATCCCGAACATGCTCAATAATGTCCATGTCTGGGGAGTTTGTTTGGTGGCCAGTGGAAGTGTTTAAACTAAGAAGAGTGTTCCTGGAGCCATTCTGTAGCAATTCTGGATGTGTGGGGTGTCGCATTGTCCTGCTGGAATTGGCCAAGTCCGTCAGAATGCACAATGGACGGGAATGGATGCAGGTCATCAGACAGGTTGCTTATGTCTGTGTCACCTGTCACAGTTGTACCTAGACATATCCTGGATCCCATATCAGTCCAACTGCACTCGGCCCACACCATTACAGAGCTTCCACAGCTTGAACAGTCCCCTGCTGACATGTGGGATCCATGGATTCATGAGGTTGCCTCCATACCCATACACTCCATCTACTCAATACAATTTGAAATGCGACTCGTGCGATGAGTCAACATGTTTCCAGTCATCAACAGTCCGATGTTGGTGTTGTTGGGCACAGGCGAAGCATAAAGCTATGTGTTGTGCAGTCATCAAAGGTACACGAGTGAGTCTTAGGCTCCAAAAGCCCATATCGATGATGTTTCGTTTCGCCCGCTGACACTTGTTGATGGCCCAGCATTGAAACCTGCAGAAATTTGCAGAATGGTTGCACCTCTGTCATGTTGAACAATCTCTTCAGTCGTTGTTGGACCTGTTCTTGCAGGATCTTTTTCCAGCTGCAGCAATGAGATTTGATGTTTTACCAGATTCCTGATACTCACAGTACGCTCATGAAATGGTCGTAAGGGAAAATCCCCACTTCATTGCTACTTTGGAGATGCTGAGTCCCATCGCTCATACGCCAACTATAGCACCACGTTGAAACTCACTTAAATCATGATAACCTGTCATTGTAGCAGCAGTAACCTTTCTAACAATTGCACCAGACACTTGTTATCATATTAGGCATTGCCGACCACAGCACCATCTTCTACCTGTTTATATATCTCTGTATTTGAATATGCATGCCTATAGCAGTTTCTTTGGCGCTTCAGTGTATTTGCTTGTCATGGATCTCGAATTCAAAGTCTTCAGTGTGTGGAACCAGATAGCAATCCGGTATTGTTCAGACATTAAGCTGCCAGTAATCTCCCAAAGGCGCCATTCATTGGTCTTCTTGGGAGCTATGTTTAGGGGTGAGACCCAGCTACTGCTTTATGGGAATAGATTCCTTGCAAAAACATAAAGGAAAACTCTTGTTATCTAATTCCAACTTTCCTGTTGTCAGGCAATGATGTTGAGTGTGAACTGGCAGAGTTGGTATTGTCAGTATAGTGTAAGCAACTGCGAGTTATCTCCGGGAACTGTTTAAGAAGTTCCATATACAGAGAACCACCTGCAATCATTCGCAGAGCAGTATTGTCCACACAGCGTAAACACCCATGGCTGGTGAAATTAGTGGTAGTGTCTAGGAGATGATGATGACAAAGGTCCCATAGCAGGCCATAAAATGGTAGAAAGCCTACCCCGAGAATAGAGTGCATCACATCTGCCACAATAAACTGCCATTCGAACTTGCTATGTAGGCCTAGGTTCATCAACAATGTGTCACACTACCATGTGTCAGGATGGTAGAACCATTGGCAGCAAAGAGACAACGATCATCACTACTTTGGCGAGGCAGCTGGAAGATGGATACACTGATACATCAGGTCCTGTGTCCACTAGAAATTGGAGTTTCACTACCAAGTAGTGGATGGCTGCTATTTGGGAAGCCATTCATTGTCATTACTGATCTCCAGGACTATTTCCCGTCTCATATAGAGGACTGCTTTTCCATGCTTCATAGCCAAACTGCCAGTTGTATCAGCACAAGCTTCGTGGCTGAGAGCGACTGGCTGCATTTCCTCTCTGATCTGTAGCACCACGATTGGTGACTGGAATGCTGTGTTTGCAGTGCAGCAACTTGCACATTAACTTCAGCAATTTGACCCATAATGGTGCGATAGTATTATCCGACTGAGCAATAACTGCTACATCTGTGGACAGATACATTTCTATGATGTGGTCCGCAGTGAGTATAAGTGTGTCAAGATATTTTCTGCATCTGGTGGTTAAGTGCAGCAGCCAGATGTTCATGGATACCCTTGATGAGAATGTTCCTCACTAGAGTCCATAGCTGGTGCAGTAACTGTGAGGAAGCACAGTTGCCTAATTCCTCTGTATGCAGTAACTTCTCTAGGCACTCTACTTCAGACTGTGACAGGCAAGTGATCAGGGGTGTTCTTGCTGTTCAGTGTTTGATGGTAAAGCCAAAATGTCCTGTCTTCATTTAATGCAGCAACTATGTAACTGTGTTTGGTTTCATGAGTGGTAACAGCTAGCACAAACTGTCTCTCGAACAGTGCCAACCACAAGACTAGGTTTTCCTGCCAGAATCATGGTGGTTTGGCCATGAAGCTGCTAACCGGTATGCTTGGAGGTGCATCAACAGTCGGTGGTGGATCTGACATAGCAAAACTAGGATTCAGGATTCAATACGTGGATGGCACACGGCGTGGTTGACGTTTGGGACAGAACTGCAGTTCAATATACAGACATTGCGCAACATGGTCAGTTCATACTTGCCATTTGAAGTGGAACTGTGTGAAACATTGATTAACTCCAGGCATTCACATCAGCTACCACCAGATACTATGTCAATTGGCACCTGGGATCACGTCAGGGTCACCAAAAATGTCACCGTTCAGAGTAAATCTGCTTTATTGTAACATTTAATGATGTGCAAAAACATAAAACAGTCTGAGAATACATAGCAAGAATCAATACTAGGAATAATTATGAAAACCAAAGTATAAGCGAACGTCAGCGATAATGTTGTTTAGCATAAACACTTTGTTCCTTGAACATACTTAATGTAATGATGCACAGTCACTACAGTACAATTTAATACAGATCTGGCTGTCACATACTCATTATAGAGTGTATCATGCACCAGGAAACCTGTCAAAAGCCACCCTTATTTTCCTGTATGGTCAGAAATAATTACATTAGTGCGAGAATTGGATAAGTTAACATATGTTACCAATCTTAAGTGAATTGATGTTGAAACCAGGAGACAAATTCTCTGGTTCTTCCCACAAGCCCTATAATGAGAGAAAAGTACAGATAAAGAATCTAAACTAGACCAATAACCATTCAATTTAGACCAAGAAAGTCTGGTCCATTATCCTACACCCTCACTTTTGTGTATTTCAATTTCAGGTCTTTTGAGTTTGCAAAACACATCGGCCACTCGATATGTAACTTTCATACATTTCTTTTTGTCTTTGTCCCAGTTTTTATGATTAATTTCTGCAAAAGTGATATTAATTAAAAACTAAAACCTCTAGTGGTTTTGTATGATAATTTGAAGTTTCTTAAGATTAAATGAAGGATATTAGTAACCAAAGGAAAGAAAACAAAAATACTGGAATATTTATGGTTAATTAAGATTTATTGATTGACTAATAATGACCAACAGTGAAGTAATACTTACTAAACATAGATTTGGTTTTTTACTTAATGTTCCCCTCCGCCCTACACACACACACACACACACACACACACACACAAGAAGTGTTGTTTGTCCCTTTTTTTGGTATGAAGAAGTTCCATTACTATTTTTAATCATAGAGTATCCAGTTGAAAGTAAAAAGCTTTGTAACCAGTCAAATTTGTTATTCTTCCCATGATGTGTGTTGGATTATATCTCCATCAACACATGCATTTATGTTAGTTTATATGACGTAGACAATTAGCATGTGTGCTGGTATGTGCACAACACGTGGCTCTGTCCTTCAGTGGTCTCAGGTTTCAATTTCAGTCATGTTTCAATCATATACATTTCCTATAACCTCAAGGTATTTTACTTATTTGTGTCTGGTCTGTCGGTATTATTAAGGATCCTCCTGTATACTAAGACTGTACACATTCTATTCATATCTGCTTTTTGCTATAGTTCTACTTCTATTATAGAAGTTACAGCCATACATCACAGGAAGCCTCTGGCTGTTATAGTAACATGTTAGTCAATTTTAATATGGGAATTTTAATTGTCATTTTCACAGAGTTTTATTTGCAGTATTTGAAGCTGCTACTTATTGTTTGTTTCTTTTTCAGTACAAATGGTTCAGCACAAGCAACAAGTCAACATGCCCTATATGCAGAAATATATTCTGAGGAATGTTCAGAATTTTATTTATGTGTAATAATGTTTCATACAAATTAATGTGTTACACATGTTTGTAAAGTGCAAAAATGTAAATTTTGTGTAAATATTTGAGGGTGAAATTCTGTACAGAATTTATAATTTATTATTAAATAAATTTTTCTAAGAGTTTCACAGTGTGCTTAATTTTTAATAATGCCTCAGTTCTTCAGTGTTGAAAAAATTAACTAAATAAAACCACTTTTACATATCAAAAGCATCACTCTGACACAAACTCGCATGAACACAATTAGATGAAAAGATAAACATAGTAAGCACACTGGTGAAAAATGCAAAGTCACAGTCAGTCACTTGTGTGATGAAATAAATGTACTCACATAAGTGTTGTATTCCCTTAAAGTTTCTTTGGAATTACCAGTTTCAGTAAATTGTTGCATGTATTCATAGGTAGTCTTCCTAATCCTCAGATTCAACTGTCAAATCACTATCTTGACTGTTGGTGAATGAAGCAAACCAGCCACTGTGTCATTCGCCAACTATCATTATCTAACGGCTACAGAGTTCACAAGATCCAACATGGATAAAATAACTATTTTGACTGCCTTGAACATGGTTTGCACCACAACTGCTTTATTAGGCTTTTTTACAACAATCCAAATAACTGAAATTAACATTAAATATAGTAGGAAAGATATGGTAACTGTAAATAATTTAGGGGTAAAGGAGACAACTCACTGAATAGCAAAAGCACCGAGTCACGACAGGCACACAAAAACTTGCTATCTTTCGGAGTCAGTCTTTTCTTGAGCTGAAGTACAAATACACATGCACCCCTGTGCCCCTACATAGTGCCAGCTGGACACACAATGCCACGATTGCAGTTTGGCAGCCTGATTGGTTAAGGTGAGGGTTGTGTGGATGGGGCAGATAGAGGAAGAGAGAGATGGAAGGCAGAAAGTGAGTTTGGGGGTGAGTAACTAGTGGAGGAAGGCAGTGGTTTGCTGGTTAGGAATGCAGGGATGGAGGGTGCCAGGTGCATGGGCTGGGCCAGTGATGCATAAGTGGTGGGGCCGACGGGTGTGACACACGATAAAGGTGGCACACAGATGTGAGTTGAGAGGGGGTAATAGGAGAGAGGGAGGGGAAAATTTTCAAGTGGACTGTGGGGCCAGTGGGCTAACAGACAGGCCAGGATAGTTATGGGAACAAAGGATGCGTTGCAAGGACAACGCCCATCTGTGTAGTTCAGAGAATCTGGTTACGGAGGGAAGGATCCAGATGTCCCAGATTGACCACCAACAATACGTGCGTTTAACAATTATCATCCCTTACACACCAAAAAAATCCTTCCCGTACAGCCTCGCCACCTGCGGGCAGTGTATCTGCAGATACGAGAGGTCCCTTGCCTAGTATGCTGACATTCTGATGATGGCCTTCAAAGACAGGCACTCCCACCCAAATCTAGTCCACAGACAGATTTCCCTTTGCATATCCTCACACACTGCTAATCCTCCCACCACCATCAAGAATCAGCTACAAATGAGCAACCCCCCCCCCCCCCAACTGAAGCATGTGCTTCTCCAGGCTATTGATTCGAACCCCTCACCACTTCCCTTGCAGACCCTTCCATCCCCTTTCACGCTTTGGAAGACCCAGGTGCAGGACCTGTCCACTCCACCAACCCAGCACTTCCTACTTCAGTTCAGTCAGAGGCTTATCCTACCCCATCAGAGGCAGGGCCACTTGTGAAAGCAGCCATGTCGTATACCAAATCATGTGCAATCACTGCAATTTTTTTATGTTGGTATGACAGCCAACCAGCTGTCCATCAGAATGAATGTTCCTGCCAAACAGTGGTCAAAAACAAAAGTAGGTCACCCAGTGGCACAACATGCAGCTGCACACAACACGCTTAATTTCAATGGTTGCTAAACAACCAGGGCCATGTAGATACTCCCGTCCACCATTAGCTTTTCTGAACAACATAGATAGGTGCCATTCCTTGCAATACGTCCTTCACTCATGTAACCTCCCTGGCTCTGTTAATTCACTGTTCCCACACCCTCCACCTAATAGTTTCTCCTTCCTCTGTCCTATCAGTCCCTCCCAACTCATATGTCCACATCACCTTAATCATGCGCCATACACAACTGGCTCCATCACTTGTGCATCATCTGCCACCCATCATTTCACGTTTCTAGCTGCCTAACCTCAACTTCTCCTTTTGCCTCACCCCCCCCCCCCCACCCCCCCCACCCCCCCTCCCCTCTCTCTCTCTCTCTCTCTCTCTCTCTCTCTCTCTCTCTCTCTCTCTGCGCCCACCCTTCCAACATAACCTGCAGCCTACCCAGTCCACCTACTAACGTACTAAACTGTAATCACAGCATTGTGTGTCCATCCAGCACTGCTTGTGGGCACAGGTGTGCACGCGCATGTGTGTACTCCAGCTTGAGGAAGGATTGGTCGGAAAGCTAGCAAGTTTTCTTTCTCTTGTCTGTGCCTGTCGACAACACTTCTGTTATTGGATGAGTAGTCTTCTATACTTCTACATTGTTAGAAGTAACCTTAAAAAAGTACACCTGTAATCCACCAGAGTGGATGAGTGGCAAGTGATTTACTTGGCATAATCCTATTTTGGTGGTATGGCATTGCCTTCCTTCCAGTTTAAACTAACTTGCCCTGTCATTTTAACAGAACTACAGTTTAACATGGACACCAAACCACACCACAGCTTTGCATTTTTCACATTGACAAACATTGTTAAAAGATGAAAGGAGTGGAAAGTGATGGATAAAAACCGAAGGTAATCTTGACAGCTCTTGGGTAACAATGAACTTCTGGAAGGTACTTAAAACTACATTATTTCAAAACACAAAAACCATGACAATGTTCACCATGTGAAGAACAAGTTTATACAGTGTGGTTGTTCAGTTGCTTGGTGGTATGTGCAGCTGTTCATGCATGAGCAAGTGGGTACTGGGATGATCAAAGCAATGTGGATCTGTTGCTATTGTGGTGTTCAGTTGCCTGCAAGTTTTCATAGCGTAAAATGGTGTAGGAGGCACAATTTGACACCAAACTTTTTGTTTAAAAATGCTTTTCATGGTGAGACCTCCAAAATATACTGATTTGATAGACACTAACTATCATATAAAAGCATATTTACAAAGATTCAAGAATCAGTTTTAACTAAGGAATATATGAATATATTACAGTCTCCTACTTATCATTTCCATAGGAACTGTGAAAACAAGATACAACCAGCTACCACATGCACAGATGTATTTGAGTCGATTCCTCCTGCTCTCCTTATAGACCCTGTGAATGAAATAGGAGGAAAACTTAATATGTGTCAAAATGGAAAGTAACCCCTGTAATGTACTTCACAATGTATAGCAGTAGTGTGCACCATACACAGGGTTAACCCATGTGGAGGACTGGGACCAGAAGAAATGTGGCCCCTGTTGACTTCATGTAGGCCTAATACATTTACATGAAAGTGCAGTAGGAGAGTTCAGGGAATAGACGTAATTCTTCAACACCACCTATGACATGCATTACATAATGATATACCTAAGGGAACTTTCCAAAAGCCTAAAAATAACATACAGGGTTACCTATTGTATAAATGCAGTAAATTAAAAAATGAGTATGAGCTGTGGTAAAATTTGGGAATGGCATCAAGCACATAAACACAACACCGTATAACCCTCACGGGTCCTTTGCTGAACGTGTGAATCACAACCTAAAATCAGCTTTAATAATTTACCATCAAGTCAAACTGAGTAAGTGGGATACTAACTTGCCCTGGATTAATTCTGCGTTTAACACTACGGTTCATGAGGCATGTAGACTACTCCGGCCTCTCTCTTATTGGCCTATCCTATCAATTCGCCTTTGTCTAACTTATGGCACATTTCTGGCTTACTTCCTGAGCGGGTATCCCCGGGGTTAATTAGAGAGAACTGGAATCAGGCTCGTCACAATACAGCGGCTCCCCATTGCAGCTTTGGTGTCTGCCTCTGGTGGGAAAGGGAAAGGTTGCCCGTTCACGTGCATTTTTAAGGGGCACTATCAGCTTGGCAGTTGGTCAGTCCGAGTGAGGCTGGGTCAGTCTCGCGTCACCAGTTGCTGGTCTGTCTCTCGTTCACATGTGTGCGGCAGTGAGTGTCTGTCTGTCGTCGGAGTGCTAGTATGGCTGTCATTTGGATCAAACTTTAAAGCAAGAAAATGAAGGTCTTGCCACTCCACCAGTAACAGAACTCAGTTAGTGGTCGCCCGGCAGGGGCTGTGTTCCTGCATCTGAGTCTGCACATTAGGCCGCCAGTCTGCTCGAGTTGCTTGGGCAGTGGTCATTGGTGGTTGGATCGATCGGTCGGATGGTCGGTTGCGCACTGAGACACAAGATGACTGGTCCGCCTTGAGTGTCGGCGCATGTGAGGCCCCTACGTGAGTCCAGTGGGCTGTGCCGTATAGAAAGGGGTAGTGGCTTCGCGGTCGACACAGGAGCAACAGGAGTCAACCCATGACGTCGGGCTGGCCGGGGCGAGCTGCGACGCCGTGTGACTGAGACGGGAAATTGGCGCGCCTTCCCGCTTCCGTTGAAGCGGCTGGCAGCAGACGGTTCGGGAGAGCATTGGGGGTTCTGTGCCAGGTCTTCGCCAGCAATCGCAGTTTATTAGAAGTTAATTGATTGGAGATATGTTGTTTCATTTACTTGTTAAATTCTACTTGTTTTCTTAGTGAGGTTACCAGCCGCTTTGTTTTGGGGTCGTCCCACCATTCTTCTCCGTTTGCCCACCCACGAGAAGGTGGTTATTTATGAATTGGGTGGTCTGTTTTCCCCTGTGGAGTTGGGGTGGGTTAGCGCAATCTGCGGTTCGGATTGTTCAGCAATCCCCCTCTCAATCTGCCATACGTTAATAGCTGGCTCTGCCATGTTTGTCAGATTCGGTGTTAAGGAATTTATTGCTGAAGGTGTAAAGGCCGAATTTCTGAAATATGTTTTTATCTTGCCTATCATCTTGCGAGGTGTGTAATGTAGAGCATGTTGGTACATTTTATGTAAAACTGCATTTCATGGATTTTATTTAAATTGTCATTTTAATATATAAAGTTGCCACCCTTCCACCGTAAGAGTTCTTTTAAGCACTTTCGGTGGCAAATAATTTTAATGTGAGTGTTTTGTACCATTTACATCCCTCTTACGGGGTGCATAGTTTATGTGTTTGTGTCAGTTGTTAAAATTTTTTGTTTAAAGTAATCTGGTGTGTTGCAGATTTGCACCAGTGTAGTCTTTCAGATGTTGTTGTGAGCGGTAGTCACTACGGCCGTGTTAAAAAGGAGCGGCAAGGTTCTCAGCCCAAAAGCTCATACTAAAAAATTGTTATTTCTGCCTCTGAATAAATTGTAACTTGATATTTATAGCATGCTTCTGATTATAATTTTAAATCTGTTTAAAAAAGGCTTTTAGGAATAAAATTTCCATAATTTGTTTCTTCAGTTACCATTGGCAAATACTTCCACGCTCACATAGTGTGATTAAATGTGTTGATGTTCTTGATGAATCGCAAGTAAATAAAGTAAATTCTTAAGAAAAGGTTTTGAAAGTAAATTCACGGTTCAGAATACCTCAAAATTGCTGTCCTAGTGAAATCCCTCTATCTATTCCTGGATATTTAGAGAACTAGTTACCTAATGTTCAATTGATAACAAGGCGTGATCGGAAATTCGTTCTTCTTGCATTGTAGCACATAATTTGTCCTTGGTAACTAGAGCTAGTTTGGAGCATCCTCTCTGAGCTTCACATTTCACAATTGGTACTATGAGGAAAATCTGCTAAACAATGATAACTGGAATGCCTACATTTGAAAAAACATCACTGAGGTCATGCTCAAACATTAATTCATATCCCTTGATATGGCATTGGAGAGAAGTTGATTATGGCTGTCAGTTTCTCCTTGCCAGTACATCTTCCTCCTCTGGACCACAACATACCTACTAAGGAGAATAACAGCTATAAAATCCTGCATTTCATTTTCAGTGCAGTCTCCCAGGCTTTTTTTTTTTTTTTTTTTTTCTTCCCCGCTGCCTACTGATTGGTATATGTAATGTCGTTACATAGGAAGAGAGTTGAAATGAAATGAAATGATCGTATGGCATTGTTGGCCGGGAGCCCCCATGTGGGGAAGTTCGGCTGCTGTATTGCAAGTCCTTTTTAGTTGACGCCACTTCGGCGACTTGCGACTCAATGATGATGAAGAACACACAGCACCCAGTCATCACGGGGCAGAGAAAAATCCCTGACCCCGCCGGGAATCGAATCCGGGACCCAGTGCGCCGGAAGCGAGAACGCTTCCGCAAGACCACGAGCTGCGGACAGGTAGAGAGTTGACCCCTGTAAATTTAAAAATGTAAAACACCGAAGTGGTCTTGATAGAATTTGCAAAAAACCTCACCTCTCCACAAGTGTATTTTATAGACAAGACAGTAGTAGACGCCGTCGCGCACCCACCTCCACGCCGCTCCGCTCCGTCACGCTAAACGCTCTCGTCACGGAGAGCACAAAGCAAAAGATCTGAAAGTCAACTGCGGAAAGGGGCCGCGCAAACAGCTCGACACTGAGGCGGTGAGGAAGAGCGCAGCCGCCACCGGCAGCGTCAAGTATCTCCACCACTACAGGCCGGGAACCGTCGCCCTGCGAGAAATCCGCCACTACCAAATGAGCACCGAGCTGCTCATCCGCAGTCAGCCCTTCCAGCCCCTAGTGAGCGAGATTGCCCAGGACTTCGAGACCGACCTGCGCTTCCGGAGCTGCGCCGTCATGGCTCTGCAGGAGGCCAGCGAGACCTACTTCGTTGACGTCTTCGAAGACACCAACCTGTGCGCCATCCGCGCCAAGCGAGTCACCACCGTGCTCAAGGACATCCAGCTCGGGCATCGCATCCGCGGAGAGCGCACCTAAAGTGCCCTGCGGCAGGCACAAGCCACAACCTGGCTCCACTCGTCACGACAGGCGGCCAAAAAACAAAAATATATCTCTGTTTCCAGCCAAAAGCTCAATACATAGTATCAATACCAGGAATAAGAGCAATCTACATAAAGACCTAAATTCACATACCGTGGTCCAAAAAGGAATCCAATATTCAGGAATACTCATTTTCAATAAATTGCCATCAATCATTAAAAACTTGATTTCAGATAAAGCACAGTTTAAACAGAGTTTGAAAGACTTTTTGATAGGCAACTCCTTCTACTCTGTAGATGAATATCTTAACAGGGACTGTTAGACCAGCTTCAATAAAAGTGTCTGTTACATTTCAATTTTGACAGCACTTGGTCTCAACAGTCAAGATTAGGTATTTTGTGTATGATAAATTTATTAAAAGTACGTAACTATATTTCATTCTGACAGTGTATTAATTCTGTAAATATTAGCAATTCCAGCTTATTGTAATGTATTCACCGGTTTTGCCAATTCCTGACAAATGATCAGGGTACTGAATATTATAATCAAATGTTTTATGTTTCACTTTCCGACTTGTTCCACACCCACGAGAATCATCTCATTTATGAGTCTGTGAAATGAAAACTGTATCTAATCCAATCTAATTATTGAGACTGATGATGTGAAAATTGGAACAGATATTTATGTGATTCCTAGAGAGACAATGAATTTAGCAGTGGGAACTGGAAACGATTTTGAAGTGCAGCTCATCTTACGTGTATCCGTGTAATAGATAAAACAGAAACAAAGGGACACATCGGAGATTTTGTGACTAATTAAGCCCTGACAAAGTCCACTGATGTCCGAATGAAGATTATTGAGAGAGAACAACAACCGATATGTAGCAGACCGAAGTATGTCACTAGGAGAGAAAGAAGTTCTTGACAACCAAGTCCAAAAGTGGCTTGATCAAGGAATAATAGAACCAAGCCAGGTTGTAGCTGTAAAATAAATAAATAAAGGAAATTATCGCGTCTGTATAGGCTACAGAAAATTAAACAAATTCACAGTAAAGATCGTTGGCCACTGCCCCTCATAGAAGATCTTTTAAATAAACTACAATACGCTTGTGTGTTTTCCACACTAGACCCCCAGCAATCTTTTTTCACGTTGATGTTAAAGAAGAAAGCCGAAAATATACCTCGTTTGTGACACACTCAGGGCAGTTTCATTTCAGGAAAGTCCCATTTGCCTCATCAAATTCACCTGCAGTGATCCACACGAACACTGTTTTTTGGGCATGTACATGGACGATACAAGTATTACAATACCAACAAAGATTGATGATGAGGCACTTCAGCGGCATGGTCTAGTATTAAAAACAGTAGCAGAATATGGCTCAAAAATTAATTTTGCAAAATGCCAGTTCTTGAACGGGACTGTTGAGTTACTTAGGTATGTCATACAATGTGAACAAATCCGACGTACTTCTGAGAAGGCAATAGCTCTTCAGGCTGTCCAGAACCGAAATCTATTGCAGAAATACAAAGTTTCCTAGATCTAACAGGATACTTTAGGAAATTTATCTCAAATTACTCTACAACTGCCACACCTCTGAACCATTTACCGAGGAATAATTGAGAATATAAATTTGAAGAAGAGCAGTGGCAAACATTCACGCATTGCAAAGTCGCTTGCTAAGTCGGGCGGCTAGGAGGGTAAGAAAATGCATGCTGCACCCCGCTCATCCCCCCCCCCCCCCCCCCCCCACGCAATTCACACAGATTTACCGAGGAATAATTGAGAATATAAATTTGAAGAAGAGCAGTGGCAAAAGTTCCATCCAGTCTCGTATATGGGTAAAAAAACACAGTCTCAAGGAGATGAAATACAGAGTCATGAGCTCTGAGTTCTAGCTTTTGTTAATGTCTGAAGGAAATTCTGGGTGTATTTACTAGGAATACGTTTGAAAGTTACAACGGGCATCACTGCATTCCAAAAGACTACGAATAAGAAGAACTTATCACCAAGAATTCTTCTTATCACCAAGAATCCCCCCTTGAACCATGGACCTTGCCGTTGGTGGGGAGGCTTGTGTGCCTCAGCAATACAGATGGCCGTACCGTAGGTGCAACCACAACGCAGGGGTATCTGTTGAGAGGCCAGACAAACATGTGGTTCCTGAAGAGGGGCAGCAGCCTTTTCAGTAGTTGCAGGGGCAACAGTCTGGATGACTGACTGATCTGGCCTTGTAACATTAACCAAAACGGTCTTGCTGTGCTGGTACTGCGAACGGCTGAAAGCAAGTGGAAACTACAGCCGTAATTTTTCCCGAGGAAATGCAGCTTTACTGTATGATTAAATGATAATGGCGTCCTCTTGGGTAAAATATTCCGGAGGTAAAATAGTCCCCCATTCGGATCTCCGGGCGGGGACTACTCAAGAGGACGTCGGTATCAGGAGGAAGAAAACTGGTGTTCTACGGATCGGAGCGTGGAATGTCAGATCACTTAATCGGGCAGGTAGGTTAGAAAATTGAAAAAAGGAAATGGATAGGTTAAAGTTAGATATAGTGGGAATTAGTGAAGTTCGGTGGCAGGAGGAACAAGACTTTTTGTCAGGTGATTACAGTGTTATAAATACAAAATCAAATAGGGGCAATGCAGGAGTAGGTTTAATAACGAATAAGAAAATATGAGTGCGCGTTAGCTACTACAAACAGCATAGTGAACGCATTATTGTGGCCAAGATAGACACAAAGCCCATGCCTACTACAGTAGTACAAGTTTATATGCCAACTAGCTCTGCAGATGATGAAGAAATAGATGAAATGTATGACGAGATAAAAGAAATTATTCAGGTAGTGAAGAGAGATGAAAATTTAATAGTCATGGGTGACTGGAATTCGTCAGTAGGAAAAGGGGGAGAAGGAAACGTAGTAGGTGAATTTGGATTGGGGGGAAGAAATGAAAGAGGAGGCCGCCTTGTAGAATTTTGCACAGAGCATGACTTAATCATAGCTAACACTTGGTTCAAGAATCATAAAAGAAGGATGTATACCTGGAAGAATCCTGGAGATACTAAGAGGTATCAGATAGATTATATAATGGTAAGACAGAGATTTAGGAACCAGGTTTCAAATTGTAAGACATTTCCAGGGGCAGATGTGGATTCTGACCACAATCTATTGGTTATGAACTGCAGATTGAAACTGAAGAAACTGCAAAAAGGTGGGAATTTAAGGAGATGGGACCTGGATAAACTGAAAGAACCAGAGGTTGTAGAGAGTTTCAGGGAGAGCATAAGGGAACAATTGACAGGAATGAGCGAAAGAAATACAGTAGAAGAAGAATGGGTAGCTCTGAGGGATGAAGTAGTGAAGGCAGCAGACGATCAAGTAGGTAAAAAGACGAGGGCTAATATAAATCCTTGGGTAACAGAAGAAATATTGAATTTAATTGATGAAAGGAGAAAATATAAAAATGCAGTAAATGAGGCAGGCAAAAAGGAATACAAACGTCTCAAAAATGAGATCAACAGGAAGTGCAAAATGGCTAAGCAGGGATGGCTAGAGGACAAATGTATGGATGTAGAGGCTTGTCTCACTAGGGGTAAGATAGATACTGCCTACAGGAAAATTAAAGAGACCTTTGGAGAGAAGAGAATCACTTGTATGAATATCAAGAACTCAGATGGCAACCCAGTTCTAAGAAAAGAAGGGAAGGCAGAAAGGTGGAAGGAGTATATAGAGGGTTTATACAAGGGCGATGTGCTTGAGTACAATATTATGGAAATGGAAGAGGATGTAGATGAAGATGAAATGGGAGATAAGATACTGCGTGAAGAGTTTGACAGAGCACTGAAAGACCTGAGTCGAAACAAGGCCCCGGGAGTAGACAACATTCCATTAAAACTACTGATGGCCTTGAGAGAGCCAGTCATGACAAAACTCTACCATCTGGTGAGCAAGATGTATGAGACAGGCGAAATACTCTCAGACTTTAAGAAGAATATAATAATTCCAATCCCAAAGAAAGAAGGTGTTGACAGATGTGAAAATTACCGAACTACCAGTTTAATAAGTCACAGCTGCAAAATACTAACGCGAATTCTTTGCAGACGAATGGAAAAACTGGTAGAAGCCAACCTCGGCGAAGATCAGTTTGGATTCCATAGAAAGGTTGGAACACGTGAGGCAATACTAACCTTACGACTTATCTTAGAAGAAAGATTAAGAAAAGGCAAACCTACATTTCTAGCATTTGTAGACTTAGAGAAAGCTTTTGACAATGTTAACTGGAATACTCTCTTTCAAATTCTGAAGGTGGCAGGGGTAAAATACAGGGAGCGAAAGGCTATTTACAATTTGTACAGAAACCAGATGGCAGTTATAAGAGTCGAGGGGCATGAAAGGGAAGCAGTGGTTGGGAAAGGAGTGAGACAGGGTTGTAGCCTCTCCCCAATGTTATTCAATCTGTATATTGTGCAAGCAGTAAAGGAAACAAAAGAAAAATTCGGAGAAGGTATTAAAATTCATGGAGAAGAAGTAAAAACTTTGAGGTTCGCCGATGACATTGTAATTCTGTCAGAGACAGCAAAGGACTTGGAAGAGCAGTTGAACGGAATGGACAGTGTCTTGAAAGGAGGATATAAGATGAACATCAACAAAAGCAAAACGAGGATAATGGAATGTAGTCAAATTAAATCGGGTGATGCTGAGGGAATTAGATTAGGAAATGAGACACTTAAAGTAGTAAAGGGGTTTTGCTATTTAGGGAGTAAAATAACTGATGATGGTCGAAGTAGAGAGGATATAAAATGTAGACTGGCAATGGCAAGGAAATCGTTTCTGAAGAAGAGAAATTTATTAACGTCGAGTATAGATTTAAGTGTCAGGAAGTCGTTTCTGAAAGTATTTGTACGGAGTGTAGCCATGTATGGAAGTGAAACATGGACGATAACTAGTTTGGACAAGAAGAGAATAGAAGCTTTCGAAATGTGGTGCTACAGAAGAATGCTGAAGATAAGGTGGGTAGATCACGTAAGTAATGAGGAGGTATTGAATAGGATTGGGGAGAAGAGAAGTTTGTGGCACAACTTGACTAGAAGAAGGGATCGGTTGGTAGGACATGTTTTGAGGCATCAAGGGATCACAAATTTAGCATTGGAGGGCAGCGTGGAGGGTAAAAATCGTAGAGGGAGACCAAGAGATGAATACACTAAGCAGATTCAGAAGGATGTAGGTTGCAGTAGGTACTGGGAGATGAAGAAGCTTGCACAGGATAGTGTAGCATGGAGAGCTGCATCAAACCAGTCTCAGGACTGAAGACCACAACAACAACAACAACAATCACCAAGAGTAGCAAGATGGGCTTTAGTCTTGGAAGAGCGTTTATACCCACCGAACACCGACCTGATAGATACCTTAAGTCATTGTATGAATGTACTGTTTGGTTTTTTAGATGGTTTAACAGCGAGAATCAGGGAATTTTAAGAGAATGATGATGGTTTAGCAGCAATCAAGTGTTCGCAAATAACAGCCTTAAGAAAACTTTTTAGTGAGAGGTGGAATTGGTCTCAAGTTCTATGATGGGAGAGAGACTGTGGTACTTCCACACACTATGCAACATGAAATCATCAAGCTTGTGCTTGAGAACTGTCATTATGCAGTTAAGAGAATTGAGGAGGAAGTAAATGAAGGTCATGAAATGCTAAATTTCACTGATCAGGTGAAAAGAGTGATCTCAAATTGTGTGAAATGTTTAACTGTGAATAAGAAATTCGGAAAGAAGGAAGGTTTACTTCATCTCTTATTCAAAGAAAGTGATCCATTACACACTTATCACAAGATCACATTGTACCAGTTCAATTAGTGCACAAAGGATGCAACCACATGCTAAGTATTATTGACGCATGCACCAAGTTTACCTGACTGTATCCTGTAACGACTACAAAATCAGCAGAAGCAGTAAGATCGAATTACAGAAAACTAATTTTGGAACTTCAGTCCAAGTAATTACTGACAGAGAGACTTGCTTTACTTGTCAAGAACTCAAGGTGCGCTGCGCTACAGAAGGAATTGAACACGTTTCAATAATGACAGAACCCTCTAGAGCCATGGATAGCTTGAGGGGATTAATTCTACTTTGGCTAAAATAATTGCTAAGCTTGGTAATTATAGGCTTAATAAAGGGTACAAGATGGCACCATCAGTTCAACATGTCATGAATTCAACATTCAACAGTAGTATTGGGAAAACACCATCTGAACTTTTGTTAGGAGTTAATATGTATACACAGATAGATATTCACTTCACAAAATTATTAGAAGAAGAAATTATTAATTCATTTGAAGAGAGACGAGGTAAACTGAAGGATGATGCTAAGCTACAGATCAGCATGGTGCATGAAGGAAAGCATGGTAACTTCAACCGAAGTCTCGAAATACGAGTACAAAGTTGGTGATATGGTGGCAATAAAACGAACACCCACTGGACCAACACAAAAGCTGAAGCCCAAGAATTTAGGTTCCTGTCGAGTTACAAAAGTTAAAACTAATGATACCTATGACGTATGCCGAGAAGTTGATGACCACTTGTGTCCCGGGACTACAACAACATGTGCTAAATTTATGCAACCCTTGCAAAGTGACTGTTCATCGCCCGAGTCGGATGATTGTCGGGACGACCGAATGTGAGATTCGGAAGGGTGGCTTAAGTGTTTCCGTGCTGATCAGACTGGCCAGAGGAGCTGAATACTGGACAGCAGTTTTGTGTGTTCGTGGAGATACAAAGCTGGAGAGACCTGCTGCTATTCTATTATGCGACTGACTGCAGATCACTAGAAGCAGTAACAGTCGTAAAAAATGTGTGGACATAAGCTCCTGCATGGTGGTGAATTTCTCCCTGAACTTTAGTGTGCTGTTTTCCTCTTTGTGACAGCTCACCGCATAGCCAGTGATGGTAGAGAACTGGACAGCCTTCTAACTAATGAAAGAATGCTGTGGCGTCGTGATGGGATTTCGAGAGAATTAGCAGCGCTATGTGACTTGGTTGGGGATACCTAAAGCCAGTCTTACAGATCAAAATCGAGTAGGTGCAAATGCCTTACATCGAAGATTGGAAGATTCATGAGAATACTCTGACAAAAGAGAGTCTGAGTGATGGTATATTTATTGCTTCTTCCGAGTGTTGTGAGGAAACAATATTGCTCCCTCCCACACACATCTCGCAAACTGACTGCAATGAGAAAATTAGTGGCGATACCCTAATTGACTGATGAATTTATCGAGGAAGTACAGAAATGTTCATGGAAAGACATAAAAACGGCTATATAACTACCTTAGGAATTAAATAAATAGGAAGTGCAGGGCAGCCAGGGCGATATCGCTACAGGAAAAAATGTGAAGAAATCTAAAAAGAAATTATCTTCGGAAGAACTGCCCTGCTTATAAAAAAGTCAAAACAAACCTTGATGATATTAAAAGCAAGCGTGGTGACGATAAGAGTTCAATGGGAATTCCACTGTTAAACACAGAGGAAAGAGCGAATAGGTGGAAAGAATACATTGAAGGACTCTGTGAGGGGGAGAACTTGTTTGAGCTGATAACATCGGCGTTGAGCACCCGTGAGCTCCGACTTTTTTCATGAAGTGAGAGACGAAAAAATTGGAGTCGATAAGGAAGAAATAGGAACTCCAGTATTACAGTCAGAATTTAAAAGATCTCTGGAAGACTTCTAAATAAAGGAGAACGGATAGAGAACATTCCACAGGAATTTCTAAAATCATTAGGGTAAAGATGACCAAACGACTATTCCGGTTGGTGTGTAGATTGGCGGCATATCTTCAGACTTTCGGAAAACTGTCAACCACACAATTCGAAGATAAAAATTTCAGACAGGTGGGAAACTATCACACATTCAGGTTAACATCTCATGCATCCAAACAGTCGACAAGATTAATAAACAGAAGAATGTAAAAAGAAAATTGAGGATTTGTGGCGATATGACTTCGATAATGCAGGACAAATTACGATCACACGTAAGCATTTGTCAAACAACTACACTGATGAGCCAAATATTATGAACACCTGCTTATTAGATTGTTTGTCCGTCTTTAGAAAGAAATACATCACTGAATCTAAGCATCAGGGATCCGACAGTTTGTTCGTAGGTTTGTGGAGGTACGTGGCATTAGATTTCGACGCACATGTCACGTAATTCGCGTAAATAAGGGTCCGCTGAATTGCGTACGCAGTGACGGCGCCCAGCAGCGGTCCAGATGGGTTCCATAGGATTTACATCAGGCGAACTATAATGCTCCTCAGACCACTGTAGCAAGGTTCTGGCTCCGAGACAAGCACAATTATACTGCTGAAAGATGTCATCGCCGTCTGGGAAGACATCAGGTATGGAGGGGTGCAGGTGGTTCGCAGCTGTCAGCGTGTCTCCAATTACTACCACGGATCCCACGTAAGCGCAGGAGAATGTCTCCCATAGCATAATACTGCTCCCACCAGCCTGCATCCGTGGCGCGCTGCACTTTTCGAGCCGCCGTTCACCTCTGATGGCTTTTGTGGTGGCGACCACCGACCTAATGTATCAAAACTGTGATTCACCCGAAGGGCTAACACGTTTCCATTGATCGACGGTCGAATCCCGATGGTCCCGTGCCCACTGCAATCGTAATTGACGATGTCGTTGGGTCAACATGTGAACTCTTAGGTGTGGTCTGGTGTGGAGCTCCATGTTCAACAATGTATGATGAACAGTTGTGCGTGCACCAGCATGTGCGCTTTCGGCAGAGATGCCACAGATCACCATCTATCCTACTTTACAGAGCAGACAAGTCTCCGAACCCCACGTTCTGTGCAGGGTCGTGGACATCCAACCTCTTAGCGCCTAGTGGTAGTTTCACTGTCCTTCTACCTCTTTCTGCAGATGCTCACGACAGTAGCGAGCGGACATTCGACCATCTTCGCCGTTTCCTAAATACTCGTTCACGGGCTCCGGGCCGGCCGGAGTGGCCGAGCGGTTCTAGGCGCTACAGTCTAGAACCACGAGACCACTACGGTCGCAGGTTCGAATCCTGCCTCGGGCATGGATGTGTGTGACGTCCTTAGGTTAGTAAGGTTTAAGTAGTTCAAAGTTCTAGAGGACTCATGACCTCAGCAGTTAAGTCCCATAGTGCTTAGAGCCATCTGAACCATTTTTGAACAGGCTCTGCACAATACACACATCAAAAAAAGTTTTGCATCACCTCGGTTCCGAGAGTTCCGGAACCTGTACAGAAAACTGGAATAGAGGCCAACATAACCATCATTTCCACCCTTTTTATTGCTCATGAAAACACACACTGTATGTAGTACCACCATACAGCGAGACCTTCAGAGGTGGTGGCCCAGATTTCTGTACTCAACGGTACCTCTAATAGCCAGTAGCACGTCCTCTTGCATTGATGCATGCCTGTATTCGTCGTGGCAAACCATCCACAAATTCATTAAGGCACTGTTGGTCCAGATTGTCCCACTCCGCAACGGCAGTTCGATGTAGATCCCTCAGAGTAGTTGGTGGGTCACGTCGTCCATAAACAGCCCTTTTCAATCTACCCCAGGCGTGTTCGATAGGGTTTATGTCTGGAGAACATGCTGGCCACTCTGGTCGAGCGATGTTGTTATTCTGAAGGAAGTCATTCACAAGATGTGCACAATGGGCTCGCGAATTGTCGTTCATGAAGATGAATGCCTCCCCAATATGCTGCCGATACGGTTGCATTATCGGTAGGAGGATGGCATTCACGTAGCGTACAGCCAGTACGGCGCCTTCCATGACCACCAGCGGCGTACGTCGTCCCAACATAATGCCACCCCAAAGCAGCAGGGAACCTCCACCTTGCTGCACTCGCAGAACAGTGTGCCTAAGGCATTCAGCCTGAGTGGCTTGCCTCCAAACACGTCTCCGACGATTGTCTGGTTGAGAACATATGCGACACTCATCGGTGAAGAGAACGTGATACCAATCCCGAGCGACTCATTCGGCATGTTGTTGGGCCCATCTGTACCGCGCTGCATGGTGTCGTGGTTGCAAAGATGGACCTCGCCATGGACGTCGGAAGTGAAGTTGCGCATCATGCGGCCTATTGCGCACAGTTTGAGTCATAACACGACGTCCTGTGGCTGCACGAAAATCATTATTCAACATGGTGGAGTTACTGTCAGGGTTCCTCCGAGCCATAAACCTGTAGGTAGCGATCACCAACTGCAGTAGTAGCCTTTGGGCGGCCTGAGCGAGGCATATTATTGACAGTTCCTGTCTCTCTGTATATCCTCCATGACCGAACAACATCGCTTTGATTCACTCCGAGACGTCTGGACACTTCCCTTTTTGAGAGCCCTTCCTGGCACAAAGTAACAATGTGGGCGCGATCGAACCATGGTATTGACCGTCAAGGCATGGTTGAGCCGTGTACCTCCTTACTGGCCGAATGACTGGAACTGATCGGCTGTTGGGCCCCCGCCGTCTAATAGGCGCTGCTCATGAATGGTTGTTTACATCTTTGGGTGGGTTTAGTGAGATCTCTGAACGGTCAAAGGGACTGTGTCTGTGATGCAATATCCACAGTCAACGTCTGTCTTCAGGAGTTCTGGGAACCGGGGTGATGCGAAACTTTTTTGATATCTGTAATAGTCTGCACTTTGTCAAAGAAAGTCACTGAATGGTGTGCAGGTCTGCATGGGGAAAGATCATCATCCCTGGGACTGTGTCATCTATTTCGCGAATATGCGTAAATAACTTACCATTCATCGAAAAAATTTTTAGATGTCAGCCTATTCTGTACCGCGCAGAAATAGTCGAGAGAAGGGGTGAACAAGCGTGGTGTATGGCAATCTTTTTTGTGTGAGTTTTCTGTACCTTCCAAGTGTTGTGAGGGTAAAACAGTCTTCGCCCTGTCCTTCGACGTGCTGTAAACACGTTATTTCGTCTCCGTTTCTGTATATTTAGAAGAACAAACACGTTAAGCAGTACTGAAATGTTGCTGTTGCATTACGCTACAATGCCTTGGAAGAAAAAAAAAAAAAGCTAAACATTTACAGCGCATCGCAGATCCCGCACATATGAATCAGACTTGTCTGCCACGATTTTTTTTCTCTCTAGTTGAGTATTGCACCTGATTTCCCCGGTAGACAGATCTCGTGTTAATGTCCGCTGGTAAGTGTCCAGATACGTCCGATCACTCTGTAGAATACAGTCTGCTTATCGCAAAATCGTGCATCTGGGTGGAAGTGGTCAAAGCAAATTTATTAACCGTGACAAGTGCGGGAAGTTTTCATAGAGTCGGACAGAGGTGTACCGTCTTGCACCCGGGCCTAGACGTGGCACAGCATCGGCATGCGACCTATCGCAACAGGTCACACAAAGCTCTGCTATCATTACCCCCCCCTGCGTGCCAATGATGGGTGAGCGCAGTGCTCCTGCGAGCCAGCATGGAGTCTCATTCACTACACGCACACGCTGTGCGACATTTTGTAAGTGGCCACTGCGCTGTGCAGTATTTATTTAACTATAGACGTGATTATTCCAATACTACCGCAGCAGTTATGCCACGGTAGTACTAAAATACGAAATGTAAGTGATGGTTAGATACGGTAGGTGGCTGCAGAAACATATGACTCCACCGGTCGAAAGCGGGCTTCGCATCCCTAAAATGCATAGCAACGGCGCGAACTGGACAGGAAAACGACTATACGTTAGGTGCACGAAAAAAAAAAAAAAAAACACTTAGACGATAGCGGATTACGTTCCAAATGTGTTGTTTGGAGCCAGTTTTGTCAGGGAATTGTTAGAAGACGGTTTGGTTCAAATGGTTCAAATGGCTCTGAGCACTATGGGACTTAACATCTGAGGTCATCAGTCCCCTAGAACGTAGAACTACTTAAACCTAACTAACCTAAGGACATCACACACATCCATGCCCGAGCCAGGATTCGAACCTGCGACCGTAGCAGTCGCGCGGTTCCGGACTGAGCGCCTAGAACCGCTAGACCGAAGACGGTTTAACTATCATAATTTTGTTGGTATAAATTAATTGGTAAATCGTGGTCGTGACCATTGAGTATCAGTGTCAGCCATCAGCTATGCACTCTATTTGGAGAGTAATTGCAAGTAAAATCTGTTTACTTGAGAGAACGTGTCAAGTTGTATTCAGATGACGAAACACGTCAAGGGAAACTTAGATCTGGTGTGTGTTTTGTTGTTAAATGAAAACTGTTTAATGTGAATATCCGTGTAATTTATTAGATTACCGCGATGTGGCGTTTGTTTCACGAATATTTTTACGAGAGTGTTCCCGAAAAAAGTAGCTGTTTGTGGAATACTACGAGGTAATCGATAAAATTTTAACGATCTGCCTGAACAGTGTAATCAGCGTCATATACTGGTAGTGATAGTTATTAAATATTAAAGCCATGTATTGTACTTGTTTCCCTGAAAATCGGTGAAATAGCAGCGAAACCTATTTTTATGGACCTCACCTTAAAAATGTCGGTGAAATCAGACACGAAACCAGTATGTACGTTTACATTCCTGAAAAGTGGGGGAAAATAGCAACGAAACCCATGTTTAAATGTATCTTCTTAAATAAGTGCAAGGAATCAGAAAATAGCAATGAACTGTGCACCTTTAAAAAAAAGCAGTAATAATTAGCCATAAAACCGTAAACAGCGTCGTACGTTGCAGAAAATGGCGTTCGGTGCCAAACATTAGCGAAAACACGGCCAAAAATGCTGGGTGCTATGCTGCGCTGGAAATTTACATCACTTTAATTTACTGCCGGTACTCCAGTGAGGTCCTGATTAAAAACAACCACCTCGGGATGGCACTATGGAGCAGTGGGGGAGGGGACCTGTGGTGGTGGGGATGTCACTTTTTGTATCATAATTTACCATAATTAAAAGTGACAGTTATTACTTTATGTTAGAAGCATGGAAAATCTGTAAACATGAAGCCAAGTCCCCCACTAGGTGGACAAATTGCCCATAAATTATGGTAATTATCGTGACAAAAAATGGCTCTAAGCACTATGGGACTTAACATCTGAGGTCATCAGTCTCCTAGGCTTAGAACTACCTGAACCTAACGAACCTAAGGACATCACACACCCATGCCCGAGGCAGGATTCGAACCTGCGACCGTAGCAGCAGCGCGGTTCCGGACTGTAGCGCTAGAACCGCTCGGCCATAGCGGCCGGCGTTATCGTGACACTTATTGACCATTATTTGTCATTATCATGACAGTAATTGCACATTAATTACGGCACGAATAAACAAAACATGCACCCCAGTGAGTGGTTTGCTTACATAAGGGCCATTAAATTAGGCTATCTCAAGTGGATGGTCTGTTTCTGCAGAACTGGTACAGATAGACTATTTCAAAGTGATGCAAAGATTCGCAACTTTCTGTAATAAGTTGGCTGCCACACACATCGCGACGAATGTTTCACCCCTAGGCCAGATCTCAGGGGCAAAGGAAACCCCTCCTGTGGCCACTGCTGGCAGTCAATGAGTTAAATGTTCAGAAACGTAGAAAAGTGCATTCCATAAAGCGAAAAAATGTCTTATTGTATAACTAAGTCACAGCTACACTCAGTCAACTCATACAAGTACCCGAGTGTGAAAATTTGTAATGATACGAAGCGGAATGGCCACGTAGGCTCGATTGCAGGTAAAGCAGACGGCAGGCTTCAGTTCGTTTGTAAGATACTGAGGAAATACAATCAGTCTACAAAGGTTAGATAGTTTTCCAAAGACAGAATATACACTGCTATGCGAAACGTAAAGACGAAAGTAACTTTCTCATGATGTGTCACTGCCAAGTAATGTACACTCCTGGAAATGGAAAAAAGAACACATTGACACCGGTGTGTCAGACCCACCATACTTGCTCCGGACACTGCGAGAGGGCTGTACAAGCAATGATCACACGCACGGCACAGCGGACACACCAGGAACCGCGGTGTTGGCCGTCGAATGGCGCTAGTTGCGCAGCATTTGTGCACCGCCGCCGTCAGTGTCAACCAGTTTGCCGTGGCATACGGAGCTCCATCGCAGTCTTTAACACTGGTAGCATGCCGCGACAGCGTGGACGTGAACCGTATGTGCAGTTGACGGACTTTGAGCGAGGGCGTATAGTGGGCATGCGGGAGGCCGGGTGGACGTACCGCCGAATTGCTCAACACGTGGGGCGTGAGGTCTCCACAGTACATCGATGTTGTCGCCAGTGGTCGGCGGAAGGTGCACGTGCCCGTCGACCTGGGACCGGACCGCAGCGACGCACGGATGCACGCCAAGACCGTAGGATCCTACGCAGTGCCGTAGGGGACCGCACCGCCACTTCCCAGCAAATCAGGGACACTGTTGCTCCTGGGGTATCGGCGAGGACCATTCGCAACCGTCTCCATGAAGCTGGGCTACGGTCCCGCACACCGTTAGGCCGTCTTCCGCTCACGCCCCAACATCGTGCAGCCCGCCTCCAGTGGTGTCGCGACAGGCGTGAATGGAGGGACGAATGGAGACGTGTCGTCTTCAGCGATGAGAGTCGCTTCTGCCTTGGTGCCAATGATGGTCGTATGCGTGTTTGGCGCCGTGCAGGTGAGCGCCACAACCAGGACTTCATACGACCGAGGCACACAGGGCCAACACCCGGCATCATGGTGTGGGGAGCGATCTCCTACACTGGCCGTACACCACTGGTGATCGTCGAGGGGACACTGAATAGTGCACGGTACATCCAGACTGTCATCGAACCCATCGTTCTACCATTCCTAGACCGGCATTCCTAGACCCAACGTGCTCTAGAAGGTGTAAGTCAACTACCCTGGCCAGCAAGATCTCCGGATCTGTCCCCCATTGAGCATGTTTGGGACTGGATGAAGCGTCGTCTCACGCGGTCTGCACGTCCAGCACAAACGCTGGTCCAACTGAGGCGCCAGGTGGAAATGGCATAGCAAGCCGTTCCACAGGACTACATCCAGCATCTCTACGATCGTCTCCATGGGAGAATAGCAGCCTGCATTGCTGCGAAAGGTGGATATACACTGTACTAGTGCCGACATTGTGCATGCTCTGTTGCCTGTGTCTATGTGCCTGTGGTTCTGTCAGTGTGATCATGTGATGTATCTGACCCCAGGAATGTGTCAATAAAGTTTCCCCTTCCTGGGACAATGAATTCACGGTGTTCTTATTTCAATTTCCAGGAGTGTAGCTCGATGAAACTAGAACCATACGTAGAAAGAACTGCTACCGTATAGTAAAGTACAGAAGATAACTGAGAGAAATACGCAATGAGACGATCAGAAATGACATTTTTATTCAAAGAGAATAATTACACTGAAGTCGTCGCGATTTATGGGGTCCCCTGCACATTACAAAAGGTGGGACATTCTTCTTAATAGGGAATGGTATCACCACGGATGGCAAGCCATACTTTGCAAAGTGCTCCCATAAGGATGGTAAGGAGTTTCGTAGTAGGGTTACATTTTTTCATCAGCGCTGTTCACACCTGCTGGTTGGTCAATGGTGCATTTAGACATGATGCAATATGTCTCCTGATCGCATCCCACACGTAGTCGGTGGGTTTTAAGTCTGAGGAATGGGCAGGCCAATCCATTCGCCGAATATCCTCTCATTTTTAGAGCTCATCCAATTGCGCTGATCGATTGTCATCTCCAAAAATGAAGTCAGAGCCGAATAGACTCTTGAAAAGACGCCCACGGAAAAGGAGTACAGGATCACGATAACATTGAATGACGATTGTACCGTATTCAAAGGTTCAGAGGCCAGTACACCCTTACAACAATTTGCCTCCACGGACCATAACAACTGGACCACCAAAACGATTATGTTCGATAATGTTGCTGGTTACATTACATATGCTAATTTGGCGAGGGATGGGACAGCATAATGCACGCAGGAACATTGTCGAACATGATCGTTTCGGTGTCCCAGTTTTGCGGTGTGGGGAGTGAGACGTAACAGTCCATTGAAACCTATTTAAAACAGGTATTTTTCGATTCAATTTGAAATAAACAGGAATCACTGATGTAAACAAAAGGTAGTGGTATAGGTAAACCTATACGTATAAAATTGTTACAATGAAACTGGTTACTAAATTATAATTGTATTGAAGTATATAGGTCCTGTAATCGGTAGGAATATTTAGGATTAACGCAATTAGGTGAAATCTGGAACAAATGATCAAGTACAATGTTCAAAGTCATTTCTTTGAAACTGAGATAGATTTGTGTCAAAACAGTATCTAAATTAAGGCCTGTGGTATTTAAAGGAAAATGGCCGAGCGGTTCTAGGCGCTTCAGTCCGGAACAGCGCGACTGCTGCAGTCACAGGTTCGAATCCTGCCTCGGGCATGGATGTGTGTGATGTCCTTAGGTTAGTCAGGTTTAAGTAGTTCTAAAGGCGACTGATGACCTCAGATGTGAAGTCCCTTAGTGCTCAGAGCCATTTGAACCATTTAAAAGAAAAACCAACTGAGAGAATCAAAATTGATTAGAAAATTGAAATGTAATCAGGGAAATTGTTGTAAGTGGCGTGTAAGCATAGGCAGTTCTTTAGGTGTTTTGTCAATAATAAACAAAAGACCTATTTTGCCACATTCAATGGGAGACTTAGAAACATATAAATTGGTAGAAACATTTTCCGAACCATGTATCTTTTGTATTTAATAAAATAGTAAAAATATTGTTAATATTTCATATTTTGAGCATTTGTACACTCTTTAAAATGTTATACACTTGAAAATTAATCTATGTATATTCTACAAGAGCTAATGCAACTGTTGAAATGAGTCATTAATTTTGAGGTAACAGTTTCAATTGTAATTTTATTAAAAAACCCTTTATAACAATTCCGAGGATTGTTCGGAATTGTATATAAAAGCCATGTTGGCACAAGGAGGCCAGTACTTTATGATCATTCGATGGATTAAGGTGTACGTCAGTGTGTTATGACATTTTGTGCAAGAAGCATGTAATTGCTTATGTGAGTACTATATGTAAATAAGTGCAGTAAGCATGTCAGACTTGGCAAATTGTATGGAATATGTAAGAAGTCTGATCTATCATTTCACCAGTGCAGCTACATAAAAAGATTAAAAACTAGGTGATATATTAAAAAGAAGTTCTGAAACATAATGTTCGATTTAATTGTTCTTGGCATAAAACACAAAGTTACAGCGGACATACAGTAACTCAGTGACTTGCAGCAGCGGATCGACAAAAAGGAATGAATGAGTACACACCACTATATTAAATGAATTTTAATATTTATTTTTGCAGTATTTGGTTTGACAAATCTTTTTTTGAGATGTATTGAAGTTGCATTATTAGCAAATAGTTGTCGAAGTGAAAGAACCCAGCTGGTGGGAAATTTCACAGGAGGCGTAATGTTACATGGGCGTACTTATTTCCAAACCTTGTAATGCGGTACACTCACCAGTCAATAGAACTGTGACATTGTACTCCTAATCCATCTGTGTCTTTTCAGTGCTGCATTTGGCTCTGTCTTTATTGTTACGGATGACAATGCGCGATAGAATCAAACTGCACACTTGGAGGAGCCCTTGGAACGAAAGGATATTTGGCGAATGGACTGGCCTACCCAGTCCCCCGACTTAAATCCCATCGAGCACGTAAGAGGAGTGTTGGGGTGGCATATGGCGGCACTTCCACATGCACCAACGACCATCCGGCACTTGTCAACCACACTGATGGAGAAATGGAACGCCCTACCTCAAGAACTCCTTACCAACTTTGTGTCCAACTTGGAAGCACGTTGCAGTGTATGCATTGCCGTCCATGGTGATCAGACATCCGCTTAAGAACCATGACCTGCGTTTTGTAATGTCCAGAGGACCATCATAAATCGCAGTGACGTGAGTCTTACTGTTGTCTTCGACTAAAAGTGGTTTTTCTGTTCTTGTCACTACGTATTTCTTTCAGTTGTCTTCTGTACTTCGAGGTGCGACAATAAAGTAATGACACTGATTTTCTTTGCAAGATGTGCCAACCCTGCAGGCTTGTGTAGGCACAATATCTTTGACCTTGGTCTATAAGCTGCTTCTAGTCCAAGCGGCACATCGATGCAACTGCTCGGTCATGAGTTCTGCTGTGATAAGTTAACACGTTGTGGCGGTTTTGCGTATCATCAACATGGTCAAATGCAATGAATATGGATGATATGATACTCTATGGTATTCTGCGGTTTGAATTCACTCTGATATTTAGCAGTTACATTGATTTGATTTTGTAAATGAGACTGACAATATTATATTCATGTATAATACAATATTCATACTACAACTTCTCCCGGATAATTATTTTGTTCAAATTGCACAAGAATTCCACCTGATGTAGTGTAATAATGTTGACTGTAAGTTGTGTTCATATCACTAAAATTACAGGTCGTACATCAGAGCTTTTATAATTTTTGTCTTCGATGGATTTAATTATTCTTAGCAAATTGATCATGAAAAACCACAGAATACCACCCGCACACAACACTGACGTATGCTACCAGAAATATTTTTCTCCGTGATTCGTGCGTAGTTTAATTTTGGCGTGATACATCAACAATAAATACCATCAGCACTGTTCTTAGAAGATGCAGTCTGATTCGATTATTTTTTTTTTTTTATAAATAGAGTTCAGTACCACCGGTACACATTTATTTCTTACACATCGGAATATTGTTTGCAGTTTCAAGTAATTTAAATTTGCCGCTGAGATAAAAGTTAAGATGGCGGCCAACAAAAGACTGAGGATTTCTTTTTTAATTAAGATTTTCCTTTGCTCGATAAATAATTAATCATTTAAATTGATACCACCAAAAAATTATTAATACTGTTTTGCAAATTAGTTTAACACAAACCCTTGATATTACGACCAGAAGCACAGACGAAGTTGCTATATAACCGCAACTAACAATGGCTGTGCTTCTTGCAGCTGTGATAAAACAATTAATGCAAAATTATAATTAAAAGAGGAAGTGATTTTTCAATAATTAATCATAAATAGTTTTAACGCATTTGACTCTTTTTTTACCAGCAAATGAACATAAAACTATAATAATTATACGTTAAATGTTTTTCATTCAATAGACCTCAAATCGATTCGCGTCTTGCGTCGGCGACGTACATCAGAAGAAGACGACAAAAGGGTACAAAACAAAAGAAAAGAAATAATTACATAATTGAATGAATATTATTGAGTTACGTAGTTTTCCACACGTTCATATTCCACTCGTCACATTATAAGTAAAAAAATATATATATCGTGGATGTTATAACGTGTTTGTGTCTCTCGTCACGGAAATGGTACCGCATAGTATTGCGAAACGGTATGCCATTTTTTTTTTTGCGTTAAATTGGGTGAAAATGAAACGACAACTTACGGTAAGCTTCAGAAGGCTTTTGGAGTGGGGGTTATGTCAAGAGCTCAAGTTTTTTGTTGGCATAAAATGTTTAGTGAAGGCAGAACGAATGTTGAAGATACAGACCACAGTGGACGACCATCAACCTCACGGACAGATGTCAACTTGGCCAGGGTGCGTGAACTCGTACGGTCTGATCGAAGATTATCCGTGAAAGTGGTTGCAGAACAACTGAACATCAGTCGAGAAATGGTTCGTCTAATAATAACTGAAGATTCTGCATCATGATAATGCGCCATCCCATACTGCTCTGTCAGTACAGCAATTTTTAACCTCAAAACAAATCTCATTACTACCACAGCCACCTTATTCACCAGATATCGCTCCGTGCGAATTTTTTCTATTTCCAAGAGTCAAATGGCGGTCAAAGGACACCATTTTCAAACAACACAAGATGTCTAAAAAACTGTGACGAGGGTCTTGGAGTATATTAGAGAAGATGAGTTCCAGAAATGTTACCATCAATGGCACAAGCGGTGGAAAAAGTGTGTGTAGTCAGAAGGGAACTACTTTGAGAGACAACACTAAACTTGACTAAAACGGTAAGCAACATTTTTTTTTCACATCAATCTCATTACCTTATTGTCGCACGTCATATACTGTAGCCTTTTTAAGTATGGTCTAAGTTTCATCGAGCGGCAGCAGTAAGCGTTTATTGTGTCAACAATGGAGGGTGGATCCGGCCGTACAAGTCAGCATGTGCATCTCTTGTCGAACAGACGCGTAACACATAGCAAACACATAAAATCCGAAGAATTCTGGGACATCCGATAAGGATTTAATGACTGCAGCCCTCGACCTGCCATAAGCACTTACCAAAGCTCTTAACGGGCGTACAGAAAGGATGTCAGCTAAAAATATCACACTACCGCTCTTTCAGTAAACGCAAGACGCCGTTCCAGAAGCGCGCCAGAGCTCATTTGCACTTATTGGTGGACTCAATAAGGTCTGCTTCCAGGATGTGCTTCTTTACATGCGTGGTTTACTCCCAGTTGTTGGTCATAATCTGAATTCACAGTATTTCAGTGTGTAGCAATGCAACACAGACTATTGGTGAAATTTCAGTAAAAGTGGACACAAGGCTGTATACACCGATGGTCCTTAACCAGCGGTTGGTGACTGAACATTTTGCTGCAATTAAGAGGTAACTGCACCCTTGGGTAGATGGAGATACATATTTAGTGGAAAAAATTTCTTTCAGTCTCTTCAGGAAAGTTGTAACTCCAGTCATTAGTACTTTCATTACTCAAGAGATGTATATCTCGTCTGTGTGTTGTGTGAAAGAGGATAAGCCTACCCCTGAGCTACTCCTTTGTTGCGTCAAACGACCGGAGTGCCCCAGAGAAATTTTTTGGCACCCTCGTTGCTCATTTTGTATATCAGTAACCCGGTAGATAATATTAAAAGTAGCCTTAATTTCTTGTAGATGATGTATTTACCTGTAACGAAGTACTACTTGATAGAGAGAAATCTGGGAGTGTATTACTGTCTTCTAATACTGCTCCAATAGGGGCTGTGAAGACAATATTAGTTACTGCGTGCGAAGAGGCATTCAACGGTCATTCGTCTCGTGCTCTTTACGCGAACCCTAATACATCAGAAAATTGTAAGTACCGTTTGCAGTTTTCTGTAGACTGTGAATGTAGATGTCAGTGTAAAGTAAAACAGTTTTCTGTTGGGTGTAAAAATTCGATTGGAAACATAACTGTGTCGGAACGTGTGTATGGCGGACTTTTAGGTATTGAAACCTTATACCTGTGTAAGTCTCCGGTAAAATTATTTTAATGAAAAACTGTGAAGATACGTAAAGACTGTATTTTAATTCCGATGGAAAATTGTTACTAGCAATTACAAGAGCTACTACAATATCTGCTGGATAAACTTTTTGTATCTTGCAATTCTATCTGTTTAATACCTCCATACTTGAGCTATAAACAAAAAAAGAGCCACTTACAATGGTTTAACTTCCTCTTAAGACTTAAGAATTAAAAAAAAAAAGTTTTGTACCAAACAAATACACAAATCCTAGAACAACATTCAGTGCGTTGGCGAGAATAAAAGCGAATGCTTCCAAGAGACCTGCAGCCTAAGCATTGCCTGAAAAAGTGTATTGTGCGCCGTAATGCAGAACTGGGGGAACACTGTCACAGCATACGCCGCTTTGTACAAGTTGGACTCCTCAGACGCACGAATCGTCAATGTCGCGCCCGTCTGGTGTCACGATGGAGTTGTGGTGGACAAGCGCTTGGACCTGCTGCGCTTCGACAGACACACGTGCGTCAGCGCACGTGTGCAGTTACAGGTGGCCACCACGCAAATGGGTCGCGTGTCTGCTGCCGACGTGAGGGACAGCGCGCTGCAGTCTAAACACAGCCACGCCTTCCTGGAAAGCAGACGCGGCTGCAGCAGCGCGTGACGAATGCCTACGTGCGCCGGCGCATGCGCAGTAGTCTGGCGCTGAGTCACGCCCGCTGCTGAGTGCAGATATTCGAAAGTATCTGAACCGCTAGAAGCCATAGGGTTCCTGACAGTGTGTAGACACAGCGGGAGCTGCTTTAGCTGTTTAAACGTGTTTCCCGTTTCTTCACCCCTACCTCTGCAAGCATCCGGCAGCTGTTGTGGAATTAGCGTCTAACATTCTGCCACTCTCCTCAAAGGGCTGTTGCAACTGCAGATAAATGAAACAAGTTTTTGCGTGAGTCACGTATTTTATTTACATGATAACGTGTTTCGATGGTTTATTCTATGTAGTCCCTGACGCATCATCGTTCTCTGCCTACTAGCTGCTAATACTTTACGATTCTTTGTAAAGTAAAGGGTTCTCGCAACATTAATGCTTGTATTCGTGAAGCAACTCGGTGTAGGACAACGAAACGGTAAGTAAAGGATTCAGAGGGTAAAAGCGATAATTCAGGCCACAACTTGGTGTTTATTGTCTTCCAGGGAAAGGAAAAAATACAGTGTGGTCAGGTGTTCTTCTTTTTAAAAAATGATTTGAATGTCGGTATCATGCAGGTTTTTAACAGGATTGGAACTGGAGCATTTTTTGGCTTCTTACACGTCACCACCTGTCTCCCAAAATATTAAAAATACTCGATACTCCTAGATCTCGTCCCCTCCCCCCACGCCGTACAAACTATCGTATCAGCGGCCTCGATAACCATTTTCTGTCCAAAAGAAAGTTCACATAAAATTGATTACACTGACAGAAAAAATCACAACACCAAAAAATAATCAGTGTAGAGTAATGAAATTTCGGGTGAACATTTGCGTAGGTAACATATTTAAATGATTAACATTGCAAGACACAGGTTAATGTAAGTGCGAGATAAGCTACTGCAAATGTAAACAGCTGGTACACTAATAACCGGTGTAATCGCCAGAATGTTGAATGCAGGCATGCTAACGTGCATGCATTGTGTTGTACATATACCGGATATCAGTTTGTGGGATGGAGTTCCATGCCTATTGCAGTTCATCTGCTAATGCAGGGACGGCTAATGCTGTTTATGGATGACGCTGGTGTTCAATCCGATGGTGTGCCAAATGTGCTCGGTAGGAGACAGATCTGGAGATCGAGCAGACAAAGGCAACATATCAACTCTGTGTAGAGCCTGTTGGGTTGCAGTAGTGGTAGGTGGGCGAGAGTTATCCTGTTGGAAAACACCCCCTGGAATGCTGTTCATGAATGACAGCAAAACAGTTCGAATCACAGACTTGCTGTCAGGATGCGTGGGATAGCCACGAGAGTGCTCCTGCTATCGTACGGATTCGCACTCCTGACAATAAATGCAGGTACATGACCAGTGTGTCTAGCACGCAGGCAGGTTTCTTGCAGGTCCACAACTGGCCTCCCTCTAAGGCCTGTGTTCCACTATCAAATTTCTATGTCAAAGATTTGATCAAAGATGTGATCAAATATTCGTCAAATATATTTGACCAAGATCTTTGACGTGGCGCTAAAAAGGGGTATTACACTGTCGTCATATTTTTCGTCGGAGTTCAGGATGGCTGACATCAACTTGTTATTAACTGCAGCAGTTGCATGTACCACACTTGCACTGTGTGCACATGCGGAAGAGAAGTGGGGGAAAAACGTACCTGGGTGAATCCGTGGGTTTTACGACGACACGATAAAAGCATTCAACAAAACTTGTTACGTAAGCTTATAGTGGAGGATGTCAAGTCGTACGTCAATTACTTTAGAATGGTAGAGCATACATTTCTGTATGTGCTCAGTGAAGTGTGTCCTCATATCACAAATCACAATACTCACTTAAGAACTGTTATATCTGCAGAAGACAGGCTCACTGTAACACTCCGATTCCTAGCTACGGGAGAGAGTTAGGCTAGGTTAGGTTAGGTCAGGTCTCCAATCTTCTTAATCTATTTTTGTATTCAGGGCGCTCACGCTGTAAAGCGCCTCATCAGCTTCATACATCTCTATTAATTTTGTAGTTGTCGGTACACACCAATTGTATTTACCGGAAATGTTCATAAAAACACTACAGACGACAGAACACTGTAGCGATGCTAGCGCTCAACGTGGTAACATGTCACATTGCAGTGAACAGAAGACAAGCTACTTCTCTGATCAAATCTACAGCGAGGTTGATCAAATATTTGACGACATTTGACAAAGTTCCCTATTACACCATCAAATTTCTTTGACAAGATATTTGACAAAGATATTGGACAGAAAAATTTGATAGTGTAATACCGGCCTAACCAACACTACATCACTGGCACCGAGGCAGAATCAGCTTTCATCAGCAAACAGAACAGACCTCAATCTTGCCCTCCGTTGAGCTCTCGCTCACCACTGTAGTCGCAAATGGCGGCTGTTGGTGGCGTTCGTGGAATGCATGGTACACAGCCTCTGGCTCGGAGCCGCCCTTGAACTAACAGATTCGTAACAGCTGGTTGCGTCACTGTGGTGGCAACTGCTGCTGAGATTGCTGCTGCACATAGAGTGCGATGCGCCAGAGCTATACAGCAACACGATGTTCTTCTTCCCGGTAGTCGCCTCACATAAAGCCCTATGGGCAGCGCCATTGCTACTGTGGAGATCAGAATACTGCAGCCAGAGAGAGGAACTCGGTCATTTAAAGGCGGATATCACAGTGCCGCTCGGAGCCCGGTCTTGTTGCGACTACTGCTGCCAGCAATCATGTACAGCGGCTACAGTCCTGCCAAGTCTTTCGCAGAACGAACAATAGCTTCTCGTAACCCTACTACGCGATCTCGTTAAAACTCAGTGAGGTGTTGATAATGGTGTCTTTGTTGCCCTAAAGGCATTCTTGACTAATATCAACTCACCACGTTCTGTCTCAAAGCTAACTAACGCTTACGACCGTTACATCGTTTATTTAAAGCAAACGTGATTTTCATCCTCACAGTGGCACTACTAACGCCATCTTATGCGACTGGTGCGAAATGTTAAAAGACTTCATCTTTCAGATGCAGAAAAACGCCTATCGATTTTCGTTTACGTCGCACTACACCTTCTTGGTGTTAGGCCTACGATTTTTTTTTTCGTCAGTGTAGTTCAGCGCTAGATTCAGATGTAAACTTCTCGTTAAAAGTTCGAGTTTCATGGCATCCGTACAGGGATGATAATTTTGATTGCTATAATAATAAATCAGATAGTATTTCAAACTAAGGTTACCGACACGGGTGTAAAGAAAACTTCTCTCGTCAGTTGTCTGTTCACTTATTTGTCGTTACACAAGGACACCTCGCGGATGCTGCTGAAACACATAAAAAAAACACGAAGACAGATTGGAGTTTAACATCCCGTCGACAGCGCGGTCAATTACAGACAGAGCGCCGGCCGGTGCGGCCGAGCGGTTCTAGGCGCTTCAGTCTGGAACCGCGCGACCGCTACGGTCGCAGGTTCGAATCCTGCCTAGGGCATGGATATGTGTGTGGTGTCCTTAGGTTAGTTAGGTTTAAGTAGTTCTAAGTTCTAGGGGACTGATGACCTCAGAAGTTAAGTGCCATAGTGCTCAGAGCCATTTGAACCATTTGACACATCCAGAGCCTCTTTGATTCAATTTCGAGGCTTGCAGCAGCGGTTGTAGCCAGCAATGGCGTCAACGTCCAGTAACACTCACAGACGCAGGTGGCAGCACTAGTGGTGGAGGGTATATAAAGCGTATCTGGGGACGCGGTAAAAAGTGCGTCGTCGTAATGCGGAAACGGAGCGATTTGCCTGGCGTCCAAATGTGCGTGATCATTGCCTTTCGGGTTATTTTGTAAACTGTTCGCGTACCACAGTGGTTAAAGTATTCCGTGCATGGCAAAATGGTGTTATCCGAGACTGGCGCAGAGACAACTGTGGTGCACCACGGGCCATAGATGACCCGACGGCTGCGGAGGTTCGTACGGGCGACTGGACATGCAACTGTCGAGCAACTGACCGCCCAGACGAACCAAGGGGCTGTCAGCAGTGTCTCCCGAACGACCGTTCAGCGAACGTTGGTGTGTATGGGCTTCCGCATCAGGCGCCTGCTTTATAAACCCATGCTGACTGCTCTACATCGGCGACAATGGTTGGAATTTGCACGCCAGTGCCACAATTGCATTTCCACTGGATGGCGAACGGTGGGCTTTACAGATCAATCACGTTTAATGCTCCATCCGACAGTTGGCCGTTGGCATTTAGTTTGAAACGTCTGAAAGCAAACATCCTGCAATAATCGTCGGAAGTGTCCAGGCCGGAGGAGGGAGCGTTATGGTCTGTGGCACGTTTTCGTGGCATTCCCTGAGTGATGTAGTCATTCTGGAAGGCACAAAGGCCAACACAAGTATGCATACGTCCTCGGCGACCATGCCCACCTCTACATGCACCTCCCCGGCACAGTGACATCTACCAGAAGAAGAATGCAACGCGTCACACAGCTCGCAGTGTGCATGCGTGGCGTGAAGAGCACCAGGATAAATTTACCGCCCCCCCCCCCTGACCGTTAAACTTCCCGGATTCAATCCTAGTCGAGAATCAGTGGGACCACCTCGATCGGACTGTTCGTGGAATGGAGACTCATCTAGGAAACTAGAATCGACAGGGCTCTACCTTCTAGAACCTCACTGAACGTCTTCCTGCACGTCTCGCAGTGGTCCATACCGTAAAAGCTGGTTATTTAGACTTTTGACAGTTGGTCACATCATGTGACTGGACAATGTAGAATCCTAACAATGCAACCATACTCAAGTGAAAAATTACGGGGATTATAGTCTTTTAATGTTTAATAAGGGATGGAAAAGAACTTTTATTTCTTTCTGTAGCAAGTTAAATGATGAGCAAGTTATATGTCGTCTTGAGTTGATGATGAGGAAAAAGTTTTCCACCAGAAACAGGACCATACTATTGGATATACATGGGGGGCACAGCCAAGACGCTGCATATTGCTGATTGGTGATGTTCTCGCTACTGCGCTTTCTGTAAAAAAAAAAAAAAAAAAAAAAAAAAAAAAAAAAAAAAAAAAAAAAAGGTTCAAATGGCTCAGAGCACTATGGGACTTAACATGTGAGGTCATCAGTACCCTAGACTTAAAACTTGAAAGGTCTCTGTTGGATTCCTTTCATGTTTGATTTCTTAAATCTGTTGTCATTTATGGAATAAATTCCTCTTCTAAATTTACTGTGGCGTTTCTGACTATCTGGGAGGAGACTGAGTAGTGGAACGTGTTACTTTTACACATAAACAAGAACGATCTGTCACACTACTACACTTTAAAACACAGTTTATATGTAATTCATGTCACACAGTCTTATACGGAACCTACATCCGCTTTCTTTAATATACTGTATATGATAAGATACTGTCATCCCCCTTCCCTTCTGTGTGAGAGTATGAATGAGCAAATGTATTTGTAGTTGCATGCTTGAGGGTAGCAGACAAGGCTGTCTGCTAGAGAACAGTAGGACCAACGTCGGAACAGGTAGCTACGCTTTCTTAAAGCAGAGAGGTTTCTATCCTTAGTATGGTTCTGTCCGTCCGTTGTCATGTTGGTATAGGAAGCTGCCCCTCTGGCCCCTTCCGTTTGTCTTTGTGAGCCACCCTCAGGAAACACGCTCGGCAGTAGGCAGTTGCAGTCTGGCGGTGGCGAGCGTCTGAAGTGGTAAGATCTCCGGCTAAGCGCGTGTCTGCTAAGTCCATAGGACAATGGATTTGTTAAGTTCAGCCTAACTGAAAATTTAATCATCTTTATTTCGGTTTTAACTCTAAAATATCTAAGGTTATCTTAAATTGCAGCGTAGTGTAATTCTCGTGTGAAGTTCATATTATTTTCCGGTTGTTGCTTTGTTACTACTTTGTGAGTAAAGTGGAACCACGTGTTGATCAGTAACTCTAACTAAGTTCATCAATCTTAAATGCGAATGCTTGTGTGATTATAACGTCTCGTCTTGACTATATTTTCAATATAGCAACTTTTCTTTATGTTCAGCCCACGTGGGGTGTACTTTGCGAGACCACTACCACGTGCTTATATAACTGTTTGACCCATCAGGTTAATAGTAAGACGTTAGTAACCAGTTCAAGGTTTTGCTTTTGTCAATTGCTTTTCGATCTAATGTATTTTAATTATCAAAATTATTGTGGAGTTGTACGCTTTGTGTAAACCAAGTTGACCACGTGGAGCATGTGGTGTAATCATCAAAGTAGCCCTCAGCTGTGTAATGTTGTAACTTTAATTTTGCTAGCTGCTGTGTAATGTTGTAACTTTAATTTGGTATGCTGATATCGGTGCTAATTGACAATGAAAGTGGGTAAAAGCCGTGATCTGTCTGGGGACGTTAACTGTGGATTACTGGGCAACTGTTTCATCAGATATTTAGTCTAGGTTTACCAAGCAGACTAACATTAATGATAATCTTTTAATAGTCATACAAAACCGGTAATATATATATATATATAAAAAGAGAATTTAAATAAAAAGAAAGAAATCAGTTTATATTTGGAAATTTATTTTAAGATTGTTCATTGAAATCTCAGCATATTATACGTGAGTTATAACTCAGCTGGTGCCTTATTTACGATTGAAAAATGTGAGATTGTAATCTTACGGAACACATAAAATATGGAGCCAAGATTGGGAGACTGCATACGACACTGCATTCATAAAATAACTCACGAAGAACATTGAAACATAAGCAAGAAGAAATTAACCACAACCAACAGATTCAGTTTTTACCCAAAGAAATTACGTTCATACCACAATCCTGTCCGTCATGTAATTACCACACACTGGTATACTAAATTCATATTAACTCTTTGTGAAGTCTTCGCAAAAAGAATAGCTGAGGGCTACTTTGATGATTACACCACATGCTCCACGTGGTCAACTTGGTTTACACAAAGCGTACAACTCCACAATAATTTTGATAATTAAAATACATTAGATCGAAAAGCAATTGACAAAAGCAAAACCTTGAACTGGTTACTAACGTCTTACTATTAACCTGATGGGTCAAACAGTTATATAAGCACGTGGTAGTGGTCTCGCAAAGTACACCCCACGTGGGCTGAACATAAAGAAAAGTTGCTATATTGAAAATATAGTCAAGACGAGACGTTATAATCACACAAGCATTCGCATTTAAGATTGATGAACTTAGTTAGAGTTACTGATCAACACGTGGTTCCACTTTACTCACAAAGTAGTAACAAAGCAACAACCGGAAAATAATATGAACTTCACACGAGAATTACACTACGCTGCAATTTAAGATAACCTTAGATATTTTAGAGTTAAAACCGAAATAAAGATGATTAAATTTTCAGTTAGGCTGAACTTAACAAATCCATTGTCCTATGGACTTAGCAGACACGCGCTTAGCCGGAGATCTTACCACTTCAGACGCTCGCCACCGCCAGACTGCAACTGCCTACTGCCGAGCGTGTTTCCTGAGGGTGGCTCACAAAGACAAACGGAAGGGGCCAGAGGGGCAGCTTCCTATACCAACATGACAACGGACGGACAGAACCATACTAAGGATAGAAACCTCTCTGCTTTAAGAAAGCGTAGCTACCTGTTCCGACGTTGGTCCTACTGTTCTCTAGCAGACAGCCTTGTCTGCTACCCTCAAGCATGCAACTACAAATACATTTGCTCATTCATACTCTCACACAGAAGGGAAGGGGGATGACAGTATCTTATCATATACAGTATATTAAAGAAAGCGGATGTAGGTTCCGTATAAGACTGTGTGACATGAATTACATATAAACTGTGTTTTAAAGTGTAGTAGTGTGACAGATCGTTCTTGTTTATGTGTAAAAGTAACACGTTCCACTACTCAGTCTCCTCCCAGATAGTCAGAAACGCCACAGTAAATTTAGAAGAGGAATTTATTCCATAAATGACAACAGATTTAAGAAATCAAACATGAAAGGAATCCAACAGAGACCTTTCAAACTACTTAAACCTAACTAACCTAAGGACATCACACACATCCATGCCCGAAGCAGGATTCGAACCTGCGACCTTAGCAGCAGCGCGGTTCCGGATTGAGGCGCTTTCTGTCACTTTTTGCTCATATGCTCACATACACGTTGAAACCAAGCCAACTGGTTTACATAAATGTAAACAAGTTATGCCCAGAGATGTCTAATTGATAGAGCTTATCGCAAAAGATTTATTAAAAAACTGATGACATATGTGAACAAATTGAGAGTTTCCTACTTGAAGTATTTCGGTGTAATCTTTGGACGTACAGGAGGAGAGAAAGATGACACAAAAAAATTCGGATGCAAAAGCTTAGAGGAGCCTACGGTAAAATCTACATCTACAGCTGAAAGTGTATGTCCATACACTCGAAAAACAGGCACTGTAAGACAGTTATAAAGAAGAACACAAAATTCTAAGAAAGATACGGTCGCAAAGGAACATAAGATGGATGCAGACTACAATCCCGTAACACGACCGAAAAACTATCGAATCTCGCGGGAGACATCAGAAAGAGAAGACGGAAATTTTATGAGCATACGCACAGACACCCAATAACAAGACTCTCTCACAAAATTGGAACATATGAAGAACAACCCAAAACTAAACCTGGATCCAGCAGGTCAAAAACGATTTAGAAAAGAATCATTCTGCATAGATCCATCAGACATTTTCAACAGAAACTAATACAGACAAAGAATTATCAAATTGTGAGTACCTCCAGAGAACGAAGTCACCACCAGACAAAAAGAAAGTGGGCTGAAGAAATAAAAGGAATTCACGCAGAAAAATTGAGAGCTCTTGGAAACTGAATATTGAAATATAACAATTTTGCGTGGTCCGATAGGGTGCAGTTGCATCTAATAATAATAATAATAATAATAATAATAATAATAATAATAATAGCAGTAATATTTAGGTCAAAGTGGGTCTCATCAGTCGGCAGCTATAAACATAAAAATTACTTGCCTTCGCCAGAAAATTTGGCACATTGTCCGTTGTAATTTGACAAATCCACACTTTGAGACATTTAATCTTTCTGGATATATTGTGGATGACCAGTCTTCCTCAGTTCCCGTACATAAACCGCTCGTTATGCGTTTTCAGTTCTGTGACATTCATTATACAGTGTGAAGAAATAATTGCTGCACCTGGCGGTCGGCATGCGATTCCTCATCCCAGTTCGAGACAAAAATGCATCTAGCAAAACCTACTCCCGCCAATAGATTTAATAGGAATGGAATTAAAAAAAAAAAAAAAAACAAGGTTCTGGCAACACGCTGTAACTGTGTGCAGCGCGGCCAAGAATACGTAGCGTGAACTCTGTGCTAGGCTTGAGCTAGCTCCGTGAGACGAGGCTATGCAGTGGGGAACGAATGTGCAGATTCGCCGATGTAGGAAACGTATTCGCACCAAATACTTTTTTTCGATTAAAGCAACAAACTGTATCCAATTTAAACCTTCACAATGTTGTATCTTGTGTATTTTTTTTCTGTTACTGTTACCTTTGTTTAAACATTAACATGAACTTCTTACAGACGTACACGACCGCTTTGTTTCGTTCATGACACAAATAAAGAAAAATAGAAAATAACAGTAGATACAGTAACATCGTCTGTATCCAATGAGGCACAAAAATCACAATAGGTAGGCTACACTAAATTGCACATTATGCTACGCACATTAATTCCATTCTGTATGTTTGACGCCCAGGCTTATCTTCACTGAGCCAGTACACACACGTAAGAACAACGTTCACTTTAGAGAAGATGTTCAAAGCGACCACCTTGCATTTGCAAACACTTCACCACTCGCTGCATCATACTTTTCTGAACCCTACGAAACACACCTGCAGGCATGACTGCCGAAGCGGCATGCACGTGAGCTATTAGGAATCTGGAGGTCAGAACATAGGACCTCCACGACCAATCCATTTCCGCTTCATTTAAATACACTCCTGGAAATGGAAAAAAGAACACATTGACACCGGTGTGTCAGACCCACCATACTTGCTCCGGACACTGCGAGAGGGCTGTACAAGCAATGATCACACGCACGGCACAGCGGACACACCAGGAACCGCGGTGTTGGCCGTCGAATGGCGCTAGCTGCGCAGCATTTGTGCACCGCCGCCGTCAGTGTCAGCCAGTTTGCCGTGGCATACGGAGCTCCATCGCAGTCTTTAACACTGGTAGCATGCCGCGACAGCGTGGACGTGAACCGTATGTGCAGTTGACGGACTTTGAGCGAGGGCGTATAGTGGGCATGCGGGAGGCCGGGTGGACGTACCGCCGAATTGCTCAACACGTGGGGCGTGAGGTCTCCACAGTACATCGATGTTGTCGCCAGTGGTCGGCGGAAGGTGCACGTGCCCGTCGACCTGGGACCGGACCGCAGCGACGCACGGATGCACGCCAAGACCGTAGGATCCTACGCAGTGCCGTAGGGGACCGCACCGCCACTTCCCAGCAAATTAGGGACACTGTTGCTCCTGGGGTATCGGCGAGGACCATTCGCAACCGTCTCCATGAAGCTGGGCTACGGTCCCGCACACCGTTAGGCCATCTTCCTCTCACGCCCCAACATCGTGCAGCCCGCCTCCAGTGGTGTCGCGACAGGCGTGAATGGAGGGACGAATGGAGACGTGTCGTCTTCAGCGATGAGAGTCGCTTCTGCCTTGGTGCCAATGATGGTCGTATGCGTGTTTGGCGCCGTGCAGGTGAGCGCCACAATCAGGACTGCATACGACCGAGGCACACAGGGCCAACACCCGGCATCATGGTGTGGGGAGCGATCTCCTACACTGGCCGTACACCACTGGTGATCGTCGAGGGGACACTGAATAGTGCACGGTACATCCAAACCGTCATCGAACCCATCGTTCTACCATTCCTAGACCGGCAAGGGAACTTGCTGTTCCAACAGGACAATGCACGTCCGCATGTATCTCGTGCCACCCAACGTGCTCTAGAAGGTGTAAGTCAACTACCCTGGCCAGCAAGATTTCCGGATCTGTCCCCCATTGAGCATGTTTGGGACTGGATGAAGCGTCGTCTCACGCGGTCTGCACGTCCAGCACGAACGCTGGTCCAACTGAGGCGCCAGGTGGAAATGGCATGGCAAGCCGTTCCACAGGACTACATCCAGCATCTCTACGATCGTCTCCATGGGAGAATAGCAGCCTGCATTGCTGCGAAAGGTGGATATACACTGTACTAGTGCCGACATTGTGCATGCTCTGTTGCCTGTGTCTATGTGCCTGTGGTTCTGTCAGTGTGATCATGTGATGTATCTGACCCCAGGAATGTGTCAATAAAGTTTCCCCTTCCTGGGACAATGAATTCACGGTGTTCTTATTTCAATTTCCAGGAGTGTAGTTATGCACAATCATTCAGAAGTGTGTCCGCGTACGATCACGCTGAAACCATAGCTGTCGTCGAACACCAAGTGGAACGGTTCCTAATGAGGCAGGCAAAGTATTGCAAAGAAATGTACGATACAGTGGCCCATTCAACTTGTCCAGGAGTAGGTAAGGGCCCAAAAGCACTCCTCCCACGATTCCAGTTCACAGGTTCATGCCAAAGGATGCCTGAAAGCCATCGTTCACAAGTGACATGCATGTTGTGTTCCGACCAAAGTGGCTGCTGTGGAGGTTAAAAATACGTCCACGAGTCCATGACATGTTATTTACAAAATGATTGTTATCTTCGACTTGGTGAAAAGTGATTCAGAAAACTATACTCGTTCGAATATGGTCTTCTGGCCACTGGTGTTGAATTAACGTGTGATGATATGAATGCAGTTTATCGTGCAACACTTCAGCAGCCAGTCTTTGAGACATCTGGAATGCCTCGGTTACTTCGCCGACGTGACTGGTGAACAGTTTCAAGAATCGCTTCCTCTGTTTGTTGTCTAAGTCTAGTCCTTGCACGACCTCTATCCATCACTTGAGGACGAAGATTACCTGCTTCCCAAAGGCGTTGCTCCAGACGACGAAAAACATTCTTATCGGGTCGGAGATTTCGAGGGAACCGTGCAGCATACGCACGAGCAGGAGCAAGCAGCACCTGCTTTGGAACCAGCGGGCTCCCCTTGTAAGCAGTGTGCGGCACCACCTTTTGTTGTGATGGTTGCGACAATGCATAGTGCTGCAGAGAGAGTCGTCTAGGCAGCGAAAGCGATGGGGAAAAGCCTCAGGTCTGGTCTATGAGTGCCCAGCATTCAGAGAGATTGGTCGCAGTTGGATCCAAGGCGAAGGAAGACAGGAAAATTAGGGTGTAACGCCCTGTCGAAAACGTGATATTATAGACGGATCGCGAAGGGCGGTTGAGAAACGATGGCGAAGGCATTTAGCCACGTCCATTTTCAAAGGGACAGTCAGCCCAGGATTTCTCTTAAGCGAATTAAGGAAAATCGCTTATATGAATAGCTGTACAGTCGTTTGAGCATCTTTGCTCATGAATGCAAAGCCAGTGTGTTCCACTGCTCCATCTCGATTGGTATTTTGCTTCATGGCGTTTACATGTGCCCGGCAGGATTGAGGGCACGTTACTTGTTGGAGAGCCTAGTAGCACCCCTGTACATGTGGAGTGTTTCTTCAAATGTATGGTACAATTAGGAGCGATGAGTGGTGAAAAGCACTGGGTGCCGTAGCCGAGCAATCGGGCGCACTTGAACGGTCGGTAGGATCTTTTCTCGCTCTCCAGTGAGAGATGTTGCAAAATGCGATTTGCAGTGCCTCTGCTATTCTGATGACGATGCACTGCGGCGACCACAGCCGTTACGAAACACATTAGATGAATTCACAATTGTGAATAATGACTACCATCAGCTGTAGAATGGAGTGACGACAATGAACATTTGTGCCGGACCGGGACACGAATCTGGATTTCCCGCTTATCGCGAGCGGTCGCCTTACCATTTGACTATCCGTGCACGACGCACGGTCAGACCCAAACTTCCACCGCGTTCGAGTCGCAGTCCGGCACAAATTTTCATTGTCGTCACTCCATTCTACAGCTGATGGTAGTTATTACTCGCAATTGCGAATTCATCCAATATGTTGCCAAATGTACTTACACCCAACGTTCTGAACTATTTTCTGGATGTTTCCAATATCTCTCTCGCCCAGTGTTTTTATCCTCTACAGTTCCCTCTACTAATAAGGCGAGTACACCGTTCGCTTGTTACATATTTTTACGAGCTTCAAACAGGAGCGACTGCAGTAATGGATAGGAACTGTGATTGTTGTGTACAGATGCGAGCTGAGTTGGCGACCCTTCGCTCGCAGCTCCTGGCAGCTTTGGCTTCCGTCACACAGCTTGAGGCTACTGCCAAGGGGCGTCACTGTGGGGGATCGAACGCTGGGATGTGAGGGACGTCGAGCACGTCCCACGTGTCCTCCTACCGGTCCACTGCTGTGGCCGCCCCAGGTACTGCCTGCATTGAGGTTGACCCCTCACCCGTGTCGAGTGGGAGATCATTCGAAAGTCTGGCAGGCAGCGAAAAACTTTCCGAGGAGCTGATCGTAGGGCCTCCCTGGTTCGTTTGACAAATAGGTTTCGGGCGTTATCTGTGGCTGACGATGTCTCTGAGCCGGATGCAGTCGTCCACCCTGTTCCAGAGGAAGCTTCTCGGCCCACAAGATCATGGCATTCACAGAGGGTGGGTTTGCTGGTAGTTGGGAGCTCCAACGATAGGGGTGTAATGGGGCCCCTTAGGAACATGGCTGCCAAGGAGGGGAAGGAAGCCAGTGTGCACTCCGTGTGCATTCCAGGGAGTCATTCCGGATGTGGAAAGGATGCTTCCGGATACCGTGAAGAGTACTGGGTGCAGCCAATTGCAGGTTGTGGCTCATGTCGGTACCAATGACGTGTGTCACTTTGGATTGGAGCAGATTCTGTCTGGTTTCGGGTGGCTAGCGGAAATGGTAAAAACTGCCAGTCTTGCTTCCGAGATTAAGACGGATCTCACCATCTGCAGCATCGTCGATAGAACCGAATGCGATCCTTTGGTCCTGAGCCGAGTGGAGGGTGTGAATCAGAGGCTCAGGCGGTTCTGTGACCGTGTAGGCTGCAGATTCCTTGACTTGCGCCATCGGGTGGTAGGTTTCCGGGTTATCGCTTAATAGGTCAGGAGTCCACTACACACAGGAGGCGGCTACACGGGTAGTGGGGACTGTGTGGAAGGGACTGGGCGGTTTTTTAGGTTAGGGGGTCTCAGGGAACCACAGAAGGGACGTCCTTCTAAAAGTGGGCAGGTAAAACACAGTAAGATAGTTGTAGAAACTATTGGTACTGTAGTCATAAATTGTCGTAGCTGTGTTGGGAAAGAACCAGAGTTCCAAGCCCTAATAGAAAACACTGGAGCTCAAATAGTTGTAAATACAAAGAGCTGGCAAAAGCCGGAAATAAGTTCAGACGAAATTTTTCCAAACGATCTAACGGTGTTAAAAAAAAATGGCTCTGAGCACTATGGGACTTAACTTCTGCGGTCATCAGTCCCCTAGAACTTAGAACTACTTAAACCTAACTAACCTAAGGACATCACACACATCCATGCCCGAGGCAGGATTCGAACCTGCGACCGTAGCAGTCGCGCGGTTCCGGACTGAGCGCCTTAACCGCGAGACCACCGCGGCCGGCAACAGTATTCAGAAAGAATAGATTAAATACAGTTGGTGGAGGAGTATTTATTGCTGTCAGAGGTAGTTTGCCTTGTATCGAAATTGAAGTAGATAGTTCGTGTGAAATAGTATGGGTAGAGGTTATACCTGACAATCGGACTAAACTATTAATTGGATCGTTTTACCGACCCCCGACTCAGAAGATATAGTTGCTGAACAGTTCAAAGAAAACTTGAGTCTCATTTCAAATAAGTACCCCGCTCATACATTTATAGTCGGTGGCGACTTTAATCTACCCTCGATATGCTGGAAAAATTATACGTTTAAAGCCAGCATAAAACGTCATCCGAAATTGTACTGAATGCTTTCTCAGAAAATTATTTTGAACAGTTAGTTCATGAGCCCACTCGAAGCGTAAATGGTTGCGAAAGCATACTTCACCTTATAGCAGCAAATAATCCTGGACAAATAGTGAGTATTGTGACAAATACAGGGATTAGTGACCTCAAGGCAGTTGCTGCTGGGCTGAATACCGTAACACCTACAACCATCAAAATGAAACACAAAGTATATCTATTTAAAAAAGCTGATAAAAATGCTCTTAACGCCTTTTTAAGATACAGTCTTCACTCCTTCCGAGCTGATCATGTAAGTGTAGAAAAGTTGTGGAATGTTTTCAAAGAGACAGTATCGAGAGCAATTGAGAGATATATACTACATAAATTAATAAGTGATGGTACTGATCCCCCATGGTACACAAAACGGGTCAGATCGTTGTTGTAGAAGCAACGAAAAAAGCATGCCAAATTTAAAAGAACGCAAAATCCCCAAGATTAGCAAAGTTTTACAGAAGTTCGAAATATGACGAGTACTTCAATGCGAGAGTCTTTTAATAATTTCCACAACGAAATTCTGTCTAGAAATCTGGCAGAAAACCCAAAGAGATTCTAGTCACACATAAAGCACACCAGTGGCAAGACGCAGTCAATACCTTCACTGCACGATAACAACTGTGAAGTCACTGATGACAGTGCCACTAAAGCAGAGTTATTTAACACGGTTTTCCGAAACTCCTTCACCAAAGAAGACAAAGTAAATATTCCTGAATTCCAATCAAGAACAACTGCCAAGATGAGAAACATAGAAGTAGATATCCTCGGAGTAATGAAGCAGCTCAAATCACTTAATAAAGGCAAGGCCTCCGGTCCAGATTGTATACCAGTCAGGATCCACTCAGAGTATGCTAATAAAATAACTCCATATTTAGCAATTATATACAACCACTCGCTCACAGAAAGATCCGTACCGAAAGACTGGAAAATTGCTCAAGTCACACCAATACCCAAAAAGGGAAGTAGGAATAATCCGCTGAATTACAGGCCTACATCACTAACGTCGATTTGCAGTAGGGTTTGGAACATATACTTTATTCGAACATTATGAAGTACCTCGAAGAAAACGATTTATTGACACATAGTCAGCACGGTTTCAGAAAATATCGTTCTTGCGAAACACAACTAGCTCTTTATACTCATGAAGTAATAAGTGCTATCGACAGGGGATGTCAAATTGACTCTATGTTTTTAGATTTCCAGAAGGCTTTCGATACCGTTCCTCACAAGCGTCTTCTAACCAAACTGCATGCCTGCGGAGTATCGCCTCAGTTGTGCGACTGGATTCGTGATTTCCTGTCAGAAAGGTCACAGTTCGTAGTAATAGACGGAAAGTCATCGATTAAAACAGAGGTAATGTCTGGTGTTCCCCAAGGAAGAGATATAGGCCCTCTATTGTTCCTGATCTATATTAACGACATAGGAGACAATCTGAGAAGCCGTCTTAGATTGTTTGCAGATGATGCTTGTAAAGTCATCAGATGATCAAAACGACTTGCAAAATGATTTAGATAAGATATCTGTATGGTGCGAAAAGCGGCAATTGACCCTGAATAAGATAAGAAATCTCTAAATTTCGATTATGCGATAAGTCACATGAATCCGAAGGCTGTAAATTCAACTAAATGCTTAGGGATTACAACTACAAATAACCTAAATTGGAAAGATCACACAGATAATATTGTGGGTAGAGCGAACCAAAGACTGCGATTCATTGGCAGAACACTTAGAAGGTGCAGCAGGTCTACTAAAGAGACTGCTTACACCACGTTTGTCCGCCCTATTCTGGAGTATTGCTGAGCGGTGTGGGATCCGCATCAGGTAAGACTGACGGATGACATCGAAAAAGTACAAAGAAGGGCAGCTCGTTTTGTATTATCGCGAAATAGGGGAGATAGTGTCACAGGCATGATACGTGAATTGGAGTGGCAATCATTAAAACAAAGGCGTTTTTTGTTGTGACTTGGTCTTCTCATGAAATTTCGATCAACAGTTTTCTCTTCAGATTACGAAAACATTCTGTTGCCACCCACCTTCATAGGGAGAAATGATCATCACGATAAAATAAGCGAAATCGGGGCTCACCCAGAAAAATTTAAGTGCTCGTTTTTCCCGCGTGCCGTTCGAGAGTGGAACGGTAGAGAGACAGCTTGAAGATGGGTTCATTGAAATGGTTCAAATGGCTCTGAGCACTATGGGACTTAACTTCTGAGGTCATAAGTCCCCTAGAACTTAGAACTACTTAAACCTAACTAACCTAAGGACATCACACACATCCATACCCGAGGCAGGATTCGAACCTGCGACCGTAGCGGTCGCGCGGTTCCAGACTGTAGCGCCTAGAACCGCTCGGCCACCCCGGCCGGCATTACTCAAGAAGTTTTGACCATAAATGTAAATGAAGTTATGAATCTGATAAATGTGCTAAACGTCTGTAGTATCCACGTAATCATATTCTTTGTAAGTCTGCTTTTGAGACAACAGATGTTGATCAGAGAGGTTACTTCCTTTAAAGAGAGTAGCGAGCAGTTTGTGTTGGACTGTCTGGCTATGTACTTGGTTTGAAAAGGAAGGAAGCAGGTCTGCCGTGTAGTGGAGATAGAATTATTTAAAAACAATTTTGTAGTTTGGTAAAGCATATCGACGTATTCGTCGTTTCTGTACACTATCGGCAAGCCGCCCTACATAAGCTCGACGGGACTATGCGGTCAGTAGACACACGCATACAGTTTAATGGATACCGCTCTCATGCGATAAGCTATTGTCATATGACAAAATGATGTTCTGCGTATAAACGACGAGAACTAGGGAACCGATATCTAAATAAATTATAGAGGAACCTCCCGAGGGTTCGAAACATGGCTCCATTGTGTGGGCGGGTTTGATAGCCCAGCAGTCTACTCAGTGAGCTACGACAGCTCATATGGTAATGTGGTGTGATAACACGTACATTCCGAAGCGCTCTACGATGTGACAGTGCTGCCAGTTCCATGTGTCTTCAAAGTGCACACGATCTGATTTTGCTAGATAAACTTCTGTCTTGAATCTGGATGAGAAGTCGACTGTCGACCTCCAAGTGTAGATGAACGTAATGCAGTGCGAGAATTGTATTACCTATACGAAAAGACCCGACTTTTGATTATCCGATTGGTGATAATTCAGGGAAATTCGTCGCAGGTGTCAAGTGTCTAAGGGGAGCGAATTAATTTCTTTCGGTATCTCTATTTACATTTTCGATTGGCCTATATATACCTGATACGATTCTACTAGCATGTTTCCTTATACGTCGCCTGTGTGCTATCATGTCTACTTTATAAGAACTCAAAACGCAGCAACAGTAGAAATTCTCGCACTAGTGTCTTGTATGTTTTGCTCTAACTAGAAGAACAGGACACGAACCCAGATTACCACAAGCTCCGCTTGCAATGGAATACCGGCGAGTGGAACCAAATCTGGATTGAATTTCGCAGTGACGCAAGATGTACGCGGCCGCCAGATGTTCGTTTGCCGCAGTTGGCAGCAGTTCAGTCGGGAAATCGTGGGCGAATTGCAGACAAGTGCGGTTGAGGAATTACTCGCAGCCTGACACAACGCGAAGCGTCTCCAAACCGAGCAATCAGCTTAACAGTGGAAATGAATCTTGCAAGTGGTAGGCACTGCTTCATCTCAGTACCAATTTAAGATAACGTTAAAGCCTGGTAGAATTCTGTCAATATTGCCCCCCTTATTTCAAGATGAGTCAGTCTTTTAAAGTTCCGCTCACCGCATGCATAGAATGACCCTTCAAGACAATCATTAGTCGCACTGGCGGAACACAAGTAACACAGGAAAGGAGGGAGTAAGCATCTTCGTTGGTGAAAAAGGAGGTCGGGAGAGTTGTAGAGAGGTAGATCAAGACTTAATTACAGTAAGTAGGATCAAATGTATCTAAGTTGCAGAAGTTACGTAGAAATAAAGAGGTTTGCATGGGGTAGACTAACATGGAGAGCCACATCAAACCAGTCTTCAGGTGGTGACAACAACTTGCCAGAGCGAAGAAAACCTTGTTTCCGTCTTCGGACTACTGAACGGCAAGGCTCTTCTACGATCGTAGTTTTCCCATTGTGGCATCCCATCCTGACTTTATGTAGAGCACTCCTTTTAAGTCACTCCAATAGCCTTCTAGAAAGGCATAATGATTGATTCTTACAGATAAAAACTGTGTACTGTTTCAGGAGGTACACACGTGGGCCGACTTCTGCGATGGGGCTCCTACAACAAAGTCCATGAGTTTTCGGCGAGCCGAGGACAGCGTGCTCACGTTGGCTACTCCGCAATCTTTCTCAAAAGATTTTAAAGAAACTATTCGGTAAAAAAATTGGTTTTTACATAGTTTACAGTTTCATGATAAAGTGTCTATAATTTCGCTGTTGGTCACAATTATTGGGATATTTCGCATGTAAGTAACTCACTGCGTGAGTTCGCCCTTTTAGCGCCTCTGATTACCATGCAGCGGGCACGGGTTCGATTCCCGGCCGGGTTGGAGATATCTCCACTCGGGGCTGCGTGCTGTGTTGCTCTCATTATCCTTTCATCAGCATCGACACGCAAGTCGCCCAACTGAAAAGGCTTTAGATTAGATTAGATTATTCATTCCATAGACCCACAAAAGAGGGGATCCTTCTGGGTGCGGAACATGTCAGATAAACACATTACAAAAAGGAAATTAGAAAAACTTGAGTTTCATTAATTTTAATGATCCTCAATCAATAAACAGTAAATTATGTGCAAGAATTAAAATTAAACTTCTAATATTTACAGGTTTAATACTTACATCTGCTTTCATTAAATCCATCATTTACACAGTAGCTAGTTACTTGGCTATTACAACCAAGTATTGTCAAAAATTAAATTATTCATTTCGATGATCCTCAGTTAAGAACAGTCAAATTATGTACAAGATTTAAAATTAAACTTCCACTATTTACAGACTTGAGACTTACAGCTGCTTTCCATACATCCATCTTTTACACAGTAGGTAACTTGGTTGTTACAACCAAGTATTGTCAAAAATTAAAGTATAATAAATTTTCATTAAAATAGTCTACTGCACTTGTTGAGAAATTCATGGATGGAATAGAAGGAGTTGGCCACCACAAATTATTTTAAATTATGTTTAAATTATGCCTTGTCTAAACTCTTAATGGTTGCCGGTAACTTATTGAAAATATTCGTTGCTGAATACTGAACTCCTTTCTGGGCAAGAGTAAGTGATTTTAAATCTTTATCTCTACTGTTCTTATTCCTAGTATTGATACTGTAAGCAGTTAGTTGGAAAAAGGGATGTATTATTTACAACAACCATCATTAAGGAATAAATATACGGAGAAGCTGTGGTTAGTATGCCCAATTCTTTGAATAGGTTTCGACATGATGTTCTTGGAATTACACTACACATTACTCTTATTATACACTTCTGTAATGTAAAAATTTTTTCTCAGTTTCTGGAGTTACCCCAAAATATGGTACCATATGACATAATGGAGTGAAAATAAGCAAAATATGCCAGTTTTTTTTATATTTATATCTCCTATGTCTGACATCATTCGCATTGCAAACACAGACTTCTTTAGGCGCTTTAGCAGTTCGTTAGTATGTCGCTCCCAACTGAATTAATTATCAGTTTGTAATCCTAAGAATTTTACACTCTCAACTTCTCCTACTTCCATGTCATCATATTCTATACACACACTAGAAGGAAATCTCTTGGAAGTTCTGAACTGCATATAGTGGGTTTTCAAAGATTAATGACAGTGAATTGGCTATGAATCCCTTATTAATGTCAGTAAAAATTTGATTAGCTACCCTTTCTAACTTGCAACTCGACGGCTGAACTTCCCCTGGTCGGGGCTCACAGCCGTCAATGCCTTGCGATCATTCCATTTTCACAGTGTAAAATTCCAAAAGTTTGCAGTGAAAAATATGGGTCTCTATGAATTTGCGTTTGGTGCATATTAAATCATATATTGCCGTGTGTGAAATTTAGATTACATATTGAATTTTTCTTTGGTGTTAGGAGACGGTCTCTACCACCGATCTCCAGGAAATTGGTGTTATGTATCACATCCTTTTGGGATCACATATGCCATCAATAAAGCTACAATGAAATACTCACAACACCCGTCGTATCTAAACAACGGTTAGAGATATCGAAATGAGATTTTGGCAAATGATAGCACACAAAGGGAAGAGTATTTTGCGATATGCCAAATAAGCCACATTCGTAGCTTCCGTGATGTACGAGTAACTGCAGACTTTTTCAGTGGAATAATGTTTTTCAACAGTCCTCGGTAACTGGTGGAATGAGCATTAGTGTGACTTTGCAACAAGATGAGTGAAGAAATTACACGTTTATATTTATACCGACCATTTTCTTTTTCATAAGTTTTGGACCTGACTTGTCCTCTGTTCCTTCCTTAATAAACCAATGTTTCAGGATTCTGTTGCATTTGCAGTTTCGTTAGGATGTTAGTGACGTGACAGCGTGTAAGCTCCACTTTGTTCTAACAATAGAAGAAAATTTTAACATGGCAACAAGAAAAATTTAGATGATACTGGAAATTTGCCACTGATTCATGGGTGGTTTTCAGGTTACAGCAAGCTCAAAAATGTGTGTGAAATCTTATGGGATTTAACTGCTAAGGTCATCAGTCCCTAAGCTCACACACTACTTAACCTAAATTATCCTAAGGACAAACACACACACCCGTGCCCGAGGGAGGACTCGAACCTCCGGCGGGACCAGCCGCACGGTATTAGTTGCTGCAAGTATAGGAAAGATGTCAACCAATGAGCACGTCAAAAACCTTATACAACACTACCGTGAAATCTTGATTGTGAAAACTGACACATGACATTACAAAAACAAGATTGTAAAAAATATGTTTTACAAAGAGATGGTTGAAACATTTCTAGACAGTATTCCAACTGTGAACCAAAGCGTTATAAAAACTAACAACATTGCCACACGATGGAACGCGTCAAAAACATGCAAGCAGACAGTGTTTCCTGATGTGAGCGAAAATCGGACATAACATATCGTAAGTAATATCAACATCTTCTGTAACGAACTGTTTTCAGATGCAGAAAGCAAGCGAGATTGAAAACAGGTTTCATTACAGACCACTGATGATGCTTTTTTCAATAAAACGAAACGCATTTGGTGATAAAAATACGCATTTTCTTGTACTCGCAAAGACAGTGTTAAAATTGTAGGTGCAAAGACAGAGTTAAAATACCTGCAGTAATCTGTGAAAGAATCTCAGTAAGGTGTAAGTCTCTTGAAAGAAGCCTAAAAGGGGGAAGAAGGGGATGAGTTGTATAAAGCAACAAGCAACAAAAATGGCTCTGAGCTCTATGGGACTTAACATCTGAGGTCATCAGTCCCCTAGAACTTAGAACTACTTAAACCTAACTTACCTAAGGACATACCACACATCCATGCCCGAGGCAGGATTCGAACCTGCGACCATAGCGGTCGCGCGGTTCCAGACTGAAGCGCCTAGAACCGCTCGGTCACAACGGCAACCAACAAGCAACACTATTGTGCGTGCCAATAAAATGTTGCTTATACTACTGTATATTCATTATTGTAGGCTATCCATTTAGCAGTCAGTTCAGCGTCGTTGATCGGCGGAACCTGCTCCATGGAAGTCCACCTGCCGTTCTGGGTATTAAATTCCATGGAGAAGAAATAAAAACTATGAGGTTCGCCGATGACATTGTGATTCTGTCAGAGACAACAAAGGACTTGGAAGTGCAGTTGAACGGAATGGACAGTGTTTTGAAAGGAGGGTATAAGATGAACATCAACAAAAGCAAAACGAGGATAATGGAATGTAGTCGAATTAATTCGGGTGATGCTGAGGGAATTAAATTAGGAAATGAGACACTTGAAGTAGTAAAGGAGATTTGCTATTTGGGGAGCAATATAACTGATGATGGTCGAAGTAGAGAGGATATAAAATGTAGACTGGCAATGGCAAGGAAAGCGTTTCTGAAGAAGCAAAATTTGTTAACATCGAGTATAGGTTTAAATGTCAGGAAGTCGTTTCTGAAAGTATTTGTATGGAGTGTAGCCATGTATGGAAGTGAAACATGGACGATAAATAGTTTGGACAAGAAGAGAATAGAAGCTTTCGAAATGTGCTGCTACAGAAGAATACTGAAGATTAGATGGGTAGATCACATAACTAATGAGGAGGTATTAAATAGAATTGGGGAGAAGAGGAGTTTGTGGCACAACTTGACCAGAAGAAGGGATCGGTTGCTAGGATATGTTCTGAGGCATCAAGGGATCACCAATTTAGTACTGGAGGGCAGCGTAGAGGGTAAAAATCGTAGAAGGAGACCAAGAGATGAATACACTAAGCAGATTCAGAAGGATATAGATTGCAGTAGGTACTGGGAGATGAAGGAGCTTGCACAGGATAGAGTTGCATGGCGAGCTGCATCAGACCAGTCTCAGGAGTGAAGACCACAACAACAACAACAATCTCATTTCAGTGTATAAACGTTACTGTAGGGATCCCTCTATCTGTACATTTGTTATTTCGGAGTATGAAGATGATCCTTAAGGATTGAAACCGGTCACTCCGATTAAAAGAAATTTGCGATCAAGACTGTTTTTTAATTATCATATTCCCCAGAACTGTGTCGTGTCTATTATTTAACAGGCATTACGAATTACTACACTTTATAAAGGTTCAACTAGTCATCAAATGCCACAATTTTCTTCCTATCATCGTCCATTCCTTCTCTCGAAGACGTAAACTACTTTCAAAGTGCGAAAATATACCACAATAAATAAAACGCCTACGAAACATCGCACGGAACTACGTACTTTGCGGCGTGATGCAGTCATAACTCCTAAAATCCATCGCCAGTGCCATCTGGCCTGTCGTGCATGCATGGCAGTCCTGGATCTGCGGATAAATCACGAAAACCCGCCGATCTGCCCGTACGCACGAATGGACCCAGTCTGAGGGCTGATCCTAGAGCCAGATCCGAGGGGCAGAGACTGCACGTTGGGAAACGGCGGACCCAGATCGGCGGGACAGACCGGTCAGAGACATCCGTGGAACTGGCCCACGGTTCTGGCGCACTAAGGAAAACCGCTCGTATATGGCCAGCTATTACTAACCCAAAGTGCGGAAGGCATGAAGAAATATTCGCAAGTGATGGACCATTTTTCGACGTCTGTGACTGATAAGATAATGCGCAAATGCAGGATGGAGTACAGCAAATGTATGTTTTTTAAACTGCCAGTACTTAGTGGAGAGTGAGGTATTGAACTTTGGTGGTCGACCGTCATGGCCGAGTAGTTCAGTCTGGAACCGCGCGACCGCTACGGTCGCAGGTTTGAATCCTGCCTCGGGCATGGATGTGTGTGATGTCCTTAGGTTAGTTAGGTTTAAGTAGTTCTATGTTCTAGGGGACTGATGACCTCAGAAGTTAAGTCCCATAGTGCTCAGAGCCATTTGAACCATTCGACCTTTGGTGACCGCTGTAGGACGGTTCAAACAAAGAAATTTCAGTCACTGTGGAGCGTTGGAGCCAAGAGCATCGTGTGTTTTGCCGTCGAGCAGTTATTTTAGAAACAGTCTGTTGTGATGGTTCAACGTTTTTTCCATCGAAATTTTAATGCCGAACGCCGAGGTGGGGTCCCAGATCGAAACGCCCTACTCGGAAGGGTTGTTTGTTTAGATATACTGGGTCTGTGATGATGGAAAAACCACATGTTCTTTCTCGTTCATTCCGATCTCCGGAATATGTGAACAAAGTGAGAAGGACAGTTCTTACTAGTCCGAAACGGTCCCCTAGGCGACAGGCTGTGGCTCTGGGAGTGTCATATCGTTAACTTCATTGCATCTTACTTGATGATCTCAACTGTGGTGCACCACGGACCATACTTGGCAGGGGTGAACAACGGCTGTGGAGATGTGTACGGGCGAGTAGATGTGCAACTGTTGAGCAACTGATCACCCAGATGAACCAAGGGGCTACCAACAGTGTCTCCTCAACGTCCGTTCAGCGAACGTTGCAACGTGTAGGACTCCACAACAAGCGCCTGATTCATGCACAAATGCTGCTGACTGCTGTTGATTGGCGATGAAGGCTGGAATTTGCATGCGACTACCGCAATTGGACGTCCACTGATTGGCAATAGGTGGCCTTTTCAGATAACAGACGGCCGTTGGCGTGTACGGTGTGAAACATCTGAAAGAAAACACCCTGCAACGATCGTCTGAAGAGTTCAGGGTGGAGGAGGGAGTATTATGGTCTGGGGAATGTTTTCGTAGCTTTCCCTAAGTGACCTCGTCATTCTGAAAGGCACAATGGATCAACACAAGTATACATCTATCCTTGGGGACCATGTCTACCCGTGCATGCAGGTAGTTTTTCCTCGGAACGATGACATCTACCAGAAGGACAATGTAGAATGCCACACACCTTGTAGTTTACGCGTGTGGTACGAAGAATCGCGCACTCCGCTGGCCACCGAAAGGGCTTAGGGCAGACTTTGCGCAAAGTACATAGGAATGTTAAAATGTATACTTTTTATTTTTAGTCTGATTAAAGAAAGTACGATTTTTTTCCGAATATGTCGCGATTTCCGAGGGTGTAATGATAATTAAATCAAGACCCTACGCTGCCGACAGGCGTTGATATACATCAACGGGGACAGTTGTTAATGTGTGCCCCGACCGGGACTCGAACCCGGGATCTCCTGCTTACATAGCAGACGCTCTATCCATCAGAGCCACCGACGGCACAGACGACAGTGCGACTGCAGGGATTTATCCCTTGCACGCTCTCCGTGAGACCCACATTCCCAACTTAATGTCCACACACTACATTCGTAGTGCCCCTGCCCATTACACTCAATGCAGCAGACAATCTTAAAGAGTCCCGTAAGAGTTCGGGCAATGCATGTGCATCCGCACAGAAGAAGATGGTCAACGGTCGGTTAGCCTTAACTATATGAAGATGGTATCTGTTCTTTCGGACATCAGCGGTGGAGAGTGGTCGGAAATTCCACGGTAAAATCTGGTTGGCCGGAAGTGTCACAGCACTTGCGGCACCTACAAAACGGCCAGGAACGCCACGGACGTAAAGTCCACAGAGTCCTTTATATGTCTGGGATATTGTCGGCTCTGCAGATCATAACTCATAATGATGTCGAATGTGTCAAATGTTGGAAGGTATATACGGGGATCTGTTCAAAAAGTAACCAAACTTATTTTAACAATATTTTCCATGGTAGCTATTGTGGCTTTTCTTGGCAAAATCGGCGCATTGGAATAAATGGACAACTTAACAGTACACTGAGATGACACAAGTCATGGGATAGTGATATGCACATATACAGCTGGCAGTAGTCTCGCGTACACAAGGTATAAAAGGGCAGTGCATTGGCAGGGAAGTCATTTGCACTCAGGTAATTCGTGTGAAAATGTGCCCGACGTGATTATGGCTGCACGACTGTTAATTAACAGACTTTGAACGTGGAGTGGTATTTGGAACCAGACGCATGGGACATTCCATTTCGGAAATCCTTAGGAAATTCAGTATTCCGAGATATACAGAGTCAAGAGTGCGCCGAGAGTATCAAATTTCAGGGATTACCTCAGACTATGGACAAGGCAGTGGCCGAAGGCCTTCACTTAACGACCGAGACCAGCGGCGTCATGTAGAGTTGTCAGTGCTACGAGACAAGCAACATTGCGTGAAATAACAGCAGAAATCAATGTGGAATGTACCACGGACGTATCCGTTAGGACAGTGAAGCGAAATTTGGCGTTATTTGGCTATGGCAGCAGTCGACCGACACGAGAGTCTTTGCTCATGGAACGAAGAGCCTGTCCTGGACTTCTGACCATATCGGTTGGACCCTAACGACTGGGAAACTGAGGCCTGGTCAGATGGGTTCCGATTTCAGTAGGTAAGAGCTGATGGACGGGTTCGAGTGTGGTGTACGCACCACGAAGCCATGAACCAAACTGTCAGCAAGGCACCGTGAAAGCTGGTGGTGGCTACATAATGGTGTGGACTGTTTTTACATGAAAGGAACTGGGTTCTCTGGTCCAGCTGAACCAGTCATTGACTGCAAATGGTTATGTTCGGCTGCCTGGAGACCATTTGCAGCCATTCATGGACTTCCATGTTCCCAAATAATGGTGGAATTTTTATGGGTGACATTTCGCCATGTCATTGTGCCACAGTTGTTCATGATTAGTTTGAAGAACATTCTGGACAATTCAAACGAATGATTTGGTCACCCTGATATGAATCCCATCGAACATTTATGAGACATAATCGAGAGTTCAGTTCATGCACAAACTCCTGCACTGGCTACGCTTCTGCAACGGCTATAGAGGCAGCATCGCTCAGTATTTCTGCAGGAGACTACCAACGACTTGTTGAGTCCATGCCACGTCAAGCTGCTGCCCTACGCCGGACAAAAGGAGGTCCGACGCGATATTAGGAGGTATCCCATGACTTTTGCTACCTCAATGTGAAGATCATTTACAGTCTTTTCAATAGCGTTTCTACTTCGCCAGTGTACATTTTGCAGCACAGCTTCATCAGGGTGGCTTCTGCATCTACACCTATAGTCTGCAAAGCATTGTGAAGTGCACGGTTGAGTGTACTTTCCATTGTACAGCGTATTAAGGTTTCTTCCCATTTCATTTGCGAATGTCGAGCGGGAGGAATGAGTGTTTATATGACTGTGTGCGCTATAATCAATTTAATCTTCGCTTATTGGTCCTTACTGCAACGAAACGTAGTAGCCTATAATGTACTCCTAAATTTCTCCATTCCTACATTCCACCCTTAATACTTTGTTATCTGTGGCTGACGATGTCTCTGAGCCGGATGCAGTCGTCCACCCCGTTCCAGAGGAAGCTTCTCAGCCTGCACGGTCTGGGCATTCACAGAGGGTGGATTTGCTAGTAGTTGGGAGCTCCAACGTTAGGCGCGTAATGGGGCTCTTAGGAACATGGCTGCCAAGGAGGGGAAGGAAGCCAGTGTGCACTCTGTGTGCATTCCGGGGGGGAGTCATTCCGGATGTGGAAAGGGTGCTTCCGGATGCCATACAGAGTACAGGGTGCAGCCAACTGCAGATGGTGGCTCATGTAGGTACCAATGACGTGTGTCGCTTTCGATCGGAGCAGATTCTGTCTGGTTTCGTGCCACTAAAGCAGAGTTATTAAACACGGTTTTCCGAAACTCCTTCACCAAAGAAGACGAAGTAAATATTCCTGAATTCCAGTCAAGAGCAATTGCCAAGATGAGAAACATACAAGTAGATATCCTCGGTGTAACAAAACAGCTTAAATCACTTAATAAAGGCAAAGCCTCCGGTCCAGAGTGTATACCAGTCAGGTTCCTCTCAGAGTATGCTAATAAAATAGCTCCATATTTAGCAATTATATACAACCACTCGCTCAAAGAATGATACGTACCTAAAGACTGGAAAATTGCTCAAGTCACACCAATACCCAAAAAGGGAAGTAGGAGTAATCCACTGAATTACAGGCCTATATCACTAACGTCGATTTGCAGTAGGGTTTTACACATATATTTTATTCGAACATTATGAAGTACCTCGAAGAAAACGATTTGTTGACATATAGTCACCACGGATTCAGAAAATATCGTTCTTGTGAAACACAACTAGCTCTTTATACTCATGAAGTAATAAGTGTTATCGACAGAGAATGTCAAATGTATTCTATATTTTTAGATTTCAGAAGGCTTTCGACACCGTCCTCACAAGCGTCTTCCAATCAAACTGCGTGCCTACGGAGTATCGCCTCAGTTGTGCGACTGGATTCGTGATTTCCTGTCAGAAAGGTCACAGTTCATAGTAATAGACGGAAAGTCATCGAGTAAAACAGAAGTAATATCCGGCGTCCCACAAGGAAGTGTTATAGGCCCTCTATTGTTCCTGATATATATTAACGACATAGAAGACAGTCTGAGTAGCCGTCTTAGATTGTTTGCTGATGATGCTGTCAAATGGCTCTGAGCACTATCGGACTTAACTTCTGAGGTCATCAGTCCCCTAGAACTTAGAACTACTTAAACCTAACTAACCTAAGGACATCACACACATCCATGCCCGAGGCAGGATTCGAACCTGCGACCGTTGCGGTCACGCGGTACCAAACCGAAGCGCTTAGAACCGCACGGCCACGCCGGCTGGCTGATGATGCTGTCATTTACCGTCTTGTTAAGCCATCAGACGATCAAAACGACTTGCAAAATGATTTAGATAAGATATCTGTATGGTACGAAAAGCGGCAATTGACCCTGAATAAAGAAAAGTGCGAAGTTATTAGCATGAGTACTAAAAGAAATCAGCTAAATTTCCATTACGCGATAAGTCACACAAATCTAAGGGCTGTAAATTCATCTAAATACTTAGGGATTACAATTGTAAATAACCTAAATTGGAACGATCACATAGATATTATTGTGGGTAGAGCAAACCAAAGACTGCGATTCATTGGCAGAACACTTAGAATGTGCAACAGGTCTACCAAAGAGACTGCTTACACTACGCTTGTCCGCCCTATTCTGGAGTATTGCTGTGCGGTGTGGGATCCGCATCAGGTGGGACTGACGGATGACATCGAAAAAGTGCAAAGAAGGGCAGCTCGTTTTGTATTATCGCGAAGTAGGGGAGATAGTGTCACAGACATACGTGAATTGGAGTGGCGATCATTAAAACAAAGGCGTTTTTCGTTGCGATGGGATCTTCTCATGAAATTTCAATCACCAGTTTCCTCTTCCGATTGCGAAAATATTCTGTTGCCACCCAACTACATAGGGAGAAATTATCATCACGATAAAATAAGAGAAATCAGGGCTCACACGGAAAAATTTAAGTGCTCGTTTTTCCTGCGTGCCGTTCGAGAGTGGAACGTTAGAGAGACAGCATGAAGGTGGTTCATTGAACCCTCTGCCAGGCACTTTATTGTGAATAGCAGATTAATCACGTAGATGTAGATGTAGATGTAGATGTGAGTTGACATTTGTGGGGGTAGTTGTCGTGCCGTTAGCGAAGATACTCTCGTCTGTCTACTGCTACCGTAACCCAGTAACGCCAAATTTTGCCGCACTGTCCTAATGGATACGTTCATCGTACGTCCCTCATTGATTTCTGCAATTATTTCACGCAGTGTCGCTTATCTGTTAGCACTTAGAACTGCACGCCAACGCCACTGATGTCGATTGTTAAGTGAAGGTCGTCGGCCACTGCGCTGTATGTGGTGAGAGGTAATGCCTGAAATTTGATATTCTCGGCACACTCTTTGAAGAGTCTTGTACAGTAGGAAGCAAGGTAGAGGATATGGTTATGGGTACCCAGTATATTCTTTCTACAACACCAATGCACACATTGATTAATTTGATTCTTTATTTACATGAAGCTGCTAATTAACTTGAATAGAGTCCATCTTCGTGGTACAAGCTCTTCAGTAACTGTCCTCTTGGAGACAATATCGGTTTTAGTCACTAATCTGGTCGCTGTGCACTGTCGTAGCCTGAGAGAGCCAGTGAGTCAGTGAGACCCTCTGGTCAGCAGCGGCGGCCTAAATACTTGCTGTCGAGAGGACGTTGTCGGCGTGTTGCTTGTCGGTGTTTCCTAAAAATGTTCAAATGTGTGTGAAATCTTATGGGACTTAACTGCTAAGGTCATCAGTGCCTAAGCTTACACACTACTTAACCAAAATTATCCTAAGGACAAACACGCACACCCATGCCCGAGGGAGGACTCGAACCTCCGCTGGGACCAGCCGCACAGTCCATGACTGCAGCGCCCTAGACCGCTCGGCTAATCCCGCGCGACAGGTGTTTCCTCTGGCCTCTCGTGATAGGGGCGTTTCATCCAGCGCCTCCTATCGATCTCAGTACTACATCTTTGCCGAGCGATGTGCTGGCGACAGCTTGCGCCAGCACATTCTTAACATTGTAGATCTCGGAATACTGAATCCCCTAACGATGCATCTAGCTCTAACTACCATTCCGCATTCAAAGTCTGTTAATTCCTGTTGTGCGCTCATAATCACGTCGGATACCTTTCCACATGAATCACCTGAGTACAGATGATAGCTCCATCAAAGTACTGACCTTTTATACCTTGTGTACGCGATACTGCCGTTCGAGTGTGGTGCATACACGACGAAGCCATGGACCCACGTTTTCAACAGGGCACTGAGCAAGCTGGTGGTGGCTTCATAATGGTGTGTTTTTGCATGAAATGAACTGGCTTCACTATCTCATGACTTTTGTCATGTCAGTGTGTTGTCGTCAGACAGATAAAATCTCGATAATAGTCCGAAGGAGACCACAAGTTACATTACGTCTTTGTTGACAATTATCAGGGGTGCTATCACCAAAGACACTGCGAATACGTCCCGGATCATCGTGTATACGGGTGTTTCAGCACGCCAGTGTCGTTCTGTTTAACTTGCAAGTAAACAGTCAGCTGACAGTTACGTGGATTCTGCGAACAAGGTGACCGGTACAAATTAAGCACGCAGACCTGCTGTGTCGCAAGTTCTACTTTTTTCCGCCCGTTGGCCTTGAGATAATCAAGAACTGCTGGAGAAGGTGATTAGTTTAGAGGTGACAGACAGCGAGCAGAAGACATGCGATGTGACCGGTCACGTAAACAAGCAGATTACATTCGTCTCATTTCTATTCATCTTCTGCCCTACGGAGGAGGTTAGGTCTTCTGACCACCTTCAGGTCAGACGGTTAACAGCTCACAGTGTACACTGTCAAGGGCGTACCCAGGATCTGAACTAGGGAGGGGCAGGTCATACTAGTCTCAGGAAACAAGGACTTGAGACAACATACAGCACTTCTTATTAAATAAAACAGTAAATCAGTGAAAAACTGCTTTTAATAAACATTTTAAATGCAAGAATGCACTTGTACAATCCGAGAAAACATGCAGCATTTCTTATTAAATAAAACAGTAAACCAGTGAAAAACTGCGAATATCTTTTGGGGGGTGGGGTGGGGGGGGCGGAGCAGCTGTCCCCCCCCCCCCTTCCCCTCGCTGGGTACACCCATGTACACTCTAGATATACAAACTTTTACATGGCGAAAGCAGTACATGGAGATACATACCCTCGCTTATAATAACGATAATATCATCTACAATTTGTAGAGAAACCACACTGCAGTTTCAACATTCGGAAGGCACGGAAGGGGGGGGGGGGGGGGAGGGGGCAGTAGCTCAGGAGGAAGTGATGCAGGGTTGCGGACTACATCCGATGTTATTCAATCGGGACATACAACAACTAGTAAAGTAAGCTAAGGAGAAACTAAGAAAGAAATGAAAGTCCACGGAAGTTGGAATGAAAACGTGAAGGTTTGATTGCAGTTCTGTCAGATATGCCAAGGGATCTGGAACACAAGTAGAGCGTAATAAGTAGTGACTTAAAAAGAAGTTACAACATAGACATCTATAAAAGTAAAGCAAGAATATTGGAATATAGTCGAATTAAACTAGATGATACTGGGACAAGTAGATTAAGAAATGACACGCTAACACATTAGATGTGTTTTGCTATTTGGGCAGCAAAATAGCTGTCGAGATGATACAAAATTAAGACTGATAATAGTAAGAAAAGCTTGTCTCAATAAGGGAAAAGTAACTTAAGTTTAGAAATTCTTTTCTGAAAGTAATTAACTGGAGTGTAATGATAATTCATTCGACACCCTAGCTGCAAACAGGCGTTGATAGACATCATTGGGGACATGTTGAAAATGTGTGCCCCGACCGGGACTCGAACCCGGGATCTCCTGCTTACATGGCAGACGCTCTATCCACCTTTTTTTATCTCATTTTGTTCTATATTGTACGTTGAATTTGTTCGTGGCGGACGTCCGATGACACTCGTTCAAGTTGTTCGTTGATCCATTGACTGAGTTTTTTTTATTACAGAGGGTAGTTAAACCCTCTGACCGAACACGCTGAGCTACTGTACTGGCTTAAAAATGGAAATGAGCGCTTGGCGTCATTCGCCAGGAGATTTTGTTCGATATAGTTCGTTGCGTTTGGTTTGGGCGGACGTCACAAGACATCCGTTCACGTTGATCGTTGATTCCTTGACTCAGTTTTTTTAAATTTTTTTTAATTTTTATTACAGAGAGCACGCAGCCCTCTGACCGAACACGCTGAGCTGCCGTGCCGGCTCTAATGGATGTTTGCCCGTCACACTCATTACTCGTGGCAGATTAATTTACCAAGTCCCGGCCGGCCGGAGTGGCCGTGCGGTTCTAGGCGCTACAGTGTGGAACCGAACGACCGCTACGGTCGCAGGTTCGAATCCTGCCTCGGGCATGGATGTGTGTGATGTCCTTAGGTTAGTTAGGTTTAATTAGTTCTAAGTTCTAGGCGACTGATGACCTCAGAAGTTAAGTCGCATAGTGCTCAGAGCCATTTGAACCAACCAAGTCCCGTACGAGTTGGGGCATAGCGAGTGCGTTCGCACCAGAAGGCCAATGGCCGGGTAGCCATATTTTAACTATATATGAAGGTAGTACCTGTTCCCGAAAGAACAGATACCATTGATGACCGTGTAGCTTCTCTAGAATTCTAGAGAAGCTGCACAGTCATCAATGGTATCTGTTCTTTCGGGAACAGGTACTACCTTCATATATAACTGGAGTGTAGCCTTGCACGGAAGTGAAACGTGATGATGGATTCATTATGCTAAATCTATCCCACGTCTACATAAATACTCCGCAAGCCACTGCACGGTGCGTGGCGGAGAGTACGCTTTACCAGTACTAGTCATTTCCTTTCCTGTTCCACTCGCAAATAGAGCCAGGCAAAAACGACTATCTGTATGCCTCCATATGAGCCCTAATTTCTCATATCTTATCTTCGTGGACCTTATGCGCAAGCTATGTTGGCGGCAGTCGAATCGTTTGACAGTCAGCTTCAAATGCCGGTTCTCTAAATTTTCTCAATAGCGTGTCTCGCATAAGAGCGTCACCTTCCCTCCAGGGATTCGCATCTGAGTTGCCGAAGCATCTCCATAATACTTGCGTGTTGTTCGAGCCTACCGGTAACAAATCTAGCAGCCCTCTGAACTGCTTCGATGTCTTCCTTCAATCCAACCTAGTACGGATGCCAAACACTCGAGCAGTACTCAAGAATAGGTGGCAACAGCGTCCTGTATGGGGTCCCTTTACAGATGAAACACTCTTTTCTAAAATCCTCCCAATAAAATGAAGTCGGCCATTTGCCTCCCCTGCCACAGTTATCACATACTCGTTCCATTTCATACCCTTTGCAACGTTACGCCCAGATATTTAAACGAATTGACTGTGTCAGTAATACTGTATCCGATCATTACAGCTTCGTTCTTCCTACTCATCTGCATTAACCTACATTTTCCACATTTAGAGCTAGCTGGCATTCATCACACCAGTTGTAAATTTTTCCAAGTCGCCTTGTATCTTCCTACAGTCACTAACTTCGACACCTTTCCGTACACCACAACATCATCATCAAACAACTGCAGATTGATGCCCACTCTGTCCGGCAAATCATTTACGTACATAGAGAACAAAAGCAGTCCTATCACACTTCCCTGGGGTACTCCTGACGATACCCTTGTCTCTGATGAACACTCGCCGTCAAGGACAACATACTGGGTTCTATTACTTAAGAAGTCTTCGAGCCACTCACGTATCTGCAAACTTATTCCGTATGCTCGTACCTTCGTTAATAGCCTGTAACGGGCCACCGTGTCAAAACCTTTCCGGAAATCTAGAAATATGGAATCTGCCAGATTCCCTTCAGCTATACTTCGCAGTATAGCATGTGAAAAAAGGGCAAGCTTAGTTTCGCCTGAGCAATGCTTTCTAAAACCATGCTGTTTCGTGGACATAAGCTTCTTAGTCTCAATACATTTTATTATATTCGAATTCAGAACATGTTCAAGGATTCTGAAGCAAACCGAAATTAGGGATATCGGTCTGTAACTTTGCGAGTCCGTTCTCTTACCCTTACAGACCAATATCCCTAATTTCCGTTTGCCGCAGAATCCTTGAACATTTTGCCGTAGAGTACTCTATGTAAAACCGAATTGGGATTCCATCCTGACCTGGTAACTTATTTGCTTTGAAATCTCTCCGTTGTTTCTCTGCGCCGGAGGTGCTTATTTCTATTCATCCATATGGGAGTTTATTCGGTAGTCAAATGACGATATGTTTGTACGATTCTACCGTGTAAATGATTTCTTGAACGTGAGATTTAAAACTCCGGATTTCTTTTTGCTACCTTCAACTGCCGCACCAGAGTGGTCAACAAGGAACTGAGTGGAAGCCAGATTCACTTAGCGATTTTACGTAAGACCAGAATTTTCCCGGGTTCTCAGTCAGATCTTTTGCTAAGACGTGACGGTGGTAGTTGTTGTATGCTTCGCGTATAGATCTTTTCACAGACGCACGAATCTCTACTAACGGTCGCTTGTCGTCATATACGCGTTTCCTTTTGAACCGAGAGCAACAGCCTCTGTTTCCTCAGCATCCTCGGAGTTCAGTTTTGAAACCATGGTGGGTAGTTTCCATCCTTCATCCACTTACTAGGCGCATCGCCTCAGCAGAGCAATCACGTAGATGTAGATGTAGATGTAGATGTAGATGTATGCAGTTGAACCTGCTTACTGAATTCATCTCTAGATCTCCCTCTACACTCTCTAACTCTCTCTCTCTCTCTCTCTACCAAACTAACGATTTCTTGGTGCCTCAGGATGTGTCCTATCAACTCATACCTTCATTTAGTTAAGTTGTGCCAACCATTCCATCCATTTCTTTTTTCTCCAGTTAGATTCAGTACCTCCTCATTAGTTATTCGATCTACCCATCTTCTGTGGCACCACATTTCAAAAGACTTTATTCTGTTCTTGTCTGAAGTGCTTATCATCCACGTTTAACTTCTTTGCAAGGCTACACTTGAGACAAATACTTTCAGAAAAGACTTGCTATAACCTATATTTATATAAGACGTTAACAAAGACCTCTTTTTTCAGAAATGCTTTTGTTTTATTGTTTGTCTACAGTGTATGTCCTCTCTACTTATGCCATCGTTAGTTAATTTGCTGGCAAAATAGAAAACTCATCTAGTACTTTCAGTGTGTCATTTCCTTATCTACGCTTCGTAATTCGCTGGGTATTGCCTGGTTTAATTCGATTACATTCCATTACCCTTGTTTTTCTTTTGTTCATTTCATCTTAAATCTTTTTGAAGGCATTATCCAATTCGTTCAACTGCTCTTCCAACTCCTTCGCCGTCTCTAACAGAGTTACAATGTCATCGAAAACATCAAAGTTTTCATTTCTTCTCCCTGAACTTCAATGTGCTTTCCAAATGTCTCCTTGGTTTCCTTTACTACTTGCTCAATGTACAGATTGAATAACTTTAGGGATATGATGCAGACCTGTGTCACTCTCTTCTCAACCACTGCTTCCCTTTCATGTCCTTTGTCATTTATAAATGCGGTCTGGTTTCTGTACGAGTTTAAAATAACATGTCTTTCCCTGTATTTTGTCTCTGTTACCTTCAGAATTTCAGAGAGTGTAGTCGAGTCAACATTGCCCGAAGCTTTCTCTAAATCTGCAAACGTTACAAATTGAGGTTTTCCTTTCTCGAACCTATCTTCTAAGATAAGTCGTAGACTTCACGTGTTCCTATATTTCCTTAGTACCCAGACTTATCTTAAGTGAGGACGAATCTACCCGTTTTTCCAACCTTTTGTACATAAGTCACGTCGGTATTTGGCAAGCATGACTTACGAAACTGATGGGTCGGTAGTACTCGCTCCTGTCAGTACTAGCTGTCTTTGGGCTTGAAATTGCTACATTCTTCCCGAAATCTGAAACCATTTCACTTATCGCTTGTTTTATACACTGAAGAGCCAAAGAAATTGGTACACCTGCCAAATATCGTGTAAGGCCCCCGCGAGCAAGCAAAAGTGCCGCAGCACGGGATGGTGTAGACTCGACTGAGGTCTGGAATACTGCTGGAGGGAACTGATACCATGAATCCTGCAGGGGTCTCCATAAATCCGTAAGAGTACGAGGGGGTGGAGATCTCTTCTGAACAGTGCGTTGCAAGGCATCCCAGATATGCTCAATAATGATCATGTCTGGGGAGTTCGGTGACCAGCGGAAGTGTTTAAATTGTGTTTCTGGAGCCACTCTGCAGCAATTCTGGACGTGTGGGGTGTCGCATTGTCGGAATGCACAAAAGACACGAACAGATGCAGGTGATCAGACATGATGCTTACGTACGCGTCACGTTGAACTATCTCTTCAGTTATCGTTGGTCCTGTTCTTGCAGGATCTTTTTCCGGTCGCAGAGATGTCGGAGATTTGATGTTTAACCGAATCCTTGATACTTAGGGTGCTCTCGTGAAATGGTCATACGGGAAAATCCCCACTTCATCGCTACCTCGGAGATGCTGTGTCCCATCGCTCGTGCGCCAACTATAACACCACGTTGAAACTCACTTAAATATTGATAACTTGCCATTGTAGCAGCAGTAACCGATCTAACAACTGCTCCAGACACTTCTTGTCTTACATAGGCGTTGCCGACCACAGCGCCGTATTCTGCCTGTTTACATATCTCTGTATTTGAATACGCACGCCTATACCAGTTTCTTTGGCGCTTCAGTGTATATTTTACACAATAGGTGGAATAGTTTTGTCATGGCTGGCTTTCTCAAGACTCTTACTAAATCTGAGGTAATATCGTGTACTCTAAGCGCCTTGTTTCGACTTAAGTCTTTCACTGTTCGATCAAATTTTTCTCGCAGTATCATATCTCCTCTCTCCATTTACTCCCATTTCTCCTTCCACAATACTGCCTTCAGTTCATTTCCCTTATACTCGAATAGTTCTATATACTCCTTCCACCTCTCAGCTTTCCCTTCATTGTTTAGAACTGGCTTGCCATCTGAGCTCTTGAGATTCATACAGCTGCTTCTCTTTTCTCCAAAGGTCTCGTAATTTTCCCATATGCGGCATCTATCTCTCTCCTACTCATGCGTGCTTCTGCAGCATTGTATTCGTCCTGTAGCCACTCCAGCTTAGCCGTTTTGCATTTCCTGTCAATCTAATTTTTTAATTCTTCTATACCCCCATTGCTCTGCTTCTTTTGCTGCGTTTCCACATGTTTCCGTTAATTAAATTCAGCATCTCCTGTGTTATCCATAAGTTTCATCTAGGCCTTGCCTTTTTACCCCTGCAATCCTCTAAAATGGTTCAAATGGCTCTGAGCACCATGGGACTCAACTGCTGTGGTCATAAGTCCCCTAGAACTTAGAACTACTTAAACCTAACTAACCTAAGGACAGCACACAACACCCAGCCATCACGAGGCAGAGAAAATCCCTGACCCCGCCGGGAATCGAACCCGGGAACCCGGGCGTGGGAAGCGAGAACGCTACCGCACGACCACGAGATGCGGGCCTGCAATCCTCTCCTGCATTCACTGTTTCATATCGCAAAGGTACTCTTTCGTCTCCTGTTGTATTTCTTAGCTATGCTGCAGTCCAACGATGCCTAATGCTCCCTCTGGAAGCTCTCAACAACCGCTGGTTCATTCAGCTTATCGAGATTTCATCTCACTATCTCGTTAATTTCCTATCTTTTGAATTTCTTCAGTTTCAATCTTCAGTTAGCAACCAATGTTGTTGTTGTTGTGGTCTTCAGTCCTGAGATTGGTTTGATGCAGCTCTCCATGCTACTCCATCCTGTGCAAGCTCCTTCATCTCCCAGTACCTACTGCAGCCTACATCCTTCTGAATCTGCTCAGTGTATTCATCTCTTGGTCTCCTTCTACGATTTTTACCCTCCACGCTGCCCTCCAGTACTAAATTGATGATCCCTTGATGCCTCAGAACATGTCCTACCAACCGGTTCCTTCTTCTGGTCAAGTTGTGCCACAAACTCCTCTTCTCCCCAATTCTATACAATACCTCTTCATTAGTTATGTGATCTACCCATCTGATCTTCAACATTCTTCTGTAGCACCACATTTCGAAAGCTTCTGTTCTCTTCTTGTCTAAACTATTTATCGTCCATGTTTCACTTCCATACGTGGCTACACTCCATAAAAATAATTTCAGAAACGACTTCCTGACACTTAAATCTACACTCGATGTTAACAAATTTCTCTTCTTCAGAAACGCTTTCCTTGCCATTGCCAGTCTAAATTTTATATCTTCTCTGCGTCGACCATCATCAGTTATTTTGCTCCCCAAATAGCAAAACTCCTTTACTACTTTAAGTGTCTCATTTCCTAATCTAATTCCCTTAGCATCACCCGACTTAATTCGATTACATTACATTATCCTTGTTTTGCTTTTGTTGATGTTCATCTTATATCCTCCTGTCAGGACACTGTCCATTCCGTTCAACTGCTCTTCCAAGTCCTTTGCTCTCTCTGACAGAATTACAATGTAATAGGCGAACCTCATAGTTTTTATTTCTTCTCCATGGATTTTAATACCTACTCCGAACTTTTCTTTTGTTTCCTTTACTGCTTGCTCAATATACAGATTGAATAGCATCGGGGAGAGGCTACAACCCTGTCTCACTCCCTTCCCAACCACTGCTTCCCTTTCATGTCCTCGACTCTTATAACTGCCATCTGCTTTCTGTACAAATTGTAAATAGCCTTTCGCTCCCTGTATTTTACCCCTGCCACCTTGGGGATTTGAAAGAGAGTATTCCAGTCAACATTGTCAAAAGCTTTCTCTAAGTCTACAAATGCTAGAAACGTAGGTTTGCCTTTCCTTAATCTTTCTTCTAAGATAAGTCGTAGGGTCAGTATTGCCTCACGTGTTCCAACATTTCTACGGAATCCAAACTGATCTTCCCCGAGGTCGGCTTCTACCAGTTTTTCCATTCGTCTGTAAAGAATTCTCGTTAGTATTTTGCAGCTGTGACTTATTAAACTTACCAATAAATCTTGTAAAATAAAAATAAAAACTTACTGCCATCAGTCACAAACTGTGACTTTTATTTCAGTGCCGATGAGGGACTATTTTAGATCCGGAACATTTTTCCCAAGAAGATGTCATCCTCATTATGCTATGTCCCTGGGAAAAATAAGGGCTGTAGTCTGCTTTCATTTCGAACCCTAAGGGATAATCTTCAGGTGCTCGATCAGTCTACATAATTTTCGCATTTATGTTACTACTGGTCTGTTTCTAGCAGTGGTTACATGGTTTCTGAGCACAGTATAAATTTTTATTATTTGTATAAGGATACAAGGCCGATATCAGTCAGTTATCCGGATATTTTTCCCTTACAAGTACTGAAAAGGCTGCTGCCACTCTGTCTAAGGCGCTCCAGTCATGAACTGTGCGGCTGATCCCGGCGGAGGTTCGGGTTCTCCCTCGGGCATGGGTGTGTGTGTTTGTTCTTAGGATAATTTAGGTTAAGTAGTGTGTAAGCTTAGGGACTGATGACATTAGCAGTTAAGTCCCATAAGATTTCACATACATTTGAACATTTTTTTTTGCTGCCACTCACCAGGAGTCACAAGTTCCTGTAGCCTCTCCTGTGGCTGCACCTACAGCACGGCTTTCTGTATCGTTGTGGCACCCAAGCAACCCCACGTCGAAAAAGTTCGTGGTTCATGGGGATGGGGGAATTTAAAATTCCGTAAAAGACCGAAGTCAGCGTCATATATCAACCCCGCATTCCAGCCCGGGCCAACCAGTGCTGATCGGCTGCCGTGTCATCCTCTGCCTTTGGCGTCATTTGGATGTGGTATGGAGGAATATGGGATCAGTAGCCTGCTCTCATGGCCGTTGTAAGCTTCCCAGACCTTATAGTCGCTACTTCTCGGTCACGCAGATTCTCAGTTTGCCTCACGAGGCTGAATGCAGCGAGCGCAGTGCCTCTCGCCAGGAAAAAGTCCATGGCAGTAGCTGGCACTGAACCCAGTCCTCCTCATGGTAGTCGGACGCGTCTTCCAGTTAGCTAAGGAGGCGAACTTTGGGCAATTACAGACGTCAAAAATTAGTTGCGGACATCGGGGAATTCGCCATATTGTCCTCTATAACTTAGCCAAAACCGCAGCCCGATGTATTTACTCGTTATGGACACATACACTGGCAAAAAAAAAAAAAAAAAAAAAAAAAAAAAAAAAAAAAAAAAAAAAAAAATCGCAACACCCAGAAGGAGTTGTGCGACGTAAATGGACGTTGGGAGGCGTGTTTCCACATCTGAACGGTGATGCCTATTCAAATTTCGAGTCAGTCGCATAAAGATACGTCCATGGACAACAGAACACGTGCTTTTGTTGAAAAAGAATTTTCCGACACGATTTTCAGAGCAGAAAGCGGCTGTTTCGAACATTCTAGACCAAGTTCAACCAACAGCGACTACAGTTTCTCGTCGCATTTACCGATTCCTGCAACTCAACAAGTTCATGCCCATGAGCAGATGCAAAGCAACTTCCAACAGACATCTACTTCTACTTCTGACAACACCGAACAAGGCTCTCCACATTTTCTGGATCTACTTGATTTATAATAATTAAAAGTAATAATCTTTGCGTTTAATTGTTTCTCATTCTTTAAATCTAAATGTTTTTATTTCTTTTGCTTATTACCTGATGAATAAAAGTGCATTAATTACAAAATCTGTATAATGTATTAACTTACCTTTACAAACTCCTTCAAGCTGCCAGTAGGAGCTGCACATACTTCAGGAACAATGATATCAGTTGCTTGGAGACTTTAAATAAAAATCTGAGGCTGGTGTAGGAATCGCCAATGGCTAGGTATCTGAGCGTAAGTGCCAACCGCTCAGCAACTGGTATAGCTTTCCGAAATTTGCTGTCAGCCTTTGATATTTTCGGTCCTACCAAATTTATCAGCTATTCAAAATCTGATGCGGACGTACGGCAAAATGTCTTGAAATGTATGTTTTCCAACATCCAAGTCATCCATCAAATCACTCCCACTATATCTTTTTCTGCTTCTGGAAACTGTGGTCATCCACCAACTGCGTTTTCTTGGGACTTTGTAGCGTCTTCTTCTATACTCTTCCTCAGCTAAAAGGCGCATCACAAGGAAGCTGGCACTTGCTATAACCACTTCGTCCATTTTTAAATTAGGAAACTGGCACTGGTCACGACTTCGAGTACGGTGCGGATCCTCACGAGCCAAAGCCTGGCAAGCAACTGGAGTAGTGTGGACGAAGGCAGAAGCAGCACGAGAGAAAGTCAGGCAAGTTTGACAAGTCTCCCGACAGACGAGTAAGACAAGCACAAGTCTGGCGAGCACGAGTAGTGTGGACGCACCTTAAGAGTGGTGCTATGTGAGGATGCAAATCAGGTTTGCTTTAAATATGTGCTGTAATGGTCGTGAGCCTTAGTTACCTTCGAAACTCACGTGTTTAGTTGATGCTAGTCAAGAATGCCTTTAAGGCGACAAAGAAGCCATTATTAACGCCTCACTCTGTTTGAACGAGGTCGTGTAATGGGGCTACGAGAAGATGGATGTTCCTTCTGCAATATGTCAGAAAGACTTGGGGAATGTAGGCACTGTACATGACTGCTGGCAGCAGTGATCATGAGAATGTACGCTCATAAGAAGACAGCGCTCTGGACGATTATGTGGCGCTAAGGCCGGTATTACACTATCAAATTTCTTTGTCAAAGATTTGATCAAAGATGTGATCCAATATTCCGTCCAATATATTTGACAAAGATCTTTGACGTAGCGCTAGAAGGGGTATTACACTGTCATCAAATTTTTCGTCAAAGTTCAAGATGGCTGACAACAACTTGTTATTAACCGCAGCAGTTCTACGTACTCCAATTGCATTGTGTGCACATGCGGAAAAGAAGGGGGGGGGGGGGGGAAATGGAACCATACATACGATGTTGACAGTCTTAAAAGTCCTGGGATTACAACTTGATAATAGATTCAGTTGGTAGGAGCACACCACAGAACTGCAGAAAGGCCTTAACAAATATGTACTTGCAATTCGAGTGTTAGCAGACATAGGCAACATAAAAATGAAAAAGCTTGCATACTTTCATTCCATAATGTCATATGGGATAATATTTTGGGGTAAATCTTGAAGTCAAACAAAAGTTTTCAAGGTCCAAAAGCGTGTAATACGTATTATTTGTGGAGTAAATTCACGGACCTCCTGCAGAAACCTCTTCAAAGAACTGGGTATACTAACTACTGCCTCTCAGTATATTTACTTCTTAATGAAATTTGTCGTAAATAATATATCTCTTTTTCCAACAAACAACTCAGTTCATACATACAATACCAGGAACAAAAATGATCTCGCTTCCCACGCCCGGGTTCCCAGGTTCGATTCCCGACGGGGTCAGGGATTTTCTCTGCCTCGTGATGGCTGGGTGTTATGTGATGTCCTTAGGTTAGTTAGGTTTAAGTAGTTCTAAGTTCTAGGGGACTGATGACCATAGATGTTAAGTCCCATAGTGCTCAGAGCCGTTTGAACCATTTTGGACAAAAATGATCTGCACAAGGACTTAAAAGCACTTACTTTAGTTCAAAAAGGGGTCCACTACTCAGGAACACTCATCTTCAATAATTTGCCAGGAAACATAAAAAATTTAGTTACAAATAAAGATCAGTTTAAAAGGAGCCTGAAAGACTTACTACTGGCCAACTTCTTCTACTCCATTGGTGAAATTGTTAATAGAAACAAATTATGTATTGTATTTACTCATACTATTAGTATTTTTATTTCAGCTTAAAAAAATCGACATGTTCCACATCCACGAGGATCTCCTCAGCACGGATCTATGGAACGAAAAGCTAATCTAATCTGGGTGAAGCCGTGGGTTTTACGACGACACGATAAAAGCATTCAACAAAACTTGTTACGTGAGCTTATAGTGGAGGATGTCAAGTCGTACATCAATTACTTAAGAATGGATGAGCATACGTTTCTGTACGTGCTCAATGAAGTGTATCCTCATATCACAAAGCACAATATTCACTTAAGAACTGCTACATCTTCAGAAGACAGGCTCACTATAACACTCCGATTCCTTGCTACAGGAGAGGGTTATGTTAGGTTAGATTAGGTTAGGTTAGGTCAGGTTAGGTCTCCAATCTTCTTAATCTATTTTTGTATTCAGGGTGCCTCACGTTGTAAAGCGCCTCATCAGCTTCAGACATCTCTATTTATTTTGTAGTTGTCGGCACACACCAATTGTATTTACCGGCAATGGTTATAAAAACACTACAGAGGACACAACGCTGCAGCGATGCTAGCGCTCCATGTGGTAACATGTCACATTGCAGTGAACAGAAGACAAGCGGTTTCTTTGATCAAATATACAGCGACGCCCTAGATTTGATCAAATATTGGACGACATTTGACAAAGTCCCTATTACACTATCAAATATATTTGACAAAGATATTGGAAAAAGATATTGGACAAAGAAATTTGATAGTGTAATACCGGCCTAACGAGAGGGAAGACATCGTGTTCGCCGTATGGCTCTGGCGCATTGTACTAAATCTGCAGCAGCAGTATGAGCAGCATTTGACACCACAGTGACGCAACCAATCGGTTGTTTTGAAAACAGCTCCGAGCCAGTCGTCCGGTAGCGTACATCCCACTGACACCAAAACACCGCCATTTGCGACTGCAGTAGTGTCAATCGAGAGCTCATAGAAGAACAGGGTGGAGGTTCGTTGTGTTTTCTGATGAAAGCTGGTTCTGTCTCGGTGCCAGTGATGGCCGTGTGTTGGTTTGAAGGAGGCCGGCTGAGACCTGCAAACAACCTGTCTGTGTGCTAGACACACTGGACCTACACCTGGAGTTATTGTCTGGGATACGATTTCGTATCACAGCAGGAGCACTCTCATGGTTATCCCTCGCATCCTGACTGCTAATCTGTACGTCAGTCTTGTGATTCGACGTGTTGTTCTGCCATTCATGAACAGCATTTCAGGGGGTGTTTTCCAATATGATAACGATCGTCCGCATAGCGTTGTTGTCACGCAACATGCTCTACAGGGTGTCGACATGTTGCCTTTGTCTGCTCGATTACCTGACTCTTTCCAGTCGAGCAGATGTAGGACAGCATCGAACGACAGCTACAGCGTCATTTACAAACAGCATTTGGCGTCCATATATTGATTAACCAAGTGCCACAGACATGGAACTCCATCCAACAAGCTGATTCCGACATCTGTCCAACACAGTGCAGGCACTTTGCATGCTTTTTTTTCAAAGGTTTGGCGGTTACATTGGTCCTTAATGTACCATCTAACATTCTGCGTTGTGTCTCTGTTCTAAGTCGTGTCTCCCTACCACTTTCGCGCAACGACGCTCTGAGCGTGTTTTTTAGGGAATTGACTAGTTTGAACCTGGGACCTGTTGCTGGTAAGGAGACGCCAGACCACACATGACATGTAGAGTTCAGAAGAGTTCAGGGAGACTAGTGATGATATAACCAAATACTTAATGATTTCAGCGTCAGCTCCACTGCACTCCCTGTAAAAGAATCTTAATACTATCTAAATTTAGTGGAAGGGGTTCAAGGCTTTCCTATTTTTAGTTAGCTGGTAAAATAACGTCGAAAAAGCAGTTAAGTTTAGCATTGGAAATTTTATTCTACTCACAAAACATTGCTTATAAATTGCACTATTGATAAAAGGAAATATTTTAATACAGGATGATAAAAACCAACTACGTTCAACAAAAATGTGAACGAATATTCCCTGAGTGGGTTTCCAAGTTCTACAATGGATCGAAGGATGACCTATTCCATATAACATCTATAATCTAGGTTTAAATTAAGTTTCACAAAAGAGAAAACTATCAAAAATGGTCTACAATGACCCTCAATTATCTTTAATTACTTATCTAACTTGTCGTATATTACAGTGGCTGATGTGGCTTCTGAATAATTATATAGCAGAAAAATCATCGCGTTTCAGATTTTAACTTACGTAGCAAATGTGAATACCATGAGCTTCAATTGACGATCGACACTAGTATTACGTAAAAATGGGATGTAACAGATGAGACTTCTGCAGTTCTGAGTGAAGCCTTATGCACTCAAAAATGCGGCATCGCGTGCGTTCATTACCTTGTCGGTTTTCGTGATGGGGTGGCGGCTGGCGAAGCTCCATACAGTTCGCCGTATCGGAAGCAACTCTCTCCTAACTTCTCCTTACTACAATTTACCGAAGTTGGTTTAAAAAAAAAAACTATCTGGCTGTGTTTTCATCTGACCAATCAGGGTGTCAATGTTAACCTTAAGCTCCGCCTACAAAAATTCTGTCTATCCAATGAGAAACTTTTCGTGGTGGGGCAATGTTTTTAAAGTTTGCAACGTAACAGAGACGCGAAAAAGTCTCACGCTAAAACTTGCAGCTGGTGTGGACCTTTTAGTGTTATCGTAAGATCTATACTGTTCTTCTGGAGGGCTCTAGCTTTTAACATGGGCTGGGGGGTGGTCCTGGCTGTTAGCTGGCAACGTGGGTGTCCGTCCCTTATCGTAGGGCCTTCTAGCTTAACACGGTTCTGCTCTTGGCTTCTGTTCTCGTTTCTCCCCTCGGAACTGCGTCTGTCTCACGGTGGGAAGGTATGACATGCATTTAGGCATTCTTGTGTTAGTCTGTGGTATTCCATTTGCTCACTCGTTACTCGTATTACTTTGGTTAATTTAATGTCACGATTTATTCGGAGCTATGTGACATACTACTGGGTTTGCTTACCATGTCAGGGTTTTCATGGAAGGTGTTGGATTTGCATGACACCTTACAACCAGCATTGCACATTTGCAATGGCTTATCTCGCGCTTAGATTAACCTGTGATTTTGCAATGTTTATCATTTAAAAATTTTACCCGGACAAATGTATTCCCAAAGTTTCATTACTCTACGTTAATTATTTTTTTGGTGTTGCAGTTTTTTTCTGTCAGTGTATTTGGTGTAGCTTGTCTTACCCGTCTTACCCTCTATAGATGTAGGTCTTAATATACATTTTGAGGAACGAAAAAACAGAAAGTGGTTAAGTTCGAGGGTTTCGATATAATTGTTGAAAATGAATTCTGTGTGAGAAGCCCTTGGCATGACCCTTTTCAATTTCTTCCTCACACTCGACGTTTTGGCCTCTTTGTTGGGTTGTTCCACAGGAGTCATCTGTTATTTTTGGGTGGCTGGACACTATCTTCATTCAGACACTGGGAGACACCCGGACTGTTGAAGAAGATCCCAGCAGAGGGGTCAAGTTTGGCTGCGACATTGAAGACGACTGTAACGAGACCAAAATTACACGATGTTTTATCTGCATTTGAGAGTGTTATTCATTGTCAGCCACGAATGCCATCGGAGAGTAAATGCAGTGTCATATTCGTCTTCGGCCAGGGCGTATTCAGTAAAGGGGGCAGAGAGTGTTGAGTTCATGGGAGTCACAACAATGTTTTGGTAAAAGCATTTATATTTTTATATATTATATTTTAAAATTTTTCCGCTAACTTTCGGAGGTTACAGTATCATGAGAATTAAGAGTCTCGAAAACGGCAGAAAGTTCTAAAAAATTACGAGTTAAGTTTAATGTAGGACAATTTTCGCTTGCTTTACTGAGTGTTAGCCACGTGGATTGACTTGTAGCCTGACTGGCAGTCGAAAACAATTCACCCAGCAAGAAGACTCACTTACTTCATACTTACTGCCAACAAAAAATTTGGCACGGTTCGTGGGTCGACAGGTAAACCACAGGAAGATGCTGGAAGGCAAGATAGAAGGGGAAAGATGCTTCACTAAGAAAAAATATCAGAAACACTAATTTTCCTGAACGTGGATTGAAAAAACAGATTCAGTTTTCCACTCATATGTTCGCACGGCCGTCGTCTGCACAATCCAAGTGAAATACCTATAAAGATTGGCGCACAGTTCGATTATACAGCAAAGTAAAACTTGAAAATATACAGGAAGTTTCTGCTTGACAACTACTTCAACTCCTCCTATTCCGCAGAAGAATTTTTATTATTGTAATGTGTAAGAGTTGGTGGATAGAATTACTTACCAGCATCTGTATATCTTTTCATCTTCTTATAAGGAAAAACTTATAACATTCAGAATGCCACCATAAGTACAAATTAATTTGCGATGTGAATGTAAACTGACTCGTTCAAAAATGGCTCTGAGCACTATGGGACTTAACACCTGAGGTCATCAGTCCCCTAGAACTTAGAACTACTTAAACCTAACTAACCTAAGGACATCACACAACACTCAGTCATCAGGAGGCAGAGAAAATCCCTGACCCCGCCGGGAATCGAACCCGGGAAAAACTGACTCTTCCTCATCATTACGATTTATCGTGTAAAATTATCTATGTAACATAAAACTATCTAATTATAACACACAAATTACGGAGTTTTCGAAGTTGTGAAATTTTCTTTGCCATTACAGGATTGTATGATACAGTTACTATTCTAATTTATGGACAAATGTATTTTAGGTGATGCATTTATGTGAACTGCAGTGCTCTCAGCACTGGTGCATAAATCAGTATAAAATGTTTCAAAGCAATAATAATGTATTGTTATTATTTTTAAAATCTTAGTCATCAGTGCCTTGTTAAAAGTAAGGGGGACGGCAAGTTACATTTGGAGATGAGGGGCGGGGCGGTCAAGAACTGTGACTCCTCTCCTCCCCGCAGAAGCGGGTACTAGATCCGTGCCTCTCTTCCGCTAGATGCGAGTGCCGTCTTCTGGCTGCTCGCATCCTCTGCTCGGCTATTTGGGCACACCGTGACGAGCTGCAGCAGCATGTGTGGGCAGAGCAGACGTGTGGCCTGGTCTGCTGAGTTAGCGGCTCTTGACCCCTCCTGTCCCCCCCCCCCCCCTCCCCCTTTACCGTCAGGTTGGCCGTTGGCCGCTTTCTCCCGTCTCTCTGGTTCCCAGCTGTGTGAGCTCTGTCACGTCACACGGGGCAGCACGTGACCGACTGCACGGCGCTTTCTGTGTGTGCACGCCTCACGTCTGCCAAGCTGAAGCCGCGGCCGTAGTCCCGGGCACACTTTGCAATAAAAAAATGTGTGTGAAATCTTACGGGACTTAACTGCTAAGGTCATCAGCCCCTTAGGTTACACACTACTTAACCTAAATTATCGTAAGGACAAAAACACACACCCATGCCCGAGGGAGGACTCGAACCTCCGCCGCGATTAGCCGCACAGTCCATGACTGCAGCGCCTTAGACAGAGTGGCAGCAGCCTTTTCAGTACTTGTAAGAGAAAAATATCCGGATAACTGACTGATATCGGCCTTGTATCCTTATACAAATAATAAAAATTTATACTGTGCTCAGAAACCATGTAACCACTGCTAGAAACAGACCAGTAGTAACATAAATGCGAAAATTATGTAGACTGATCGAGCACCTGAAGATTATCCCTTAGGGTTCGAAATGAAAGCAAACTACAGCCCTTATTTTTCCCAGGGACATAGCATAATGAGGATGATATCTTCTTGGGAAAAATGTTCCGGATCTAAAATAGACCCACATCGTCACTGAAGTAAAAGTCACGGTTTGTGACTGATGGCGGTAAGTTTTTTCTTTATTTTACAAGATTTATTGGTTGCTAACTGAAGATTGAAACTGAAGAAACTGCAAAAGATAGGAAATTAACGAGATAGTGAGATGGAACCTCGATAAGCTGAATGAACCAGAGGTTGTTGAGAGCTTCAGAGGGAGCATTAGGCATCGTTGGACTACAGCATAGCTAAGAAATACAACAGAAGACAAAAGAGTACCTTTGCGATATGAAACAGTGAATGCAGGAGAGGATTGCAGGGGTAAAAAGACAAGGCCTAGAAGAAACTTATGGATAACACAGCTCGGCTAATCCCGCGCGGCACACTTTGCAATACACACACATACATATGACATAAAGACAAGGGCTGTTACACAAAATCTCGGAGCTACCTGACCGGTTTGCTTCACATTTTACACGATATTCTAAAAAACGTTGGGACAGGTATGGGCTACATATTTTAATATGTACTGTATGTAAATATGTATATTGTTTCCAAAAATCTCGAGAAGTTATTGAATGACTTACTTCAAATTTTGTACACAATGCCCTAATATCGTTCGAACGGACATATGTTAGATATTTTTCTAATATGTATCGAATAGTAATACATATATAATACATAAAGAGGAAACGTTGACAGCAAAAATCTCGAAAAGTCCTTGACCGATATACATCAATTTTTACAAGATACTCGAAAGAACATTCCGATAGACATAGGCTATATATTTTTAATATTTGTATAAAAGCGAAAAATTGTTATCAAAAATCTCGTAAGGATCTTCACCTATTTTACTTCAAATTTTATACGTGGTATTCTAAGGAACATTTGGATGGACATACGCTGTACATTTTTAGTATATATAATACATAAATATGTATGTAACATATGAAGGGAAAATGCTATTACCAAAAATCTCTAAAGGTACTTCACAGATTTACTTTAAATTTCTACAAAGATCGTTCCTTTGAAAATGGCACGGCCAATTTCCTTCCCCATACTTTTGTTACCTGAGCATGTGTTCCAATGACATCGGTGTTGATGGGACGTAAAATTCTTCATGTCTTCCTTCCAACCTTCCAGGATGACCGTGAAGTTCGTTGTGCCGTCCGAGTTTCCTTGATCACTACCAGCCATAACCTAAAGTATCCTACGGCTCCACTCACCTTGACGCCGAGAGTAACACTGCTGTGCCTATTCAAAACACTGAAAGAATGAGACTTCTCCCCAGATCACCGACGATTGTATTCTGGGGTACTGCAGAACTGCGATCCATCACTAAACACACTGCGACGCCATTTATCAGCAGTCCATCCCTCCGGGTGGCTCTACCATGCCAGATGCAGCTGTTTGTTTGCGGTGTTAATGGCAGACGACACACAGGTTGGTAATTCCCTAATCAGGCTGTTGCTAGTCTGTGACCATCGACGCGGGATGACATAGAACGTTTCAGGGAGTCCATTACTTGTTTTTGGGAAGCAGGTGCAGATGTGAAAAGATTACGGTGTTCTTAATGCAAAACGGGGAGCCTCCATTGTGGTGGTGAGACGAGGTCAACTGGGACCTTAATGGCGAGTATGCCTGTCCTCTCGATCCCACGCAATCCAACAAAAGGCCAGTGTCACATCCGAATAGCCCACAAATTTGGATACTGCGCTATTCGACCAGCCAACCAAATAGGAAAATACTGTAAGACCTCTTTTAAATTCTGTCAGATGTTGATAATGCAGTCTCACACGAGTACGCGGCGTCACTGTGTCCTTGATAGCGGTCACTCAGCATATGACGCTGTTCAGGCCCCTTACATACCCTATCAGGCCTCGTAACAACACTAAACAGGAGCGACGCCTATGCACTCTAGTGGTTGTTCTACGTGTCGCGGAGAATTGCATCCGCAATCATTTACATACGAGGTGCGACAATAAAGTAATGAGACTGATTTTCTTTGCAAGATGTAGGCTTGCGTAGGCACAATATCTTTGACCTCGGTCTATAAGCTGCTTCTAGTCCAAGTGGCACAGTGATGCAACTGCTCAGTCGTGAGTTGTGCTGTAATAAGTTAACACGTGTTTGTGTCTCTCGTCACGGAAATGGAACTGCATAATATTGCGCAACGGTACGCCATTTTTTTGCGTTAAATTGGGTGAAAACTCGACGACAACTTATGGTAAGCTTCAGAAGGCTTTTGGTGAAGAGGTTATGTCAAGAGCTTAAGTTTTTCGTTGGCATAAAATGTTTACTGAAGGCAGTACGACTGTTGAAGAAGACCGCAGTGGATGACCATCAACCTCACGGATGGATGTCAACTTAGCCAGGGTGTGCGAACTCGTACGACCTGATCGAAGATTATCCGTAAAATTATTGCAGGAGAACTGAACGTCAATCGAGAAAAGGTCCCTCTAATAATAATTGAAGATTTGTGCAAAAATGGTCCCCAAAAATCTCACACCAAAACAGCGAGAAACACGGAAAAATGTGGCAGCCGATCTGTTAGAGCAAACGGAAATCAATCCAGAATTGTTGAGCCGTGTTATCACTGGTGATGAAAGTTGGTTTTTTCAGTACGATCCAGAGGCAAAACGCCAAAGTTCGCAATGGCGCTCAAAGGGATCACCCTGACCAAGAAAAGCTCGTATGTCAAAGTCAAAAGTGAAATGCATGCTTGTGTGCTTATTTGATTCCAAGGGAAATGTTCATAGAGAGTGGGTGCCTCCTGGACAAACAGTGAACCAATGTTACTACAAAGAGTTCTTTGTGTCCGTGCCAACATTGCTGATAGTTGGATTCTGCATCACAATAATGCACCATCCCATACTGCTCTGTCAGTACAGCAATTTTTAATCTCAAAACAAATTTCAGCACTACCACAGCCACCTTATTCACCAGATATCGCTCCGTGCAACTTTTTTCTATTTCCAAGAGTCAAAACGGCGGTCAAGGGACACCATTTTCAAACAACACAAGATGTCCAAAAAGCTGTGACGAGGGTCTTGGAGGATATTACAGAAGATGAGTTCCAGAAATGTTACCATCAATGGCAGAAGCGCTGGAAAAAGTGTGTGTAGTCAGAAGGAAACTACTTTGAAGGAGACAACACTGAACTTGACTAAAACGGTAAGCAACATTTTTTTTTCACATCATCTCATTACTTTATTGTCGCACCTCGTACCTGCTGATGATGTTACGCTGACATACGGCCATGTCTTCTAGATGCTTCACTTTGTCAGGCAGTGTAATTTCTCTTGGTACGAAAAGTGAAAGAGGATGGGAGAGAAAGGAAAGGAGAGGGAAGGAGCTAATGACTTCAACTGTTTCTGGACTTTATGCGGAATCGGCAGCGACGGGTGAAAATGTGTGCTGGGCCGGAACTCCAACCCGGGTTCTGCTGCTGACTATGGAGTTGCGTTAACCACTGCGCCATCCCGACACAGTGTTTCTCGTAAATGCGCGGATTATCTTGGCACGCTCTCCATCCGACTCACATTCCCCCCTGGCGCCACCTATACGCAGCCCCCATCCATGTTCTCCATACGCGCTATTTTTAGATTTCCGCTGGAGGTCGAACGAAATGTGAATCTCCAATAAAGACTGTGGATTCATTGCCCACCAAGGCGAGTCAATTATATGAATGAGTGGAGTCTGTTCTTTCGAACAGACACCGCATTCGTATAATTTAGTGCTAGGTTTAGAGGACACCTCTTTATTTGTTTGGCATCTGGTTCAAATGGCTCTGAGCACTATGGGACTTAACATCTGAGGTCATCAGTCCCCTAGAAATTAGTACTCAAACCTAGCTAACCTAAGAACATCACACACATCCATGCCCGAGGCAGGATTCGAACCTGCGACCGTAGCGGTCGCGCGGTTCCAGACTGAAGCGCCTAGAACCGCAAAGCCACAACGGCCGGCGTTTGGCATCTGGGCTGAGGGAATTATTATTTGGTAATTTACTTCAGGCGTGGCTGTACTATCTGCTTAATAGGGCCACCGGGAGCTTATAGTGGTCTTGGTTGTCGTCCTGCCTTCCTAACTGCCGAATAAGTGGTTCTGTTGACCCTCTCGTCTGCTTGTAGAACTTCAGGACTTCGAGTTCTTCAACAGCTTTGTGTAAATAGCGTGCTGAGAAATTAGTTGTCTCTCTGAAAATCCTCTTCAGCATGTTATTTTGTACGATCTGGAGCCTCTACGTATATTTGGGTCTTAGCGGCGTTGCCGCAAACAACGGACCGAAAGAACGTTTTGTAGATTGTGAGTCCAGAGTTGATTAAAGATTCAGACAAGGCAGCTGCATTTACCCTTGCACCTTTCATAGCGGTATCGCGAAAGTGGAGCATTCTCTTTCCTACTTATCCGGCGTGGCGTATTTTCTTGTTTTTATTCGAAATCGTTAACTGACAGCTAAGACAGCAATCCGTTTCATGTTCAAAACAGAGAAATCCTAAGTTGTAAATATTGTAATTTTGCCAAAAGTAATAATCGAATTTTGAAAAGTGGAACGACGTCGAACCTTTTAGACTTACGATACTAACAACGGAACTTACTACATCTCTATTTGAAAAAGTGAAATAGATATCGATGTCTCTGTAGTTAATATAGCTATGTAAATGGACCATGCGTCTTTTGGTGAGAACTTTTCCATAATTGTAATAATACTCTACAGACAGCCGTTATTTTAATAGTGTTTTATTACGCAACCAGTTTCGACGTTCCAGTCACGTCATCTTCAGGTCTATGGAATAAAGTTACAAGACACTAGAAAAACGCATAATAGGATACCACACATAGCATTACATAAATGAAACAAATCATACATATTAATGTTCGAGGGTAAGTCAATTATTATCCGCAATTTAGTTACATTTTTGTTTATTTTGGTAGTACTGTCGTTTTACGTTGATGACACATGCTTTATTTGTTGTTATATCTTTGCCATTTTCAAGCTGCTAGATTAGTTTCGTTATCGCTGCCGTGCTGTTAATCATGGCTGCTCCGCTGCCTATTTCCACCAAAGAAGAGCAACGTTGAGTGGTCGGAAGGCGTATCAGGGGCCGAAATTCATCGAAGACTTTCTGTACAGTACGGGAACAGTGTTTTGCCCCAACGGAGTGTCTACGAATGGATTGAAAAATTCCGAAATACTCGCACGATGAAGGAGCCGGGCGACCGTTTACCGCCACAAATGAAGAAACCATTGAGCGTTCACGTGAAATGATTCTCTCAGACAGACGATTAACTATTGACGAAGTGGCACGTCGTCTGCAAATTAGTGACGGTTCTGCCTACGAAGTCATCCACAACAGACTTGGGTTTCATGAAGTTTGTGCAAGATGGGTCTCAAAACAACTCACACAGTTGCATAAACAAACGCGCTTGGACATCTGCAAAAAACATTTTCATCGCTATGGTAACGAAGGGGACAACGTCTTAGACAGGATCATTACTGGTGACGAAACATGGATCCATCATTACGAGCCGGAGAGTAAAGGGCAGAGTATGGAATGGAAACATCCAAATTCGCCGTGCAAGATACTGTTCGAGACCCAACCGTTCGCAGGAAAACTGATGCTTGCGGTTTTTTGGGACGCACAAGGTCCAGTACTGGAACATTACGGGGAAAGGGGCACAACAATAAACAGTGTACGTTACAGTGAAATGCTTAATGCCGGGCTAAAGCTTGCAATGCGAAGCAAATTCCGAGGATTGCTGTCAAAAGGTGTTGTGCTGTTGCACGACAATGCCCGTCCGCGTATTGCTGCCCACACTACTGAAAGCTCCAGAAACTCAAATTTTAAGCACTGGATCATCCTCCATATAGTCCCGATCTTGCCACTTCTGGCTATCACTTGTTTGGCCCACTCAAACAGGCATTAAGTGGCTGTCGATTTGCCTCGGACGAAGCAGTGAAAGAAACGCTGCATTCCTGGCTCACAGCTCAACCGAGAACCTACTTTTATGACGGCATCAGGAAGCTTGAACAACGATGGACCAAGTGCGTTGAAACGCAAGGAGACTATGTCGAAAAATGATGTTCTTGTAAGTTTCCTATTTGATAACAATAAAATTTTATAACTATATTGCGGATAATAATTGACTTACCCTCGTATATCAGTAAAAGAAACCAATAATGAAGTAAAACATTCAGGTTATAATGATAGATATACTATGAATGTACAACATGATATGTATGCATAAAGCGTGAACATCAGTCAGCTAAAAGAATTAACTATAAAACAGTAGTGTCATCGTGATGCAATCGTTAGTCCTATATTCATCCTTTATCTATATGCGAAATTAAAAGGATATGTGTCGCATTGAATTACTGAGTTGTTTATAGCACTATGGGTATTATGTTGTACTGACAGCTGTTTTACGACCTTTGTAGATTATTAGCCACCATGGTTATTTTACCAATAGGTTACTCATTTGTTACGTTATTGCTAACTACAATAGTTCCTAGAACGTTCATTTCTTGGATAAGGAGTTATCAGAAACATACTCCTGGGAGGTGTTCTCCAGTATTGTGCATGCAACACGATTCCGAGCAGAGCGCCTAAGACACCTATACCAAAATTTATTGTGTTTATCTGTTCCTTCACAGATGCAACACAAATCCTTAGGTTCTTTACTACCTTAGGCAGTGATTTCGATTCACCAGAATTCTGATTATAATAACAGTCTAGGAGCATGAAAGGGAAGCAGTGGTTGAGAAGGGAGTGAGACAGGACTGTAGCCTATCCTCTATGTTATTCAATCTGTATATTGAACAAGCAGTAAATGAAACAATAGAAAAATTTGGAGTAGGAATTAAAACCCATAGAGAAGAAATAAAAACTTTGAGGTTTGCCGACGACATTGTAATTCTGTCAGAGCAGCAAAGGACCTGGAAGAGCAGTTGAACGGAATGGACAGTGTCTTGAAAGGAGGATATAAGATGAGCAAAAGCAAAACGGGGATAGTGGAATGTAGTCGAATTAAATCAGGTGTTACGGAGGGAATTAGATTAGGAAATGAGGCACTTAAAGTAGTAGATGAGTTTTGCTATTTGGGGAGCAAAATAACCGATGGTAGTCGAAGTAGATCGGATATAAAATGTAGACTGGCAATGGCAAGGAAAGTGTTTCTGAAGAAGAGAAATTTGTTAACATTGAATATAGATATAAGTGTCAGGAAATCTTTTCTGAAAGTATTTGTATGGAGTGTAGCCATGTATGGAAGTGAAACGTGGACGATGAATAGTTTAGTTTCGAAATGTGGTGCTGCAGAAGAATGCTGAAGATGAGATGGGTAGATCATGTAACTAATAAGGTACTGAATAGAATTGGGGAAAAGAGGAATTTGTGGCGCAACTTCACTAGAAGAAGGGATCGGTTGGAAGGACAGGTTCTGAGGCATCAAGGGATCATATATTTGGTATTGGAGGGAAGCGTGGAGAGTAAAAATCGTGGAGGGAGACCATGGCATGAATACACTAGACAGATTCAGAAGGATGTAGGTTGCAGTAGTTACTAGGAGATGAAGAAGCTTGCACAGGATAGAGTAGCATGGAGAGCTGCATCAAACTAGTCTCTGGACTGAAGACCACAACAACAACAACAAAATCACAAATGTTGGAAACATCTCATGCCTCCAATAATCCTGGTGTTTTTTCCTTAGTTCTGTTTTTCTTTTTCTCCTGTTTCTCGCTAATCAGTAAACGACGTCCTTAAAAATTTCCCGTTCTTGCCCATCAACTCTGTCTGTTGTTCCTTTTCATTCGTTACTTTCTTCTTCTTTTTTCTTCTTTTAACTTCTCTTTCACTGGAATACACACATGTTAATTTTCTGTGCATCATTACCCCACTCTGTCATACTAGCGCGATCAGATTCTGTATGTTAGACTGTTAGTACACTGCCTGACAAAAAAAGTGAAGCACCCAGAATACATGGTGGGATGTCACTGTAACTTAGCACACATACACCCTTTTGACGGGAGTATAAGTGATTAGTTGCAATTCCGAGTGACATGTGAACCGGCCACCATAGTGTATTAGCCTTGTTCGTCTTTAAGCGGCGTAAACAGCGTCAGAAGTTGAGTGATCTCTGTGAAGAATACGGACAAGCCACATACTCATTGGCCTCATTGTGCCGACATATTCGTCGTCAAGGCTTTGGTCGACCATGTCTAACCCTCACAACGAAGGAGCGCTGCATTGGACACCAAACACAACATAACCCATTCATAACTGCGACTGCCACATTCTGTCTCATCCTGCGCTACTGGTCAGAGATTAGCAGAAGGTGGACTAGTCAGTTACCGTCCCATTCGCTGGTTGCCGTTAACACCACAACACAAACGACTACTCACTGTTTATTCAGGTTTCCGTTACAATTGCATACAGTTTCTTAGTGGTGACTAGTTTCGAACGTTAATGTTCATTCTCAAAACATCGCCTGCATTTCAAGTGTTTGTAAGAGGACAATTCGGCTGACACACATCAAGACAACTTCATGAAACACATCTTGATGATAAATGAGGTATGACCTTAAAACAGAAGTGGTACATTTAAGAGACTAGCTTATACTGAAGGTCAGTATTACCTCACTACCTGCTTCAATGACAGCATTGCTTTCCTTTTCTTCAGTTATAGCCCTTCCACAAAATAATATAAAAAAATGCTGGTTCCACGTATCTCGTTCTTGGTCTATCCCTGTTTCTTTTATCCTAGATTGTTGCCCTCTAACCATGTAAATTACATCGTCAAACGTATATTGCTCCGCACTACTCTGGAAGCCAATTTCTGGTACATCTTCCTGCCATTAGTTCAATCAATTAGCACCAACGATCACGCTTACTACTTCCATGTCCATTAAATTCCTATGAGACCTTACATCACCCGTAGAGCTAGCAGCCCGCTTCAAAGTTTATTATCAAATTCTGATTTTTTTTTCACCGTCATCACCATGTAACGACTAATTATGTGTTTCCAGTTTTCAGTGGATACGTCGTTCTTACTGAATGTAGTATATATGTTTATCACCTCCTCATTCATAACTTTTGTAGTTATTTCTGCCACAGGACAGATGATTAATTTTAACTGATTATCACTCTTCTGAATATTTCTGATATGTCTGACCAATAAAACTGAGCAGAATAAAATTGTCTATTTCACAAAACGAAAAAGCGTAGTATCCTGTGACGATAATATCAGTAAGTCACAATTGGAATCGGTCAACTCATACAAATACCTGAGTGTAACATTCTGCAGAACACAGGCTCTGTCGTGCGTAAAGCGGGTGGGAGACTTCCGTTTCTTTGTTGAATATTGGGGAAATGCAGTCTACGAAGGAGGATGTTTACAGATCACTCGTGCGACTCGTCCTAGAATAATGGTCAAGTGTGCCGGACCCGAAACCAGCAGGATTAGCAGGAGCTTTTGAATTTACACAAAGAAGGGCAGCACGAATGCTGAGGGGTTTCCAGATTGAGATTTTCACTCTGCAGCGAAGTGTGCGCTGATATGAAACTTCCTGGCAGATTAAAACTGTGTGCCCGACCGAGACTCGAACTCGGGACCTTTGCCTTTCGCGGGCAAGTGCTCTACCATCTAAGCTACCGAAGCACGACTCACTCCCGCTCCTCACAGCTTTACTTCCGCCAGTATCTCGTCTCCTACCTTCCAAACTTTGCAGAAGCTCTCCTGCGAACCTTGCAGAACTAGCACTCCTGAAAGAAAGGATATTGCGGATACATGGCTTAGCCACAGCCTGGGGATGTTTCCAGAATGAGATTTTCACTCTGCAGCGGAGTGTGCGCTGATATGAAACTTCCTGGCAGATTAAAACTGTGTGCCCGACCGAGACTCGAACTCGGGACCTTTGCCTTTCGCGGGCAAGTGCTCTACCATCTAAGCTACCGAAGCACGACTCACTCCCGCTCCTCACAGCTTTACTTCCGCCAGTATCTCGTCTCCTACCTTCCAAACTTTACAGAAGCTCTTCTGCGAACCTTGCAGAACTAGCACTCCTGAACGAAAGGATACTGCGGATACATGGCTTAGCCACAGCCTGGGGATGTTTCCAGAATGAGATTTTCACTCTGCAGCGGAGTGTGCGCTGATATGAAACTTCCTGGCAGATTAAAACTGTGTGCCCGACCGAGACTCGAACTCGGGACCTTTGCCTTTCGCGGGCAAGTGCTCTACCTTCTGAGCTACCGAAGCACGACTCACTCCCGCTCCTCACAGCTTCACTTCTGCCAGTATCTCGTCTCCTACCTTCCAAACTTTACAGAAGCTCTCCTGCGAACCTTGCAGAACTAGCACTCCTGAAAGAAAGGATACTGCGGAGACATGGCTTAGCCACAGCCTGGGGGATGTTTCCAGAATGAGATATTCACTCTGCAGCGGAGTGTGCGCTGATATGAAAGTTCCTGGCAGATTAAAACTGAGGGGTTTGTTTGACCCGTGGGAGACTGTCACAGAGATGCTGAAGAAACTGAATCGGCAGCCTCTTGAAGATGGACGCATAACTTTCCCGAAGTCTCAAGAATCGGCTTTAAATGTAGGCTCTAGGAACATATTACAACCCCCTACGTATTGTTACGTAAACTAGCCGGAGAAAGCCTACTTACAAAGTTTCAAGAATTAGCATTAAATGGCGACTCTAGCAATATACTACAACCCCTTACGTATTGCTCCCATAAGGAGCGTGAAGAAAGATTAGATTAATTTTAGCACGCACGTAGGTGTTTGAACAATCATTCTTCCCGCGCTCCATACGTGAATGGAACGGGGAAAAACCCCTCATAACTTGTACAGTGAGACGTACCCTCTGCCATACATTTCACGGTGGTTTGTAGAGTATAGGGTAGATGTAGACGTGGATTGTTGTGCTCAACGTTTCCAAAACTGTAGTTGTAAGATATGTATCGTTTAGGAACCGGTGCATTACACAGCATCACTGGACAAAACAAAACTAGAAAACAAAAAACGACAAAGGTGACACGGAAAATACAAGAGTATTCTAACCGCACTGACGGAACAGCGCAGCTAAACAATACTGACTGAAGATACTTCTCGCACTTATGATCACCGTGTTGCAAATCGGCTTCCTTTTAAGTCCATTTTCTATCCAAAATACGCTCGAGGCAAAATTTTTAAGAGACATTTTTGTACTGTCAGTCATAAGGAATCACGCTGTGGCGTCCGAGAGCACGAATTGTGGTTTGCTTTGTGTATCTAACGCGTTATGCTAGCTGCATTATGCATCTATTTTTTTTTCTTTTTGTTTAACAACAAAATGGAATAACGTGGACACGCCGGGTGATTCGTCTGTTATTGAAAGAAAGATGTTTCAAATACTAAATCAGAACGGAACGTACAATATTACAACGATTCATGCTGCTGAACGCTTTCTGAGAATCCAGAGATATGGACTCTGCCTTTATGTGAGGTTCGAAAACATACGTTGTCCTAAATAATCGGAAATACATCAACAGTTCTCAGAGAAATCCGTCGGGAAGTCAAGCTACGTGCAGGTCAACATGTCGAGTCGCATAAGGCTCCCAGGAAACTACACCAGAATTGGAACTTTAAGAACGCCGAACATCGGATACGCGTCATTTACATAATGCTGCTTCTGTGGAATCAGCATCAGACATAAACACCGTACCGTGAACCGCCTGCCTCAGACGTATAGTGTCCAAGATGTCAGCGCCTTGGCAAGATCAGTATCGCCACGTAACATTTGTTTATTCTCGTCACCCTCTGTGGCTACTCAGAACCGATAACAGGATTGCTTGAGCTGCAGCCGACCGTGACCTGCTGTTCCGGCCGCAGTTATGACTCCTGGACGTGTGCTGATAAGACAGCGCTGCAGGTTTTGTGTTACTCACGCTTCGGTGAACACTGATTACTGACTCAGCTGTTTGCGTAGCCGCTCAGCTTCAGTTGAGAGGGCGATAAGGTATCTACATTCTACGTTATCACAATAAGCAAATCCAGTGCCCAATCAAAATTATACCCACGTTTCCCGAGAAGATTGCTATAGATTCAGCTAAGTCACCAACCGCAATTTGCAGCGTTTTGCATTCGGATAAAGACTTAACAGAATAGAATAACATCCGTGTCAGCGAGCTGAGTTCTGTAAACATAGTTCATCCGAAACTCAACTCGTACTTTTTTCATGTGACTCCCTGAAAGGAGTGGATCAAGACAAACAAATAAATGGAGTATTTGTTAACTTCCGAAAAGCGTTTGACTTAATGCCACATCAATGCTTATTACTGAAAGTGCGATCAATTGTGAAATTTATGACGTGATTAAAGATTTATTGTTAGAGAGCACACAATATGTTATCTTGGATGGAAAGTCATCGACAGATTTAAAAAATAGCTTCAGGTTTATCCCAGGGAAGTATGCTGGAAGCCTGGCAGGCAATTTAAACAGGAACGAGTTTTTGCATACGATGCAGCTATCTACAATGAGGTGCTGCACAAATATTCAGTCAGACTTCAATAAAATTTCAAAGTTGTGCGAAGATTGGCCACTCGCTTTAAATGTTCGGAAGTGTACTTCACAAAACAAAATCAAAAATGTGGTATCCTTTTACCGCAGTATCAATGAGCCACAACTGGAATTAATCAATACATAAAAATATCTGACTGTGACAATTTTAGGGATAGTATTTTATGCATCTTCAGCAATTGTAGTCCTACATAATGAAATAATAGTTTTATGTAGACGCTGTGAACGACGTGTATGCATCTAAGAGCTCTTATTGTATGAATGGATTCGGTATTGTATTACTCATCGTTCCGGCACATATATTTTTAGAACCATGGCATTATGCTGTACACAATTTATTATTGACACTCGCAAATAATGCGATAGGCGTATCCTGCTGAAGAAGGGCACTAAGTTCCCGAAATAGATAAAGAAATTAAATTTCTTTCATGCATCTGGTTGTTTATTATTTCATCAAATGCTTTTAGGGATCTGAAATGGAATGATGACAGAGGGTCATTAATAGGTATAGCAGGTGGCAAACTTCAGTTCACTGATAGGACACTAGGATAATGCAGTTAGTCTATAAAGGAGACGTCTTATAACACATTTGCACGAACATCCTAGAATACTGATCAGTGTGTAGGACTCGAACCGATCAAGCCTAACACAGGATAGTGAACGTGTTCAAAGGAGGGCAGAAAGTATGGTCACAAGTTTGTTTGGCCGATGGTAGAGCATCAATGGGACCGGAATTGCAAACGCTTGAAGACGGACGCCAACCATCCCGCGAAAGAGTTCTTACAAAGTTTCAGGAACGACCACTTAGTGAGGAATCCAGGAATATACAGTAACTCCTTACGCACTGCACCAGTAGGGACTGCGAAGACAAGATTATACTTATAATATCGCGCGCACGGGCTTTTAAACAATCTTTCTTTCCATGCTACATACGCCACTGGAACTGACAGTAGCGTCAATAAGTGAATGGGAAGTGCTTTCTGCTAGGCACTTCACATTAAACTACAGAGTGCAGATATAAATGTAGATACAGAAAGAGATGTCAACATGCACCTTTCGTGGCGCTCATTAAATTCGACGAAGCATTTAAATCTTCTCAGATCATTGGATGTAAGAATATTGTAAATTCAAAACAACAAAAGTAATGCACTAATTATATCAAAAAACAAAAAATCGTTCTAAGGATAAAGTTTCTGAATTTAAAGAATTACTCCAGATGACTTTGAAGTTAAATAAGTCGTCTAGCCATCCGGATTTAGGTTTTCCATGGTTTCCCTACACAGAATGTTCATAAACAGTCTGAAAAATCTGTTAAGAGTCTTGCAGGGTAGGTTGCGCTGAGAAATAATTGTTAAGAAAAAAATTCGATACGTTGCCCGTTTTCGAGTTAATTAGCATTGAAGTTAGCCAATCAGGCCTTCGCTCGAGCGAATAGCAAAATGGAGTAGACATCAAGGAGAACAACGGCACCTATAATTGTAGTCGTATCCTTTCACTTGAAAGATTCAATTAATGATGTGGCTTGTTGTTGGGCCCGACATTGGTTCAAATGGCTCTGAGCACTATGGGACTTGACATCTGAGGTCATCAGTCTCCTAGAACTTAGAACAACTTAGCCTCACTAACCTAAGGACATCACACACATCCATGCCGAGGCAGGATTCGAACCTGCGACCGTAGCGGTCGCGCGGTTCCAGACTGTAGCGCGTAGAACCGCTCGGCCACCCCTTTACACTACTACTAATGCTTAAAAAGAGACTAGTGAACATAATGTCGGCTCCAACAGCAAGCCACATCAAAAATTGAATCTTTCAAGTGGAAGGATACGGCTACAATAATAGGTACGGTTGTAAGTAGGCTGTTTAGGTTTTTATGTTGATAACGCAACATAGCGCTCTGTATGAAAATCACTGACTGCGCTGTGTGCAGTCTGTGGGTGGTTGGACTCATTGTTGGAATATTCGCTAGTGTAGTGTTGGGCAGTTGGATGTGAATAGTGCGTAGCGTTGGGGAGTTGGAGGTGAGCCGCCAGCAGTGGTGGATGTGGGGAGAGAGAGATACCAGAGTTTTGAGAGGTTTCTATAAGCGGACGATCTAGACGTGTGTCCGCCAGATAAAGGAAATTTGTAAAGATGTGTGTCATGAATTGATAGATGTATATATGAATGACTATTGAATATTATTAAGGTAAATACAATGTTTGTTCTCTGTCAAAATCTTTCATTTGCTAACTATGTCTATCAGTACTTAGTGCCTTCAGTGGTTAGAATATTTTATTTAGCTGGCAGTATTGGCGCTCGCTGTATTGCGGTAGTTCGAGTAACGAAGATTTTTGTGAGGTAAGTGGTTCATGAAAGGTATAGGTTATTGTTAGTCAGGGCCAGTCTTTTGTAGGGATTTTTGGAAGTCAGATTGCGTTGCGCTAAAAACATTGAGTGTCAGTTTAGTGATGATCAGTATAAGTGAAGAGAAAACTGTTTGAGCACTTTGAGTTTTGCTCAGCTGTTTGAAAATCAAATAACGAAGAAGTTTACTAGCGCACTCATTCATAATTTTCCTAAGGGGACGTTTCACGGTTAATGTCCTTGAGGTCCACTCCCTTGAGCCCTCGATGCAGCGGCGTCAGACTGTGCCCTGCCCGCTCCTATCTGATACCCAAACAAAATTCCTTGAGAAAGAATTGAAGTTCATTGTTAGGAATATTGAAGGCATTGGTGAAATAAGTCAGTAGGTCAAGAAACCAATTCTACACACCAGAGTCCCTATTAACTGACGAAACAATACTGAACCAATGCGTTATATTGTTAATGATGACTACTAGATGTAAATCTATCAAGTTACTGCCTTTTTCCCAGTGACAGGAAGTTACGTTGCAATAAATTGCCCATCATTTTATGGATGGTACTGTACCCTGTACAGCCTGTATGCCACGAACCGATTTCTCTCGTGTTTCTGACGATAGTCTCCCAACCTGACATTGACGTTTCGATCCTTCCCCTGTTTGTCAGTATTAAATTTAACATTGTAAGTACTCCTTAGTTACAGCAGAAGCACGCTGCTTCAAACTCATTCGCTACTTCTCCACTACTGACGGCCTTCTTGCTTTTTACCAGGGCCACTCGCTCCTACGTGCCTTGGTTCACGTCGCCACAGCAACTAAGGCGTCCGGTTTTGGCTACTTGGCGGATTATTGAGCAACATTACTAAAATTTTCAGAAAAATGTCTTTTGGCCAAGAAACATAGTCGTTAACGCTGACTCAATTTTCCGCAAGGACTACGGGCATGGAGACTCGCATGGGGCCATAGTAACATGCTTAGAGGCCCGTAGTCAGCTTTTCGAACAGGCTAAAGGAAGTGCAAGAGGCATAGCATCATGTTATTGGCCCTGCAGTACCCAGCAGATGTCCATCGCGAGTGCAGTGACAAAGTGAAAAACTATCTTTTATATTAAAAGTTATCTTATCCGTATTGTGTTTGTTATCAGAAGAACATTGTACGATAGGGGCCAGCCACAAGTGCCACTGCAGTTGTTAACACACTGACTTCATATACAGGAGGAATGAATTTGCTCTGTCTGGCCTTCCTGATTTCACAATTTTCTTAAATTATTCCAGGAATATGCCGGAATGGTTCCTTCAGCACGGCCACGGGCAACCATCTGTCCTATCTATATACTTACGTATTTCGTTGATAATGGAAGCAAGACTAAAGAAAAATCAAGATACGTTCATAGGAGTTGTCGACCTGAAAAAATCGTTCGACAGTGTAAAATGGTGTAAGACGTTCGAAATTCTGAGAAAAATAAGGGTAATCTAGAGGGAGAGCCGGCTAATATACAGTATGTATAAGAGCCAAGAGGGACTAATAAGAGTGGACGGTGGCAAGAACGAAGTGCTCGGTTTAAAAAGGGTGTTAGGGATGTAGTCTTTCGCCCCTACTGATCAGTCTGTACATGGAAGAAGCAATGATGGAAGAAAAAGAAAAGTTAAGGAGTGGAATTAGAACTCAAAGTGAAAGGATATCAATGGTACGATTCGCTGATGACATTTCAAAAATGGTTCAAGTGGCTCTGAGCACTATGCGACTTAGCTTCTGAGGTCATCAGTCACCAAGAACTTAGAACTAATGAAACCTAACTAACCTAAGGAGATCACACACATCCATGCCCGAGGCAGGATTCGAACCTGCGGCCGTAGCGGTCACTCGGTTCCAGACTGTAGCGCCTAGAACCGCACGGCCACTTCGGTCGGCGATGACATTTCTATCCTGAGTGAAAGTGAAGAAGAATTACATGATCTGCTTAATGGAATGAACAGTCTGATGAGTACACAATATGGATTGAGAGTAAATCGAAGAAAGATGAACGAAATGAGAAGTAGCAGAAATGAGAATGGCGAGAAACTTAACATCGGGATTGATGGTCACGAAGTACATGAAATTAAGGAATTCTACTACCTAGGCAGCAAAATAACGAATGACGGACGGAGCAACGAGGACATCAAAAGCAGACTAGCACTGGCAAAAAGGGCATTCCTGGCCAAGAGAAGACTACTAGTAACAAACATAGGCCTTAAATTTGACGAAGAAATTTCTGAGAGTGTACGTTTGGAGCACAGCATTGTATGGTAGTGAAGCATGGACTGTGGGAAAACAGGAACGGAAGAGAATCGAAGCATTTGAGATGTGGCGCCACTGACGAATTTTGAAAATTAGGTGGTCTGATAAGGTAAGGAATGAGGAGGTTCTGCGCAGAATCGGAGAGGAAAAGAATATGTGGAAAAAATTAACAAGGAGAAGGGACAGGGTGATAGGACATTTGTCAGGACATCAGGGAATGACTCCCGTGCTACTAGAGGGAGCTGTAAAGGGTAAAAACTGCAGAGGAAGATAGAGATTGGAATACATTCAGCAAATAATTGAAGACGTAGGTTGCAAGTGCTACTCTTAGATGAAGAGGTTGGCACAGGAGAGAAATTCGTGGCGGGCCGCATCGAAACAATCGGAAGAGTGATGATTCAAAAAGAAAAAAAGTCTAAGTGTATGTATATTGGAGACATTTATTCTCATTCTACTGTGATGACAAATCCCATAGTGTAGTAAGATGATCCTGGATGAATAGATAAGTCAATAAATAAGTAAGTAAATCTGTGATTGTCTACTTCGTTTAATATTTGTTATTAAAATATTACATTCTGGAACTCAAACTGTGAGTGTGTTCTGTCAGGTAGTTACTACAGGATGAATATAATTAAAGTTCCAGTTACAAAACGCTATGAAATACGAACCACTGCTCAGAATGACGTCAAATTTTAACAGAGTATTATCGAAGAAAGAGGAAACGTTAAGGGAACAGAAAAAATTTTACGAAAATTTTATCGCTAGATAGAGCTAAGGGACAGAATAAGCAAATATAAAATACTCGGTTACACGGCTGTTCCCTTGTTTGCGTCTGATATGCTCGGCGTAATGACTGTCCCAGTCCATGATCGCACACTGCTGGTAAAGCTCTTTTAGAAGAACAGTGACTGTGCGCCAGTAGCTCTGTAGACGTTCCGGACAGTCAGTGGTACGAAGAAAGAGCGTTGGTCCAATGTCTGCCAAGATTTTGCAGAAAATGATTACGAAATTCGAAAAGACAGATTCTTTTGAAGTGCAGTGTGGCAGAGAGAGGATAACCTAATGCGACATCAGTAGAAGATGTGGACACAGCATTGCAGGAATGGTCGAGCAGTGGTATGCAAACATACAATGCACAAGGAACTGCCTGGACATGCCTATGAGCACGGTGCACAAAATTCTACGATACATCCTGCTTTGCTATTCATAAAAATTTCCTTAAATTGAGGAGTTGCTTCATGCTGACCTGACCTTAAGACAAACAACTACTCTACAATTTCTGGCTCGCGTGGATGTGGACAGTGAACGGAAATGGAATTTTCTGTGGGCAGACGTAGCCCATTTTCATCTTGGAAGAAATGTCAATACACAGAACCGCAGAATATGGGCAACGAAAAATTCGCGCGCACATCAGTAGGCAATGCTACGTTCTGCAAGGTTTTTCTGCCTAGTGATGACTGGGTGTTGTGTGCTGTCCTTAGGTTAGTTAGGTTTAAGTAGTTCTAAGTTCTAGGCGACTGATGACCATAGATGTTAAGTCCCATAGTGCTCAGAGCCATTTGAACCGTTCTGCAAGGTAGATGTGTGGTGTGGGTTGACGGCTTCGTTAATAGTAGGGTCATACTTTTTCGAGAGAATGGGTCCAACGGGTCCTATTACCTGTGCCGCTGCTGATAAACGCTATGAGAGTCTTTTGCTCACCAACGTCATTCCAACCCTTCAGCAGCATGGATGTGTGAGTAGTGTAATTTTTACACAAGCTGGCGCTCCGCACATTGCACAGTCAGTGAAGAAGTGGCTACAGAGGCATTTAGGAAATGCTAGACTTGTCAGCAATTACTTCGCTACAGCCTGAACGTCCAAATCACATGATTTGGCCTTCTGGCTGTGGAGTTATCTGAAAGATGCTGTGTTCAGTGCCCAAACCAATTAAAAACCGATTTCATTGTTACTTTTTATGTCTTTTCTGGTCTCAAGGCAGTTAAAAACCGAGTTTCCCAAGCGGTGTGGTACGACCTTGCCGTGGTGGATGGGCTTACGTAACTAGCAAGCGCCGCAGCTGTTGAATGCCGGACTTACGTGGTCGTGCGCATTGCTCAGCATGGTTGGTTTAACGTGTAACTTACCCCATAGCCGTCGTTTTGCGATTCATACTTCGTAAGTCATATGTAGTCGAACCCACTTATGTTATGACGCATACAGAATTATCTAGTGGGAAAATTTTCGTTAATTTTTATCGTTTTCGTATCGTTTCCATCTTCTTCGCTAATATTCCACTCAAAATTTGACGTCATTATGAGCAGCGGTTCAATTTTTACAGCGTTTTAAAACTGGAACTTTAATTATAATCACCCTGTATATACACTCCTGGAAATTGAAATAAGAACACCGTGAATTCATTGTCCCAGGAAGGGGAAACTTTATTGACACATTCCTGGGGTCAGATACATCACATGATCACACTGACAGAACCACAGGCACATAGACGCAGGCAACAGAGCATGCACAATGTCGGCACTAGTACAGTGTATATCCACCTTTCGCAGCAATGCAGGCTGCTATTCTCCCATGGAGACGATCGTAGAGGTGCTGGATGTAGTCCTGTGGAACGGCTTGCCATGCCATTTCCACCTGGCGCCTCAGTTGGACCAGCGTTCGTGCTGGACGTGCAGACCGCGTGAGATGACGCTTCATCCAGTCCCAAACACGCTCAATGGGGGACAGATCCGGAGCTCTTGCTGGCCAGGGTAGTTGACTTACACCTTCTAGAGCACGTTGGGTGGCACGGGATACATGCGGACGTGCATTGTCCTGTTGGAACAGCAAGTTCCCTTGCCGGTCTAGGAATGGTAGAACGATGGGTTCGATGACGGTTTGGATGTACCGTGCACTATTCAGTGTCCCCAGTGGTGTACGGCCAGTGTAGGAGATCGCTCCCCACACCATGATGCCGAGTGTTGGCCCTGTGTGCCTTGGTCGTATGCAGTCCTGATTGTGGCGCTCACCTGCACGGCGCCAAACACGCATACGACCATCATTGGCACCAAGGCAGAAGCGACTCTCATCGCTGAAGACGACACGTCTCCATTCGTCCCTCCATTCACGCCTGTCGCGACACCACTGGAGGCGGGCAGCACGATGTTGGGGCGTGAGCGGAAGACGGCCTAACGGTGTGTGGGACCGTAGCCCAGCTTCATGGAGACGGTTGCGAATGGTCCTCGCCGATACCCCAGGAGCAACAGTGTCCCTAATTTGCTGGGAAGTGGCGGTGCGGTCCCCTACGGCACTGCGTAGGATCCTACGGTCTTGGCGTGCATCCGTGCGTCGCTGCGGTCTGGTCCCAGGTCGACGGGCACGTGCACCTTCCGCCGACCACTGGCGACAACATCGATGTACTGTGGAGACCTCACGCCCCACGTGTTGAGCAATTCGGCGGTACGTCCACCCGGCCTCCCGCATGCCCACTATACGCCCTCGCTCAAAGTCCGTCAACTGCACATACGGTTCACGTCCACGCTGTCGCGGCATGCTACCAGTGTTAAAGACTGCGATGGAGCTCCGTATGCCACGGCAAACTGGCTGACACTGACGGCGGCGGTGCACAAATGCTGCGCAGCTAGCGCCATTCGACGGCCAACACCGCGGTTCCTGGTGTGTCCGCTGTGCCGTGCGTGTGATCATTGCTTGTACAGCCCTCTCGCAGTGTCCGGAGCAAGTATGGTGGGTCTGAGACACCGGTGTCAATGTGTTCTTTTTTCCATTTCCAGGAGTGTATGCTATGTGATCAAAAGTATTCGGACACCCCCAGAAACATACGTTTTTCATATTAGGTTCATTGTGCTGCCGCCTACTGCCAGGTACTCCATATCAGCGACATCAGTAGTCATTAGACATCGTGAGAGAGCAGACTAGGGGGCTCCGCGGAACTCACGGACCTCGAACGTGGTTAGGGGACTGGGTGTCACTTGTGTCATACGTCTGTACGCGAGATTTCCACACTCCTAAGCATCCCTAGGGCCACTGTTTTCGATGTGATAGTGAAGTGGAAGCGTGAAGGGACACGTACAGCACAAAAGCGTACAAGCCGACCTCGTCTGTTGACTGACAGAGGCCACCGACAGTTGAAGAGGGTCGTAATGTGTAATAGGCAGACATCTATCCAGACCATCACACAGGAATTCCAAACTGCATCACGATCCAGTGTAAGTACTATGACAGATGGGGGGGGGGGGGGGGTGAGAAAACTTGGATTTCATGGTTGAGCGGCTGCTCATAAGCCATACATCACGCCGGTAAATGCTAAACGACGCCTCGCTTGGTCTAAGGAGCGTAAACATTGGACGATTGACACAGTGGCAAAACGTTGTGTGGAGTGACGAATCGCGGTACACAATGTGGCGATCCGATGGCAGGAAGTGAGTATGGCGAATGCCCGGTGAGCGTCATCTGCCAGCGTGTGTAGTGCCAACACTAAAATTCAGAGACGGTGGTGTTATGGTGTGGTCGTGTTTTTCATGGAGGGGGCTTGCACCCCTTGTTGTTTTGCGCGGCACTATCACAGCACAGGCCTACATTGATGTTTTAGGCACCTTGTTGCTTCCCACTGTTGAAGGGCAATTCGAGGATGGCGATTGCATCTTTCATCACGATCGAGCACCTGTTCATAATGCACGGCCCGTGACGAGTGGTTACACGATAATAACGTCAAATGGCTCTGAGCACTATGGGACTCAACTGCTGTGGTCATAAGTCCCCTAGAACTTAGAACTACTTAAACCTAACTAACCTAAGGACATCACACACATCCATGCCCAAGGCAGGATTCGAACCTGCGACCGTAGCGGTCGTGCGGTTCCAGACTGTAGCGCCTTTAACCGCTCGGCCACTTCGGCCGGCGACAATAACGTCCCTGTAATGGACTGGCCTGCACAGAGTCCTAACAAGAATATTATAGAACGCCTTTGGGATGTTTTGGAACGCCGACTTCGTGCTAAGCCTCACCGACCGACATCGATATCTCTCCTCAGTGCAGCACTCCGTGAAGACTGGGCTGCAATTCCCAAGAAACCTTCCAGCACCTGATCGAACGTATGCCATGTCTGCGATAGTGGAAGCTGTCATCAAGGCTAAGGGTGGGCCAACACCATATTGAAATTGGCTCAAATGGCTCTGAGCACTATGGGACTTAACATCTGTGGTCATCAGTCCCTTAGAACTTAGAACTACTTAAACCTAACCAACCTAAAGACATCACACACATCCATGCCCGAGGCAGGATTCGAACCGGCGACCGTAGCGGTCACGCGGTTCCAGACTGAAGCGCCTAGAACCGCACGGCCACACCGGCCGGCTACCATATTGAATTCCAGCATTACCAATGGAGGACGCCACGAACTTGTAAGTCTTTTTCAGCCAGGTGTCCGGATACTTTTGATCACATAGTTTAGCTACAATCGACCTTGCTGCAACGATTACCGTCCTCTACTCTTCTATGCCACACTACCGTTAACGAGCCCTCACACACTCTATATTTATTGCGCAATACCGAGATTTACCGCCTCCCACTCCACTATGGTCTGCTGCCGTTAAGGAGTTCGCAAATTCTCAGTATCTATTGAGCAATACAAAGCACTGCGCTGTAATATTGTTCGTCTGAGAGAGGAATTGACGATTTGGGAAATGCGTTGAAGGAGACTGCAGAGCTTTAAAAATATTGACGCTCGCTCAACATATTGAGTAACATATTACCTTGTAAAGGTGATATTATGCGATACACAGCAGTTCCTGCCGAGACTTCGTGGTCCGTGGACATGCAAACAACTGGTACAGCGATGCCATATGAATGAATGAATACACCAAGGAAGACAGATGAAAGGATAAATCTTTGAAGTGCAGTCATGGGAGTAGTTTGATTATATACTAAAAAATTGCTCAGTAATTAATTACAGACAAAAATGTTTAATTGAAAGGAAATAACACTCCAACTGCTTGTTTGTTCGTTTCGTAAGCTTCAATTATCACAGTAGAAATACGTAACAGCACTGTCTACTGATCCTCTACAATAATGTATCCTAATCTTTCCAGATTTACAGATCCTGTTTTTATAAGGTGTAACGAAGTTCACTAATTTATCGAAAATTCCTCTTTCATCCTTAAAAACCCCGACAGTCATCTGGCTCTGCTACAAGTTCTCTTAGCATATTAATACGGCCGTTTGTAGAACGTCTTCCAAGCCAATTTTTCGTCCGTCGTCGCTTCCTCTTGATTTCTTTTTGCAGCACCCATCGAGCACCAACATGTTCGCTACGAAGGCAGGGTTCTAACTGATGCGTCCGTTATGTAAATATTCGCGATAACAGAGTATTGTGCCGTTCTTGTCCTCGCTCTTTCGCGCGAAATATTGGCAAAACATTATTTGGCAATAAATATTGAGCGTGAGGGTCCCTCAACATCTGATGTAACATAATATGACGCCTCTGCATGACTACCTGTCAGAACGGTCACTTGCTGCTCATCAGATGCAGCCCTGAGCACGTCCTGTCCTCCTGATTTACAATGAAATGACGAAAGTACCATAGTACCTGCACGCTACATGACATAAAATAGTACAAATCTCTCCTGTTTGCAATAAATGTAAAAGATCCACGGAACTACAAACGAAAATCACCAAGCGTCCCCGCGTTTCAGGATATCAGAGCTCAAATATTTTCACTTTCCTGAAGGACAAGAAGCTTCTCTCAGCTAATCAACAAGAATTCAGGAGAAACAAAGATAATATATTGATTGATTTATTCACACAATATCTTGCAAACAAGAGGTTCTGGTGAATACACAAATTCCTTCTTCCCACATTTCCTAAAGGCGTTTGACACTATATCATTAATCCAGATACGATGATGTGGTGTACCTTCTCAAATAATTGGCTGGCTCAAGGAATGTTTGACTCATAGAATACAGATTGTTGTGCCGTGCAGTGGCCGTACAGCACGAATGAAAATAACATAGGGTGTGCCGCAAAGCAGTGATTTCAATATGGAGGATGATTCAAAGAGATTCATCAGATTTCAGAAGAGTACTACATCTTCAACATCTATGAAGATAGGAACTTAGGACAAATTTTGATTTACGCCCAACAATGAACAATCCTATTTTAAAGCGTATTTCTTTAATATGCATACGAATACAGACTTGGGGTACTTTTTACGTGTCGGATCATAGCTTTATTTAACTTTCATGAATGGTCAATGTATATTCCACCGGACGCAAGAGAAACATGCAGACGATAAACAAACTCTTCTCTACTTTTGTAACCATGTCTGGAGCTACTTCATTTACTGCTTTTGTTGTGCGACGTCGCATTTCACCCAAAGTTGTTGGAAGGAGAGGCACATAGATGGGTTCTCTCGCAAACTTCACAGAAAAAAGAAAAGAAACAGGTCACGAACCTTGTCATAATGCGACCTTGGAAGCCAACGGTGGAAATGCGAGAGCCGTACGCCCCTTAACGCTGTAGGAGGTGCAGCACCGTACTCTCGATGAAAATCACACCACGTACACTACCGGGAAAAAATCAATACTCGCTTTTAGACGTTTCCAATTCACTCAAGATTTATTGTTACAACAGTGCGCATGGAGTACACGAAATGATTACATTTATAGACCAATAGCACAAGTGCTTCTGAGGTACCAAGTATCGACTTTTGCTGAAAAACCCATATTAGTACTTGGTACAGCATCCCGGGCGGCAATGCAGGCGCTGACTCCGGCATCTAGTCGATCGTACAGAAGGCGAAAACAACCGTCCTGGGATACGTTATTCCACGAATGCTATCGTGGTACTCGCGATTGGGAGTTTTGTTAAATTCTATATATGCAATGATTAATCAAAAAATAAATACTGAAGCCGGCCGCGGTGGTCTCGCGGTTCTAGGCGCGCAGTCCGGAACCGTGCGACTGCTACGGTCGTAGGTTCGAATCCTGCCTCGGGCATGGATGTGTGTGATGTCCTTAGGTTAGTTAGGTTTAAGTAGTTCTAAGTTCTAGGGGACTGATGACCACAGCAGTTGAGTCCCACAGTGCTCAGAGCCATTTGAACCATAAATACTGAATACTGCAATAAAATTTACTCTGCTAAATATTGTGGGCTAGCATGAGACTCTGAAATAACCCAATACCACGATAATATACGTACGGACATCGGCTGTTCCGAAGTACGCACGAAATAATATTTTATACAAAGCGCGCGACTCGCGGCCTTCTAACAGATAGTTCGCGTTAGAGCTGCTATTGTGGAGATAAAATATGCGTGCTTTTACGCAAACTGTGATGATTAATTTGGTTCTCAGGGGCTACTGGTCATTTATGTACCAACCTCACAAAGAAAGTGAGATATTTTTTATGCTTATTAAACGGAATATTTTTCTGTATTTACTATTCGTTATCTGCAAGGCAAAAACTGAGGAGAATCTCATCTGCCGTTTAGCGGCCAATCTTAAACATATTGAAGTCATTCACTACGCAAACATTAATGAATGGAATTTGTCTTTGCTTTACTAGCTTAGAAACTATTAAAAGATCAAAATAGAGAAGTTTCCCGCATTTACATTTAATATTACAGACTGGATTTCTAACTAAAAAAATATCGCCACCGTAATGGGCGACCAAATGCTGTTAGGGAAAGAGAGCTCCCCGCTAAGAGCTCCCCGCAACACGAAGTTCTGAAATAGAGTTATTAATTACAATTAATGGTGACTATTATGGGTGGTGCTCACTACTTCAATAACCAACACTTTCTAATAACAATTGGACATATATTCTGATAACTTACTGACACACTTACATTAAATATCAGACTGTGATACAATGACGGCCTTCCGCTAGACGAAACAAGCTAGGAAAAAAAAGTCTAACCCAAAAAAAAATTATCTCTGTTCTTCTTCGTCTACATTACACAGATACTATAAACAAAAGGCTATTTGTTAAACGCATCGCTGTTTGCGAGTTTTACAGATAGTAAACTACCCTTTTTAATATTTGATATTCATCACGCACACGTACGCAGTCTTTCAATAATTTATAGTTCACACGTCACTATTTTTAACACACAATAAACCCTTTTAATTTTTCTCGAAATGTCAATTTATGTGACATTCCGTCACAGTGCTCGACCTGTTCATGTAGTTCTGTAAGAGTTATTGGTTGACAAGTCGCACAACTCACTTCTCGTCCTATTATATGTGCTCAATTGGAGACAAGTACGGAGATTGTGCTGCCAGGGAAGTTGCTGCAAGTCTTGTAGAGCACGTCGAGTTTCACTAGCAGTGCGTGGGCGAGTATTATCCTGTTGGAACAGCATATCACCTTCCTGCACCAAGAACTGCAAAAGAATGGGTCTAACAACAATCTGCACATACCGAGCGCTGGTTAGAGTCCCCTCCAGAAACACCAAAGGTGAAAGAGAGTTGTAGCTTATCGCACCCCACACCATAAAGCATAGGTTGGGGCCAGTGTGTCTTGGACGAATGCACTCTACAAGACAGTGCTCACCAGGTCTATGTCGTTCGCGCAAACGACCATCACATGAGTGCAGGCAGAATCTGCTTTCATCGCTGCAGACCACGGCACTCCATTCCGTCTTCCTAGTGATCCTCCGACGGCACCAGGCGAGCTGTGCACGTCGATGCTGTGGCATAAATGGAAGATGGGCCAGAGGTGTGCGTGCCTGTAGTCGCACTGCTAATAACCGCTTCGCAACAGTTCGTGTTGACACGTATGGGTTCATAAGCCCTCTTATCTGTGCTGTGGTAGCTATACGATCTGCCTCTGTTGCCCTTACAAGACGACGAACCTGGCGGACGTATGTGCTGCGTGGACGTCCAGAACCTCGCCTGAGGGTGTGAGAATGTTCACGTGACCGCTGATACCAGCATCGTTGCACAACCGACGCAGCACGTCCAAATTAGGTGGCAGTTCTCCGAAAGGACCATCCCGCCACTTGAAAGGCACAATTTAACCCCTTTCAAACTCGCTCAATTGGCTGCAGGAAGCACGAGTGAGTCACCGTGGCATTGTTGCCCGCTTGCTTCATACGTTTGTACCACACAGAGCCTTCTGGCTGTGAGCGTTTCCAATTAAACATAGACTGCGCATGGTAGCTATGTCACTACACTATCTATTACCGGATGACGTTGAAACCATTATCAGTACATCTACTATCCCCGAGGTGGCGAATGCTGTCATCGGATCAAAATCGACGTCGTCGTCCCAGGTGTGCTGTTTTTTCCCAGTAGTGTAGTTGTTGCTCCTGTTGAAACGAAGAACGCAGATTGCCTTTCGTTGCTATGGTATCATCACCGCGACACACTTTGGACAACGAATGGGCTATCTGCACCAGGGGACCCCAACTGGCAAACACATCGTTCATATCCAGATCCCGCTCCAGCTACTGCCGGGTCTGGAGATTATTATTGATTTTGGTATTGTTAGTGTCAAGAGCGTGGCCGGGTGCCCCTCCTGTCGCCACCTCGTACCCCCCCCCCCCTTCCCCCTGGGAACAGGAGCAGTGTACCCCAGCTGTCTGCGTCGAGCGTAATCCATGGAATAGTGTGAACGTGTTCAGAGGTCTGTGAGCCGTGTAACTGAGGTGAAACGTGGGGACCAGCTCGATATTCACCTAGCGGTATGTGGAAAAGTGCCTAAAAACTACATCCATGCGGGCCAGCACACCGACCCTCGTCGGTAATCCGCTGGGCGGATTCGATATGAAGTCGGCGCGCCTACGCAAGTCCAGGAAACATCGCATTAGTGCTCTCTGCTAAACTGGCGTGTTGGCAAACACATGAACTGGCAAATTACTACTGGCGCTAAAGTAAACTTCTAATTTAGACGAGTAAGTTAAAATTCTATCTTCATTCATGTGGATGTGAAATTGGATAAATACTGGGTGGGATCAGCAGCATTATCAGATTGTTCGCTTATGGCGCTGTTGTTCAAATGAAGTGTCATCGCTGGCTGATCGTAAGGAAATACTGAGTGACTTAGTATTGCCATGAATGGCAGTCCACTTTAGATATAGATAAAGTTAAGATAATGGGCACAACAAAGAAAAAGAATCAGATTACAGGATTAGCAGTAAACGTCTGGATCCGTCACATTATTTACGTATTTGGGGTAATACTATAAAGCGATATGGAGGAGGACGAACGGTGAAAGCACTAGTAGCGAAGGCGGGGGGACGACTTCCATTCAGAAGTGCGCTACAATGAAATGTACCACTCTCTGCTTTGTTCCTTGTAACAGGATTGTTTTTGTGGGACTCATGTATTCAGCTAAGTCATCCACATATATAGCCAACGCATTGCTGTCGTCTGTCAATTGCCCATGAGATCACTTCAGTGCTCTCACACAAATATTTATCTGACTCATGTTCAAAACAAGTTGTCCAGAAGGCAGGATCAAAAGCTTTACCGAGAGCACGTGTTGACAGTTTCGTAGCCCTGCGAATGTATATGGCGTATTTCAGGTTTTTAATTACTTTAATCAGCGCACTTTTCCTGGCGTGGTGCTTCTAATCGAGACTAACGTTGTTTTATAGACATATTTGAGGAAACTCTCCACGCTGGTGAATACTGTGTAAGGCTCCTCATTTCTACGCAAGTACTACAACCTACGTCCATATGAACCCGCTTCCTACCTCCCATTACCAAATTAATTATTCCGCGATGCCTCAGCATGTTGTTGTTGTGGTCTTCAGTCCGAGTCTGGTCTGATGGAGCTCTCCATGTTACTCTATCCTGTGTAAGCTTCTTCATCTCCCAGTACCTATTGCAACCTACATCCTTCTGAATCTGCTTAGTGTATTCATCTCTTGCTCTCCCTCTACGATTTTTATCCTCCACTCTGCCCTCCAATACCAAATTGGTGATCCCTTGATGCCTCAGAACATGTCCTATCAATCGATCCCTTCTTCTAATCAAGTTGTGCCACAAATTTCTCTTCTCCCCAGTTCTATTCAGTACCTCCTCATTAGTTATGTGATCTACCCATCTAATCTTCAGCATTCCTCTGTAGCACCACATTTCGAAAACTTCTATTCTCTTCTTGTCTAAACCAATCATCGTCCATGTTTCGCTTCCATACAGAGCTACACTTCATACAAATACTTTCAGAATAGAGTTCCTGACGCATAAATCTACACCCGATGTTAAAAAATTTCTCTTCCCTGCCTTTGCCAGTCTATATTTTACATCCTCTCTATTTCGACCATCGCCGGCCGCGGTGGTCTCGCGGTTCTAGGCGCGCAGTCCGGAACCGAGCGACTGCTACGGTCGCAGGTTCGAATCCTGCCTCGGGCATGGATGTGTGTGATGTCCTTAGGTTAGTTAGGTTTAAATAGTTCTAAGTTCTAGGGGACTGATGACCACAGCTGTTAAGTCCCATAGTGCTCAGAGCCATTTGAACCATTTCGACCATCATCAGTTATTTTGCTCCCCAAATAGCAAAACTAATCTACTACTTTAACTGTCTCATTACCTAAACTAATTCCTTCAGCATCACCCAACTTAATTCGCCTACATTCCATTTTCCTCGTTTTGCTTTTTGATTTGATATTTTATTGGTCCAGTTTTATCATACAGTACAAATTGTACAACTGATATTGGACAGGTCAAAGATAAGTTACAATAATACATAGTATTAGCAAAATAGTAGGCAAATTAAAAATAGGTACTTACTACAGTTAATTTTGTTATATATTCAGAACTTCTTTGACAGAATAGAAACAGTGCTGTATTAGAAATGCCTTTAGTTTAGCTTTAAATATTGGATGAGTAGTTTTTTTTTTATATCCTCTGGTATCTTATTGTGTAGTATTACTCCAATGATCATCTGATAGTTGGTTGTTCTGTGATATTTTTGATGTATATTTGATTTCCCTCTGGTACTATAGTTCTGTACATTTTTGTTCTGTAGCAGTTTGCCTGTTTTCAGGTGGTAATCCCTAGTGAACAAGATAGTCTCATAAATGAATAAACTTGGAACATTTACAACACCAAGCTCAGTAAAATGGGATTTACAGGACTCCATCTTTTTAAGGCCACAAATTATTCTTAGAGCTCTTTTTTGGATTCTAAAAACCTTTACACTGTGAGTTGAGTATCCCCAGAAAACGATCCCATATCGGACTAGTGAGCGGAACGGTGCATAGTATGCCTGCAGTACTGTTGTTTTGCTTGTTGTAGCCTTTAAAATTCTTAGGCCATAGCACACAGATGATAGTTTTTTAGACAATTTATTTATATGTGTGTCCCACTTTAAGTCTTGCTGAACCCATAGACTCAAAAATTATGCGACACTTACATTTTCTAGGGGATCATTTTTTAATTGTGCTTGAATAGACATTTGATTAGTTGGACGAATTAAATGAAAATCGACATACACAGTTTTTTCAGTATTTATATTGAGTTTGTTTTTTTGTGAAACACTCAGAGTCTTTTCATAGAGCTTTATGCTGTGGACTACAAAGTTTCTGGGCTGGATCCAGTGAGCAATATGCTGGTGTCACCGGCAAACAGGATTGTTTTTGTGGGACTCATGTATTCAGCTAAGTCATCCACATAAATCAAGAAGAGTAGTGGACCTAAGATTGAGCCCTGTGCTACACCGTATTTTATTGGTAATTCGCTAGAAAGAAAGGAGTTGTTTCTGATTTTATTCATTTTGTTGAATTTATACTGAAGTGATACTTTCTGCCTGCAGTTTTTTAGGTATGAACACAACCAGCTATGTGCTACACCTCTTACTCCTCGTCTTTCTAATTTTTCAAGCAGAATGTTATGGTCCAAGACGTCAAAGGCTTTTGAAAGATCTAGAAAAATACCTGCAGCTAATTTATGTTGATCAAAGGATTTTAAAATGCAGTCTAAAAATCCGAAAATTGCTGTCTGTGTAGATTTAGACTTTCAAAACCATGTTGTTGTACCGTAAGAGGTGCATATTTATTTATGAAACTTAAAAGCCTGTCATAGAAGAGTTTTTCTAGATTTTTTGAGAAGGAACTTAACTGTGACACGGATCGGTAGTTTGATATTTTTTCAGAAGAACCTTTTTTTAGCAGTGGTGAAACTTTTGCTATTTTAAAAATATCTGGAAATATAGCAGTTTTTAAACAGAGGCTGAAAATTTTTGCCAAGGGGTTTGCTATGTGGTGAGCAAATGCTTTTTATATGAAATCAGGTATTTCATCAAGACCACTTGACATTTCATAGGTTAATAATTTAATTTTACTTATAATTACATTGGGGTTTGTTTCATAAACATACATAGATCACTGACTTGCTGGAGCCCCGGCCAGTGTGGCCGACCAGTTCTAGGCGCTTCAGTCTCGAACCGCGCGACCGCTACGGTCGCAGGTTCGAATCCTGCCTTGAGCATGGATGTGTGTGATGTCCTTAGGTTAGTTAGGTTTAAGTAGTTCTAAGTTCTAGGGGATTGATGACCTCAGATGTTAAGTCCCATAGTGCTCAGAGCCATTTGAACCAATTTGAACTTGCTGGAGAAACTTGGGACTGGTCCTTGACAGTATACTTGAATGAGGTCTTCAGCTAGTGAAGTGAAGTATTCATTGAATTTTTCCACAACTGAATTTGGGTCTGTGACTTTTGAGCCTTCTAGTGTTAATGATACATTCTTTTTCTTTGGCGCTGAACTGCAAGTTTCTTTCTTTATAACTCTCCACGTTGATCTCATTTTGTTAGATGAGTTTCTTATCAAATTGTCATTCCACATAATTTTTGCCTATTTGATTACTCTACCATAGATTCTTTTGTAGGCTTTTGAGTAATCTGCGAAGTCTTGGTTTACTCTATATTTCTTACAACAGTACTGCAGGAATCTGTTTCTCTCACTGGAAATTTTTATGCCTTTATTTATCCATTGATTATTATTGTTAGGTTTTACTGTTTTTACTACTTTTGGAAATGCTACATTAAAATAGTGAAGAAAGATGCTCTGAAAACTCATGTACATGCTATCAACATTGTCTGAGTGCCGATGCTCCCCCAGTTTTCCTTTGCCAGTAAGAGATTAAAAATTCTAATGTTATTTTCAGAAAAAGTTCTTTTTTCAGCTACTTTTTCGGAACTGCTACTACTTGTTGGCATTTCATACATAGCAGGTGTGCCTCATGATCCCTATAACCCATGCTCAGTACTCTGCTTGTGAATCTCTAATTTGTTTCTGAGATGAATATTTGGTCATAATGGAATTTGTGCATTCTGTTAATCTTGTTGGGTAGTGTATCGTGGGGACCATATTGACTGTGTCGGTCATATTTATCAAAGCATCTCTGGTGCTGCTGTCTTTTGAAAAATCAATATTTAAATCCCCACAAAGCACTATCTTCATATTTAGTGTACTGATCCTGTTCAGCAGAACCTCTAGTTTATTCATGAAGACTGCCAGGTTTCCATTTGGTGCTCTACATATCTTAATAACTACGAAATTAAGCTCTGGCAGTTTAGTAATCGAAAGCTCAAAGTCTTTTTCAATTGAGTCAATATAGCTTTTACTGACATCACAGAACTTTATTTGTTGTTTCACAAAGATAGTTTGGAAAACTCTCGGCTAAAATGACTTGCTAATCTATATCCTGAGATTAAGGTTAATTTTACTTCTTCATTTCGTAGCCAATGTTCAGTAATGCAAATTATGTCTATATTTAGTGCATACTGGAGTAGTGCTTCCAACACGGAAATTTTATTTGTGAGTGACTGAGCGTTATGGTGTAGTATAGAAAAATCTGGGTATTTAGTAACTTCAGGTGAAACGGTTTCTGATTCTTTATCTAATGGCATTTCTAATACAGAACTTACCCTAAAAAAATTTCGGTATCTTTCTTGTGTGTGGCTTCTGCTTGCTGGTGGCAATCAGCTGGTGGGTTAACTTCTGGAGCTTGTATAAGCTTTGCTTCATCCACATCTGTCCCCTTCGGTTTAAACCATTTCGTAATTTTCGTTTGGCTGACGACTTGATTGTTTCTCGCCTAATCGCTGTAAACCACTTGGTAATTTGCGTTTGTCCGATGGCACAGCTTGTAACTTGTCTAAAGCACTTCTTAATCTCCGTTTGTTTATCACTTATAGTTTTTCCTTCAATCTTCTTCGAAATGTGAGTACGTATTTTTTCAGCTAGTAATTTCTTTCCTGGCGTATGGAACATTCCCTCCAATTTGTTTATATCTACAATATCGACACTCTTAAAGTTAGTGCATATATCAGTGATACACTCGTTTGCAACATTTATTTCGCGGTTCACACACGACCAGGGTGGCAAATCATGACGATGTGGGATGTTCACAATGAGTTCATTTGTGTGGGTTAAATTATTTAAACATTTCCTCATTTCTATTATAGCCTTGAATGTCTCTTTTCTATAGACGTCGTTTGAACCTCCTATTAACACGGCGAAATCGTCTTTATTCAAACTAGCTAAGTCAGTTGATGTTGTTAGGTCCGTTATTTCACTCAATGGAGCCCCTGGCTTTATGAAACCAGATGCCTTGAAACTACATGTTCTCATCAACATTGCAAAAATTCGCGGCCGTGACTATCAACTAACACACAGACTGTTTTGTGTTTCACAGTTTTTGTAACCGGAGGACTTAAGGTTCTTCTTCCCACCTGACTAGTGTTGTTTTTTTGCCGCACGTATTCCAAATGTTCTTCAGTTTGAAGTTTCACTAGAGATACGTTTTTTAACGTAGTTTCCTTTGTTGCATTGAAGTCTGTGGTAGTGTAGGTGTGCGCACTTATTTTCGGAGTTTTTAGAATATCTCCTGGTGCAGTATTTTCACTGTTTGACCTACTTACAACGAGCAATGGTTTGCCTGCTTTGTTTTCTAACTTTTCAAGCCTTTCCGACGTGTTCGCTGAATCCTCTGCAGAAAACACTTCAAAAGAGTTTTTTTGCACTAAGTTTTCACTGTCTTTCAAATCTTTTACCTTCTGAGTACAACTTCCTTCAGTCATTATCTTCCATTTTCCCGAGACCGAGTCTTGTTTCTTCATTAGCGTCTCACGTTTTTCAGATTGTAGTTTACTTATTTCCACCTTTTGAGCGCCGATTGTAAACTGTAGACTGGATATCCGTTCGTTCAGCTTTAGTATTTGATGTTCATCTTATATCCTCCTTTCAAGACACTTTCCAGTCCTACTGTTCTTACAGGTCCTTTGCCGTCTCTGATAGAATTACAATGTCTTCGGCGAACCTCAGAGTTTTTATTTCTTCTCCATGGATTTTAATTCCTACTCCGAATTTTTCTTTTGTTTCCTTTACTGCTTGCCTCAGCACATGTCCCACTAATCTATTCGTCCTTTTAGTCAAATTGTGTCATAAATTTATTTTCTCTCCAATCACATCCAGTGGGCTCTACTTCATTGGTTACCCGATCCATCCAAACGATCTTCAGCATTTTCCTGTAGTGCCACATTTCAGAAGAAACTATTCTATTCTTTTGGGTGTCCGACAGAACAGACAAAGTCGTATCCATAATTCTATGGATGCGACGGCTCTTTAAGGAAAAAGTTTCAGTGTGGATGCGCAACTAACGTCCGAACTCCTACTGGAATCAGAAATCTGTGAGGTACGCGGCTAATGAGCGGGGGTCATTGTGGTGCGACAAGAGCGGAGTTTGGAATTTGAGTCTGACGGAAAGCGTGTCTCGATGGCCGACGCGGTTCAGGCAAGCGTTCTAGAGAAGTGGAGCATCCGGGTTCGAGTCTCGCTCCGGCACAAATTTTCACCTCTCGCCGTTGCGCTGCCGCAATGCCCTGTGCGCTTGGAAGTCGTTATTTCCTTCCCATCTCTTTCCCACCCAGTTTCCATTACTTTTAACCTAATTATTAATGTATTCTGGTCTTGTCTGCACTATTTATCATCTACGTTTCATTTCGGTACAAGGCTACACTCCACACCAACACTTTCAGATTAGAATGCTTAACGCTTTGCTTCCTTTTGAAAGTATGCAGTTTACATCCTCTCTACTTCTGCCATCGCCAGTTACTTTGATACCCAAGTAACAATATTCGTCTTCTACTCTCAGTGTCTCATTTCGCCATCCAATTTCCTCAATATCACCTGATTTAACTCGACTACATTCCATTTACTTTGATCTATTTTTGTTGCTATTCATATTATCATCTCTTTTCAAGACGATATACTTTTCGTTCAGCTGATTTCCAAGAGCTTTGCCGTTTCTGAAAGAATTATCATGTAATCGGCAATCCTTAAAGTTTCCAAGCACCGACGGAACATTCGGTTATGCTTCTATTTCTCCTACCTTCAACTTTAATTCCGCTTCGGAATTTCTTCTCAGGTTCCTTTAACCCTTTACGTGTGATCTCAGAATACTGAATTCTCTAACGATTTCCAAGGTGGAATGTCCCATGCGCCTAGCTCCAACTACCATTCCGCGTTCTAGTCTGTCAGTTCCCGTCGTGCGGCCATAATCACGTCGGAAACCTTTTCACGTAAATCAGCTAAGTACAGATGACAGCTCCAAAATGATAGTTCCGTCAGTGCACTGCCCTTTTATACTTTATGGAAGCGATACTACCGCCATCCGTATATGTGCGTATTGCTATCCCATGACTTTTGTCACCTCATTGAAGGCACTCGGTTCATCAGCCAAGAACGATTTACTGCCGACGTTATTGTGGTCTAAGGCCCGAAAGGTTTGATGCAGCCCTCCGTGCTACTCTACTTTGTACAAGCCTCTTCATCTCTGCGTAACATCCACTGGAATCCGCTTACTGTGCTCAACCCTTGATCTTATTTGTACACCACATGCATCCTTACTTTACCAACTTGACGATTCCTCGAGATGTGTCTAATGAATCGGTCCCTTCTTTTAGTCGAGCTTCGCCATAAATTTCTTTTCTCCACAATCCTATTCAGTACCTCCTCATTAATTATTCTATCTACGCAACGAATCTTCAGAATTGTTCTGCAGTACCACAATTGAAAAGCCTCTATTCTGTTTTTGTATGAACTGTCTTTCGTCCACGTTTCACTTCCATACAAGGCTACAATCCAGACAAGGCACCAGAACGATAGCTTGCGGGGAGGTGGAGGTGGGACCCTATACCTGTAAGTATGGAATATTTTTTTTATATTTGGAAAACGTATGGCGACTTGTGAGAAGCTATAAAGATGTATCGGTTCCAATACTGTTAAAATCCAGCGCAATAGCGACTTTTACATAATTTTCTTGAAAGAAAAATATTTGACTCCTCTATATTTTTTTCTTTCCCTGAGAGCTTGGGGGGGGGGGGGGGGGGATTGCGGCACGAACACCTCTTGCAGCTGCAGCTGGCTATGAACGCCCTTGACTCCAGACAAATAACTTCTAAAACGACTTCCTAAAATTTAAATTTGTATTGTAAAGTAAAGAATTTCTCTTCTTCAGAGACGCTTTTCTTGCTATTGCCAGTCTGCATTTTATTTCCCCTCAACTCCCGACATCGTCAGTTATTTTTCTGTTCAAATAGCAAAATATCATCTACAACTTTTAGTGTCTCATTTCCTAATCTAATTCTATCATCCTTATCTGATTCAGTTTGACCACATTCAGTTGCCATTGTTTTAGGACGACAAAAAGGTTTCTGTTCGAAGGCCGTGCAGTCGAGAATCGGTATGTCAATAACAAAAAAGCGCCGTGAGCGTTGAAGCAATCATCTCAATGACGCATCAGGTAGAAGTTATCCGTTTCATTAAACACAGTGTCCTGCTGCGTGAACAAGCCCATAACTGCTGCTGCGTATCGTCTACCAAAAGGAATCTTCGACCTTCAAGACTTGTTTTAAAGCACCGAATGCGTGATAATTGCATGGGAAATGTCTTGTGTCGAATCGCGACCAACACGGAATTAGGCGTGGTTTTCGGCACACATGCTACTCCATACACATTCTCCATTCTCCGACGGATGTCTGCCGGTGTTTAGCCTTCGACAGCCAAGAAGAGACTAACAGCACGTTTGTACTGTTTGGACGCATTTCGTAATAACGTCGCCATAGTTCAATTTTACGCACGTCGGAAATACACGAATGCCACACTAATCTCGGCCGCTGTGGCCGAGCGGTTCTAGGCGCTTCAGTCCGGAACCGCAGTGCTGCTTCGGTCGCAGGTTCGAATCCTGCCTCGGTCATGGACGTATGTGATGTCCTTAGGTTAGTTAGGTTTAAGTAATTCCAAGTTTCGGGGACTGATGACCTCAGATGTTAAGTCCCATAGTGCTTAGAGCCATTTGAACCACACTAATCTCTTGCCTAGGATCGCTGTTTATGTACCTGCATCGGAGTCGCGCTGGAGTTGCATGTACCCTGTAGCAGCAGGCTTAAACGGAAACTTTTTTTCGTCCCTTACGCGTTTGATGATGTTCATCTTCTAGCCTCTCATCTAGAAACTGTCCAATTCGTTCAAAGGCCCTTTCAAGTCCTTTGCCGTCTCTGACAGAATTACAGTGTCATCGGCAAACCTCAAAGATTTTATCTCTTCTCCCTGAACTTTCATTTCTAAATTTCCCCTTGGTTTCATTTACTGCTTGCTCAATGTATAGATTAAATGACATCGAGGAAAGGCAACAACCCCGTCTTGCTCCCTTTCCAACTATTGCTTCCCTCCCATGTCGTTCGACTTGTATAACTGCGGTCTGGCTTTTGTACAAACTGGAGACAACATTTCGCTCTCTGTATCTTCTCACTGCCACCTTCAGAATTTCAAAGAGTGTGTTTCAGTGAACAATGTCAAAAGCTTTCTCCGAAGTTACAGCGCTGTCTCGCGCGGTCCTACATTTCTCTGGAATCCAAACTGATCTTCCCTGACGTCGGCTCCTACAGTTTTTCCATTCTCTGTAAATAGTTGTAGACGGTATTTTCCATTCATGATTTGTTAAACTGATGGTTCTTTGATATTCACACGTGTCAGCACCTGTCTTCTTTGGAATAAGAATTAATACATTCTTCTTGGAGTCGCTATTCGCATATGTATTGCATACCAGGTGTAATTATTCTGAGAGAATGTCGTCTACCACAGAGCCTTGCGTTGACTACCAGCAAGAATAAGAAAGCGCTTGTCATTCGTGTTTGTAAGCAAATAGCGCACTTGCAAGTATCACATCAACGCATATTAAAGAAAGTACCATCATAAGGGATTTCAAATTAAATATGTAACTGGACTGAGGATGCCTTGATAGGCATGTGTTCCTTGATATACAGTCATGGACAGATGTAAAAGTAACTTCACGCATGCCACAATCAAGCGTGTTGGCGGCCTTACTTTTCGTGTTGTGTGTTAACATTTTGGCAGACAATATTAATAAGAACCTGCGGATTGTCTCAAAAACCTGCACAAATAATCATTTAGATCTTGTTATTTTTTAACGATTGCAATGATAAGCAGCTTGTTTTAAATGTTCAGAAATGTAAATTTGTGCGCTTCACAAAATGCATAAACATACTAATCTATGACTACGATATAAGTCAGTTACAACTGGGTTAAGTAAACTTCTACAGATGCCTGGATGTAACAAATGGTTCAAATGGCTCTGAGCCCTATGGGACTCAACTTCTGAGGTCATTAGTCCCCTAGAACTTAGAACTAGTTAAACCTAACTAACCTAAGGACAGCACACACATCCATGCCCGAGGCAGGATTCGAACCTGCGACCGTAGCGGTCTCGCGGTTCCAGGCTGCAGCGCCTAGAAACGCACGGCCACTTCGGCCGGCTGGATGTAACAAATTATGCTGATATAAAATGGAACGATCAGATCGACTAACTTGTAGGTTAAGTCAGAGACTGATTTCAGTTCATTGATAGGATACTGGGAAAATACGATCCGTCTACAAAGGACATAGATTATAAAACATTCTTGCGACTCATGCTAGAATATTACTTTAGTGTTGAAACCCATACCACACAGGCTGAGAGCGTCACGGAGGCACTGAAAAATTTGAACTGACAGACGCTCAAAGATAGATATCAAGTGTCCCACGAAAGCCTATTTATCCATTGATCTAGTAATGAGTGAGGAATATACTTCCGTGCCCTAGATATCGTCCTCGCAGGAACCGCGAAGACAGAACAAGAAATAGTTGTAGCACACACAGATGGATTTAAACAATCATTCTTCTCACGTTCCGTATATGAATGTAACTGGAAGAAACTCTAACATGTGGTATAATGAGAAGTACCCTCTGTCACACATTTCATAGTGGTTTGCAGGGTACAGATGTGTATAGGTATTTGGAAACAAACAACAGCACCAGTTGCAAGTTTATTTTCTAACAACACAACATGGCTCGGTCAACAAGAACATTTTCAAGTGCTTATGAGCCTAGGTTCGCGGAAGTACCCAGACAGAATCTGTAGTGTCAGAAAATAACCTTTAACTTCGACTGTTGTTTGTCTCCAAGTAATGGTAATTTGACAAGTCTGGTAAATATCCACGAAAGAGTAGAACATTTCTGTTTCACCTTCATAATTGGAAAGCTGGCTTATTCCGAGGATCGTCTAAAGTATTACAACAATGTACAACCTACAGTTCATTACTGACAGCCGTCTGAATTGATCAGTGTGTTGACTGTGACTGAAAATGGAGCAAACCGAATTTCCTGTTGTTGAACATTTTCGTTTGAAGGGTTGGACTGCCACACATATCGAAACAGAATTGGATGGAGTTCGTGTGGATTCTGCACCATCACTGGCAACCATTTACTTCTGGATTAATGAATTTAAACGTGGTTGGACAAACACCGAAGGCGGAGCACACGCGGCCATCCAGTTGAGGTCACCACGAAGGAAACCATTGGTAAAATCTATGTTATGGCAATGCAAGACAGCCGAATAAAAAATCTTGAGGTAGCTGAGGCTGTAGACATCTCAAATGAACGAGTGCATAATATCTACATCTACATCTAAGTGATTACTCTGCTATTCACAATAAAGTGCCTGGCAGCGGGATCAATGAACCTCTACCGTTGAATGTCTCTCTACCGTTCCACTCTCGAACGGCGCACGGGAAAAACGAGAACTTAAAGTTTTCTGTGCAAGCCCTGATGTCTCTTGTTTTATCGTGACCATCATTTCTCCCTATGCAGGTGGGTGCCAACAGAATGTTTTCGCAATCGGTGGAGAAAACTGGTGATTGAAAATTCATGAGAAGATCCCGTCGCAACGAAAAACGCCTTTGTTTTGATGATTGCCACTCCAATTCACGTATCATATCTGTGGCACTACCTCCGCCGGCCGCGGTGGTCTAGCGGTTCTAGGCGCGCAGTCCAGAACCGCGGGACAGCTACGGTCGCAGGTTCGAATCCTGCCTCGGGCATGGATGTGTGTGATGTCCTTAGGTTAGTTAGGTTTAATTAGTTCTAAGTTCTAGGCGACTGATGACCTCAGAAGTTAAGACGCATAGTGCTCAGAGCCATTTGAACCACTACCTCCCATATTTCGCGAGAATACAAAACGAGCTGCCCTTCATTGAACTTTTTCGTTTCGACATCATCCGTCAGTCCCACCTGATGCTGACCACACACCGCACAGCAATACTCGAGAATAAGGCGCACAGGCGTAATGTAAGCAGTCTAGACCTGTTGCACCTTCTAAGTGTTCTGCCAATGAATCGCAGTCTTTGGTTTGCTCTACCGACAACATCATCTACGTGATCGTTACAACTTGGTTATTTGTAATCGTAATCCCTATTTAGTTGAATTTACAGCCTTCAGATTTGTGTGACTTATCGCGTAACGAAAACCTCAAACCACACACACACACTCGAAATTTAGCGAACTTCTTTACTTATTTTAGTATTCATGTAAATAACTTCACATTTTTCTTTATTGAGTGTCTATCGCCGCTTTTCGCACCATACACTTGTCTTATCTAAATCATTTTGCAATTCATTTTAGTCATCTGATGACTTAACAAGACGGTAAATGTCAGCGTCATCTGCAAACTATCTAAGAGGGCTACTCAGGGGCCGGCCGCTGTGGCCGAGCGGTTCTAGGCGCTTCAGTCTGGAGCCGCACGACCGCTATGGTCGCAGGTTCGAATCCTGCCTCGGGCATGGCTGTATGTGATATTCTTAGGTTAGTTAGGTTTAAGTAGTTCTAAGTTCTAGGGGACTGATGACCTCAGATGTTAAGTCCCATAGTGCTCAGAGCCATTTGAACCATTTTTTGAGCTACTCAGAGTATAAACAGCTAGTTGTTCAAGAATGGCTCTGAGCACTATGGGACTTAACATTTCAGGTCATCAGTCCCCTAGAACTTAATCCTAACTAACCTAAGGACATCACACACATCCATGCCCGAGGCAGGATTCGAACCTGCGATCGTAGCGGTCGCGCGGTTCCAGATTGAAGCGCCTAGAACCTCTCGGCCACAACGGCCGGCCAGCTGGTTGCGTGTCACAAGAACGGTATTTCCTGAATCCGAGCTGACTATATGACAATAAACCGTTTTTTTTTTTTTTTTTTTTTTTTTTTTTTTTTTTTTTTTTTTTTTTTTTTTTTTTTGAGGTAATTCATAACGTTCGAACATAGTATCGACATTAGTGATATGGGCCTATTTCCCTTTTTGGGTATTGGTGTGACTTCAGAAGCCGGCCGAAGTGGCCGAGCGGTTAAAGGCGCTACAGTCTGGAACCGCACGACCGCGACGGTCGCAGGTTCGAATCCTGCCTCGGGCATGGATGTGTGTGATGTCCTTAGGTTAGTTAGGTTTAAGTAGTTCTAAGTTCTAGGGGACTTATGACCACAGCAGTTGAGTCCCATAGTGCTCAGAGCCATTTTTTTTTTTTTTTTTTTGACTTCAGAAATTTTTCCAGTCCTCAGGTACGGATCTTTCTCTGAGCGAGCAGTTGTATATAATTGCTAAATATGGAGCTATTTTATTAGCATACTCTGAAAGGAACCTGACTGCTATACCATCTGGATGGGAGGCCTTGCCTTTATTAAGTGATTAAGACGCTTTGCTACACCGAGGATACCTACTTCTACGTTTCTCATCTTGGCAGTTGTTCTTGATTGGAATTTAAGAATATTTACTACGTCTTCTTTGGTGAAGGAGTTTCGGAAAACAGCGTTTAATAACTCTGCTTTAGTTGCACTGTTATCAGTGACTTCAACGTTGTTATCACGCAGTGACAGTGTTGATTGCGTCTTGCCACTGGAATGTTTTATGTATGACTAGAATTTCTTTGGATTTCCTGCCAGATTCCGAGACAGAGTTTCGTTGTGGAAATTATTAAAAGCATCTCGCATTGAAGTATGCGCTACATTTCGAACTTCTGCATAGCTTTCTCAATCTTGGGGATTTTGCGTTCTTTTAAATTTAGCATGCTGTTTTTTCGTTGCTTCTGCAACAGCGATATGACCAGCTTTTGTACCATGTGGAATCAGAAGCTTCACTTATTAATCTATGTGGTATGTAACTCTCAATTTCCGTCGGTACTATCTCTTTGAAATCATTCCACATCTTTTCTACGCTTACATGATCAGATCGGAAGGAATGTCTCTTAAAAGGCGTTAAGAGCATTTTATCAGCTTTTTTAAATGAATGTACTTCGCGTTTGTTGTTGATGGTTGAGGGTGTTGCAGTATTCAGCCTAGTAGGAACTACCTTGGACGAAGAATTGACTATGAAGAAACTGTGTGCGAGGTGGTTGCTGCTATTGCTCACAGTCGACCAGAAACGCATCCGACACAATATTTCAACACGAAGTCTGGCGAAGTTTAATCGCCACTTTTGGCGCCGATTTATTACTGTTGGTGAACCATGGATCTATCATTACACACTAGAGTCGAAACGGGAGCCGACACAATGGTCAAAGGCTGGTGAAAGCGCACAGAAAAAAGCCACAGTTTTTTTTTATTCCCAAGGAATAAACCTTATAGGTAACTTGGAAAAAGACAGAACCATAACAGCAACTTATCATTCCTTATTGTTGGATTGTCTGAAACTTACGCTGGCTGAAAACAGACCAGATTGTCACATAAAAAAGTGCTCTTTCACCAGGATAATCCACTGTCCCACACATCAGCGACAACAAGAGCGAAAGTGCATGAATTGGGCTTTGGACTGGTTCCTCGTGCACCCTATTCACTAGATTTGGCCCAAGTGACTTTTTCCTGTTCCCTAACTTGAAGCTTTGGCTTGCTGGGAAGAAATTTTCATCAAATGTTTTGTAGAGTTTTACAGACTCTGTTTCTCCGATGCAATGAAAAAGCTAGAGGATCGCTGGACCAAGTTTACATACCTGAGAGGAGACTATGTCACTATGTCGGGAAGTAAGGTGAGTTGTTGAGGGAAAAACATTTTTTTCTTCCTTTTTTTACGCGATTTATCCAACTACCTAGTAGATCAAACCACCTAGTAGTGAACCCTGAACCATCACTTTCAGCATGCTGGAAAAAATTGTTTCCTTATAACTGGCTAGGTTGGGGGGTTGGGTTGTTTGGGGAAGGAGACCAGACATCGAGGTCATCGGTCTCATCGGATTAGGGAAGGACGGGGAAGGAAGTCGGCCGTGCCCTTTGAAAGGAACCATCCCGGCATTTGCCTGGAGCGATTTAGGGAAATCACGGAAAACCTAAATCAGGATGGCTGGACGCGGGATTGAACCGTCGTCCTCCCGAATGCGAGTACAGTGTCTAACCACTGCGCCACCTCGCTCGGTGCAACTGGCTAGGTAAATCAGTTCAAGGGTTAGAGGAAGGCAAAAGCATACTTCAGTGTCTGTGGATCACCATTCGTCTAGGACACAGGGACATTTTTTATCTCTTCGCCAACCTGTTTAGATACCTTACAGGAATGTACATGGGTTGGATGAAAAATAAGGGCAACATGGTTATAACTCATAACAAACTTTACTGGCAGACTTTCACTATATTACATGCCCTCAATATAATAGCCCAGCATCTTGATCACGGATCACGTCTCCCCCCCGCCCCCCCACCCCCCACCCCCACAGAGATGGAAGGAATCGTGTACACCATCAGCGTCCATCTCTGTCGATGTCTCTCAAGGAGCGACCTATGGCACGGATGATGTCTTGTTTTGTTTTGTAGCACGTGCTACAAGGAGGTGCCTTCATTTTGGAGAATAAGTCGGAATCGCCTGGACTCGTATTGGATGAATGCGGTGGATGTTTCAGTATCTCCCGTCACCATGTACTTAGGAGCTCCAGCTTGGTGTTTGCCATGTGGCATCGTGAAGGATGATGGGATACAGTGCCAGAAGACTCACTGTTGTGCTCTGCGACAACGTCTCATTTCAATCTTTATCCACGCACGTTGTTCGTGTTTCCTAAACACAGTCTCAGGGCGCTTGAACTGGCCTGCCGCATTTTCAGGCAGTACACGTAGCGACTGACTCAAACACAGCCGTCGCCGTTCATTGCACTACTTCAACTTCAGCAGCTACAGATAGCGTTGCACGCCATGTGACACACATCCTTCATGTTACAGCAGTGTTGCCATTACTTTTTATCCAACCCATGTACTTTCTTTGCAGTACGTTTACCATAAAAACTGCATATCGCTGACAATGAAGTCCGGCAACATTGCGGTCACGCGAATTGCAACCACACGTATACAACATTACCGGCCGCCACTGCTGGGTGGTGTTTGCGTCAATACGTATCCGGGCCACAAGTGTTTACACCGGGCCGCTCTATTGCCACAAAATGGGCGAAGCGAGCTACCGGATTTGTGTGCTGTTCTGCTGTTTTTACGTCACACAAGGATTTAAGTTAGAAAGAACAAAAGAAACGGGTTCTGTGGGTGCGTTCTTTTTTAAGTCACGGAAATGGTTCAGAAAATTTAATTCGTGAACTGATACTAGATACATACCATTTGCTAGATTTTTACCAGAATCACGATTTAGAATAAATCGTACAAGCAATTCGTACAATAACTGCTGAGACCGATACAAATACACCAGTAACAACCCGGCTGGCGATCACCTTTCAGTTTTTAGTTACTGGTGATTCGCACAGAAGTTTAACGTACCTCTTTATACAGCACTGGTATCAATAAGCTTCTTGGTACCAGAAGTATGCAATGCTTTGGCAGAAGGACTGCCTGTTTATTTTTCCTTTTAGTTTACTAGCACACTGAAATACACGCGCTAAAGCTCACGATAAAATCGAACATGTTTCCTGTTGTGGACTGACAAGACAGCCAGTCCACAGTGACGGGTAACCGAAAGGCACGCGCTTAAACTCACGCAGGCTGGCGTGAGGTCTGAAACAGGATACGTAATGAATGCTATAAAGAAAAGTACGTAGCTGCTGGAATACTTAACTTTAATCCACAATTGGTGAACATTGGTCTTGTTACTGTACATGCTTCATTAGATACATAGCAAAGGATAAATGGCGCCTTGCTAGGTCGTAGCAATTGACTTAGCTGAAGGCTATGCCAGCTATCGTCTCGGCAAATGAGAGCGTGATTCTCCGTGAACCTTTCCTAGCAAAGTCGGCTGTACAACTGGGGCGAGTGCTAGTAAGTCTCTCTAGACCTGCCGTGTGGCGGCGCTCGGTCTGCAATTACTGACAGTGGCGACACGCGGGTCCGTCGTATACTAGCGGACCGCGGCCGATTTAAAAGCTACCACCTAGCAAGTGTGGTGTCTGGTGGTGACACCACATTTCCGACCTCATTGGCAACAGCTTACCTACTGTTCTTCAGGAAGCGATTTCTGTACACATTACTTTCGATGTATGCATACACGCTCAAACTTTGTTTTTGTTCAGAACATGACTGCAGTAGCCGGCCTCTGGTGGCCGAGCGGTTCTGGTGCTACAGTCTGGAACCGCGCGACCGCTACGGTCGCAGGTTCGAATCCTGCCTCAGGCATGTGTGTGATGTCCTTAGGTTAGTTAGGTTTAAGTAGTTCTAAGTTCTAGGGGACTTATGACCTCAGCAGTTGAGTTCCATAGTGCTCAGAGCCATTTGAACCATTTGACTGCAACGCTGTCGATGAGATAAGTAGGAAACACAGAAAGCACGAAGGAAGTGTTCACTGACAGAGAGCGAGATATGCAGGGTGTTCGTTTTAACTTGAGAGAAATAAATATCTCGAAAACTATGCATCGTACGAAAAAAAAAGGTTCTAGGTAAATATTAGTAAAGGAAACATCTGTCTGTGCTGCAGCTGGTCGCCTTCTTACCACACGTTCTGAGTGGGTGGGGTCAATTTTATATTTTCAAATGGGAACCTCCCATTTTAATTGCATATTCGGATTCTACGCCAAAAAAATTCGTACGTTTTACTCAAACCAATGTTTTTCATTCGTGTTAGATGGCACTGTAATCGACAAATATTAGGTGTGCCTGATTTTGCAATAAGAACCGAAGCATTTGATTCTACATTTCATTTACAATGTAAATTTAGACCTTTGGGTTCTAGCGGTGAAATTTATGTTCAAGCGTTACTTGAGTGTTGCAAATGTAAATGTACAGTGCAAATAATATGGCTAGACATTGACCTTTCTGCCGAATAAGCAACTCGTATGATAAAGTAGGTTTCTCTCTCCTACGGGATAGTTTGTGGCGAGTTCCCAGCCATCGGAGTGCTTGATTTTGATGGCCGTTCCGAATCCACGCCATCAGGACGAGTGATTTCGGAGCGTTTCCATCTTACCGTCGGAACTCTCGCGCTGGCCGCTACGTGGCTACTGGCGTAATAAAACAACCACTGTAATAAGGTAGAATGTCCTTGAGGTGATAGTATCCTATTACATCCAGTCGTTATTCCTGGATCACGCTCAACGTAGTTTCTAACCCCAAAGTGAAACGGCTAATCATATTATACTGTACAATCAAATTTGAAACACTAAAGTAATTTCGTACACAAATATCAACCATTAGAGACAAAAATGTACACTTACACCGTAAATGTAATGTAGAATCAAATACATCAGTTCTTAATTGCATAAATAGGCATACTTGATATTGTCGTTACAGCGCCATCTACCACTAATAGAACACAATGTTTTCAGTAAACCGGACGAATTTTTTGGTGTAGAACCCGAATATGCAACAAAAATAGGTTACCATTTGACAATACAAAGTTAACCCCGACCACACAGGAGGGGTGATAAAGTAGACAGTTGTAGCACAGACACACACATCCTTCACTAATATTAACTTTTCATATACAATGTTTTTTTTCTTGCGATGTGTCGTTTTCGTGACATTTAGTTGTCTCAAGTTAAGGAAAACACCCTGTGTATTGCTCTGCCATACGAAAGTATTCTCCGTCTTTGGTGGACAACACATAAACCGCTCAGCAATAAGTCGGCAACTACTTGCAACATCAGCAGTATTTCACGACCGTACCACAAAATTGCCATGTACTGCTGTCACACAGCAGTAGTGTTGACGACAACGCAACTGTGGCCAAATATTGCCATAGAATATGGCCCTGTAAACGCACCTTTATAAGGTGGCGTTCTGGTACGGACTCAACAGGTTTTCGAAAGTCTAAAATCATTCAGTCAGTTTAGTTTTCCACGGACTCTTATGGTTTGCGTGTTCCTATGAATTCTGAATAGTTTTTTTCAGTTGAATTCAATCATTGAAATATGACACTGTCCCAGTAGCATCTAAAACAGACGGGAAATACGACTTCCTTCGCAGCCGTCAAAAGGAAACCGTTTCGTAGCTTCTATTTCGACATATGACGCATTAAACGCGACATTTCCGCAACGACCTGTCGCGAATCATCGCAGTGCGTGGATTGTGCTTCGGGAGTCGCGCGGAACAGAGGAACACCATGATATAAAAAACTACATATTTTTAGTATGCTCTTTGCTTTCGCTAGGCGAACTGACACATTTTCTCAAATTTCTGGGTAGCATTTCACTGTTGCTGCTGCAGTTGTTACTGAGCGACTTTTGGTCGAGTGTTGGGTTTTGTTAAGTCTGCTTCCAGGATCAACAAGCATGCTCTGCGTTTTGCTAAATCGGGAATTTCCAAATCTGAACGCCAGTTTCTGTTTAGAAGTTTCGTTCCACACCAGTAGAGAACACGAAATAAAAAACTCATCTGCATGAAGTTTGAGAGCAACTGTAGGTTTGACGTATATATTCTTCAGTATACTGTTTATTACTGCAGGTTTATTTTTTATAATAATTAAAATTCCAGTATTGTTAGTATGTTGCTACTATTATTTATTATAAGTAATAATATTGTCCTTTGCCTAAATCTAGGGCCGGCCGTGGTGGACGAGCGGTTCTAGGCGCTACAGTCTGGAACCGCGAGACCGCTACGGTCACAGGTTCGAATCCTGCCTCGGGCATGGATGTGTGTGATGCTGGTTTAAGTAGTTCTAAGTTCTAGGGGACTGATGACCTTAGGTGTTAAATCCCATAGTGCTCAGAGCCATTTGAACCATTTTTTGAACGTAAATCTAGAGCTGTTGTTTCAAGTCACTTATACACAGCTGTTACTGCCACTTTTATTATCATTTTATCATTTGTGTGAAGCACGTAAATCTAGAGCTGTTGTTTCAAGTCACTTATACACAACTGTTACTGCCACTTTTATTATCATTTTATCATTTGTGTTAAGCACTGCATATTTAAAATTAGCCTCCTTAGATATAACTCTGTTAGCTAAGATATAGCGCTGCTATACTGTCTGGCAAACTTGGAACAAAAGAAGGAACACTGGAGAAGGAATGAGACACTCTCTAACATCTTTACGTGTAACCATTTAGTCAAGTAACATATATGTACTACGACAGTTAAGTACTACTATTGGTTGCTGATGGTAAAACATATTTCATTGCAAAACTATGAATGACTAATAAATATTCTTGCTTCTTTACAGGATTCAGTACTTAAGCCTTAACGTCCCAGGTGCGGTATCACAGACCGCAAGCGTTTGTTACTCTGTTGCTAATGCATAGTAGGGGTTTAGGAGGTTACAGTGTTGTGTAGTCGTTTTTTCCCGACACTGCCGTCGTTTCCTTTGTCAGTAGCCGCTTGAATACAACGTGGACCTATACTATTACTGCTTCTTCCGTGCTAGCGGTCTCTGAGACTGCACGTGGCATTTTGCGTTATGGACCCAGTAGCCAGGTCTATACTGTTCATGTTACGGACCCTCGCTTTGAGAATACTGTTTTAAAATGGTGTGAGGACAGTTTAGGAAGCGATGTTGGATCAGATAGTGACAACGACATTGAAAGTAAATGCGGTATAGGAACAGTGCGAAAATGAAGACGAATTTATTTAGCCAGCTGTGAATTCCTTAAACGAAACAAATTATCTAAGTGATGAAGACAGAATTGTGAAGACTGGGTCTTTAGCTAAAAGTTATGCTGGAAATACATTAGGTCGACAAGTATCATTGGTCGTCGAAGCCTCTTAGAAGGATGGCCAATGGCATTATTTTTCCGCATGTTGGACATAAGTGGGCTGCATGCGTGGTCCTTAACAATTCCTAAAGAGACAATACTCAGATGAACCGCTTTAATTGGTGAAGAAGCTAGTGAACCCGTTGGTGACACCACAGATAAAAAGCGAGACAAGAATCATATACCCGCCCACCCTGGTTCGGTCTAAGGCACTGCTTTCCGGACGGACAGCGGTCAGCGGCACGATTCCGCCCAACGGATTAATGTCGAGGTCCTGTGTGCCGTCCAGCCTGTGGATGGTTTGTAAGGCGGTTTTCCATCTGCCTCGACGAATTCCGCCTCAGTTACACTATGTCGGCGATTACTGCGCAAACACTTTCTCTACGTGAGCGTACACCATAATTACTCTACCACGCAAACAGTGGGTTCCACCGGGGCCTGAACCGCACAATAACCCTGGGTTCGGTGTGGGGCGTCGGTGGGGTGAGTGGACTGCTGTAGCCTGTTGTGGGGTTGTGAACCACTGAGGGCTACAGCGGGGAGTAAGCCTCTCCATCGTTTCTAGGTACCCAGTGCCATACAATACAATCATATATCCCGTGAACTCCATGCATCGTTCACCATGTTTAGGATGTAGCAGAAGCAAGAGTACAATTCGTTGTAGACGATTGGAAAAATGCAAAACTTGAAATGCTAAACATGTTCCACCTGTGACCCGAAAAAGACATCTTACATTTTCATTGTTGCAAGAAGCCAATCTGACTTGAAATCTGTACAACAATTTCCAGGGACTGGGAAAAAAAAGCTCTGAGAAGGAAACTGAACACCTAAAAAGTTTGTGCAATTTTCATATTTCAATGTTTTGTGAGAGTTTTTTTGTGTTTTATTACATGAATAATAAACGATGCAAACATAGCGAAAAATAAAATTTGGTATGCAAGGTATTTGAGTTTTCATAGCATTAACATTATCATGTAATATTATGTTCCTTTTGTACAGTTTTTTGTTTAAATGCGTTTTTCGTAAAAATTCACTTTAAAATTTATTTGAATATATTTTTTGCGTGGTATTAGCGCATTCTTTTCCATAAAACCTGAACTGTTCAACTAAAATTGCTGAAAGCAATTTTTATGGCTATTCAAATATAGTGGTCACTTAGACCGCACCTGGGACAGTGTGTGACAAAAAAAGAGCCCTGGGAAGCTAAGGGTTAATCTTCGAAAATAGGAATGCGGAGTTTGCACATTAATCTAGTAATGGCTACATGTAAAACCGATAGCGTTCTTCAAACATTTTCCAGCGTGAATCTCACTTTCGGGCAGGGATTGTTGTCAGTTGACAGTTATCACTTGGCGCGTCAAGCGATAACAGATTATCACGTCTGCGGCAACGCTTCGCTGACTCGTGCACAAAGACGTGTTGCATGCTGCGAACGTTTACATGCTCGCGTGAGACCGATGGAAACATCCACGTGGCGCAAAAGTGCTGTGTAACGTCGCTGAAATAAACTGGCTAGACGGAAGAGCTGAGATTCGCTTTTAGTTCAGCTACCTGGCGCCAGGTAGCGAGCGTGACTGAAAAATACAAAATGTCAGGGGCGTAGCCCTCGACGTCACTGGATGTTCGTGCAGCTTATCAGCTGACGAGAACCATTCATCTGTTTTTTCTTTTTTCTTTTCTTTTCTTTTCTTTTTTTTTTCTTTTTTAAATCAGTCTACTGACTGGTTTGATGCGGCCCGCCACGAATTCCTTTCCTGTGCTAACCTCTTTATCTCAGAGTAGCACTTGCAACCTACGTCCTCAATTATTTGCTTGACGTATTCCAATCTCTGTCTTCCTCTACAGTTTTTGCCCTCTACAGCTCCCTCTAGTACCATGGAAGTCATTCCCTCATGTCTTAGCAGATGTCCTATCATCCTGTCCCTTCTCCTTATCAGTGTTTTCCACATATTCCTTTCCTCTCCGATTCTGCGTAGAACCTCCTCATTCCTTACCTTATCAGTCCACCTAATTTTCAACATTCGTCTATAGCACCACATCTCAAATGCTTCGATTCTCTTCTGTTCCGGTTTTCTCACAGTCCATGTTTCACTACCATACAATACTGTACTCCAGACGTACATCCTCAGAAATTTCTTCCTCAAATTAAGGCCGGTATTTGATATTAGTAGACTTCTCTTGGCCAGAAATGCCTTTTTTGCCATAGCGAGTCTGCTTTTGATGTCCTCCTTGCTCCGTCCGTCATTGGTTATTTTACTGCCTAGGTAGCAGAATTCCTTAACTTCATTGACTTCGTGACCATCAATCCTGATGTTATGTTTCTCGCTGTTCTCATTTCTACTACTTCTCATTACCTTCGTCTTTCTCCAATTTGCTCTCAAACCCTACTGTGTATTCATTAGACTGTTCATTCCGTTCATCAGATCATTTAATTCTTCTTCACTTTCACTCAGGATAGCAATGTCATCAGCGAATCGTATCATTGATATCCTTTCACCTTGTATTTTAATTCCACTCCTGAACCTTTCTTTCATTTCCATTATTGCTTCCTCGATGTACAGATTGAAGAGTAGGGGCGAAAGGCTACAGCCTTGTCTTACACCCTTCTTAATACGAGCACTTCGTTCTTGATCGTCCACTCTTATTATTCCTTCTTGGTTGTTGTACATATTGTATATGACCCGTCTCTCCCTATAGCTTACCCGTACTTTTTTCAGAATCTCGAACAGCTTGCACCATTTTATATTGTCGAACGCTTTTTCCAGGTCGACAAATCCTATGAACGTGTCTTGATTTTTCTTTAGCTTTGCTTCCATTATTAGCCGTAACGTCAGAATTGCCTCTCTAGTCCCTTTACCTTTCTTAAAACCAAACTGATCGTCACCTAGCGCATTCTCAATTTTCTTTTCCATTCTTCTGTATATTGTTCTTGTAAGCAGCTTCGATGCATGAGCTGTTAAGCTGATTGTGCGATAATTCTCGCACTTGTCAGCTCTTGCCGTCTTCGGAACTGTGTGGATGATGCTTTGCCGAAAGTCAGATGGTATGTCGCCAGACTCATATATTCTACACACCAACGTGAATAGTCGTTTTGTTGCCACTTCCTCCAAAGCTCTTTTAAATTCCGATTCTAATACTGGATCCCCTATCTCTTCTAAATCGACTCCTGTTTCTTCTTCTATCACATCAGACAAATCTTCACCCTCATAGAGGCTTTCAGTGTATTCTTTCCACCTATCCGCTCTCTCCTCTACATTTAACAGTGGAATTCCCGTTGCACTCTTAATGTTACCACCGTTGCTTTTAACGTCACCAAAGGTTGTTTTGACTTTCCTGTATGCTGAGCCTGTCCTCCCGACAATCATATCTTTTTCGATGTCTTCACATTTTTCCTGCAGCCATTTCGTCTTAGCTTCCCTGCACTTCCTATTTATTTCATTCCTCAGCGACTTGTATTTCTGTATTCCTGATTTTCCCGGAACATGTTTGTACTCCCTCCTTTCATCAATCAACTGAAGTATTTCTCTGTTACCCATGATTTCTTCGCAGCTACCTTCTTTGTACCTATGTTTTATTTCCCAACTTCTGTGATGACCCTTTTTAGAGATGTCCATTCCTCTTCAACTGTACTGCCTACTGCGCTATTCCTTATTGCTGTATCTATAGCGTTAGAGAACTTCAAACGTATCTCGTCATTCCTTAGTACTTCCGTATCCCACTTCTTTGCGTATTGATTCTTCCTGACTAATGTCTTGAACTTCAGCCTACTCTTCATCACTACTATATTGTGATCTGAGTCTATATCTGCTCCTGGGTACGCCTTACAATCCAGTATCTGATTTCGGAATCTCTGTCTGACCATGATGTAATCTAATTGAAATCTTCCCGTATCTCCCGGCCTTTTCCAAGTATACCTCCTCCTCTTGTGATTCTTGAACAGGGTATTCGCTATCACTAGCTGAAACTTGTTACAGAACTCAGTTAGTCTTTCTCCTCTTTCATTCCTTGTCCCATGCCCATATTCTCCTGTAACCTTTTCTTCTACTCCTTCCCCTACAACTGCATTCCAGTCGCCCATGACTATTAGATTTTCGTCCCCCTTTACATACTGCATTACCCGTTCAATATCCTCATACACTTTCTCTATCTGTTCATCTTCAGCTTGCGACGTCGGCATGTATACCTGAACTATCGTTGTCGGTGTTGGTCTGCTGTCGATTCTGATTAGACCAACCCGGTCACTGAACTGTTCACAGTAACACACCCTCTGCCCTACCTTGCTATTCATAACGAATCCTACACCTGTTATACCATTTTCTGCTGCTGTTGATATTACCCGATACTCATCTGACCAGAAATCCTTGTCTTCCTTCCACTTCACTTCACTGACCCCTACTATATCTAGATTGAGCCTTTGCATTTCTCTTTTCAGATTTTCTAGTTTCCCTACCACGTTCAAGCTTCTGACATTCCACGCCCCGACTCGTAGAACGTTATCCTTTCGTTGATTATTCAATCTTTTTCTCATGGTAACCTCCCCCTTGGCAGTCCCCTCCCGGAGATCCGAATGGGGGACTATTCCGGAATCTTTTGCCAATGGAGAGATCATCATGACACTTCTTCAATTACAGGCCACATGTCCTGTGGATACGCGTTACGTGTCTTTAATGCAGTGGTTTCCATTGCCTTCTGCATCCTCATGTCGTTGATCATTGCTGATACTTCCGCCATTAGGGGCAATTTCCCACCCCTAGGACAAGAGAGTGCCCTGAACCTCTATCCGCTCCTCCGTCCTCTTTGACAAGGCCGTTGGCAGAATGAGGCTGACTTCTTACGCCGGAAGTGATGATGATTATTTATCGAAATTTTGGCAGTGGCGGGGATCGAACCCGGGACCGAAGACGTTTTGATTATGAGTCAAAGACGCTACCCCTAGACCACGGGTACTCCCCATTCATCTGTGCGTCACTGTTACTGACTAAGGGATATGTCTGCAGTAAATATGTTACTGCAGGTAGTTTGAAAATTAAAGAAGCTGAGACACTGAATGTTGTTGAACAGTTCAAAGAAAACTTGAGTCTAATTTGAAATAGGTATCCCACTCATACAATTATAGTACCCTCGATATGCTGGAAAAATTATACGTTTAAAGCCAGCACAGGCATAAAACGTCATCCGGAATTGTACTGAATGCTTTCTCAGAAAATGATCCCACTCGAAGCGTAAATGGTTGCGAAAGCATACTTGTAATCTTAGCAACAAATAATCCTGGACCAATACGGAGTATTATGACGGATACACGGATTAGTGATCACAAGCCAATTGCTGCTAGGCTGATACCGTAAGACCCTCAAACATCAAAAACAAACGCAAAGTACATTTATTTTAAAAAAGCTGATAAAATGCTCTTAACGCCTTTTAAGAGACATTCCTTCCGATCTGATCATGTAAGCGTAGAAAAGATGTGGAATGATTTCAAAGAGATAGTACCGACGGAAATTGAGAGTTACATACCACATAGATTAATAAGTGAAGCTTCTGATTCCACATGGTACACAAAGCTGGTCATATCGCTGTTGCAGAAGCAACGAAAAAAAAGCATGCTAAATTTAAAAGAACGCAAAATCCCCAAGATTGAGAAAGCTATGCAGAAGTTCGAAATGTAGCGCATACTTCAATGCGAGATGCTTTTAATAATTTCCACAACGAAACTCTGTCTCGGAATCTGGTAGAAAACCCAAAGAGATTCTGGTCATACCTAAAGCACACCAGTGGCAAGACGCAATCAACACCTTCACTGCGTGATAACAACGGTGAGCCACTGATGACAGTGCCACCAAAGCAGAGTTATGAAACACTGTTTTCCGAAACTCCTTCATCAAAGAAGAAGAAGTAAAAATTCCTAAATTCCAATCAAGAACAACTGCCAAGATAAGAAACATAGAAGTAGATATTTTCGGTGAAGCAAAGCATCCGGTCCAGGCTGAATACCAGTCATGTTCCTTTCAGAGTATGCTGATAAAATAGCTCGATATGTAGCAATTATATACAACTGCTCGCTCATAGAAAAATCCATACCTAAAGACTGGAAAACGGCTCACGTCATATCAATAACCAACAAAAGGGGAATGGGAGTAAACCGCTGAATTACAGGCCCTTATCACTAACGTTGATCTGCAGTAGAGTTTTGGAACATAAACTGTGTTCGACCATTATCAATTACTTCAAAGAAATCGATTTATTGACACATAGCACGAATTCAAAAAATATCGTTTTTGTGAAACACAACTAACTGTTTATACTCGTGAAGTAATGAGTGCTATCGACTCAGATTGATTCCATACTTTTAGATTTCCAGGATCTTTCGACACCGTTCTTCACAAGCGTTTCAAAAATGGTTCAAATGGCTCTGAGCACTATGCAACTTCTGAGGTCATCAGTCGCCTAGAACTTAGAACTAATTAAACCTAACTAACCTAAGGACATCACACACATCGATGCCCGAGGCAGGATTCGAACCTGCGACCGGAGCGGTCGCTCGGCTCCGGACTGTAGCGCCTAGAACCGCACGGCCGCTCCGACCGGTCACATGCGTTTCAAACCAAACTGCGTGCCTCTGGAATATCCCCTCAGTTTTGCGACTGGATTCGCGATTACCTGTCAGAAAGGTCACAGGTCGTAGTATTAGAAGGAAATTCATCGAGTAAAACAGAAGTAATATCCGGCGTTCTCCAAGGAAGTGTTATAGGCCCTATATTGTTACTGATCTATATTAATGACATAGGAGACAATCTGAGTAGCCCTCTTTAATAGTTTGCAGATGACGCTGTCATTTACCGTCTTGTAAAGTCATCATATGACCAGAACAAATTGCAAAATGATTTAGCTAAGATATCTGAATGGTGCAAAAAGTGGCAATTGACCCTGAATAAAGAAAAGTGTGAAGTTATTCGCATGAGTACTAAAAGAAATCCGCCAAATTTCGATTACGCGATAAGTCACACAAATCTGAAGGCTGTAAATTCAACTACATATTTAGGGATTACAATTACAAATAACGTAAATTGGAACGATCACATAGATAATGATGTGAGTAGAGAAAACCAGACTGCGATTTATTGGCAGAACACTTAGAAGGTGCAACAGGTCTCCTAAAGAGACTGCTTACACCACGCTGGTCTCCCCTATACTGGGCCGGCCGAAGTGGCCTTGCGGTTTAAGGCGCTGCAGTCTGGAACCGCAAGACCGCTGCGGTCGCAGGTTCGAATCCTGCCTCGGGCATGGATGTTTGTGATGTCCTTAGGTTAGTTAGGTTTAACTAGTTCTAAGTTCTAGGGGACTAATGACCTCAGCAGTTGAGTCCCATAGTGCTCAGAGCCATTTGAACCATTTGAACCCTATTCTGGAGTATTGCTGCGCGGCGTGGAATCCGCATTGGGTGGGAGTGACAGATGACATCGAAAAAGTTCAAAGAAGGACTACTCGCTTTGTACTATTGCGAAATAGGGGAGATGTGCCACAGATATGATACGTGAATTGGAGTGGCAATCATTAAAACAAAGGCGTTTTTGGTTGCGACGGGATCTTCTCATGAAATTTCAATCACCAGTTTTCTCCTCCGATTGCGAAAACATCCTGTTGGCACCCAACTACATAGGGATAAATGATCATTGCGATAAAACAAGCGAAATCGGGGCTCACAGAGAAAAAATTAAGTGTGCCGTTCAAGAATGGAACGGTAGAGAGAGATCTTGAAGGTGGTACCTTGAACCCTCTTCCACGCACTTTATCGTGAATAACAGAGTAATCACGTAGATGTAGATGCTAGCGCTACAGATGAGCACATACACAGACACACATGTGTATCTGTGGACACGTATTTATAGATTATTCAGAGCGAGATTTAACTTATGACAAAACAGAAGTGAGGCGAGGTGCGGGATAACCTTATACCATTTCCCGTGTGGGGTTTTCTAACATCAACAGCTGCATACAATCTCAGCAAGCCACCATATGCTGCATGGCGGAGGGTGCCTTATACCGCTACCAGTCATTCCCTGTCCTGTTCTTCCTCAACCAGAGCGAGAAAAAAAAATGAACTTGATTAATTTTACCTTATCTTCGTGGTCAGCACACGAGATGTACGTAGGTGACAGTAGAATCGTTCTACAATCCGCTGCAAATTCCTGTTCTGTAAACTTCCTCAACAGTATTTCGCGAAAATAGCTTCTACTTCCCTCCGGGGATTCCCATTTGAGTTCATATAGCATTTTCACAATAGTTTCACGGTGGTCGAACCTACATATAACAAATCCAGCTGCTCGCCTCTAAATTGCTACGATGACTTTCTCTGCCTGTGGACTTCTTGATGCAGTAGGCCGTACTTTCTGTTCGATGGACGGATGGACGCGCACTGGTTCCGGTTTTGCGACATTTTCTTATATTCTTTCGTTCCCACAGTGTTTATGTATTTTTTTCCATTGGGGAATATTGCTTGATCATTACATATCTACACAGTTTTGGAGCTATTTTTACACTTGGGAAGCATATTTTTATTTGCTGGCGTTTGGCTCGTAGTACACTAGAAATAGAATCATTAATTTTTTAAAAAAAATCTATCTTTCTGACCATATAGGTAGTTTATTTATTTAATTTATGTTTTGTCACATTATTGCTTCTCTTTTCCTACACTGATTTTATATCCTAATTATGATTATACGTTTATAATTTTCACTCTTTGTTGTGTATGCATACAAGATAGCCAAGGGTTGTCTCATGGCATCACTGTATTAGGATTTTAACATTATAATTTTATGTTAAGTACAAGAAACATTATGTTTCCTGATACTTGTTTATGATGCTTTTATTATGTAAAGATATATCTGATTATGGAATGTGTACTCCGAAATCGGTCATGTAGGTTATATGAATCATTAACACAATGACGTTCAGCTTGTCGCACAATAAACTATTCTACTCCGTGCCTCCGAAACGCCATCATCTACAATGATGAAGAGACTCAAATAGATAGAAGTCCTCATTACCAACAATGTTGTGTCGGTTTCATTGTTCACATTCAATCTGTATATGGATGAAAGGGTAGTGTGTAGTGCAGCTGGTTGATGTGAATACTCATTCATAAGAACTGTGCTTGCTACTACTAAAATGCATTTGTTTTGTGACCACACAGGCCGCATTTTATTACTTACAACTGTTCAGGGCACGCGTTGTGTCTTCTACTTTCATGTACCTGCTTGCACATTTCAGACGACTTTTAGGTTTGACACTTGTTTTCTTGCCCATTTTTATTTACAGCGCCAGTGTCAAAGGTGGAAATTCTTTATCTTTGAATGCACATTACCAGAATTAATAAACTATTTATCCAGCAGCTACCAATACGATGGGCACGTAAACGAAGGCGTTCACTGATATTATTCTGGAAGTATCAGTGAGCCAGGACGTGTGGTGATTTAATGTATTTACGTTGTTTGCATGTAAAGTCACCAATGAGATGCAGGGAAAAAGGGTGAAACCCTTGAAGATTTCCAAAGCTCAGTCCATGTACAAATATACAAGTAAATCACATCAAACAAGTGTTTAGACTATCACACACTAAGCTTCTTAACCAGTGCCTCCTAGATATCAAACAGAGTCGCACTGATTGACGGTTCCTTCGGTTCTTGGTAGAATATTGTATACATTATGAAAGAAAACACAAACGACACTGGCGTAATAAGAATAAAAAAGAATAATAATAATGAATACTGTACAGTATTACACCAGGGCTGTGTGCGTTTTCAGTCATAATCAAACAAAATCAATCAAAACCTCATTGAAGATCTATGAGGATTTAGGAAAGATTGAGGAACTAGAGGAGCAATAGTAACTAATGTAAGAGTAAATAAGGTGTTCAGTTAGGATGAAACCTTTCACCATTACTCTTCAACATAACTTTGGGAGTGCAATAAATTAATGTAGATATACATATCTATGTTGAAGACTATACACGAGTAAAACATAAAAATGCTTAGATTGGCAGATGATATAGCAGCGTTAGTATAATATAAAAACAGTCTCCAAAAGGCCATAGAAGGCATGAACAAAGTATTTTCAGGAAGATATGATATGGAACTAAAAGAAGGAATCCGGAATCCTTGTGTGAGTAATGTTACATCTGGGTGAAGAGAATCTAAAGCAAGTGAGCAGCTTTCAGTACCTGGGTAGTATAGTGTCAGAGGATGGCGGATCATGCCACGAGACTAAAAGGAAAAAGATGCACAAGCTAAAACAGCATTGAAGAAGAAGCTACTCATATCGAAAAAACAATACGTGAAATCTTTTGCTCGGAGCGTTGCCCTGTTTGACTTAGAGATATGGACAGAAGGACAGACAGAACTGGAAAGACGATAGTTTTTTGAGGCCTGCTGTTGGAAAAAAAAGAGTTCTAAAGATTTCGTGTACAGTGAGAACGACCAATGAAGAAGTCTTCAACAATGTAGGAGAGGGAAGATCTTTGCGGGGGATTATCAAGGAGCTGAGGGACCGATAGGTTGGACACCTACACAGAGAATGCTCCTTCGTAGTGAAATTAATGGAAAAAAGGATGCCTGGGAAGAAAGTACAAGGAAGATCAAGACTTCAGCACCACAGGCAGGTAAAACGAGATCTGAAACACAACGTACTCTGAGATGAAGAGACTTACGGAAGATTGGGAAAACGGGAGGATGAGAATTGGTGCCGACGAGTCTACGCATTGAAAACAAACGAAGAAGAAGACGAAACACGTAAATAAGTAAGTATACATTGTTAACGGAACGGCGCTTAATATTCTGCCCTTTCGTCACAAATGCGCACCCTACTGCCTCCTGCATTCGTCACACGCATTCTACTGTCAGCAGCAAATGGTACTTACCCGCGTTGCTCCCGGCCAAGCGCATGTACAGTATTTTAGTACACACCACATGGGCGACATTTGTGTCAGATGTCTCATCTGTAAAGGTATGTGATCTCTCAGGAAAATCACCATTAATGTTGAAACATGTCCACGCACGCCTTTCTCCTCGTGTGCAATCGTAGTTGCATGGGAACAAAAGAGCATGCACAAAAATTAGAAAAAAGGACGCACGTGCGTATACATGTTCTAGTATCTACACATTGCCTCATTGTTCAAGCTATCTACTAAGCATCCATTTCTTTGCACGGCAATATGTGCTGCAGTTACTGTGATGAAAGGCGATGGTCTACACCTGACGGTGGGAAGCGAGTTCTGGCCTCTCCCTAGACAAGGATCACGATGGCTTTCTACCACTCAAAGACGAATCACAGGGCCTCTAGTGTGAAATGGCCCATAGGGTCCAATGGAATGTGAACAGCTTCACTCTGTGCATCTGGATGCACGGCTTCCTGTGTGAAAGGATCCTGTTTGTGTGGATGTGTGTTAAGTAAAGATATACAGAATTTCCGAGAGCAAAAACTATATGTACGTCACTCTTTAAATAGCCCACCCCATGAAATGTTTCTTTTCAGTGTAAATAGATTTAAGGCCTAAAACTAAATTATTTTTATATAAACCCACGTAAGGAAAGCTGTATTTTTCTATTAATTCCGTGTATTGTCTTTAAATTTTCTTATAATGTAAAATTGTAATTAATTCTTAAATGTGAGAGAGCATACAGATATTAAAATTAGCGAAAGAGAGCAATTGCATTTCTTCAGTTGGCAAATGATGCATCAGACGCACCGAAAGCGACGTCAACAATCAAATTTTATGCTATCGTCCGCGCCGGGAAGGAGCGCAGAGAAGTCTCTCGAACATTTTTCCACGTAAGAGGCTTTCAGAACAGGAAGAGGCGGAGGAAAAATGACAGTAAAGTTGCCTTCAGTTGTTTACTTGTATATAAACACGAGCGGCGTCTGGCTCGCACTCTATCGTTATACGCTCCCTCTCTTCTGTGGCCCGCTCTCTATTGATGCCCCCGCTCTTGTCGATCGCTCTCTCTCAATGATCGCTCTCTCGAACGATTTTGTAACAGGCAGTTGTACTTGAAAGATATTTTCAAGGTGTGTAAAGTATGTAAAAGTATCGTCAATATATGAAAAATTGCTATTGTTTACCAATGTTTCATTTCAACAACATTAACCTTGCCTGCCAACTTTTCTATGTTTCAGCTAGGAGAACTGCAAAACTGCCAACATATCGTTTCCCCGTCGCTGCCGAATATCTCTGATGTTTGAATTTGTAGCTGCCACTCGTGCGTCCTTGAGATCTTTTAAGCCGATCTGCAAATGCAGTTTCCGGGCAGCACTTCTGTGCCTAACGTGTGATATTAATGATCGACATGCAGTCAACAAGCAATGGAATAGAATAGAATAGAATCTTTATTTGCCTTTCAGTGTGTTTTCCATACAATTGGCATCATCAGTGTGTTCAATACATTTTTTAAAAATTACAATAATGATTATTGTGCATATTGTGCCTGTGCAGGGCAAGCAGATATGCATGCAAAAGTAATATTATAATACAACAATTATTCATTCACAATAGTAATAATAATAATTCTAATAATAATACATCATAACAGTTAAATATACAATAGTATCAAGCATTATTTACATCTTTTGTATCCATGTAAAAAGTCTTTGTTGGTACATCACTGTCACAAACATATAAATATAATTCATATGGCAGTTTTTTGTTTCATGTAGCATATGTCTTTTGTGTCATTGTTTAGAAACTCATCAAGTGAGTAATATGGCGTACATTTGAGCCACACTTCTATTGTTTGCTTAAAGTTATTCATCGGCAGTTCGCTCACAGCCTTTGAGAGTTTGTTATAAAACTTCAAGCTAAGGTGTTTATGGCTCTGTTGTGTTAATGTCAGCCTTGTGTATGGTAGGTCTTTGTTACTATTATTTCGAGTATTATGAACATGCACTTTAGATCTTAAATTAGAGTTCTTTACATTCTCTTTAGCATATATTAAACAATTATAAATGTATATACTAAGTAGTATCATTATCTTTAGTTCTTTAAAATGATTTTTGCCACTTTGTCAGGGTGCTAGACCTAAAATGCACCTAACTGCTTTCTTCTGCCAGTTGAAGATGGTACTTGAACCCACTGAGTTACCCCAAAGAAGTGTGCAGTTGTGAATGGAAAAAAGCAAAGTATGTGGAGATAGCAGATTTTTACTGATAACGTGTCTCAGCTTGTGTAATAGAGAGTTCGAGCAAGTTTGCCACATAGATAATTTGTGTGTCTGTCCCATGTAAGTTTTTGACCTATATGTAAACCTAGTAACTTGACATTTTTTGTATTCTGTTCAATTTGTTTCAGGGTAATGTAAATTTCTTCAGTTTTCAATTTGTTTCTTGATAAAAGGTTGGCTCTGCACCACTCACTGCTCATTTCAGTTACTACTGTGTTGTAGTCTATGACAACTTGCAGATTTTCTCCATCTGTCATTAGTGTCATATCATCAGCATACAGTGCATTGTTGGATGGCATTTAATTTGAGAAGTCATTGATGTAAACAATAAACAATGAACAGGAAAGGACCAAACACTGAACCTTGTGGAATTCCTCTCTTTACTTTCATGGGTGTTGACTTTTGATAGTTTGTTTTTACTAATTGTACCCTATTGCTTAAGTATGATTGAAAAAATTGTAATGGTTTATGTACAATACCATAATGTGTGACTGAGGCGAAATCTAACAGTGTAGCACAAGTGAGTTTCTTGTTTTCATATCCTTCATATATATTACTAAGGAGGCATTCAACTGCTTTGGTTGTCGATAGTTCAGATCGAAAGCCAAACTGGTTCTTACTCAATAATTTATTACTTTCAAAATAATTTGGATATGTATGCAGTTTTCTATTACTTCTGATATAATGGGAACTATTGATACAGGTCTATAACAGTTTGGCATTTTTCTGTCACCTTTCTTATAGATTGGGAGTGTAACTGTCATTTTCAGACATTCAGGGAATACTCCTTCTTCAAGTATGTGATTCGTCAGATATGTTAGTGGCATTAAGATTGCAGTGGCTATGTGTTTAACAATACTGTAACGAAGCCCATAATAGTCCTCTGTTTTTGAGTTTTTAAGTTTCTTTATAGATTTGATAATGTGGCTGGAGGTGATTTTTGACCAAGGGAATTTCTTGGTTGCTGGTGCCTGTTGTTTAAGAAGGGTTACAGCAGCTGAAATATCAGAATTATTTTTACCAAAAGAAGAAGATGAAGAAGAATGGGAGCTGGCACAATTTATAAAACATTCGTTAAGGATGTTGCAATCTATAGGCTCTGTGGCTTCCTGTCTGCTCATATTGATTTCACTGTTTATTATATTCCAAGCTGCTTGACAGGTATTTTTTGAGCCTGCAATATATTCATCATTTACTTTACAATTAGATGATTTTATTTCATATTTGTACAACTTCTTAGGGGTCACATAGTGTTTCCTGGCTTCCTCATTTTTGTCACTATTATCTTTTATTATAAGTAGCAGTGTCCTCATTTGCTTGAGCTCTGGAGTGTACCACCTGTTAGAGTGCTGGGGTTTTTTCTGTTGTTAGGGGTGCATCTTTTTGTGATAAGTGGACAGTGACTATCTACTGCATTTTTAATGATATATAAAAACATAGTGAAACATTCATCAAGACTTTTTATATTGTGTAGTGTATTTGGCCTATCTACCACCTTCAGTTCATGTTTCAATTGTACAATATTGCTCTCTTTTAGTATTCTGAAAGTGACTAACTGTTTAGTTCTCTCTGGGTTCATACTGCCTATTCTGTCCCATATCCCGTCATGATCAGATAACTCTAACTTAATCACATCATGCTTTAGTTGATCCTGATTTACATTACTAATTACATTGTCAAGGCATGCATCTAGTCTAGCAGATTTTTCATTTATTCAGTAGCAGTTTAGTGCCTTTAGGCTGTTAACCATGTCATTTACATTTTTTCTACTTTCCCTTATATCTATATTGAAGTCACCTGCAATAAAAGTTTAGTGATTTTTGTGTTTAGTGAATAATTTTATTAGTGAATTTAGTTTATCTGTAACAACTTCCTCGTCAGAGGCTGGTGTACGGTACACAGAAGCAATGACAATTTTTTGGGTAGGCAATATTATGGCTCCTACTTCAAATACATCTTCAATGCAATGTTTGTGTAGGTCTATCACTGAATGCTGCAGATTTAAGTTTTCTTTGATGTAGATTGCAGCTCTACCATATGCAATATTTGTTCTACAATATTTTGTAGCTAATATGTAGCCATAAGGAACACACAAATCTATTTCTGAGTCATGCAGCCAATGCTCATTAATACACAGCATGCTATAGTTAATTTTGTCTGTCTTTGGGATTGTACATTAACATGAAATAACATTAAATCGTTTTCGTTGGTGGGATGAATACTTGTTGCTTTTTCTGTTGCATTATCTTTACTGTCCCTTGCAAACTGTTGTGACCAAATCCAACTTGTGTTATATTTGGTCACTACTGGGAGTTTCCCTGTACCATATCTTTGAACTAAAGCCTATAAATTGTTTTGTTAGCAGAGCTTAATTTTTCTCTTACAATCCCAAGAATTTTTTTGCTTAGAAGTGACTTTTGTAAGCCATTTAGATGCTGACCATGGCTTGTATGACAAGATCTGTTACAGTGACAAGGTTTGCTAAGGGGGACAATTGTGGTGTGGCCGCAGTCTGAAATATCATTCATGTCAATCATTGTTACATTTTGAAATGTTTACATACTAAATCATAGAGGTTATTTGCTTCATTAATTTCGTTGTTGACACATGATTGTTCTATTAGATCATAACGGTGAGGTATTTTAGCCACTATTACATTGGTATGTATTCAAAAAGATTTCCGGTTTGCAGCCTGTCGTCGTTAGCTTCCATCCACGATATTTCGACTGGACAACTGCCAGCCATCCTCAGGTGAGCCATCCTAGATTGACGAAGACGCCCTCCGTGCAGCGAGTATTCCGCGCATGCGTCAAAATCATATTGACAGACGAACTACACCGCCCACCAGCAGCGCCCTCGCTGGTGGAACTGCAGAACTCAGCTGTCTTCGGCGTTGTCAATTGCCGCGGCCATCGGAGTACTCTGACGTCTTCGTCCGGAGCAGATATTAGAGATGACGGGGTTCCACGCATTATCTAGCTGGTAGCCATTGTCACGGTTGATAAGATTGTCTGTCATGCGAATTTCCACTGATTATTTTATAACAGAGTTCCAAAAGGATGTTGCTGTGGCCAAAATTGTTGTCTTGTCATACTCCATTGAGTGTTCAGTGGAAATGCAATGCTCAGCAACTGCAGACTTGCTTGGTTGCAAAAGGCGAGTACAGCGTTGGTGTTCAGTGCAACGTTCTTCTACTGTTCGCAATGTTTGTCCTATATATGACATGCCACACTGACAAGGTATTTTATAAATTCCCGCCTTCCGCAACACCAGATCGTCTTTCGCTGATCCCAGCAGATCGGAAATCTTCGATGGTGGACGGAAAATCACTTTCACTGCGAAACCTTGGAGGATTCTTGCAATTTTGAAGGAATTGTTGCCAACAAAGGGAACAAAAGCTAAAGATTTAGTAGACGTGCTCTCTTCTTTCTCCACTCCCTGTTTCGTTGGCTTAATTGCAAGTGCCTTGCTAATTTTCCGGGTAGAATATCCATTCTCTTTGAAAACACTCTTCAGATGGGCAAGCTCTTCAGGCAAACTACGAGTATCTGCATCTGACACTACATGAGCTCTGTTTACAAGTGTTTTAAGTACACTCATTGTTTGCGATGGGTGATGGCAGCTGGACGATTTAAATACAAATCAGTATGTGTGGGCTTTCGATAAACCGAATGCCCCAGAGAGCCATCACTCTTCCGTCTAACTAGCACATCCAAGAAAGGGAGGCAACCATTTTTCTCTAATTCCATGGTAAACCGAATGTTCTCATGAATGGAGTTAAGGTGATCTAAAAACTCCATTAATTTGTCTTCTCCATGAGGCTACACTACGAAAGTGTCATCCACGTACCTTCAAAAAACATTTGGTTTGAGGGCTGCTGATTCAAGTGCTCTCTCCTCAAAATCCTCCATAAAAAGGTTGGCCACCAAGGGAGACAAGGGGCTACCCATGGCGACGCCGTCAATCTGTTCAAAATATTCTTGGTTGAACATAAAATATGTTGAGGAGAGAGCGTGGCAAACAAAGCAGAGATTCCCACCTGAAACTTATTGCCAATCAGTGCCAAGTAGTCTGCGAGAGGTACCATTGTAAAAAGAGCCACCACGTCAAAACTAACTAAAAGATCAGAAGTACTTAGGCGGAGAGCCCCCAGTCTGTTGATAAAATTAGCCGAGTTTCGTATGTGATGTGGACATTTGCCCACAAATGGCCTCAGCAAGGATTCAAGATGTTTGGCTAAATCGTAAGTAGGGGCCCAAATATTGCTCACTATTGGCCGTAAGGGTAATCCGTCTTTATGGACCTTCGGAAGGCCATACAATCTTGGAGGTACGCTGCCATGAGGTCTTAAGAGCTTGATCGTCTCTGGAGGCAACGAGGAAGAATTCAGGAGTGTAGATGTCTTCCATTGCACACGTCCTGTAGGATCGTTATCAATCTTCCTGTAGGCAGAATCGTTTAGTAGACCATACATCTTATCAGCATACAAACTGCGAGGTAACAGTACAGTTAAATTGCCTTTATCGGCCTTCAGTACCCCAACGTCCGGATCTTCTCGGAGATTAGCATCAGTGGGTACAAATTAGCTGCACATGTAAGTAGAGATAATATGATGAGAGGAGGAGTTGCCATATATGTCAAAAGCTTCCACAGTGTAAAAAATTTAGAAACTAAAAAATTTTGTGTAGAGCAACATATGGAAGCACGTGCCACTGAACTAAAACTAAATGATGGCACTTTCATAATTGTAACAGTGTATAGGTCCCCCTCAGGGAATTTCCAGCTGTTTCTAGAAAACTTGGATGTTTTGTTGTGCTATCTGTCAGACAGGGGGAAGCAAATTATCATTTGTGGGGATTTCAATGTTGATTCCCTGAAAGAGTGTAATAGGAAGAATGACCTTGTAGTATTACTCAGTTCTTTCAATTTGAGCTCCGTCGTTGATTTTCCTACTCGGATAACAAAGAACAGCAGGACATTGATAGATAATTTTTTTATAGACCAAGATAAGTTTAAGGACACAAATGCTTATCCTGTTGAGAACGGTCTTTCAGATCATGGTGCACAGCTAGTACATGACATAGCTCCATGCAGTATATCAAATCAGGATTTCAAAGCAGTGCGTTCAATTAACAATATAAATATTGCAAACTTTAGGGAAATCCTACAGCAGCTAGACTGGTATGAAGTGTATAAGGAACCCGATGCAAACTTGAAATATAACTTATTTCACAATACATTTTTAAGGGTATTTGAAAATTGTTTTCCCAAGAAAATAGTTAAACATAGTTCCAAGAAAACATAAAAAACCTTGGCTAACTAAAGGAATAAGAATATCTTGCAACCGTAAAAGAGAACTGTATCTAACAGCAAGAGGGAGTACTGACCCCGAAATTGTTCAATATTATAAAAACTATTGTGCGGTACTAAGAAAAGTTATTAAAAAGTCCAGAAGCATGTGTATCATGTCTGAGATCAGTAACTCTGATAATAAAATTAAAGCAATTTGGAATATTATTGAAAGGGAAACAGGGTGACCAAGAGCACAGGAAGACTTTAGTGCCATAAAACTGTATAACAAGTGTACTAACAAACAATCAGAAATTGAAAATATTTTCAATAATCATTTTTTAAATGTTGTGTAGAAAATAGGATCTAGATCTTCACTAGAAGAGGCAAGGCTACTAATAGAAGAGGCCATACCTGTGCAGTTTGAAACAACTGTATTTCCACCAACCTCTCCCTCTGAAATCAGCAAAATAATAAACTCACTGAAAAGTAAAAGCTCTTATGGAATTGATGGCATTTCCAGCAAGGTAGTTAAAGCTTGTTCCCCACAGATAAGTAGGATTCTCAGCCACGTATGTAATAGCTCTTTGGAGCAGGATGTTTTCCCTGTTAGACTGAAATATGCAATTGTAAAACCATTGCATAAAAAGGGGGATACGTTTGGTGTCAACAACTATCCCCAATCTCTCTTCTGACAGCTCTATCAAAAATTTTTGAAAAAGTAATGTATTCAAGAGTAGCTTCCCATATTTGTAAAAATAAAGTACTAACAAAATGTCAGTTTGGTTTTCAGAAAGGCTTTTCAACAGAAAATGCTATATACGCTTTCACTGATCAAATATTAAATGCTCTGGATAACCGGGCATCACCCATTGGTATTTTTTGTGACCTCTCAAAGGCCTTTGATTGTGTAAATCATTGAATTCTTTTAGATAAGCTAAATCATTATGGTTTGAGGGGGGCAGTGCACAAATGGTTTAATTCATACTTAACTGGAAGAATGCAGAAAGTTGAAATAAGTGGCTCATGTAATGTTAAAGCAACAGCTGATTCCTCAAACTGGGGGGCTATTAAGTACGGGGTCCCACAGGGTTCGGTCTTAGGTCCTTTGCTATTCTTGATACAGATTAATGACTTACCATTCCACATTGATGAAGATGCAAAGTTAATTCTTTTTGCTGATGATACAAGTATAGTAATAACATCCAAAAACCAAGAACTAAGTGATGTAAATGATGTTTTTCACAAAATTATTAAGTGGTTCTCAGCAAATGGACTCTCTTTAAATTTTGATAAAACACAGTATATACAGTTCCATACAGTAAATGGCACAACTCCAGTAATAAATATAGACTTTGAACAGAAGTCTGTAGCAAAGGTAGAATTTTCAAAATTTTTAGGTGTGTCCATTGATGAGAGGTTAAACTGGAAGCAACACATTGATGGTGTGCTGAAACGTCTGAGTTCAGCTACTTATGCTATTAGGGTTATTGCAAATTTTGGTGATAAGAATCTCAGTAAATTAGCTTACTATGCCTAATTTCATTCACTGCTTTCGTATGCCATCATATTCTGGGGTAATTCATCGTTGAGTAGAAAAGTATTCATTGTTCAAAAACGTGTAATCAGAATAATTGCTGGAGCCCACCCACGGTCATCCTACAGACATCTATTCAAGGATCTAGGGATCCCCACAGTAACCTCACAGTATATATATTCACTTGTGAAATTTGTTGTTAATAATACAACCCAGTTCAAAAGTAATAGCAGTGTGCATAGCTATAACACCCGGAGAAAGGATGATCTTCACTATGCGGGGTTAAATCTGACTTTGGCACAGAAAGGGGTAAATTATGCTGCCACAAAAGTCTTTGGTCACCTACCAAACAGCATCAAAAACCTGACAGATAGCCAACCAACATTTAAAAATAAATTAAAAGAATTTCTAGATGACAACTCCTTCTACTCATCGGCTGAATTTTTAGATATAAATTAAGGGAGGGGAAAAAAAACCAACTTAAACATTAGTGCCATGCAATATTTTGTGTAATGTAATATCTTGTACAGACATTTTTTATTAACCTGACACGTTCCACATCATTACCAAGTGTCGTATTCATGATCTATGGAACAAGTATTAATCTAATCTAATCTAATCTAATCTGATTTCGCAGTGCAGCCCTTTCTGTGGAGGTTATGTTACTGTATTGAGGAGGAGCTTTCAGAAGAGCACGGCAAGTTTCCCTCCTTACTTCTTCTTCAGTTTCCATAGAAAGGCGTCGTACGGCTTCTTCACCACCACTCACAAAACTTATCAAAGGTGGTGCTGTAGGTGTAGTTGCAAAATTCAAACCCTTACTTAATACCGACAGCGTCGCGTCGTCCAAATTCTTGTCCGTGAACATAACAACGGAACGTCGTGCAGTAATCCCCTGTGGCGACGACTGTTGTGGCACCAGAGGATCAAATTTTGATATCTGCCGAGAACTTGCATCCTTATGTACCCACTCAAATTTGGCAGAAGTCACTCCATCAACCCAGTTCCATGATACAGTCGACAGATGTGCTGCAATCTTCAGATGCAGGTGGAACAATTCTTCTGAAATGGCATCCAATCTTCGTCTTGTGTGGCAAATCCTCTCTTTAACAATAGCGTGACTGGCCTTTTCCGTTATCTTCCGTGCAGTGACAGTCTTAATAAAATGCGTCACTCTGGCAAATTTGGTATTATGCCATGGTCCAGATTTCCTCATTTTTTAATACTTCTCCCTATGTACTGAATCAAATCTTTGCATTAAGTCGGCGTACATTTTACATATTTCGACACTGAAATCTTACGCCTTTTCTTATATTTGTTTCATTGTGAAAAATTTTACCGACAGTCGATCCTCGTTGTCGGAATCTTCCTTCGCATTACCCCAAAGTGCTGTACACAAATTGTATTATTTTCCCAGCTGCAATTTTAGTGAAAAAATTGTATATCACATTCGCTAGGGCAATCCCCCTATAATTTTTACATACCGTTTTATGATTTTTCATTTTACCATTTACATGGTAAACAGATAAAATTCTGAAGAGTATAGCATAGGTGTGACTTGCTCTACCGTCTTCAATGGTATTATGATTTTCTCTGTTAAATTTTCTTTCTTGCTCTTGAAAGTTCAGCTGTTCCTCTACCTTCCCATGGGGCCCTGTTATGGTTAAATTTCATTATGTGCTTCCTTACTTCTTCCTTTGTTAATAATCTCTCTTCTTCATCATACTAAAAAATTTCCACGTTCTCATCCTAGCATTCCTCTTCGTCTTCAGTTGTTCATCAAAGTACTCTTTCCACCGTTTAGGTATATTTTCTAATCACCTTTGAGATGTCTGCCATTTTCTTTCGAAATAGCGCCTTGGGCTGAAACGTTTTATTCTCTTATTCAACTCTTTGATAGAATTTTCTTATGCCTCCTCTCGTTTTGTCCCCTACCATCAGCTATAATTTTCGTTTATTATGTTGTTTCTTTTTCTTCTTGTAGCCGTTGCAAGCTATTTGCCTTCTTTCATCATATACTTAAACGACTGCCCCGCCTTTCAGTATAGCGTTATTGTCTTACTTCATTTCTTTTGGCGATGTCCTGCTCACATTCTCTATCACACCCTTCTTCTTTTTTAGTTTTTTGTTCTATTAACACTTTGTGCGCTTTCTGTAACAGCGAAATTTGTAACTGGATTGATAATTTCTTGACAGAGAGCTGCAGCATTCGGTACAAACAGTCTGCAAAGGAGATTTCTTACAAAATGCTCGAGTTACACATCCTAGAATATTGCTCAACTGTATGGGACGCGTACCGTATAGGCCGAACAGGGGATATTGAACATATACAGAGAAGGGCTGCATGAATGGTAATAGGTTTGTTTGACCCTTGGAAGAGTGTCACAAAGATGCTTAAGAAATTGAACTGGCAGAAACCTGATACACGCAAAGTATCTCCAGAAAGCCTACTTACAAAGTTTCAAGTACGGGAATTAAATGATGAATATTTTACAACACGCTGTTACCGCTGCCGTACGGATCGTGGAAATACCCCTTGCCATGCACTTTACAGTGGTTTACTGAGTATAGATGTAGGTGCAGTAGATGTAGGTTTCTTCGCTGACTCCTACTTCTCCTGTGTTCTCCAGGTTATTCGTTCATTTCCACATTTGCCGTTATTCTTCCAGCTTTTGTGCCAACTATACCTTTTCTACAGTTTTTGTAAATAACTCAGCGCATGTCGGGAATGTTTTTCACCAAGATCACGGCCATTTTCTGTTCTATGTAAAGGTTTTTTAAATTACCGCTACCAGTCACAAACTTTGTTAACTATTGTATTATTTACTTACAAATCGACATGTTTCGAGGGAATACCTCATCTTTAGGCTAAATGGCATTACAAAAACAATTTTACAATAATGTTACTTACCCTGAAGATCAGGTATTCCCTCGAAACATGTCGCTAAATAAATAAGTAATACAATAGTTAACAAGGTTTGTGACTGGTAGCGGTAATTTAAAAACCTTTACGTATTTCTTGAGACAGTAACGGTCGAAAAATAGTCAAAATGGCTTCAGATTCATTTTCTGTTCTCTGTCTCATTATTATGCAGTATATCCACCTATGTCAGTGACCTTTTGACACTTTTTTCTTGACGGCTGGTGTAATTTAGAGGGCTGAAGGACTGTTCCCAGTATTAAAGCTAAATATTAAATGTTTGGAAATGACACATGAGGAGTCAAACGAATTGAGATATACAGCCATTCGAAAGTTTGCTGCCCTTTTCGGAAAAAAAACCAACTGTGTTTGCGTTTACTAATAAGGTCTTCTCATTTTACTTCACTGTCGTGAAAATTCACAGAATCGTTATACAGGAGAAACACATAAAACGAGAACTGAAGCACCACCTAAGTCACAACAAATAAGAAGTTTGCTGTAACAGGGATAAGATTGCTGAACAGAAGCTCACGTAAGTACAGTACCTTGGAACGAAGCCTCGAAAATGAGAAGAGGAAAGGAGTGTAAGACGTCAGTACCCCATCAATCTCAAAGTTCTTAGAGAGAACTCCTGCAAAAGAGAGCCGTAAAAACAAGAACCAAAAATACAGTGCTGGCCACCCAAAATGCAACACGCTGGATCGCCGGCCGTTGTGACCGTGCGGTTCTAGGCGCTTCAGTCCGGAACCGCGCTGCTGCTACGGTCGCAGGTTCGAATCCTGCCTCGGGCATGGGTGTGTGTGATGTCCTTAGGTTAGTTAGGTTTAAGTAGTTCTAAGTCTAGGGGACTGATGACCTCAGATGTTAAGTCCCACAGTACTTAGAGCCATTTGAACCATTTTTGAACACGCTGGATGAAGCATCCAAATCAAGTGAAATTTGCAGCATGGGTTTGCGGTGACGAGAGATGCACACGATGAGCGTTTCAGCGTAGGCGCACTTCACGGGGAACAGGCAGCCGTGTGGACATACTGGAATTGTTCTTTCGTGCGGTAGCTTTGCTTAAGCAACTTCAGTAAACCTCATAGAAGACAGCGAGCGTCTTTCGAGCACGTTTAGGAGTTCGACGGAGGAAGAATAGTATCGTAGACTACCCTTCAGAGAAATCGGTGACCGTGTCGGACGGAACCAAGCAACTGTGAAGCGTATCTTTAATCGCTGGATGTAGGAGAGAACGACGGACCGACGGGACCGATTGCACCCACCTGTTTGCACCTCTACACGCGGTGACAGGCATGTTGTAAACATGGCAGTGATGGATCTCTCTGCCACACGGCGAACCATATCACAACAAATTCAGTCTCTTGCGCAACAAGCAGTGTCCGCGCGTACTATTCGACGTCGTTCGCAGCAGAGCGGACTGTCCGCAAGGGGTCCATTGCTGCGTTTATACTGACTCAACGTCACAGGCGTTTATGCCGGCAATGGTGCGACAAACGATGGACATGGACAACCGAATGGAACGACAATGTTTTTAAGGACGAATCCCCACTCTGCCTGCACCACCAGGACGGTCGGAGTAGAGTGTGGAGACACCGTGGTGACAGACTGTTGAACTGTTACCTTGTGCATAGCCATCTGGTCCTGTTCGCGGTATTATGGTTTGGGATGGACCCTCCCCCCCCCCCCCCCCCCCCAGTACGCGCTGCCAGTACACTAGCCAGCCAGCGTAACATCTCTGAAGTGCTGGAGGCTGTTGCCCTCCCATCTCCCTTACCTTCGGAGCTTGCCAACGGCCACATTGCAACAGGATAATGCGCGATCACACGTGGCTCCCGGTGTTCAAGACTTCTTCGTCGCCCATCGAATTGCATTGCTGCCTTGGTCTCCCTCTTCTCCCGATCTCTCGCCTACTGAAAACGTCTGGTCGATGATAGCGGAACTACTGTTCTGGGATACACCACTCGCTGTTGCACCACATCAACTTTGGCAACATGTGGAAGCAGCATGGACTGCTATACCCCGACGACACATCCATAACCTCTCTGATTCAGTTCCGAGGCGTACACCAGCTGTTGTAGCCAGCAATGGCGACAACATTCAGTACTGCTTTCATCATCTTCCTCATTTCAGACGGGGCTGTATTTACAGTCATGCGATATTTGTACAATGTGTTATCTCCCAGGCCAGCCTCGGTGGCCGGTCGGTTCTAGGCGCTTCAGTCCGGGGCCGCGCGACTGCTACGGTCGCATGTTCGAATCCTGCCTCGGGCATGGATGTGTGTGATGTCCTTAGGTTCGTTAGGTTTAAGTAGTTCTAAGTTCTAGGGGACTGATCACCTCAGATGTTAAGTCCCATAATGCTCAAAGCCATTTGAGCCATTTGTTATCTCACAAACCAATTTAGCTGTGATATCGCCAGTCCTTCTTCGTTTTGTATTTTGGTGGGAAGCAGTGTAGTAATGGTTTCACTTTAAAGATCTCTTTAAACAGCTGGGGATTCCAACTGCAACATGTGAGTTCATTTAAGCCCTTTTACTTTACATGTGGCAAGGGCCTTATCGACCATACGCCTGCTCTATGAGCCTCTTCCACTTCTGCCTGTCCAATGCGCTATTTGTCCAGTTGCTGTTGCTGTTCAATCTAGTTGTGTCCTCCCGAATGTTATCCCGCCATCTGATTCTGGGTCTCCCTCTTCCTCTCATTCCATTTACTGTTCTGCTGAATGCCATTCTAGGTAGTCTATTCTCTGTCATTCTTGCTATATGGCCTGCCCAAGTCAACCTTCTCTTCTTGAGCACTTCGACGATGTTACGATATTTGTACAGCCCTCTTAATTCTTCATTTCTTCTTATTCTCCATTCCATGTGATTTTTATCGTATACAGGTCCAAATATTTTCCTTAGTACTTTTCTTTCGAATATTAACATTTCTTCATATTTCTTTCTAAATATTAATGTTTTCATCCATATAACATCACAGGTATAATGGTCGTTTGATATAAGCGGATTTTGAAGTTACTGCTAAGTGATCTTTTTCTTAGAATTTTGACGAAACTAAAAAGTGTCTTGTTTGCTGTTGATAAACGGGCATCTATTTCTATATCTGTTCTGTTGCTATTACTAAAAAGACTTCCTAGGTACTTGTAGTGGTCAACAGTCTTGAAATTGAATCCATCTACAGTCAGGTATTCTGTCTTTTCTTCATTAACATGTAATCCTGTTTTCTCAGCAATTTTGTAGTAATTTTGCATCATTCTGATTAATTCTCTTTTGGAACTACTTATTAGTGCTACATCATCTGCATAGGCAAGTCTTGTAGTGTTCACATCCTGTAGTTGGATACCTTGTGGACTGGTTTTAGAAGATTCTCTATCGATCTTCTCTAGGTCAAGGTTAAATAAAATAGGTGAAATGGCATCCCCTTGTCTCAGTTCAGTGTACACCTTAAAATCTTCTTTCTCCTACCGGTGTCTTTATGCGACATAAAGATTCATCTATACACATTTTAACTAATCTGATTAACATTTAAGCACGCCAGACCAAAAAATTATTGTATCCTGCCTAATCGTCAAATGTGGGGTAGCAAGGAAACCTGCTTTCTCTTACGGCTAGAGAACAATTCAAGCAATCGTATTAACGAAGGTTATTACAAAAGGAAATAATCACAATACTTATCCTTGTGAGATACAGATGTGTCGCGAGCAAAGAACGACAGACAAACAAGAAATCTCTTCGGTATAGACAGTTTGTATTACAAGAGAAGTAATACAGTTCCTAAGTATTCTTGATGCTGCTGTCGAAGTCGGCGAACTGCTAGTCTTCAACTGGGACGCGGCTAGGCGGGGCGGTGCTTATGACCTCTTCGTGTCGAGGGCGCTGCCGTCGGGTTGCCGTCCTAGAGAGGGGTCGATCCGCGTGCAATAGGCAGACATCTTTTTTACAACCTTCTCTGCTCTAACGTTCCCGGCCAGGGTGCCGGCGCTTGACTTTACGCCGGAACAAAAATGGTCACAACGAAGGGACCCTGCGCTACTGCCGTGTAGCTTCGCCTCATGCCTTGCTCATACACACATAAAAAAAAGTTTTGCATCACCTCGGTTCCGAGAGTTCCGGAACCTGTAGTGAAAATTGGAATAGAGATCAGCATAAACATCATTTCCGCCCTATTAATTGCTCATGAAAACCACATATAGCATATTGTACCACGATCAGCGAGACCTTCAGAGGTGGTGGTCCAGACTGCTGTACACATTGGTACCTCTAATACCCAGTAGCACGTGCACTTGCATTGATGCATGGCTTTATTCGTCGTGGCACACGATCCACAAGTTCATCAAGGCACTGTTGGTCCGGATTGTCCCACTCCTCAACGGCGATTCGGCGTATATCCCTCAGAACGGTTGATGGATCACATCGTCCATAAAACCCCTTTTCAATCTATCCCAGGCATGTTTGATAGGGTTCATGTCTTGAGAACGTGCTGGCCACTCTAGTCTAGCGATGTCGTTATCCTGAAGGAAGTCATTCAAAAGATGTGCACGATGGGGACGCGAATCGTCGTCCATGAAGACTAATACCTCGCCAATATGCTGCCGATATGGTTGCACTATCGGTCGGAGGATGGCATTGACTTATCGTTCAGCCGTTACGGCCCCTCCCATGATCTCCAGCGGCGTACGTCTGCCCCACATAATGCCACCCCAAATGGCGTTTAGCCTGACCGGGCTGCCTCCAAACACGTCTTCGACGATTGTCTGGTTGAAGGTATCTGCGACACTCATCGGCGAAGAGAACGTGATGCCAATCCTAAGCGGTACATTCGGCATGTTGTTGGGCCCATCTGAACCGTGCTGCACGGTGTTGTGGTTGCAAAGATGGACCTCACCATGGACGTCGGGAGTGAAGTTGCGCATCATGCAATCTATTGCGCACAGTTTGAGTCGTAACACGACGTCCTGTGGCTGCACGAAAAGCATTATTCAACATGGTGGCGTTGCTGTCAGGGTTCCTCCGTTCCATAATCCGTAGGTAGCGGTCATCCACAGCAATAGTAGTCCTTGGGCGGCCTGAGCGAGGCATGTCATCGACAGTTCCTTTCTCTCTGTATCTCCTCCATGTCCGAACAACTTCACTTTCGTTCACTCCGAGACACATGGACACTTCCCTTGTTGAGAGCCCTTCCTGGCACAAAGTAACAATGCGGACGCGATCGAACCGCGTGGTTGAACTACAGACAACACGAGCCGAGTAACTCCTTCCTGGTGGAATAACTGGAACTTATCGGCTGTCGGACCTCCTCCGTCTAATAGGCGCTGCTCATGCATAGTTGTTTACATGTTTGGGTGGGTTTAGTGCCATCACTGAACAATCAAATGGACTGTGTCTGTGACACAATAACCACAGTCAACGTCTATCTTCAGGAGTTCTGGGAACCGGGGTGATGCAAAACTTTTTTTGATGTGTGTAGTTCGTCGAATAGAAGAGTCCACAGGTTTCTTCACGTATGCTATATCTGACTAACGCCGTTGATGATTGGATCCCATAGAGCTAATGAATTACAGAAATGTTAATTACTACGTTTCATCCACTGTTTCAAATATGGTGTATTGGATCTGGTCAGTGCTATCTCTGTCACGTATCGGAGAATACGATGGATTAGATTCATGACACAATCCAACTAAATCAAAATAATAACTTTGTTTTTTTTGTATTTCTGATAACAAAACGTATTCTTACTTTTTCATAAAAAGAAATAAAAACGTGAAATTAACATAAGTT